>NC_090924.1:1329231430-1329911430 GCF_040938575.1 Ambystoma mexicanum
AAAATTAGATTGTTACAAACCCCATTTCTGCAAAGTAAGCAGAAATACATACATCTGTATGTGTTGATAAGAAAACTGCTCATGCAAGGTTTGCGATTTCACCGCTTAAGAGGGGGAGGGTCTGACGCCAGCAGGGGTATTGTCAAACCCACTGTCACAGTGCTGTCCTGATGATCCCCTGCTGTGACACTAATTGACTTGGAACCACTGATTGCAACTTGCTGGGTAAACCTTGCTTTTCGGCTGGATTTGATCGTGGTACCCGGAGAGCCCTGCAAAACCTTTTAATTGGAAATGGGACTGCTGTTTATTTGGAGTTTATTTCAACAACATCAAAAAGGTGAGCTTGGGGGAATTTTAAGATATGTGCTTTAATGTATTGTTTTTGTAGTTTTCTAAGAATGTACAATTTATGGGATTTTATTCAAGCATTGATTAGGCTTTTTATTTTACTGTATTTATTGATATTCAGGCCCTTTTTGAGACAGGCCAGTTAAGGATGTTTCATAGCTCTTAGAATGTGCTCAAAACACTATGCTGTGTATTTTTAAACAAAACAGTTACATGTTTTTAATGATGTTTTTAAAAATGCGCATTTTGCTTAGAATGCTCCGTGGTTTTGCATGTCAGCCAGGTTACTGCAGAGGTGCTAGTAGTTTCATATTGTATTTCTGTGTGTTTGTGTGTGTGGTGTGATATCACATGGGCACAGAGATTATGTTCTAAAACTGATTTTGAGATTTTGACTACAGCGCATGGTAACAATGTCAAGTCAGCAACCCAGTTTTCAGAAACGGGAATTTCACTGAGTCTCTGACGGTGTAAACATATTCATATTCTGCAAAGAATCCATTGCTTGTTAATATTCCATGTTTTATTTATTGATTTTTTATGGGCTCATCGCCGCCCTTAAAGCCATCTCAACCATTCCGTTTTTAAAACACAAACAAAGTCTTTGTACAAAATAAACCCCGACTGCACTTTTGGGACACTTGTCTTTTTGTGATGCAGCATATACATGCATGTGCACACTACATTGTTTTAGTTCCATAGTGGCAATACAATATTTTTAGTGTGTGAAATAATCAGATTGTTTTCAAATGTGTGCAATGTGAAGTTAGTATTTGAGTATGTGCCAAAGATCACACATGTTGTGTTTTATAAAAGAATGCTGGAATATTGGATTTTTTTAGCGGGTTGCAAGTGTCAGGGTGCCACATCTTACTTGACATGTTTGGGGATGTGTAAAAGTTTGCTTCTTTCAAGTTCCAATGACTGTATCAGAGCATGTTTCAGATTGTGCTCATGTTTTTCTTGACGCTACAATTTATTTTATTTTGCGTGCAGAGTGGCACAAAGTGAAACAAAATGTGTCCATTCTCTAGCTGCAAGGCACGCACAGAGTGTTGGCCCACATCTTTACATCTTTTAATGCTGCCCTCTGTTAATTGTATACTAGCAATTTAAAATATGGTTTTAACTTTTGCAATGTTTTGTACAATATTGACAGGCCCTAAAATGTGGTGGAATTGAGTATGTGTCAAAGATCACACATCTGGTGAAGTGGTGTAGCCGCAATTCTTTTATAGAAACAGATTGAAATTTCAATTTCTTAGGGGCCCTGTACTTGGTTGTTACATTGGATTTAATATGTTGGTGCTGACATTGCAACACACTGTGTGTTGCTACAGTTGTAATCTTGTTGGTGAACATTGTAATGCGCTGATACTCTCTGTGTAAATTATGCTTTGTTCTAAATCTTTATTTTTTCTTGTATTTTTAGTGACATCATGACCTCCAACAGATGGATAGCATTGCCGGCAGACTCTCTGGATGTGGCTTGTGGCAAATGCCAACGGGCAGCTGTTGGATTTATGGGGATTGATTCATCTAACACAACATTAAAAAGTCAGCACCTGGAACAATGACAGAGTTCTACTATGTGTCTTAACTTACAACTTGTGATTAAAAACATAGACACTGTTTCTTTAGCCCGTATCAGATTGCTGACCCCCACCAAATCTTAGCGTTACATCTCTGAATAAAATTACTATTAAGAACTCATCAAGCAATGGGTGTTACCACACATAATAAATATCAACAAGTAATAAAGAGCAGACCATTTTATGATTTGGAAAAAATATTTCTTTCTATAAAAAGACATATTTAATACAGAAAGGAAAAAAGAATATGCACTATCAGGCCAATGTAGAGAGGAAAAGATTTAATGCAAAGAAAAAATAAACATGCAGATTCCAACAACCAACTCTCAGAGACTCAGCTAGGATGGATGCATTGTCTGTGTGACCTAGATGATTTAAAGGTAGAGACAGCAGGGGGCGCTGTGAAATAGTGAGAATGTTGACACCTGTGGGACAATGCTTCACACTTAAAAACTGTAGTGGCCTCAGTCACACCCTGTAGCGCTGGTTGGGGACTCAATACCACTACCTATTGTGTTCCATAATTGACCCTTGATAGCAGCGCTGTCCCAAATGCATAGCCCCATGTGACAACAGAAGCAGCAAAATCCATGGTAGTTTATTAGGCCTGCATCCATAAGCCGAGACATTCCCAAGACACAGATTACCGAGCTCCATTGTGAAATTAAAACATCAATCTCCAACTTTGAAATGGATGGGATCTGTTCACCTGTTTTTAAGTGCCACCATAGGTCATTCTGAAACTGTGCCTGACCCCCATAATCCTTGGGTCTTGCTGGCCTCTAAACCAGATGGGGCATGTTGTGTTAGAAGGATTAAATCCAATGGTTGCCGGTTGTCGGCTGCCACAATCCACACCCAGAGAGTCTGCTGGCTGTGCCATGCATCTTTTGGGTTACGTGATGTCACTAAAACATTTTTAAAAAAATGGATTCAGAATAAAGCATCTTTTACACAGTGAGCAGCAGGCATTACAATATTCTCCAATAATATTACAATTGTAGCAACGCACAGCGTGTTTCAAAGTCAGTGTCACATATATTAAATCCAATGTAACAACTAAATACAGAACCCCTAAGAAATTGAAATTTTAATCCATTTCTATAAAAGAATCATGGCTACACCACTTCACCAGATGTGCGATCTTTGACACATACTCAAATCCACTGCATCTTGGGGCATGTCAATAGTGTACAAAACATTGCAAAAGTTAAAACTGTATTTTTAATTGCTAGCATACAATAAACAGAGGGCTGCTCTGAAAGATTTAAAGACACAGGCCAAAACTCTGCACTTCCCTTGCAGATAGAGAATGGATAAAATTGGGTTTACAACCCGGCGCTACCATCACCCCTGTGTTATTCTGGCTGACATGCAAAACCACAGAGCATTGTAAGCAAACTGTACATTTTTAAAAACATCATTAAACAGCACACAGTTGATTATTTTAAAAATGCACAGCCTAGCGCCTTTGAGGGCATTTTAAGTGCTATGAAACATCTTTTCACCGGCTTGTTTCAAGAAGGGCCTGAATATCACGAAATACAGTTAAAAAAGCCTTATCAATGCTGGAATAAAACAGCATAAATTGTACATGTTTAGAAAAATACCAAAACAATACATTAAAGCACATATCTTACAATACCCCCAAGCTCACCTTTTTGATGTTTTTGAACTAAACTTCAAATAAACAGCAGGCCCAGTTTTCAATTAAAATGCTTTGCAGGGGCCTCCTGGTACCACAATCAAATCCAATAAAAGCAGGGTTTCCCCAGCAAATTGAAATCAGATGTTCCAAGTAAATTAGTGTCACAGCAGGGGATCATAAGGCCAGAAGTGTGACAGTAGGGTTGACAGTGCTCCTTGCCAGAATCAGACCCCCCATTTTAAGGGGTAAAAACACAAACCCTCCCATATCAGTTTTCTTATCAACATATACAGATGTATGTATTTCTGCTTACTTTGCAGAAATGGGTTTTGTAACAATCTAATTTGAGCTGTTTCCCGGGTTCAGCTCCACTTTTCACACCAACACACCATGGCTCTCCGTACCCATGTACAGGGGGTTTTGTAACAATATAATTTTAGCTTTTTCCAGGGTCCAGAGACACTTTTCAAATTAACAAAACACAGCATTATATTTCCTGCATACTCTGCAAATTAAGCTCAGCCTGCAGATGTTTCCCTGTGCCATACCTCCGTCATAAGTTAAAAATTGCTTTGGTGCCCACAGTTGGGTTTAGTTGATAAACAAATGTCTTTGTGTATTTCCCTGGGTGTGTTTACACAGCTGTCGCATAACAGGCTGTATTCCGGCGAGCTAAATATAAAGACCATCTGTGTTTCCTGTTGCCTGCACAAGCATTGGTGTGAGTCATTACAGTTGCTGGGATTTCTGGCATTCCACTGTGTATTGATCATCGGTGCTTGAGCAGTACAAAACTACCAACCTACACCAGTTCCTCTTTTACACCAAGTTTGGTGGGACACAGAGCGGCAGAGGTACGCATTCAGGTTGCCAGATTGTCAAAGTCAATATTTTGACTTTTGTATGTGGTCTGTGAAACACAATTTACTTATAAAGTGAACTGCTTTCATTATTTACACTCTATATCAACATGAATTTATATAACATTGATATACATTTTTACATCAAACTTGATATCAAAAAAGTTTTTTTCACCAAAATATTGGCCGAACTTTATATATAAAACAGATTAATTGTACATTAAAAAATATTCATTTTTATACACATTCTGATATAAAAAATAAGATTTGTAATATAGATTTGTATATATATTTCTATATCGAAAAAATATTATTTGTTATGTTAATTATTATATATAGTTGTATATCAAAAATATCAATTTTATATTAATTTGTATATAACGTTTTGTATTAAACAGATAGCAAAATTGTTTGATATAATAATAATTCACATTTATATAGTGCTACGAACCCTCAGGCATCTGAGCGCTGCTTATTATTACCCAACGGTGTGTGGTGCTCACATGGATCACTTGGATGATAGATGCTGGATCTAGATTTATAAAGTGTGATGAACAGGTTGTTGCCCATATCACGTGGGTAAGCTGAGCAGAATTGTACAGGGCCCGAATGGTGCTGAAAAGCCATCCCCTCCAAGGTTGAAGCATGCACTGTATGATAGCTCATTTGTAATATAACCAACTAAATGCATCATACTGATTTTTCTGTATAAGGCTCATTGTGTAAAATCTTAAGTAAAACCCAAAGGTTTGTGAGCTCAGGAGCCTCATTTTTTGGAAGGGGGTTACTCTGCCAGTTGATCAGTCCATTTCTGTACAGTTGTATGGAAATCTATCCTGACTTTATCATTGCTGCCTGTGTAGAATTTGCTTTACTTATGGACTGTAAAACAGTTTTAGGGCCAGCCTAATGCTAGGGGACCTGATTGGGGCTCATTTTCAGCTTCCTACCACAGTGTGACGGCACACCTCTGTGAAATCATCACTGCGTCACTCTGCAAAAACCTGAATTTACAGTCCCTGTCTTCAGAACTCACTTCGCTCTCGGCGCCCTACCAAGCAACATCGTCAACCACTGCTCCCCTATTTATATATATTTTATATAAAATGTATATTCACTTATATCAAAACTTATTTAAATTATACACAATTTATATCAAATTTAAAATCAATATCAAAATGCTTTATATCATGTTTATGTCAAATGTATATTACGTTTATATCAAAGCATATCAAAAGAGGGAGGGACTAAGATCAGAAACAGGGGAAATGCCCACCTGTCAACATTTTGATGGAGAAG
This sequence comes from Ambystoma mexicanum, assembly GCF_040938575.1. Lineage (NCBI taxonomy): Eukaryota > Metazoa > Chordata > Amphibia > Caudata > Ambystomatidae > Ambystoma > Ambystoma mexicanum. The sequence continues at coordinate 1,329,237,181 of NC_090924.1, forward strand.
AAAGAGGGCAAATGCCTATTCCATCCCTAGACAAAAGCCCAAACTGTTGGCTTTGACAATACTTGTTTGTGTAGAACTTAGTGCCAAATGAGGACATAGATGCACACATTCAGATGCCCTTGTTTCCTCTCCTGTGCCAAATAGTGCAACGCAGGAGGATAAAAGAGTTATTTCTAAACTTTTCAAAGAGATCCCGAATTCAGAAATGTCACATACTGTGAAGTGCGCAGAAAAAACAAAGAAAGTTTGTGCGATAATGAGATACTTCTGCCTACTACTCCTCCTCCTGACAGAAGGGCTAGTGCCCTTGCAGAGAGGGAGAGGGTGTTGCAGCAGGGAGATCACATTCATGCATTGGACTTACCAAGGTCCCCCACACCTTTGACAAAACCATTGGACCTACGTAAAGTAACTATTGCAAGAAGCAGAGGCACGTAGAAACACTCCCACATTAATAGAATGGAACTCTTAACAATATGTGGTAAAATTCCAGCCCTGCGGGTTCTTGGCTTGTCAGACTTTGACATTGTGGAATCTTGGAAGGGTGGTGTACACAGTGACTCTCTAATTCACTGATGCCTTCCAGTAACTGCCTCGCTATTGCATGCCCAGCATGACTCGCTAGTATTCTTGGGCTACATTTTGGATATTCCTATAATTCAGGTTAAAATTGCTACAGAATGCTGCTGTAATAAGTTCACAAAAGCTCCCTCCAAAATTAGTACAGTTAAAGTAAAGGAAATTGGGGACCCAAAGTTCAACAATGCCCAGCGGTGGAGGTGGATGAAGGCCATGTTTGCAAGCATCGAAGATCAACCTCAATGATCTATGGCTATGGTAGTTTGGAACACCAGAGGACATTCCCACTTTCTTAAACTGGGTCCTTCGGTGGAGCTTCTAAAACATCACAAGGTGTTTATGCTCCAGGAAACCTGGCTGGTCGATCAATTCCTGCTGGATGGGTATCAGATACATCAAATTAAGGCAGAGAAGGGGCCTGTGGGGCGCCCAAATGGGGGCCTGATGATTGGGGTTAACAATGCACTCCCCTCTAGACAAATCATCCCGGTAGAGGAAGGTGGTAATGTGCTGATGGTCGAGGTGTCCGTGGGAGGACAGGCAGAGCTGAGGAAGGTGCTTTTTGTTAATGTGTATGATCCTCCTGGAGGGTTGTGTTATTTTTGTGTATATTGATGAAGTGTTAGCCGAGTGGGTGACTGGTAATGATATGATATGATATGATATGATATGGTATTTGTAACGCGCCTATACACAAGTGTTTCAAGGCGCGACGAGGCAGGGAGGGAGGGAAACAAGGGGAAGACAGACAAACGATCCTACTAGGCCAGGTGTCATTCAGATCGCGCAAGTGCAGAGGTAAGGGGAAAAGGAGGAAGTGCAGGGGGAGGAGGTGGGGGGGAAGTGCAGTACAAGGTAAGTAGAGTAAAAAATAATAAATAATAAATAATAAATAAAAAGGGCCAGCTGGTGGCAAGTGCGAGGTAAGTGCAGAGCAAGTGCTGGGAAGGGGGCTGTAGGGATACAGTGACAGTCCCACAGTGCAGGGGGAGCCAGGGAGGCAGTGCAAGTGGAGAGTGGCTGGGCCCTGGACCGAGGTTGCTGAGAGTGGCCCAGATGCAGGTTTAGTGCTGAATTCAGTGGGGAGTTAAGCAGGATTAGCAGGGGAGAGGGAGAGAGAAGGCAGAAGCGAAGAGGAAGGTTTTGAGGTGCTTCCGGAACCGGAGATGGTTCTCCTCAAGTTTCAGGGAGGCAGGAAGGCTGTTCCAGAGGGAGGCCCCTGCTGCGGAGAGAGATCTACCCCCAGCTCGTTGCTTCGAGAAGCGGCTGACCATGAGGGAGTTGGAGACGGATGAGCGAAGGGCTCGTGAAGGAAGATATTTAGGAAGAGAGAGTTGAAGGTATTTAGGTCCAAGGCCCCAGAAGGCCTTGTGGACAATGCAGAGGGTTTTGAACTTAATCCTCGCAGCCACTGGGAGCCAGTGAAGAGATTTCAGTCCTGGAGAGATACGGTCCCTGGGCTTGAGGCCAAGGACAAGTCTCGCAGTTCTGTTCTGGATAAGTTGCAGAGGGCGGAGAGTGGAGGCAGGCAGATTAAGATAGAGGCTGTTACAGTAGTCCAGCCTAGAGAGAACCAGGGCTCGGGAGACAGTGAGCTTCTGGGGGAAGGAGAGGAAGGGAAGAATACCTCTGAGGAGGTGCAGCTGGTAGTGTGACTTCTTAGAGACGTCAGATATATGAGGAGAGAAGGAGAGTGTGGAGTCGAAGATGACCCCAAGGTTTTTAGCCTTGCAGGTAGGGGCAGGAAGGGGGCCAAGGGAGGCCGGCCAGAGAGCTGCAGGGAAGGAGGGAGTGGGTGTGCCGATGAGTAGAATCTCAGTCTTACTGGCATTGAGGCAGAGGTCATTGGCGGCACACCATTCCTGGATAGCAGACAGACAGTCGGAGATGAGGGAAGGAGAGGAGGAGGCCGAGGGTAGCCTGAAAATGAGCTGGGTATCGTCTGCATAGCACTGGAAGTAGGGGCAGAGAGCGGCGATGCGGTGGGCAAGGAGTGCCAGATACTGGTTGAAAAGCCAGGGAGAGAGGTTGGATCCCTGGGGGACACCACAGGTGGAGAAAAAGATGTCAGAGAGGAAGGAGCCCATTTGGACCTGGGAGGGTTGACCGGAGAGGAAAGAAGTCAGCCAGGCCAGAGCCTGACCAGTGATACCCAGGTTATCACGGAGACAGTTGAGCAGGATGGCATGGTTGACAGTGTCAAAGGCAGAGGAGAGATGTGAATGAAGGTATAATTCTGAGAGGTGATCTGAATGCAAGGGTCGGGGAACACTCCATAGAGGGCCACGGGGAGGGGGGAACTTCAGTCAACTGGATGGAATTAAAATCTGTGAATGCTAAAGGTATAAAATGGTTGACGTTCCTGTGCGATTGGGATCTGGTAGTTCTAAATGGTAGATCTAAGGGAGATATACCCGGGAAACCAACTTGGCGGATGGGCATCAAGTGTGCCAGATTGGATTACATTATATGTAATAGCATGATGAGGGCAAAAGTGCTGTTAAAGTCTGTGTCTCCTCGAGCGACCAGTGACCATGCAACCTTAACAGTCGAATGGGGGTGTGTTTCTAGGTGTCCAATAATAATAGGGCCTGCAAATCTGGGGGTCTCGCTATCGGTACATCGACTCCAATGGTCAGATAGCAATGTGAGTAAGGCCTGTGAAAAGCTAAGAAAAGAGGTTAGCGAGCATAGGTTAAATCTTTACACTCGGACCGCTGACAACATTGAAGTGTGGCTTACATTTCTATCTAACTACACTGGGAAAAGTAAGTGTAAGATCATGACTACAACAGGGAAGGTATATAAACATGGGTACAACCCTGAGGATGACAGGGCAAAGTGAATACTAAGAAAAACAATGTTTTTTTTCAGCCTTGCATGCTTTGCCCGGTACAGCTTTGAAGTTATCATCATACTTGAAGACCCAATTTCATAATTGGGTCAGAAGGATAAATTGGGAAGGGAAGCTGGGTAATTGGGAGCATTTGATTCAGACCCTATTGACCTGTAATGCAGGGTCTATGTGGAGGATTTGACGAGTGCTACGAAATCGACGGGCTCCCTGACATTGAACCTGATTATGGAGGGGGCTTGGGTTACTCATGTAGAGAATAAAATGCTTACAGCTATGGAACCTAACCCTCTTATTGTGCAGAATTTTAGCTAACCCATTAATTTCACATGACGCAGCATGTTTAACCACTTGCGTGCCCTAAAGATTTCGAGAGCTCTGGTGCCGAATGGTCTTTACTCAGCAGTATTGAAGCAAAATCCCAGTTTATGGGCTGATGTACTGCACACCTTGTTTATTAGGGTATGTAAGGAAAAAAACATTCCTGACTCCTGGAAGAAGGCTATTTTGGTCCCGGTCTTTAAGGCTGGGTACTGCTTGGTACCTGATAACTATAGGCTCTTGTCGTTACTTGATGTAACTAGAAAACTGTTTGACACCTATGTGCTGGAACATCTTCAAGTCTGGGTTAGTGAAGCCAATATTCTTCATCCCAGCCAAACTGGGTTTTGTCCTGTATCTAGTATGGTCCATAATCTTAGAGTTTTGTACACATTAATTACCCAAGCTAGAACCCCGGGAGGCCCCTCTTTGTATATTGCTTTTGTCGACTGTCAGATGTAATACACATTAATAGGGGGGTGAGGCAGGGGTGTATGTTGGCCCCACTGCTTTTTAATTTATACATGGCAGATCTATTGGCCAAACTATTGGCATGATCTGGCTGTCCCCCGCAGATTGGAAATATCAGAATTGGTGGCATATTTTATGCTGATGACCTGGCCATTTTCGATCGTATGATTACAGGTCTGAAAGCAATGTTGGAAGAATTGGCTGCCTATGCTGCTGAATTTAAACTGGTAATCAATCTGGTTAAGACCAAGGGGATGTTAGTAACCTCTAAGAAAATCAGTAGGGTGAAGTTGTCGACCCCCATGGGGACCATTGACTACGTCGATGGATATAAGTATTTGGGGCTGCTGATATCATAGCTAATAAGGTGAGTAGAGCTAGGCAAATTACTGGGATTTGCAAGAAATTTACAAGGGAGCATTCAGGATTCACATTAGTGGGGGTCATAATGCTTTACAAGCAGTGGTTGTGCCCAACAGTCTTGTATGAGCTTGAGGCCCTTGCTTTGAAAGACCTGAAATGGCTGAATGGGGTGGATGCTAGATTTCGGAGATCTGTACTAGGCGTTCCCAAATCAACTTCTGTTGAATATATCCTCTTGGAACTATGACTCGTATCTCTCAGGGCCCAGTTGTTAATTGGAAGAGGTTGTCTGATGTTGAAATCTAGAATGACTCCCGTATGGCCTGTTTTGAACATTTTGGGTGCAAGTTACGAGCCCAAACGGAGTGACGGTAAAAATTCCACTCACAGTTTATTATTTCAACAGCTCTGCGAGCAGGTGGGATGGCAACCCGGCTATGACCGCTGCACCAATTTTGTATCTTTAAAAGGCGCTCTTAAACTGAGAATACAGAAATATGGCTGGGTTTGTAATCATAACCATCTCATCATTCTGAAAAGACACACGAGTGTTGTGGCTGTGCGATATATGAGGCCTCAGCGTTATCTTGAACTTCGTCCCGACCAGCAGGTCTGTGATTTTTACTTGCGGCTGCGTATGAACCAACTGTCGGTACTGTCTAACTGTGGGGCATGGAAAAAGATCCCAGATGAGGCCAGATGTTGCAGGATCTGTAAAATTGCTACCAACCTTAAGTCAGCAAAGCATGTGCTGACGGAATGCCCAAGACATGGTTCACTGTAAATGGTAGCTTTGGAACATCGAGTACATAATCTAGACACCATTAAAAGTGATGATATCTGGGTGTTCTGTTTAAACAGCACATCAATTTCTGCAGTGCTGACCCTTTTTAGGGTCTGGCAGACTGTGAGGATACTTCTGGCTTAGCTTACCCACGTAAAGGAGTTCCATTTGCATAATGTTGGCCAGTGGTTTGCCAGTGCACAAGTAACAGTATTTCCTTCATGAGGCTTAGTGCGCTACTGACGAACATTGAGCTTGTTTTTTATTTCCTTTTCTTTTTAATGTGACGTTTTTCTATTTTAAGTTCTACACCTATTATTTTAAATGATGGAAATATATTACTTGAAATATTTAAGCTTATATGTGTAATTTTGAGTTTTATTAATTGTGAATATTATAAAAGTTCAGTTTGAACTACTATACAATAAACTTACTTATTATAAAACCATTCCCCTGTGCCGGTTGGGAGCACATAGAGGAAGGTGCAGTGCACCAGAGGGTACTTTTTGACCCTTTCCTGTATTTATTGTTTATTTGGGACACATTTCTGTCCCACTTGCATTTCTATCCCTCAAACAGGGATAGAAATGCTCATTCCTCTTTTTTACTGCATTTCACAGTGACTGACCAATCATTGTGCAATGAACTTTCAGGACCCACAGGGGTGTTGCGAGCCAAATGTACATACTAATCTATGCAATTGGGCTGGCCAGTGCATAATGTGCACTGTTGAACAACGCCATGGGAATACACGTACCGTTTGTGAATAAGGTGACATGCTCATTTCCCAAAATCGGGCATCTAAAAATAGTGCATCATCTGCGCTATTTTTAGAAGTCTGATTGTTTGAGAATTGGGTCCATTCAGTGTATTTTTGAGAATTGGGGCCATTCCTTGTATTTTTGGTGAAATGCACTTTCATTGGGTTCGGCAGATGCATTTCTTTGAAATAAATGGGGTGATGTGGTACAATACCGGAAGTGCGTGTATGGAGACAGAAATAGCAAACATTTTAAAATCATTAATGGGATTTGCAGTCATCCACGCATTTGTTCATAATGATATTTAAGATTTACATAGTGCGTACTAAACACTGATGTTCTTGCCTCGAAATGCATTTTTCACTCATTTGAACACACTTTATCAACCATACAATCATGAAAGTACGATTTTCATCCTTGAGTTGCAGGTGCTGTATCCCTCTGGGCTATCTTACATGGCAGGACGAGTTAACGTGGTGTGAGCGGGCCCATTTCCCTCCTCAGGGGCTTATTCTCATGTGCAGTGCGGACACAATACAAATCAGCGAGAGATGCATAATCGAAATAGCGAAAGGCCGTCCTCGCACACGGGGTCAGCGGCTGCCTTGATGTTTCTTGGCCTGCTTCATTAACTTCTCGGAAAAGGAATCTGCGGGTTGTCCACACAAGAAGGATGATGTGAGCAGACCATCACCTCCCTCCAGTAACAGGTAGATTGCATTTACACTTCGAAACGGCCATTCCAGGCCCCTCTCTCTCTCTCTTCCTGTTTAGCCACTGTACAAAGTGCTTACACCATTTGGAATTTGCACCTTGAAAGTGATTTAGCTGTTGAAGGATGCACACGTCCACACCCCGTAGTGAGCAAAGCACACGAACCATGGGAAGAATTCACCTTTTCTGTGGCAGTTCTAGCACCAGAATAACATCACTTTTCCAGCTGCAAAAGAGAAATTAAATTTGAAATTGCTCCTCCGACGGGTCTTAGTGTTTCTGTAATGGATGTTTAGAAGATGAGAAAAGTAGTAAAACACTGTTAAAGTTAGTTAAAAAAAAGAAAAATACAATACTTTATATTAAATAATATTATAAGTGGTCTGATGCATCAGTTGTTGTCAATGTCTTTCCAGGTTTGTACTATCAGGTTGCTAAATCTGTTTATAAAATTGCACTGCCCTATAAGACAGCGACAATTTTCTGCATGGAGCAAAAAATAAACTTTCAGCTCATTTACATATCCATGATGCATTGCTGTGTGGCTTTGATCTGGAGATGAACTTCCAGGGATACTTGGTGGTGCTGTTTTGGTTGTTTTAATAGCTGAAATGGCCTATGCCACACACATTGCAGGTAAAAGGGTGTTTTTCCTTTCTGTTTTGAAACCCACCTTAACATTGATGTCATACATTAAACATGCCCCAATGCTCCAAGCTCATGGATGTCAACCTGTGCTATGTTGATGAGCTTCAATGAGGATGAACCTTGTATGAGTGCTCAACCTTAGACTGCAAAAGGTATAAATGCAATAACATGTCTCTATAAGACAGTGATAGTTCTTTACGTGCAGTAAAAAAGAAAGCTTTTCAGTTTATTTGCGTATGCCGGATGTGTGGCTGTGACCTGCATGCAGGTGTACTTCCAGTGATGGCTATGTGGTGGCACTATGTTGAGTGTCTTATGACCTGAAAGGGCCTGTGCTACTTAGAATGGTGTTTGTAAGTACTCTGCTGAAAGATAAAGACTTAATCACAGCTGTAAACAAGCTCTGGCTGTCCAAATAATTCTTAAACAAGTGGGCCTTCAGACACTTGATTTCTAGGCAATATATTTCTCCTTACATTCGTTCTTAGCAAATAATTCCTGTTGTAAACAGGCATGGGAAAAGCCAACAGTTTTGTCTCTTGTATATGCATTTTCAAGGCACTGCCATAATAGGCCTAGGTACTAAAACCATTTGCCAGCTCCTGCCATTTTATGGGCAGGTCGTGGCGTTATTGAAGTGTCTGTAAAATGGCTATCCCATGCCTACACATATGTCAAAACTGTTGGCTTTGCCAGTTCTTATTTTTATCAAAGACACCCGCTTGGGGTTCAATGAATGCCCTTATGGTAAGAGAATGTCCCAAAACGCAAAACAGGATGGCATCTTTGGCTTAGTTCTTTCAAACAGTGCATGTGTGGATCAACTACAGTGTAAATCGGCAACACAAAAGAGGTGATGGCTGCAAGGCTTAGAATTAATGTTAACCTTTTGTTTAAGTTACCCTAAGTAGAATGGGTATGCCCAGACATGGGTTCCGATCCTGATGGCCGTAGAGATCTAAGCTACACCTCACTGATGACGCTGAAACATGTCTGAGGATGCTTGTGGTCACGTGCCGGAGAGATGTGATAAAGCAGTGTGGGCTGGACTGCCCCTTTTGGGGTGGGACCAAGCCTGATTTGCCTATGGTCTTCTCCCTTTCTGTAATGGCTTGGCAGGTGAAGAATGATGGTCTGGAGGTTTGCCAGCAAAGCCAGAGGTTACTCAAATTTCTAAACCTTGCAGCCACAACCTCTTTTGTTTGCTTGCGGTAGAAAACACCATCCAAGATGTTTCATGGATAAGTCCTTTGATCAATTATATTGAGGTGAAGCTCACAGATTTGTGGAAAGAGACCCTTTAGCCACATTATCCTCCTTTTCAGACCAGATTTTGAAGTGTCCTATTAAGGTGCTAGGCCTAGTTTGAGTTCCTGGCCTCAGGTGGGAGTTGGTTATTTGATGCGGTTCAAGGCGTTGTTTGAGGAGGTATATGGAGATGAAGGCTGCCTGATTCTTTTGGGGAGGGGGGGCCTCTATTTTTCCTTTAAAGAATGATGTGTAGGCGTAGTGATATTAGACACTCATTAGCTTTCTGTGTTCTAGGAATGCTCCAGTCTTGCTGTCTGAGGGGTACTGTGCACCTCAGGGTTCTGTTGTAACACAAGCTCTTATGACGTTTTCTAGGTAGTATGTTTCACTTACCCTCAAGCAGTAGTCCAGTAAACAGCTCTTGGGTTCCCAGTGGGTTCCGGGCAGAAAATCAGGGGCATAGTCTACCAGAGGGTGGATGTGGTTAGCTTCCTGTTCCATCATCATGTATTTCCTCTCAGCTGTTACTATTTTATCGATATTTTGGATTTTGATTCTTTTCTGCTGGGTCTGTAGAAAAGGCAACATAATCTGGGCATCCCTAGCTTTCTATGCCTTACTATGGCTTTTCTACACCCCACCTAAAAAGAATTGGCAATGCAGGCTGCCATGTACGTGCATGGAATGTGGCATTAGGATAAATCCCTGTGGATTCTACATGCAGTTGTGAAAATTAGGTGAGATCTATGTGGATGCACACATCTGTACCTACATCAAAATTAAATCTAGGCAGAGACTCAGGGCCATTTTTCTGCACATAGCAGACGCAACAGGCAGAGCAGATTGTGCACCTTTCAGGAGGATCCCTCTAAGTGAAGCATGACGTAAAAGACAGGTGGACCTGGTAACGTGTCTGGTAATTTAGTGCCTTAAAGAAAATTATGTTGATAGAGATTCCGCTCAGACAAATACACCAGCAGATAACACCAGCAAATCTACCAGCCAACTGCAATCAACATCGAGAGAGCATCCTACTATAAAGGGAAGCAGCAACCATATCACAGAGTCACATGCCAGGCTGAAGCAGGCATCAAGGAAGCAGAGCATCCCTCAGCATCTTTACTTTGTGCCTTTTGCTCAGGCCTTGCTTAGTAGGATTTGCAGATTTCCTGCCACTGCTCTGAAATGACTATTGACTCAACATGGACATATAATTATTATCCTCCTTCTACCATGTTATCTCTGCAGTAGCACCCTTCAGGGACTCTAGAAGCCAACATCCACTTTACACTATTATGCACTTGACGTTTATAAATTATCCACTCACATTCCTTTATCATCACACCATATTCTAAACAACCCACCAACCACATCCCATAATTAGCCGCAAACAGGCTGGGATGGTGCCTCCAGACATCATCGGTCATGAAGCCCATATTTCAACTTGTAGACTACAGTTTCTCACTAACACTTTTGCAAAAAAGCAACCTTGCACTCCACTCACTACTCCACTAACCATTCCATCTCAAACTCTTACAATAGTTAATCCTCCAAGAAGTCATGTAAATGGCTGCAGAGGCACTCAATAAGACCTAATACCTTAACATACAAAATTGAAATTCTACTGTCTTATCTACTTCCTGTTTGCAATATCACTAAAAGTGCTAATAAAAGTACCATTGGATAGTGGCTGAAAGGCAACTGACAAGCTCCACCAAGGGTACAGTAGCAAGTTCCACCGAAACAGAATTAGCCTTCATTCTGTATTCCTAGATATTGCCTTTTGGATCACCACCTTGGTGTCCTTCAGATCCATTTATACCAGCTCAGAAGACCTACATCTGCATGGAGGTCCGGCAGCTGCCTACAAAACCAGGTGTCAAAGCCCTAAGAAAGTCTTCATTGTTACTAACAGTGCCACCAACTACACATGTCCCTCCACATCAACCACCATACAGTTAATATACCAAACACAATTTGTGAAAATTCATATGCTGCATGCAGTACCTCTGCATTTTCAGTCTCAGTCATCGAGGAGTGGGAAGACGAGACACACAACTTGACACTCTTTTATGGGGTAGCTAGTTCGTCAGTGTGGAGTTCTGGCATCAAGTAGGGAGTGTTAAACCATATTCGCATAGATACCGCCTGATTATGAACATTGGCCTAAGACATTTGCATTTGTATTAAAACCTATGATTTACTCGATTTAGAGAGAATTGACTTGGCCGCCATCTTGAAAACATCCCCCATTTTGATCCCAACTCCTGCTGCCTGTTCAGAAATGATTAACCATGTTTTCAGCTGGCACTGAGCAGAATGACCTTTGAGCCTATGTCAACACTAGGACGGCCAAAAGCAGAAATGTTTGTCCTGAGGAAAGAGACCTTGTAGGCAAAATGAACTCCCATTCAAAGTGTTATCTGTACCTACAGACTCATCCTCTCTCAAACAACGACACACAAAGCAAAGAAACTACAGCCGTGTGTTTTGGAAGAAATCCTTTATGCATCTCTTGGAACAGGACTTATCCTAAAGCACAAGAAAAAAGGAAAGATCTACACAGCTGAATACAACAAAGTTTGCCAGTAATGTATCTTTAAGGAACCTTGGAGCCACAGGGAACCTCAAATCAAGTGTTGTCTGCATCAATAGCTTCAGCCATATACAAACATCAGAACTGAATGGCAGACAAACTAAAACCATGTGCCTTTGCAATAAACTATTGAATTTGTTTCTTGAAATTGGGCTTAACTTGAGCTGGAAAACCAACATCGCCATTGAATCTCCAAAATAGAACAACATGTCAAAAGTGTAATCTAATATTGTTATATTTGTCATGTGAACTAGGCATGAATCCAAATTTGTAACTTATCAGTTTGGAGAAGGGCTGGGCAATGACCAGGACTGTGTATAAATACTGCATGCTTTGTGATGACCAATACTCTCACCCCTCACTGTGCCTGCTGTTACACACTGCAAGGTGCTTGGGAGCCAGATAGCTACCTGCTTTGATATTTGTATCTGTACAGAATAAAGTTATATTCATAATTTTGACTTTGTGACTGGCGGATTCAATTTTCGGTGGTACTAAGCCTCGATATTCCTTGCTGATCTATCAGATGGTGTCCAAATAGGCACCCTCAAGATTGATGTCACCTCGCTAATCAAGGACGCAGCTACCGGACCGGGATCGGAGTGTGAAAATGGGCCCCTTTTTGTATGAGATGCGACACCTCAACAGTGCTGCACGATCCAATCCCTGGACGGTGAGCAAGCGGTTTGAGAGGACATCTTGACGAGGATCTCCTATCGAGGCAGGTCTTTTTGCCAAAATCGCCAGCCATGCCGATCCTTTGTAATCTGATCGGACCTCATTTTTTAAAAATCAGGTGAGTCGTGCCCCGACTCCTAAGAATCCTGACATTGGTTGCAGATTTGTTCTGATGAGTACAAACGACGCCAGGTAACACCCGTAATCTGACATGCCTGGGAAATTGTTGCCTGTTTCAGGGTTTTATTCTGCAGAGACAGACAATCTTTGAGACAAGGGCATCCGGCGCCACCTGTTGGTTTGCCGGCTTGTACTATGTACTGTAAGTACGGCCTAGGTAGTATTGTATTCAGCGATATTTGGCACAGACAAACTAGACATGCTTCCGAATTTCAGTGGCCAGTTCATGGTAGTTTTGAAATTGCCCGTATAGAGTATTTAGAGTCTATATTGTTGACGAAAAAGGCTAGGCCTGTGGCATTTGATGTAATAAAGGATTGGAGAAAGGAAGCTATCCAGCAAGTTAAGAGTAAAGAGAAACGTGCACGTCGACATATGTCTAACTCTGAAAAAGCATTATTGTATGATCAATAGAAACAGTCCAAATCTATTAGAAGTATGGATAGGCCTTTTCAACTTGGAGTAGAGAAAATATATCCGTCTCAGGATCTTCATACCTCAGATGAGCGAATTGATACACTTTTAAATGCATGTAGGACTGTTGCCACTGCACCACCTCCTTATGTGACTCTGCCTGTTGTTTTACCTCTTCCCGCTGTTGCACCTCCTCCCGTTGTTGTTTTCCGGTTCCTACCGTTGTCACTCCTCCTCCAGTTGTTGATCCTCTTCCTGTTGTTGTTTCCCCTTCTGCATCTCCACCCTTACCGACAGTTGCTGTTCCCTTAATTCCGTCTTTACCGCCAGCGGTAGTTTCTCCACTTGTACAAGATTTGTCTGAACTTTCTTTCCGAAGTGGTTCTGCTCCACTTGTAGTGATTGAAGGGGCGAGTGCTGATTTAAGAATAGTAACTCGTAGTACAGTATCTAAAGCTAGAAAGAGAGAATTGTATGCATGGGCTACAAAATATATAGAAGAGGGTGAAGAATCAGCTTAGTTGTGTTTTCTGTCCAAGAAAGTATTCTCAAACAGGCTATTTTAATAGTGGGGATGGAAATGCACTTAGCTGATATTTGGAATGATTTGACGGACATGAATGTCCCACAGGAGTTGAGGGAATTGAATGCCCTTGCCCATTCAAGGGACACTGCAGATAAAGTACATGAGCATGTTGAGAAGTTTTTTGAGTTTAAAAGAGAGCTAGATCGGTTACAGAATGATGAAGTAGATGGTAATAGATTGGAAGCCTCATATGTGCAGAAACAATTTCTTCCTTCATTGAAACCAATGAGTGAAGAAACGCGCATTTCCACAAGGGACACTCTTAGACGGATTTCGAATGTTTCCATTTCTCCCATTGAAGTATATGACACGTTTAGTCAGTATGCTTCGGCAATGCAAAGGAAAGTCTTAAAGGTAATGATAGAGTACCTGCAGGATGAGTTTATGAAGTAAAAGATTTGTTGTCCTGCAGATTTGATGGTCATTTATAAGAGAGCATTTTCGCCCGATACTGCTTTGACTACTTTGTCACTTGATTTAGCCTTGTTGCTTAATGAACATTCAGAATTGCCTACTTCGCAATTGCCAATGAGGGAGGTTCCTCTGACATTTGTTCCTAAAGTAGAAATTCCAGCTAATACCGCAACAGGCGCACCAGCCATTACTATTGAAGCCCATTATGTCTTACAGTTTGTTCATGTCCCATTTTCTAGACAGGAAGTGAATACCATTAGACAAACAATTCCAGATATCAGGAAACATCCAACAGGATTTTATAAAGAAATTGAATCTGTCTTGCATTCGTCAGTTTTCACGCTGGATGATATAGATTTGTTGTTCCCTGCGATCCTACCTGCTGATTTATGGAAACAGATGCGAACTATAGATGATCTGGCAGGACTGGGTGACACATGGGTTAACTTGGTATGGATAGATGAAGAAAGGAAGGCTGGTGAGAAACCACCACAAGTGATATTGACACTGCCAGATAGAATAGTAACTAAATTGAAGACTTTGGGTTTTCTGGTACGCCAGTGGTTAGTCCGGTCTCTCAGGCAGTACCGATTGCACTGGGGCCATTTACTGATATGTGTCCATTTCTTTTGACGACAGATGGTGACAAAACAATTTTGGGGTTAAATTTGTTGAAAGAATTGAATGCTGTACTTTATTGTTCTTCGGATGGAGTGCATTTAACAATTTCACCTCAACAAACTTCTGTTTCACAGTTTTATGTATAGACCCTTACCATCTAAATTAGATAAAGTTCTGACATGTCTATGGGCAGTTAATGACAATGACGTTGGTATTTTACAGATTGAACCAGTTAAAATTGTGTTGAAATCTGGTGTTAAGTTACCACTTATTACGCAATATTGATTTCGTTTGAAGGTGAACAGGCTTTAAAGAGTATTGTCTCTGATTTTGTACACATTGGTGCGATTGAGGAAATTGCAGGGAGTGTGAGTAATAGTCTGATTTTACCTGTGTATAAGAAAGGGGATACTGTGATTCCTTTCCGCTTTGTTATTGATTTGCGTGCTATTAATAAGATTGTTACCCCACAGTTTCCGATTGTACCTGATGTGACTAGAATATTGACAAGGATTCCAGTTTATAGCTACTCATTTTAGTGTTGAGGATTTAAAAAAGGCCTTCTTTAGCATTCCTGTACATGTTGACAGTAGATATTTGTTTGCGTTCACCTTAGGGGGACGCTCATTTACATTTACTTGTGTGCCACACTGAGAGTCCAAGCATTGATAGTAGAGCATTGAAGTAACAGTTTAATACGCTTGAATTGCCTTCCACCTGTACATTGTTACAGTATGTTGATGATCTTCTTCTAGCTGCAGATTCTGAAGTTGCTTGAAAGGAGGGCACTGTGTTGCTGCTTATTCATCTAGCAGAACATGGGAATAAGGCTTCATTAAAAAAGTTTCAATATTGTTGAAAGGAGGTTGCCCATCTAGGCTATCTCCTGTCAAAGCGGGGGAGAAGACTGACACCTGAACGGATACAAAGCATCTCTAGCATGTCTGTCCCAAAGACACAGAAAGAGGTCAGAGCCTTGATAGGTATGGCTTCATACTGGAGATAGTGGATCCCAAAATATTCCAATGTGTTCCAATTTGGCATTGGCAAAGAAGGGCATTTCTTTGCCCTTACAGTGCAACACGGATTGCCAGAAAGTTTTTGATCTGCTCAAGGCTGCGTTTTGTTCAGCACCAGTTTTGGGCACACAGAATTATGAAAAGGCCTTTGTGAAGGATGTGCTTTTGTAGAATCTGATAAAATGAGGAGCCTGGATTTGTTATCATTAGAGAATCATTACAGAATCATTACTCTTTGTTATAGAACCATTACCCAATCATTACTCTTTGCTATGGAATCATTCCATTATTGCATCCTGTTTAGTTCTGATTAGTACATGAAGAAGTAGCATTATTATACTATCCACATATTAGATTGCCACTTTGTATGCATTAGCCATTTGCATTATGCATTTGAAGAGAGAAATAGGCCCTGTTATATGAAGGGTTTGCTAGTTATGTTATTGCCATATATGACAGAAAGAGATGCTTTTAGAATGATGTATTATGTATTTATGTAGTGCTTATGCTGAGAGAGAAACGTGCTAGGCACTAGAGAGAATGAATGAGGCATGAAATGCCATGAACTGACATGTAGAGCCATTTAGAATGACACATTGTTATGTTTTGTAATTACATGTACACAAGTATGCATTGTAGAGACACCATGCATTGAGTGTGTACTTAGATTTTGCATTATAGTTTGAGGATAGTGCTTGGTATTGTTTGAATGTATTAGACAATACATTTGACAATAGAGAAAGCATGAAGCCATTCCACTGAATGGAGACACACAGAAGTTGTTTGTGCCTCGGCACTGCATAGATTTCGATGAATTAGTGTGACAGAAGGAATGTAAACAGTTTATTGGCAGACACAGAGGTCGCCTTCGCCTTAATAGAAGGAGGCTAATCAGCATGGCTTGTGTGCCACGGAGACAGCAAAGGTGGGAGGGAGCGGACATGGGGAGATGGGAGAAGTGTCTTTTGCATGAGAGGAGAGATGGCCTGTTCTCTGGAGGAGAGAGGATTTCGTGATGCCAATAGAGCCAACAGTGGAGTGAATGGAGAAATGGAGGAATAGATGGTGATTTGCACCGCAGACAGAAGGCCATGAAAGAGATATGATGTCCAATGTCACATTGACACAGAACACGCAGTGACCAGAACACGAAAGAACACACAAACACAGACATTCAGGCACTGCCTGAATATAGAATGCTGAGACAGAAAGGGACATTCTTAGCTTAGAGAACGAAGTAACCATGGCAAATGAGTGCATCATGGATTAGTATAAGCAGAGGTGAAGAGAAGGGAGTTGGCTAGTTGTTGTTAGTTGCTGTTGGAGATGGGGTTAGATACTGATGGAGTTCTTTCGAGCTAGTTGCTGTTGGAGTTTTGGATGGAGCTGCTCTCTGAGAGATAGATCGAAAGACATTTGGATGCATTTCTGAGAATGAGGGAGAGATGTCTTGGTGCAGCAGAATCCGATGGCTTTGGGAGAGAGATCCAAGAGCTTGGCAGAGCTTGACAGGGGAGCAGTTCGAGTGACCAAATCTTGAGGGGCCTGCCACTGACTGACTGATTGCAGAGTAGCGGGAAGAGGAGAAACCTGCCCCTGACAAAGACAGAGCTGGAGACAGAGAGGCACAAGCAAATGGGAAGTATGGTTTATGGCCTAGATAAACTAGTTGATTAGAAAAAGTGGGGTAGCTTAGCTGAGGATGTTGGAGGGGACGTGGCATCTGAGGAAGGGGTGCCCGAGCCCGAGCCAGATGGGTGGGGACAGAATGGTGTGCCATGGAGGTTGGGGGGTTGGGCACCCCTGCCCCCCCTAGAATTACGCCCATGATTAGAACAGACACTCACACAAAGAGCTTTGGGTTTGTGAAATAGGAGATTAGACAGGGATTGTCTTAGAGAGTGAGTGTGAAGTATGGTGTGGATTGGAGAGGATTGATGCTGCATGAAGGAGAGGATTGATGCTGCATGAAGGAGAGGATTGCTGGATGTTTGACGCTTACATTAGACTGCATTAGAATCAGAGGCTTGCATCACAGGCTTGCATTAGAAACCTGTAAGGCTTATAGTTATCCACTGCATGGTAGATTTGCACCAGAAGCATAAAAGGTGCAAATTCGATATGGGCTTGAGTTTTAGTATTGTCTGCATCATGCTTTGTTTTGCATAAATAAATGTATTCTATTGTTATAATTGAATTGATTCATGTGTTTTCTTTGTGTCTTATGTTATTGTGTCCATTTGGAGTATGTTTATAGGAGTATGTTGTTAGAGGTAATCTAGGAGTAAAACAGTGCACATAGGCCCTGAGATATGAAAGCAGGGGGGGTATAGTGATCTACACCCCCCTAGGAGTGTGGCTAGGGTTGTCTAAGACCGGAGCATGGTTGTCCAGGGGGGCAAGACGACGATAGGATTAGTTTTCGGACTAACACTTTGGCTTTGTTAACACAGGAGCATGGAGGGAAGAATAGACTGTGTGGTTATTTTTCCTCCCTGTTGCATGTGCTTTGCCGAGATGTTTGAGAGCTGTTGCTGCTGTCACTTCATCGGTAGAACAAAGTGAGGGTATGGTTCTGGGTCACTCGCTAACAGTGATGGTACCTCACTCTGTAGACGTTCTATTAAGCGGAACTCAAACGCAACATCTCACTTCAGAACGATTAACAAGATACAAGCTGATTCTATTTGCACCGCATATTCAAATTAAGAGATGTTGCTCATTAAATCCGGCCGCACTTTTGCCTCTTCCGCAAGAAATTGCTTGCAGTTACAAGATGTCACATGACTGCCTCTATACCACAGAGCAAGAAACTATAGGCAGAATTAATTTAAATGAAACGCCCTAAAGAAACCACGAGGGGAGCTAGTTTGCAATGGCTCCTGCTTCAAATTTCCGGATAGTACATCCACTGCTTATGCAAACACCACTTTAAGCACGATAGTGGAAACCAAAAGAATTCTGCAAAATTCTGTGCAGGCCGCAGAAATTATTGCGTTGACCAGAGCTTGTGAACTTTCTGAAGGTCTTAGTGTGAACATATATATGGACAGCCAGTATGCCTTTGGGGTGGTTCACAACTTTGGTCTACTTTGGGAAGAGAGAGGTTTCTTGACCTCGCATGGAACTAAAATACAACATGGCACCTTGATTGTTCGGCTACTTTCAGCACTTGCGCTTCCTACACAGTTAGCAATAATGAAGTGCGCTGCACACCAGAAAATAACAGATGATGTCGGAAAAGGAAACGCTTTTGCTGACAGAATAGCCAAACAAACTGCCACTGATTTTCATTCAAAGATGTATGTGTTGGACCCTACAAAAGGGGTCACTAACACTTGTTTGATAGACGAAGGAATTGGTTGCATAAAAGAAATTCAAGATGATGCTACTCCAGATGAAATTAAACAGTGGGCTGAGGGTCCAGCAAGCTTAGATGATGAGGGTTGTTGGGTAGACACTGAAAAACTAAAATGACTCATGGTACAACTCACATATGTACCAAAAAAGATTTGCAAAATGTTAGAACCTGTCTGGGTTAATTTAAATATTCCAAGGACTGCTGCACATCTTGTCCAAAGTTGCATAGTATGCCTACAGCACGATAGTGGCAGAGGAACTCCGACACAAAGGGTTCGTTTTGGCCTCCCTTCTATGCCCTTTTTTGTATACCAGAGCCCAAATTACTGAAAGATGTGGAATATGTACCTCTTTCTGACTATTGTGACCAGTTAACTCAGAACTTGTATTTTGATTCATCAACAGGTGCAAGAAGCCCTCCCAGTAAAGTACAAGGGTCCAGGTCATTGACTTCAACCTGGTGACTGAGTGCTCGTGAAAGTAATGAGTTTCCTGTCTCACACCACGCTGGAGAGGACCACATCAAGTCCTCCTGGCCACACAGACTGCCATCTGAGTGACCGACAAGAAGAACTGGATCCCTGCAACACACGTGAAGAAGATTCCTTTTCCTTTGGCCTATGACAGAGGCAAGGAGAAGGGAACTGTTCACCTTGGTGCTCACAACAAGCCTGTTCTAAGCAACACAGAGGGTGTCCGGGAAACCCTTCCTCAGCCTGTGGAGCCTGGGGAGATTGTTGTTCCTTCTGCAAGATCTTCTTCACCATCGACTAATCTTGCTTCTGCTCCTCCATTGCCTTCAGGAAGCGATGACACTCTGTTTGCAGATCACACTATACCTGGAATCTTCAGGCACGATCTGCGACCAAGAAACAGAACTTACAGCACGGCATTGGCTGTGCCTACGAGAGACCATCGTTGAGCCAGTCACTTGTCACTCTTCTGCTGAAAATAAATAAGAGGCAGGGACCAGCAAAGTTACCTTCAATCAAGATAGGCTACGTGGTCAGGGGCCACCGTCGGATGAACTAAAAGAGCCTAACAGAGAGGCTTCTTAACGGACTCTGAGAAACAATTCCCATTTTTAAAATCACTTGTGCAAAGATGAATATTGGTCACTCCTCTGATGACGATTCTACCCATCAAGGGTTATGGTCCCCAAGGACCAAATGTTTTTTGGTCACAATGTCAGTTAGTTTAGTCACCAAATTTTTATTTGGGTTTTGGTACCTTGACGAAGTGCATCCACTTGATAATTTGTTACCAACTGCAAGTATCTCCACTGTGTCTCCACCCTTCATGCATCTGCACACTCTTCCTCCTCGAGACTTCCAACATAGACAGGGTTACCATTATAACACTCTCTTAATGATTATGAACAATACTGTTATGTACAAAGGGAGGCTTTCACATAACCAGTAGTTTAAAGGTAAAGAACCTTTTATTTGCAAGTTGATGACATAAGACGACCCCCAGCAGGAGGAGTACAATCTTCCCACTAAGGCCCTGCTTCTTCACTGGCTCTCCTTGGAACCCTGCTACATAAGATGCAGTTCTATGTTCTATAGTATCTAAGTGACAATAGACATAGTGAAGGAAATATTATACACTCATGGTTTAACAGGTAAACATTGGAAACACTGCACATCCTAACACCTCTCCTCCTTAAACATAACAAGTAACTGTGTGGGTGAGGACCCACTAAAATTGAAACCTGTAAAACACATATTGAACAACTGAAATTGAAACCTGTAAAATAAATATTTTCCGTTTCAATGTTAATTTGTCTTCAGTTAGTTGGAGACAGGGACTTTCTTGTGACTCTACCTAATCAACCATTAGATGTCTAAGATCTATACAGAGCCTCAAAGACCCATTGCCTTTTCTGACTACAACTATAGGACTGACCCATTCAGATGCTTCTATCTTTTCAATGACACCATCTCTTTCCATTCTCTTGAGTTCTTCCTGGTGTTAGGATGTGCAGTGCTCTTAGAGGAGATGTAGAGGAAGAACTCAAGAGAATGGAAAGAGATGGTGTCATTGAAAAGATAGAAGCATCTGAATGGGTCAGTCCTATAGTTGTAGTCAGAAAAGGCAATGGGTCTTTGAGGCTCTGTATAGATCTTAGACATCTAAACAGCATGGTTGTGGCAGACAGGTTTCCCCTTCCCCGAATAGATGATCTGATGGTGGGAGTAGCTGGGTCAAAAGTGTTCTCCATACTAGATCTTAAATCGGCCTACCATCAGGTTGAATTGCACCCTAATTCCAGGGATCTCACTGCCTTCATCACCCCGATTGGATTGTTCAGGTGTGTTCGCATGCCATTTGGTTTGGTCTCAGCCGCAAGTGTGTTTCAGAGTATTATGCATAAATTACTTGGGGGTGAAAAAGGGGTGATGTGTTATCAGGATGATGTTCTTGTATGTGGGAGCGATGAGAAGGAGCATGATGTTCGTTTGAAAAGAGTTTTGGATATTTTGAAGGAGGCAGGCCTCACCGTTGCCTTGGAAAAATGTACTTTTAAAGCCAACAAAGTGGTGTACCTGGGTCATGAGATCACTGGGGAAGGGGTTAGACCCAAGGAGGAGGCTATTGAGGCCATAAAAAGAATGGAGGAGCCTAAGTCTAAAGGGGACATACTATCATTTTTGGGACTGGTGGAGTTTTACGGCAAATTTGTCAAGGGGTTAGCAGAAATGTCGAGGAATATGAGATTTCTCACTCGCAAGGGAGTCGTTTTTAAATGGTGTGACCGGTGCAAGAAAGAATTTTTGATGATAAAAGAGGCTATTGTCAATGCTCCCATTTTGAAAATATTTGAGGAAAGTAAACCCACATTGCTTTTTGTTGATGCCAGTGATTATGGTGTTGGGGCTGTTCTGATGCAGGAGGATCAGACAGGTTTACAGACTGTGGCTTTTGCGTCCAGGTCTTTGAAGGGCCCAGATGTACCCGTACGCATGCTAATGGATAGTGGTGCTGACTACACCTTGATAAGTGCGGAAGTGTGGAGGAACAAATTCGATAGTTGTACTCTGTGGGAAAATACTGTTAAAGCAAATGCTTATGGAGATGTTCCCATAGATATTATAGGTTGCTTTGATGCTGAATTACAGTTTAAGGACAGGAAGGCCAAAGGTTGTGTGTATGTTACCAACAGAGGGGGTGAATTGTTGTCATGGAGTGATCAAGCTGAATTGAAGATAAGGCTTGAGGCAAGTCATCCCGAGCAGGTAATGTCTGTTGCGGGAGGAGAGCCCACAGAGATACAAACCACGTTATCTGGGAAATTGGGGTGTCTCAAGGGCTTTGTACATGTAATTCGCCTAAAGAAAGGAGCTGTCCCTAAGATTGCAAAACTGCACATCCTAACAACTACCCATGCGATTCTGAATAAAACAAATTGCTGGGTCTGTTCACACCTGCCGCAACATGGGGAAAAGGGACTGGGGTGGTATATTCATTCTCTTCTTTTAACCCCTTCTATGCCTCACTTAGAGCACTATAATTTGGTCATTGGAACAATAGTATTACTGGGAATTTTGATGGGACTAATCTTAATGAATTTGAAAAGCAACTCTTAAAACCTTTAGGATGTTCTCTCTTTGCGAATAGGAGCAAGCTCAATTTTGCTTCTATTAGGCCTTCTGATAGGCTTTCTAGATCTTTTCAATCGTTGATCTCCTTCAAAATGGCTCCCGTAGGCAATCGGGATGCCCTGCCTCCTTCTTATACTATCAAACATAGTCCCAATTCTGTTCTTTTCTGCATACAAAGAGAAGGTTCTCAGCCAATGGGTTTTGAATAATATGATGCATGGGTTTTGAGTAAAGCGAATGTTTGAGTAAATGCTCTTGGCTTAGGCCAAAAGAAGGGTTTGTTAAACCATATTCACATAGATACCGCCTGATTATAAGCATTGGCCTAAGACATTTTCATTTGTATTAAAACCTATGATTAACTCAATTTAGATAGAATTGACTTTGCCGCCATCTTGAAAACATCCGCCATTTTGATCCCAACTCCTGCTGCCTGTTCAGAAATTATTAATCATGTTTTTAGCTGCCACTGAGCAGAATGACCTTTGAGCCTATGTCAACAACAGGAATGCCAAAAGCAGAAATGTTTGTCCTGTGCAAAGAGACCTTGTAGTCAAAATTAACTCCCATTCAAAGTGTTATCTGTGCCTACAGACTCATCCTCTTTCAAACAACAACACACAAAGCAAAGCAACTACAGCCGTGTGTTTTGGAAGAAATCCTCTATGCATCTCTTGGAACAGGACTTACCCTAAAGTGGGCTTTAATGACCCATCAGACCAGCTTGCCCTTACTACACTGAACACCCTCTCAGAAATAGGCTTCACCCAAAGAAGTAACACACCTACCCACAATAAAGGTAGAATACTTGACTGGGTGGCAGACTACAACTGTCAAGCCAATATCCTTTCTATCTCACCACTAGCTTTGACTGACCACCACCTTGTGTCATTCATGCTTTCTGCCAATAGACCCCCAGCCACACCAGCCATCAGGGCTCCACCCACACTAACCAGAAACAAAAAGAGCATTACTGTGGATAGGCGTATCCCGGCTTTACTCCCTACCCTCAACACACTCCCAGACAACACGGATCGACCAAGTAAATATAAAACTCTTCTGAATAAATGGTATACGCCTTTCCTAAAAAACTTAAGGCAACAAAAAAGAAACTGCGAGGCCGCTTGGAAAAAACTACCCTCAGCAGCCAACAAACTCAAACTCATGAAACTATCCGCCCTCTATAAAAAAGAAATGTGTCTAGCAAAACAAATCTATTTTGACACGTGCATATCCCAAGCAAAATCCAATATGAAGGAACTATTCTCCATCTTCAAAGAAATAGAGACCCCCATAGCACCACCTGACTCATGCTTTAAAGATAAAAATGGTGCTCAGAGATCCAAAACGCACAAGCCAATAAAATGTCCACCTTACAAAATAAAATCTACAGTAAAAGAGCTTCCTTAAATGACCCTCCCCCATCTGAAATAACTGAGAGTACTACTGTTAATGAATCCACCCGATTCAACTTCACAAAAGTTTGTATACTTGAAGTAGAAAGAATCATCTTGTCCCTGAAACCGTTTAACTGTCAGGTCGATCTCTGCCCCACACAGCTTATCAAGGATGCAGCCCAAGACCTCTCTCCTTTAATTACGAAGCTTATCAACACGTCCTTTTCCACTGGTCCCATCCCTGCCAATCTTAAACAATCCTGGGCACTTCCACTTTTTTAAAAAACTACTCTCGACCCATCCACGCTGACCAACTACAGGCCAATCACGACAGTACCCTTCCTCCTAAAAAATTTGGATAAGGTTGCTTATGTACAAATCCAAAAACACCTGGAAGTACACCACCTACTAGGCGCCAGACAATCAGGCTTCCGTCCTCAACACAGAACGGAGACAGCCCTTATCAACCTCAAGACCCAAGTTGACGATCTTAGAGATAACGGCAAAGCTGCCATACTCCTCCTCCTAGATCTCTCGGCTGCATTCGACTTGGTCGATCACACTATTCTACACAACCACCATAACAGAGCCATACACTTTTCTGATAAAGCAGTTACCTGGATTAGATCCTTCCTAAATGGTAGAACCATGAGGTTTTTTTCACCCACAGTAGCTGTCGACCCTATACCAATCACCTGTGGCATGCCTCAGGGTTCTTGTGTCTCGCCTACACTGTACAACATTTTTACCAAGCCCCTTTTCGATGATCTGGATCATCTTGGTATCACCTACACTAACTATGCAGATGATACCCAGATCCTCCTCCTGCATTCTGGGGATTGTGAAATAGATTTGGCCTGAATGATGATAAAACTGAACTCATCATCTTGGGCACATCTCTAGCCTAAAAAAACTAGGACCTGACGACCTGACTATTCATCATTTATAATTGTTGGTAACAGCATCAAAGTAGGACAAGAGGTAAAAATGCTAGGCTTTTACCTTGACTCAAACCTCTCTTTTGCCAAACAAGTCAATTCTTTAGTGTCCTCCATGGCTTACACTTGCCATTTCTCTCTGACACTAGCTGCACCATCCTGGCTAGAGCCCTTATCCTGTCTCACCTGGACTATTGCAACGCCCTCTATCTAGGGTCAACCAAAGCCACTATTAGAAAAATCCAAACTTTACAAAACAATGCCCTTAGAGTGGCATTATGTATTTCTAGAAGAGGCCACATTTCTGAGAGTAGCTGTCAGAGTAACTGGCTCCCAACCAATGACAAAATACTCCTAAAAACTTTGTCACTCAACTCCAAATCCCTTAACAATGTTGCTCGCATTTACCTGGTCAACAGATTCCACAGACAAATCTCCCTGAGACCTTCTAGAACAGTTTATAAAGATTGCCTCTCTATTCCTATTTCAATCGTTCCACAATCTGTGGTAACAGCTTCCCGGTGAAAGAAGCCAAACTGTGGAACTCCCTACCTCCCACAATGAGAACTGACCAACCTTACCAAAATTTCAGGACCAGCACTATCCTGTGGCTGAAATCGAATGACCATTAAATGCAGCAAGCAGCCAGGATTCACTGCTGTGAGGAGCCATAACTGCCCCTCCTACCAAATGTATACCTGTACACAGCCACCCCCACAATCACCTATACCAGTATATATTGCTGATGTAAGCTGTATGTATCATCTGTATATTTTGCTCCTGTACCACCCACCTGTAAATAGGTTCTATTTGTATATACCCTTTGTTTTAATACCTGTATGTAAATGTTGACTTTGCATATACATGTAACTGCTGCTCCCTGTTACCTTAGGGTATGTTGCGCATTATAAATAATAAAACAAACAAACAAACAACAAAAAAGCTCAAGAAACAAGGAAAGATCTACACAGCTGAATACAACAAAGTTTGCCAGTAATGTATCTTTAAGGAACCTTGGAGTCACAGTGAACCTCAATGCAAGTGTTGTCTCATCAATAGCTGATATTCCGTGCTGATCTATCAGGAGGACATTTCAAAGTGATATATAATCCTGCTAGGGAACACAGGAACTGAGTGGGATCAGGCTAGATGGCAGAAAACAAATAGAGGGCAGAAAACAATATGATCAAACAAGCAGAGAATGGGCAGGGACCTATGACAACACGATGTTGGGGTTTGCTGGTAAGAGAACTTGTGTGGGTGGTGGGGTGGTGCAGAGAAGTTTTACAACATGTGGCCTGAGGGACAACGGAGTCTGAGCTTTTTCTGAAATTTTAAATAAAATTGAATGATGGTAGATTAACCTCTGTAAAATGTGTAGGGCTAATCCGTCCACATTTTCCTATGCTCACTGCATGACATATGCATAGACCTGTGTACTCTGGGTGGGCACAGCCTACAGGCACAGTCCCCCCTGTCATATTTAGTTGGGATATGACAGGAAGAGTACTCAATGGATTTCCAGAAGGGGGAGGACCAAACTTCCCCCCTGCCATGGCCAGCCTGATTAACAAACAGAGGCTTCATGGATCCACCCTGTCATTTTGTTGGGCATTGCATCTGGTGGCAGCGATTTGCATACATTCAGAGGGTAATTCAAACAGGCTCACATGGGCCTAGTTGCAGAGGTTAACAAAGGAGACAGGAAACCTAATAAACCTTTCATATGCAACTGTGTCAACCTGAAACCAGATCCCGCCCTCAGTATCAAATGACAGTGAACTGCCATGTCTGGGACTGAGCATTTATCGAAGTTTACCCCGCAGATGAACCCCATTCATAAGGTACGAGTCTGGTCTCAGCGATACTTCAAGGGAGACCTGCCGCTTTAATCAGGAACCAGGGAGACCTTTGATCCACAACAGACAGTAAGATGAGTGGCACTTAGTATTACATGTTTTCACCCCTTCACCTTTTCTGTTACAAAGCACTCTGGTTATGACCACACACATACAGGAGATTTTTGGTGGATATCCAATATTATGCAATATGCATTCACCTATGTCCAGTGAAACCTGATGTCATTATGAAGATATACTGGCCTTAGGACCTTCAAATGGCTATATGAAATAGGTGACCAAGTCTACCTCTTTAATTTCCGAAGGAACAAATCTACGGAGCGTTAGTTTCTGGATTCATGGGAAGGAGCCTTTGAAATACAGATAAGATATTTCTAGTTGACTACAAAATAAATATACTGAAATGAGATCAGGCAGAGGAATTCCAGGTAAATATTAACCAGCTATAGATCTTTCATCCTCGTTCAGCTCTCAGACAAACCATTAACATAACAAATAGAGAACTCATCTGAGCCCGTAGTGGTGGTGGTCTCTGAATAAGATTTGAATATGATCAGATCGAACAGGGAATCAGTGTTATAATGGTAAATACGAATATTTAGGTGAAATGAGTAATGCTTGGATTCTATTATTAACATGAAATTGGAAAAGGTACATTAGTACAATTGAAAGTAGAAAGCAAGTATTTCCTCTTTATCCAAGCCTTTTACTAAACCAGGCTTGCTACCCCTCTCTAAAGGCAGAATAACAGCTATATTGGCAATTGGATCCCGTGCTTGGGAAAATGTAGCCCGGAGGGAGTGAATTAAATGAAGACGTTACAATTCCAGGGTGCAGTGTCGGACAGTCAGAAAAGCCTCAAGATAAAACAAAGAAATAAACTGGATCCAGGATGGAGAAAATTCAGACCAGAAGGAAAATCAAATTATTACTTCCATGAGAGAAAAATAAAACTTGACAAAAATGCTAATTTCTATCCGTATTTCCACTGTCCCAGGGAATCCTATGTTCCTAGTGTTTTCCGTTATGATGATTATGCACGGTAAGATTTGTAATACATTATCTCATTGAATGCAATGCTCTGTTGTAAATAATTTAAGGTTAGAAGGATACTTTGCACAGAAAAAGCAGGACATAAATGTTAAACAGGACAAAATCCAGTAGTCATCCGTCTCTAAGAAAAACATGCTATGGTTGTAGACTTTGTTAAAAAATGCGTTTTAATGTGTACATCAACATGTATGCTGCCATGTGAAAGAGAACATGGTGAACTGTGCAACTTAAACATTAGTGTTCCATAACTAAAAGGACAAAATGTCATGTGTATTGAAGACCACGCCTTACCTGTTGATAGAACAACCTATTGTTTGGTTGCTATTATAATAGAAATGGCCTCAATTGCACATTTCCATTTATTTTTTTAAATGTTGCAGAAGCTCATATAACCCATAATTACAGATTTGTGTTTTGGGATATTTGTCGGTACAACTTCTCCTGTTGGCGACCAAGATGGGTTTAATTTGGCCTCTCAGCCGTGTCGCATCCTATGTGGCACTCGTTGGAGGAACCAATCCCCTACCTCCTTGGTTACAAATATGAATAGATAATCTGCCGGGTAAGAGATCTTTACTGTTCTATGTATTGCGCTCAAATATGGATTTATCACTGTGTGTCGAATGTAGATTTACTGCAACCCATTAGAGGGAACGATACTGTAGACTATAATACATGATAGAATCATTATAGAAATAATACAAATGAGAATTTGTGTTTAATATTGAAACCATAAATATAAAATGTGGATTTATGTATGAGGAATTATTCTAAAACAATATATTTTTTCTGTTTCTCTGTTTGTTATTTTATTTATTATCCATTATTATTTTTTATCTTTTACTGTTCTTTTATCACTTATATTGTTTTGTATTTATTTTGATTTGGATGCACATTTTGATCTAACTATTTGTATTGCGATGTATTGCATTTGTGAATTATTTATTATTCATTATTTATTTTTCAAAATACATGTGACTTAATATTGCATAACCCCCCTTTTTCCTATTTCTTCTTTTCTTCTTTTCCTTTTTTCTTGTCTGAACCTTTTTGAATACAAACATTTTTTGAACATTGAATAATAATTGTGCTAACAGAATATGACATGTACCTAATCAAGCACTGTTTTGTTTTGAGAAAGGCTCTTGAGTAGCCGAAACACGTGTTAACAAGAATTTAAAGGGCAAATAAGGAATAAAAAGAAATGTTCTTTTGAAAATATTGAACTAACAAGTGTGGCGCAATTCTTGAGTGGCAGATTATCTATTCATATTTGTAACCAAGGAGGTAGGGGATTGGTTCCTCCAACGAGTGCCACATAGGATGCGACACGGCTGAGAGGCCAAATTAAACCCATCTTGGTCGCCAACAGGAGAAGTTGTACCGACAAATATCCCAAAACACAAATCTGTATCAATATACAGGTACAACAGTTTGCAGACCCAAGGACACTAAGAATAAATGGCGGAATATATGTTGAATCGTGAGGAGGATGCGAGTAAATTATTTACTTCAAAAGGCAGTATGGAACATGGTTTCTCTAACCCTGGTATAAAGAGAACAGAAGATCTACGATATAAATTCATTAAACTCGAACGAATATCTAGAAAAGAAATAGATAAGTATTGGGAATTGATATCATTGAAAAATTATATTAGTAAGAAACAAATACCAAGAGGCTTAAGAATACTTATATTTCCAGACTTAGCAAAGGATGAAGATCGAGATCTGGCAGAGGAATGGAAACAAAATTTGAATGCCAGTTCGGATAATATGATTAGGATCTTAATCCAACATGCGGAAAGAGAACATGTACGAGCAACGGAACAGATTGACATAATCACCAAAGAAATTGCCGAAACCCAAGCGCTTGAAGCAACTAAGGAAAAAAATTACAAAAAAATGTATGAAATATTAAAACTCTATCAGGATGATATCAAACTAAGAAAATTGCGAAAATATTTCAGGGATGAAAGGGATTATAATGAGGATCGTGTATATACTTTTCAGGAGAAATTTGATAAATTTACAAAACCGCTATCTAAGGCCAGCACACCGAATACATCCTCTGGCAGCTCAGAGGTGGATTCAGAATCAGAGAAGGAAGGAGCAGAGGGAGAGGAACCACGTCAAGATAAAACTAATGACAATAATCAACAACATGCTGGTTTTCTGAATCAAATAAGAAGATATAAGAAAGGAACAAGAGTTGGAAACCAAAAACAGGTCCGTTTTCAACTACCAAATGCACAACCCAAGAGTACTACTACCCAAGGAGGAGAGGAAGGAGGGGGGGCTGTAGACACAGGCAACCCAGACGTGTTGGAAGATTTTCGTCGCCTAACGCGGGCGGCCGCCCGGGATGCAACCAGGAAAAAACAATAACTGACTTGGTGTTGAACTTATCAGGACATATCCTAACGGATGATGAGAGAACTGTATTGAATAAAGGACTATCATTTGCCCCGACCTGTAAATTGGATCTTATCAATACTCAGATAGATCTATTTAAATTTGTAAGAAAACTTAGATTAAAAAAGTTTTTTGCAACTGCACACAAGAGTGGCTTTACACGGACTGAGCAAGAACTGATAAAATCGGACTTTACCATGGAGGATATTGAGAACATTCATATTCTAAAAACATTGGGAGATGGAGAAGACAGTGAAATTCATAACACTCTTTATGACTTGAAAATCAGACCGAGCTGCCTCATAGAGAAGGAACTTAAACCTAAATCTAAATTTTCACCGCAACTCTCAAATGAAAATATGACTGAAGTATTCTACAAAGCAACATCACGTGATATATATAATATGTATGATGAAATCAGAATGAACGTGGACAAACAGAACCTAACAAAGGGGGAAAGACAAGCATTGAAGGATTTGGAGAATGACAAAACATTTGTTATAAAGGAGGCCGATAAAGGCGGGAATATTGTATTGATGAATAGAGAGGACTACATCATTATGGCTCAGAATCACTTGACAATACCAAACTGTTATCTGGAACTACCAGGCAATCCCACAGTGGACATTATAACTCGAGTGGAGGAACAGATACATGAATGGCATAGGAAAGGTCTGATTACGGATGATGAAAAATCGGCATTATCAAATAAAACTCCAGTGATCCCAACCATGTATTTTTTACCTAAAATACATAAATTGTTTGACAAGATGCCTGAGGGTAGGCCAATACTTAGTGGTATTGGATGGCTAACGGAGAGAATTTCTGAGTATATTGATAACATATTAAGACCACGTGTACCAAAACTAAAGGCGTTTATTAAAGATACTACAGATACTATCAAGGCAATCAGTAGAATAACTTGGAAACCATCATATCGACTTGCAACCTGGGATGTCCGCGCACTATATACTATCATTGAACATTCAGCGGCTATACAAACCATAGATTTTGAATTCAGACAAGACTCGGCATCGCACTACCAATACATACAAATGTTGAAGGAGATGTTGGCAGTAACATTAGAGAATAATATTTTCTTGTTTGATAACAAATATTATCAGCAGAAGAAAAGGATTGCTATGGGCACTAAGTATGCACCAGCATTGGCTAACCTTTTTATGGGTATGTTTGAGGAGAAATCAGTATATACGGAGGAGGCATTCAAACAACATATGATTCTATGGGTCCGGTTTATTAATGATGTCCTCATAATCTGGGATGGAACAAGCTTGGATTTTAATGAATTTAAAATCAAATTAAATGACAATGATCTGGGCATTGAATTTGTAGGCTATGATGACAAGTGGTCCATAAATTTTCTTGATTTGACCATCATTGTACAGAACAATAGATTGGTAACACGAACTTTTCGCAAGGAAACGGAGGTGAATTCAACCCTCCATGCCGGTAGCTGCCACCACAAACCGGTAAAATGGAATGTCCCGAAAGGGGAATTTATTAGAGCGCGGAGAAACTGTACAAACACTATTGATTTTAAGACAGAATGTGAGCTACTGCAGGATCGTTTTGAACAGAGAGGTTATTCAAAGAAATGCATTGAAGCAGCAAAACAAAAGGTAGCTAAAGTAACCTGGGAGCAGACTCTGATGCCTAAAGAAAGAAGGTCAAATACTGAACACAGGATGATTAATTTCATTACAACATATAGCCCCAATATTGGAGTACTCAAGAAAACCTTAAACAAAAATTGGCATCTTTTACAACTTGATCCTCACCTAACGGAGTATATTGGAGAAAGACCAAAAATAACATATCGTAAGGCTAAAACTTTGAAAATGACCTTGAGCCCTTCTCTTCTACCAGATGTAAAACCTGAACCTAGCAGAACATGGTTGGACCCAAAGACGTCAGGTTTCCGAAAATGTGGTACCTGTACTATGTGTGATTTTGCACATGACATGACGATGGAATTTGTGGACTCAAGAGGGACGAAAATGAAAATCAAAGAAAATATAAATTGTCGCTCAAAATATACAATATATGCAATAATATGTCCATGCAAGATGATCTATATTGGAAGCACGATTAGGGAAACGAGGTTTCGTATAAGAGAACATTTCTCATCCATTGGAAGCCAGGATGCAACATTACCGCTGGCACAACATTGGCAGCTCCAACATCAAATGGAAAACAAAAAAACTCTGAGGTTTATTGGACTGCAGAAGATACGAATGGGGAAAAGAGGTGGAAACATAGAGGAGAAACTAAGACAGAGGGAAGCCAGATTGATATGCAAATTTAGATCGATTGAGTTTGGTCTCAATCATGATAATGAGATGGGACATTTCCTCTGATTTGATAATGCTCATACATGTCATGAAATGAAAGGACACTGTTAGGGCATGATATTTTATTTCTGGTAGAAGGAAACAAATGGATACTGAAATGGATGTTATTCTTTATGGTTTGAAACCTTGATTTCACATGTAAAATGTATAAAAATGACAAACAATTTGATATGCAAAGGTAGTTTGTAATGCCGAGTCCTTTCAATAACATTTATTTGTATCAGGATTAATTGAGAAATAATGTTATGTAAGGGTGGTTAGTGGCTAATCACATTCGACACAAACTGAGTCGGAACACTATTTGGATAATAACAAGAATTTAATTTCTAGGGGCCAACAAAAATTTGTTTCATATATATATTTCCAAATTGGCCTATAATAAAGGGTAGATGTCCGTTCAGAAATATATTCATTTATTTCAATATGTGAATGGGAGATGGGGAATATGACATACCATCATGATACAAACAATGATTAAGTGAATGGATGATACGTGCATTCTTAACCTTTCCAATATGGCCGCTCTGTAAAACGATGTTAGAAAGAGAAGAAGGAGGATTCGCGTAACTTTGGTGATGCTATATATGGCATGGTGGATCCCCGCGGCGGCTCATTTCTGTTCGAGGCCGACGCGAGGAGACGGATTGTTACTAAGCTGCAGGTAAGCCATCAGGGGTCGTTTTTGCACGCCCGCAGTCGGGCGATCCAAATACCCATATGGGAGTTCATTCGGATCGGGGGCCTTTTGCTAACGGGGAGACTGTGTAACCGAATAAGACAAACCGAAATTGTTGATAAATTAAGGTGTGGAGTGGCGAGGTAGATGTGATGGACTTTCAAGTGGAAGGTTAGAATTCATGGTCATACGAAAGGTTGAGTTTAACCAAAACCTTTGGAGAATTAATAGATTCGATTTCTGTGTGCCAATAACAATTGGATTGGAAATATTTCTTTCTGCATTATGTTTACTATAGGGATTTACCCGGGACTTATGGAATTAACGGGTAAGAGATCTTTACTGTTCTATGTATTGCGCTCAAATATGGATTTATCACTGTGTGTCGAATGTAGATTTACTGCAACCCATTAGAGGGAACGATACTGTAGACTATAATACATGATAGAATCATTATAGAAATAATACAAATGAGAATTTGTGTTTAATATTGAAACCATAAATATAAAATGTGGATTTATGTATGAGGAATTATTCTAAAACAATATATTTTTTCTGTTTCTCTGTTTGTTATTTTATTTATCATCCATTATTATTTTTTATCTTTTACTGTTCTTTTATCACTTATATTGTTTTGTATTTATTTTGATTTGGATGCACATTTTGATCTAACTATTTGTATTGCGATGTATTGCATTTGTGAATTATTTATTATTCATTATTTATTTTTCAAAATACATGTGACTTAATATTGCATAACCCCCCTTTTTCCTATTTCTTCTTTTCTTCTTTTCCTTTTTTCTTGTCTGAACCTTTTTGAATACAACATTTTTTTGAACATTGAATAATAATTGTGCTAACAGAATATGACATGTACCTAATCAAGCCCTGTTTTGTTTTGAGAAAGGCTCTTGAGTAGCCGAAACACGTGTTAACAAGAATTCAAAGGGCAAATAAGGAATAAAAAGAAATGTTCTTTTGAAAATATTGAACTAACAAGTGTGGCGCAATTCTTGAGTGGCAGATTATCTATTCATAACCCATAATTAGTTGGCAATCAAAATGTCTGTTGATACAGAAGACAACTGTTTTGTGAAGCAAAGGTATCCAGAACTCATTACACATCGCTTTGAACAATGACAAGAAGATTCAGAGGCCTGTCCGTGTTTATCAAATAAAATGGCCCCTGTTTTTTTTCCAAAATAGCCTTGGAATGCAAGGAGTTTGCCCCAGAAAAGCTCAAAACCACAGTCCTATGTTTATTGTGCTAATATGAATGTCAGTAATTCCCCTTTCTGTTCTCAGGAACAGATGCATCAAACAGCCCCTAACCCATAACCCCGGATCTTGGAGAGCATGAAGCCCAATGGGAAATGTGAGTCTGTTCCATTAAGCTGCCTATTAATATTGATTTTGTCCACATGTAAATGCAGCCTAGAAATGTGCAGCAAAAAAAGGGTGCATGCAAAGTCACCATTGGGAATACCCTATCAATTATAACTATGGAAACCTTTGTCTGATTAGGAAGCCAGATATGTATGTCCCAGAAAAACATGAATCATTTTCTTATGAAAAAAGATATATTAAAATGTAAAATTATGCACATTTTACATATTTGACTAACTCTATACACACGAAGGGGAAGATACAGAAATTATATCCCAGGATGTCTATGTAAAGAACTATTCAAACATTGAAGATTACAGATCATTATTCATTTCACTTGGAAAGGAGTGGGCTAGTTCGTGGCTGACACTCCCCTCATCAATAATATTGGTTCAATGCCTATTTAACGAGATTAATACACTAGAACAGAGGTATATTGGGCATATAATGCAGAGATGTCAGGGCAACAATAGGAGCCAAGCAAAATTGTGTACAAACAAACAGATTCAAATAGAACAATGAATACATAACATTAATTAGGAGTCTTTGTCAAGACAAATCAAACTCTCCACAAATTGTTGGCAAAACATGTGAGTACTCAAAACAGGTCCAAATAGACTGCAATTAAGACAGAAAGTAATTTTATGGATCAAAAAGTCCATATCAGAAATCAGAGTAATGAAAAACGTCAAAAGGGCATAAATCCTCAATTTATGAGATAGTTTTCTGGACATCCATGGTATGATTCCTGGATTGTGTTGTTAGGGCCAACGTCTGTAGATGTTTCGGCCAAGCATCATTAATTCACCTTTCTCAGGACCCAATGCTTAAATAAAGTTGGCATCCTGCCAAAATTAAATCACGGTATAGAGTGATTAGGAACCAATATTAAACTATTTTGGGCCCAAGAGAAAGAACCAGAGTGAAAGCATAAACGCTCACCCATTATTCTGTTGAGTGATTTTTGGCCCCATACGGAGCAGCAGCAAGTGCCCATTGGAAAAAGTGACAATGGGGCGTGTACCTTTGATTTCCTAAAATTAAAGGGGAGTTTTAATTTGAGTAATCTTGTACAATGCAAAAAGCTGGGATGTTCATAAATACTAATAAAACACAGTAATGTGTATCATTTTAGGTACACAGCAGTTATTTACCTTCAAGGGTATGGCTGATGTTTAAACGTTGTGGAGTTGGTTCATGTGAAGTGTACAACGGTCAATGGATTACTGCAGGAACAAGTAGAATGATAATACACATTGAGTGTCTTACTTCACACACCAGGTTCAAAGCTATAAAGAATAGCATACCAGGAAGAGGAATTCGAAAGAGCAATGCATTACAAAGTCGAGGAGTGGAGACTAGGGGGGGGGCTTAGGTGGGGTAGGACAGGCCAAACTCACCCAACCATGTGGCTCAATTTTCCAAGAAACCGACCAGCACATATGCAAGAGCATGAAAGGGTGCCATCTTGCATATGGGCCTAATGTAGATGAACAACGTGATTGCATCACCCCTTTGCCTTGTTTGGGAACATGTGCAGCCGCATATACCGGACAAGACAAAAACACAGAACGCAGTGACATCATCATATTTTAAAGGGACAGTGTTTTCTAATCAATGTTAGAATCAGTGTACAGTATCCTATGTGCTCTGTCTAGAAACTCAAAACTGGATGTGAGCGCGTGTAAGGCTTCATGACATATCAAATGTCAGTGGCCAATGGAAGGAAGGAGGAGGGACCAGGGGATATGAGTAAATGAAGGAAACTTATCACTGCTGGGTATTAAAACTCAAACACATTGGCAGAAAAGAAAATATCACTACAAAAAAGAAGCAAGATGGCCCATCTGACAAGCAGGACACAGATTGCATACCAATGGAAAGTTACTTATGAGGACATTTCCAACATTCCACCATTGGATTGAATGCAGAGACATTTTACAATGTAGAACCAGATTATCTGAGAGGGATTTTCTTAGCAGGTGCATGTTCTGAACGGAGAATCTACCTTGCGGTACAGCCTGAAGCCATTAGGTGTCCAAAACCATCGTGGGCCTTTGAAAGACAGTCAACAGATGAATAAGATATCCCCAGATTACTTCGACAAATGCCCCAAGAATAATTACATTCCAGATAGAATGTCAATGCATTTGAGGAATGGTGTTTAAAAGCTACATCACTGAAACTAGGACTATACTGCATAACGTAGGTGCTTTTTGATTCATAATTCCAACAGAAAGCTTAGGTAGCCTCATCACTCTAGGGATTTTCAGCTACATAGAACAGGATCTAAAACCAAGAAATGATGGAATAGTTATGCAACATATTGAGAACATCTGTGGTGCTTCCGACCTTGAAGTGATGAAGGAGTTTAGTGGAGTGGACAACAGCATACTCCCTTGTGTTACCTGTGCCAGGCGAGCTGTTAAGAACCATGGGTTCCTCAAAGTAAAATGGTATGATCAGGACGGTAGAACAGCCAAACAAACACTAGTTGTTAGCCTTTCTTCTGGCCCTCTGGTTGATAAAGTTATCTTGCAAACTTGTACAGCCAATTGTGAAAGAACTGTTAAGGAGAAGAAAGATACTTATGTAATGCTTATGTAAGGTCAGAATGAATTCACCTCCGGCAGGCCCACGAAAGTCAGGATAGTGCAGCTTTTTGGAAGCTGGTGGTGGGGCTGAGGTTAAGGGTGATGTCGCTCTTAAGTGTAATATTACGCCTGATGCTTGGTGTCACCATTTTTCTAGCCTTTATGGTGACCGAAGGGATGAATGCATTAGACCAGCACTGGATACAATCGAGGTGGTGATCCAGATCGGGGTGAAAGAAGTATATGAAACCATCATGTCACAAAAAGATGGAAAAGCCCCAGGCCTGGATAGGGTGTCCATTAATATTTTTAAGGACAAACCATTGATCTGGGCTCCAGTCCAATGTATACTTTTTAATGCATGTATTAACACTTATATGGTTCGGGTGTCGTGGCAGTCAGCAGAGATCGTCCCCATATCCAATAAGTCGGCCAACTACCATGCAATATCACTATTGGACAGCTCAGGGAAAGCCATTTTAAAGGTAATTTTGAGACATATTCAGCAATGGGTCAATGATGCCGGTATGTTAAAACAACATATCTAAAACGAAGGTGGGGAACTTTGAGCGCCAACGTGTCTGGTATCGAGCGTTTGTTAGAAGCAATGGCTTTGGAGTATCCTCTTTCCCCAGGTGCACATCAGGTTGGAGATAAAGCTTGTATTGTTTTTCTTCATATAATTACCAATCAGTGGTAGCTTCACACCCAATGACGCGAGAGGAGGAACCCACATGGAAGTAGATGGACAGAAGGGGCTGGGACCAATGGCCTGGCATTCCTTATGGAGCAAGTAGCCTATGTATAGGGTCTGGACCAACCAGCCACGCAGTTGTGCACATTATGTAATTTACATTACTGATGACACTTTATGCCTTCATAAAGTGTTGTTTGTACTGATTTTGCCAGAACTTTCTGTGGCAGGAGAGTTCTTTGCTGGTACATTTCTATTTTTGTGGAAATGAAACTTTGTTTTCCTTGCAAGATGTGTGCTGGGCTTTTTTCCCTAGTGGGTTGTGTTTTTTCTGGTGTGTTCGTTGATGGGCTTCTCTACACAAGTCTGGACACTTATCCCTTGTGTGGATTAGCAAATCCAAGTTTCGAGCTTCAGGTAGCCGAACTATAGCTCATGCCATGACATATTGTAAAAACACCAGTAATATGGATTCAGTGCAGGCAACTGCAAAATATATCCACCTGAGTTGGTTGGTGAGACTGAATTAGCAAACGAGTAAGATGGAAATTATGGACAATGATGGGTTCTCTATTTGAAATAGTAAGTGAGTATGTATTGAACAGGGCGCGAGAACATGCTAAATAGAATGCAGAGCTAAAATGTTCACCTAGCGGTGTAGGGTTAAATGTTAAGTGTGGCTCATTGGGGCTGCAAGTGCTTTCTCCCCTTGGCTTTTTCTAGATATGTTCCTCTGTAATTTTATGATTGATTATGTGTTTATGAATTATGATTTTATCAATTGTATCAAGGTTGTTACATGAATTTTGACTGATTTATTTTATTGCTTAATTGACCTGTATATAAAACTATGTAATCATTTATTTGTATTGTGTTTATGTCGCGCCTTGAAACACTTGTATATAGGCGCGTTATAAATGCCATATCATATCATATGTTGTCTTCTTTGCTGAATAAAAGTATTTGACTGACTGACCTAAAATTTGGGATTGCTGGAGGCCGTAGAAGTATCTGAATGAAATGTGGAATGACAAGTTCTCTGATTAGTGTCTGCCATCGTTACAAATATAGTGAAAATCTATGCCTTAAGGAACAGATGTAACTGGGGTGGTTTGAGAGTGAATCTGATACTTTGAAAAGAGTGAGGGAGTTAGACCCCACTTTCCCAACATTCCAACATAAACAAACCTGAAGATGCCCGAGCATTTACAATTATTTGCATCAATTACATTATCTCAAAAGATATAATCCATGCACAAGCTACTAACCACTTCTTTGTCACAGATAGTGTCCAACATTCTAGATTGAAATCAGTCCAGGAATTGGTGGACTATGTTAGATCAACATAATTAAATTGTTTTTTTCCAAACTTTATCCTAACCACTGCTCCACATTTAGATGTTAGGGGTAAGCTGGTTTCAGGTAACAATAATTGTATATGTAGATTTTGTGGTTTTACAAAGGTTAAATCTAACAATGTCAAGTTGTGCGTCTAAATTGCGATGCATTTGGACATACAGGCTAGAATAATTACTTCTTTTTGGTTTTGCTATGTATAGATGTTGTTGATATTTTATATTTGGAAGGAAAACATTAATGAGACAACAGCATGCAGATAGCATCCTGCTTTCTGAAGATAGGCTGCCTGCATTCATTTGAAGTATTATGGGAGACTTCCCAGCATTGAAAGTTGTGGGACCGCCTTCAATTCTTCTGTATTTATTATTTTCAATATAAGAAATAAAAGAGAATATTCGGTTTTTAACATCCTCTTTCTTCTCCCTGATTCAGGGGAGAGGGGGATTGTTGCCTTAGTAAAGCACTAACCCCAGGACAGATATAGAGATACTCCATAGATTGATCTCAATGCAAGCATGAGTAGAAGGCCAACAGTATGGCTTTTGGACTCTTTGCAGCTTGTGAAGGGATGTCACTGAGTGGCTGACATAGCGATCATTGCCGTTGTGAAGTCCTTGCCTTTTGACAGCCAGGATGATTGTGAAGGTGGAGTGGAAATGGGCCCCTCTAGAGCTGTAAGTGAAGGAATTCTTACTTAATGGTGCCACTAAAGTGAGGAGGCAGGAAGGACACATATTTCAGAAATGTGCCCACAACATTTCGAAATCCCTTCTTAGTTATAGGTGGTGGGGTGTATAGAGAGGCCAGGCGAAGGGAAGCAGTGATTGAGTCACTGGACCTTTGTGGAGGACCCTGTTCTTTGAAACACTGATGCAGATGCAGTTCTCATGCACCAAGGGCTTGACATGGATGTTTCCGCTGGCCTTGGAGCGACCTTATAGTACCTTGATGTTTAGCTGCATGCCATCAGCTTACACATGATAACTGATTCCATGTTTGCTGCATATGGTTTCCAGTGGTGACATATTAATGTTGAATAGCAATAGTCCTGCGGCACCACGCAGATGATATGCCAAGATCTTGACAGGTAGGAAGCTAGTTTCATCTTAGTGCATTTGGATATCAATGATGCAATCCTGTCCAAGCCAATTCCTTTGATCCCCATGTCCTTTTTGACGCATACCATGAAGATGCTGCAGTCCACAGATCAAAGGTGACAGAGAGATCCAGAAATGTCAAGGCGCAATATCTGTAAAATCCTCAGCAGCAGCTATTCAGTGATGTCAATTGAGGTGTTTACGCAACCCAATGAGCTTTCACACCTTGATGACAGTCACTGTGGGTGTTATTTTTCTTGAAGTAAGAAGACAGTTGAGTGGGGACAAGTCAGGGACAGGAACTATCAGCGGGATCCCTCACTATCCCGCTTTTTATCTGCAGAAAACTGCGGCGGTGATGGCACTTTAAAGGCTTTAAAGGCAAGCGTTCGCAACACTCTAAAACACTGAGTGTTGAGAACCTCTTGGTACATGGTACATGGTCAGGCGGGTAGGTCTGGGGGTTACAAAATTACACTGTTGGTGTTATGGATTGGAGATTTTTGATTTAGGATTTGAAGACTTGAATTGGCCCATCCCAGAGCACTTGGCCAAGTAGGGCGAGCCTTTGGGGAATTTATTTATTTAGACTTTAGATAGCGCACCTAACCCGGAGGCATCTAGGCGCCTTTTGCTTAAGAAGGATGGTTACAATAGTTGATTGCATAGTTATTCGGTTACATGAGGAATTATTGGACAACTGAGCTCTGTGGGTGCATGGTCTGGTTCAGTGATACCATTTTGGTAGTATGATTTCTCTGCTCTCAGCAGAGGTCTCTTGAATCGTCTGCAGTGAATGTAGCAACCTCTGTTGTCAGCTAGTGAACTGGTTTCATGCCCTTTCCACACAACATTACTCTGTCTCGTTGTTTGATGTTCCAGGGGTCTGCTTTTCACTTCTTCATGATTATCACTTTGATAATTTAAGGGCAGTGAGATTTGGGAGGAGATACCTGTGTCTGATACAGCTGAAAAAAAGTGAACCCTAACGAGTGAACATTTGCCCAGTTATCTGGTCACTGTTTGAGGCAACAGCTTGCCATCTAGGGTAGAATCCTTGAGTCAAAGATTTCACTTGAAGGGAACATGGTAAAGAACATATTGCGGTGAGGACAAGCATGCATCCAGTCATTTGCATAGGGAGAGAGATCTCAAAATAAGTGGTATGTGGCTGGGAGCCACTTTCTGTGGTAACCACTATTATTAGTAATTGAGAGAAAGGCATTTTCAGAAATACTGTTGATGTCCATGGACTGTGCTGTGTGTATGTGCTGCACAGGAACTGGTCAGGCAGACTCAATGTGCAAACGGCATACTTGCCAACATGACCCATTTCAATCTGTAGGAGCTTACCCAATCCTGTTTTTTTTCTTTGCATTCTGGGATTTTGAGTTCCTCTTTTCCCATTATAAAATTCGGACTACAAGTCCCAGAATGCAAAGATAAAACCAAGACTGGATAAGCACTTAGAGATTGGAATGGGTCATGTTGGCAAGTATGACACGGTGCCCAAGGGTGTAATGTGCTTCTGATGTCTGAGCTGGCTAGACGAGTGAGTAGTGCGGGAAATGTCAATTCCTTCATTTGTTCCAGGTGTGCTCTCGGAGCCTGTGGCGCAGAGACGTTTCGCGTGCGTTTGGTGCCTTTGTAACTCTGCACGGCATGCTGCGTAGACTTTCTGACCTTACCTTTGATTTCTGAATGGCATTCCAGCCTCAGGACTGAAAGAAAGAGATTTGTATGCTACCGATTTGCTTGAAGCCACGAAACTTCATTCTCTTAAAGGGACAGTGCCAGTAACTGCACCACAAACAAGAGCGGTTCTGGCTGCTAATTGAGGATAAAATAAACTTTGTATCACAATTGCCATTCATTCTAACCCTTCCCTGTGTTGTAGCTAAGTCTCTTAAAGAGACATCCATTTTGGGCCTCATGTTAGCATGCCCAGTCACGCGACTCGCACTAAGTGACATTTAGCCGGGGCTCCTCCCCGTAACACCCCAGGGCCCAGAATTCATCAGCTTGCGGAGGCACCTGGATTCCATTGTCGTCATGGGCGTGACAACATGTTTACCTTTGTCTTTATGATGGGGGTATACACTTTCAGCATTTCAATGCAGTATTCCCACTCATAAGGTATTTTCCACATGCATTTTACATACCCCATGATTCATAAGTAGGTGCCCAGTAAAAACAGGTGGTATTTGAAATACCGGCACTTTTTCTTATTACCACGTAACTCAGGGGTCTGCAAACTTTGGCTCTCCAGATGTTTTTCACTACAGCTCCCATCAGCCATAACCAGCAAAGTCAATGATAAGTGAGCATGGAAGTCGTAGTCCAAAATATCTGGAGCATCACATGTGTCAGACCACTGGCCTAACTCATTGCTCACTCTGGTGATCCTTAAGTGAACTGACTGTGAGATGAGCACTAGTAATGCTTGAAGTACCCTATCTGGGTATTTAACTAAGGAGGGCAGAATACAGAGAACATGTTGACTAGAATAATGTTTCATGTACATTTGTCATTTTTGGGGGAATGGGTTTTTAACAGGAAGATTGTTATAATGGTCTGCAATAACTTTGGAGAGTTCCATGCATCAATACTTAGGAATATAGAGTCTCGTTACAAGGTTGTCAATTACTACAGATTTGATCACCCTCTCATTCCGAGGTTTGCAGGGAAATGCCTCTGGCGGTAGCGATATTCCTATTGAATGCCACCAAAGGCATCATGGGTGGATTGTCCAAATGAAAACCTGCCAATTCTTCCCTCGATCCAAGAGATGGAGGTCCAAATTCTAAGATTTCTTCAAACGTGTATTCAAGTTTTTCAATGTACAGAAGGAAAGTGCAATCACTTCCCTTCAATACATGTGCACAAGATTGTTCATAGCCATTGGAAAGGGGTAAAGAAATCCATGCAATGTATAAAAGGGTCATAAATTACCCTTTCGTGCATTAGCGCAGGGTATAGCGGTGGAATGCACCACTCCTGCACATTATCCATTGCCACCATCAAAGTGGTGGAGGACATATATTCAACTTTGTATTGTAGTGGTAAACTCTGAATTGGGACCATTTTCAGGAAGACCGCCGGTGGAAGTGTTAATCACCTCCAGCTGTGTTACTGCCAATAATAGAATAGTCACAACTATATGTCACTCTTTTGTTATTGGGAGTTTTGTAAAGCCCGACGACTGCTGTGTGGCTTCTCAGTAATTGTCTCTCGACCACCGGCAGCCCAACACTCAAAAAAGATGATTTTATTTAAGTGAGAAATATGTTTTCAGCAGTTTACAAACCTTAACATGTTTAGTCCTTGCTTTTAAGTGTGACCTGCTGTGGACATGCTGACTGACTGGCTGGCTGGGTCTCAACTGTCTGCTGGGATCTTATCGTGTAAACCTGCTGCTGATAATGCATGGTCCGGGATAAGGAGGTTTTGCTGCAGCAGAATTGGTTGAGGGAGAATTTGTTGAATATTTTTGGCCGAACTTCAAAACAAATGTATGTTGGGGGGTGGGTTTGGGTTATAAATAATGTGGGGTTGGGTAGGTGTGGGTGCCTAGTGGGCTCTCCCTCACTTACACTTGCGTTGAAATGTCCAAAACAAAAAGAATTAGGCGATATCGCCCTCGGCCAATTGTTTTTGTGGAAATCACATAGAATCGGGGGTCCACACTTACAGTGTGCTAGATGAGTTTTACACACAGCTTTAGACATGATATTATTTTCAAACAGGGCACCAATTCAAAGGA
This sequence comes from Ambystoma mexicanum, assembly GCF_040938575.1. Lineage (NCBI taxonomy): Eukaryota > Metazoa > Chordata > Amphibia > Caudata > Ambystomatidae > Ambystoma > Ambystoma mexicanum. The sequence continues at coordinate 1,329,281,000 of NC_090924.1, forward strand.
GCAATGGCTGCTGAGATGGATTTGTGTGCAGGGGTGGACTGGGAACCAAAAGGTTCAAAGTTACCCTATATTACAGATGTTCAGCGAGTCCAACCCTTTTCCTATGGGGAAATTTAGAAATATCGCACAAAAGAGGCCCAGTGTGCAGAGGTCTACCAGGAAATCTCCAAAGTTCCCTATAGGCCAGTCCACCCCCTACTTGCGTGTGCACTATTCCTATAATGGTATCTGGTCATTGCATTGAATGCAATACCATCAAATGCCTTAGCATCGAAAAATTGCATCAAATGCATTTAAAGGTAAAGGGTTTAGTTTACTTATAATGGGTTTTAAAGGTTAAAAAAAGGGGCATGCCATTTTTTTCGATACTTTTTTTAGATGGAATGGTATGTCGATGGTAGGAATTCGATGCAATGACTAGGAACCCCTATAATTAGTGGGGCTGGTGGAAAAAAGGTCAAGGCGACATTGCTGCAGGGCAGAGGCGATATCAATGTATACCTCCACATAACAGGCCAGTTCCCTGCTGGAGGATGCCTCTGTTTCTGCTGCCCTCGTTCTATTTTACCCCTAAACTCTCCTTCAAGATATCTCTTTTTTTCTGGTCACACTGCTGTCAGCAACGGCTGGATTACCCCTAGCAAACAAAGTCCCTCCTGACAACACAACTCTCTCCCAAAGAGAAAGATAGAGACAGTGTATGAGAGAGAGAGACCGGCGGAGGCAGGGATATAGAGCGAGACAGAGAGAGAGAGAAAAGCAGGGAGAGAAAGAGAGAGATCGACCAACATATGACAAACTCGGTGTAGCTAGTGATACCTATATTTTTTTAATTAAACTTTTCAGTGTTATTTATCTCTCTCCTCTTTGTCCCCTCCATGTCACATGTCTTCAAATCTGGTGAAATTGTAAGCCATAATTGATCTCATTGTTTGGTTTTCCAATGGTTGCCAGACTCCGGGATGCCTTAGAGCGTATTGTGACACATAGGTGACAGTAGGCTTCATTCACAGTGACTAGTGTCAATTCAGCTGTATTGGACTCCATATGATGCCCTCTAGTGAGTGGATCTTCCAGCAAGAAGTCAGGAAGACATTAGCTGAGGACTGATTCCCATACCTCTGTTGGGAACAAACCAAACATAGCTAACATGTAGGAAAGGTTTCCTTGGTGGGATGCGACCTCTAACCTTCATGTCATGCTGCCTTCCACAGTCCTGACATACCCCAGACTCATTTTAGGAGGATGCTCAGTGTGGAGGCGTTTTTATTTACGTCTCCCAGAGGCACAAGGCCTTAAAGTGAAGACCTTTTTGTGTTTTAGGTTTTTGGATTATGTGTGCGCTCCGCATGAAAGAACATGGCTGCTGATAAAGCTACCGCTCTCTACCAACATCTGTCGGGGATGGGGTGTTTTTGAGGGTCTACATGTCTGGCGTGATGCCTTCCAAACAGAATTGCTTGGCAATATTCTCCATTACCTGCAGGATAGGGGTCCAGTCAGTGGAATTTCGATGAGATGCATTAAATGGTTCAAAGTGACCTCATGATACCATTAAACAATAAGACTCCTTTTAGAGTAAACATTGACAGTCTCAAATTTGGGGCAGGTTGAATACATGAGTTAAAACTATTGCCTATACTTTGTAGCAAAAATGCAATACTCCACGTGATAAACTACATGCCACACTGACAATGTGCAGTCCTTCTCTGGCTCTCTCGCTCTAGAAGCAAGGCACAGGCATGAAGTGTTTGCTGGTCCTTATGCACATTCCACATGATAAACTGCATGCCACAATGCCTGCGTGAAGCCCTTCCATAATCTTGTCTCCAGAAGCAAGGCACAGGCATGAAGCCTCCTTGTTGTGCCTAGTACACATTCCATATGATAAACTAAATGCTACACTGCTTATGTGAAGCCCTTCCATAATCTCCTCTCTAAAAGCAAGGTATGAAGACTCCTTGCTGGACCTAATCAACATTCCACATGATAAACTAAATGCCACACTGCCTACGTGAAGCCCTTCCATGATCATCTCTCTAGAAGCAAGGCACAGGCATGAAGCCTCCTTGCTGGACCTAGCGCATATTCCACATAATAAACTAAATGCCACACTGCCTACGTGAAGCCCTTCCATGATCTTCTCTCTAGAAGCAAGGCACAGGCATGAAGCCTCCTTGCTGAGCCCAGTACACATTCCACATGATAAACTAAATGCCACACTGCCTACGTGAGGCCCTTTCATAATCTCCTCTCTAGAAGCAAGGCAGGCGTGAAGCCTCCTTGCTGAGCCCAGTACACATTCCACATGATAAACTAAATTCCACACTGCCTACGTGAAGCCCTTCCATGATCTCCTCTCTAGAAGCAAGGCAGGCGTGAAGCCTCCTTGCTGAGCCCAGTACACATTCCACATGATAAACTAAATTCCACACTGCCTACGTGAAGCCTCCCATGATCTCCTCTCTAGAAGCAAGGCAGGCGTGAAGCCTCCTTGCTGAGCCCAGTACACATTCCACATGATAAACTAAATTCCACACTGCCTACGTGAAGCCCTTCCATGATCTCCTCTCTAGAAGCAAGGCAGGCGTGAAGCCCCCTTGCTGAGCCCAGTACACATTCCACATGATAAACTAAATGCCACACTGCCTACATGAAGCCCTTCCATAATCTCCTCTCTAGAAGCAAGCCAGGCGTGAAGCCCCCTTGCTGAGCCCAGTACACATTCCACATGATAAACTCCATGCCACGCTGCCTGCATGAGGCCCTTCCATAATCTTCTCTCTAGAAGCAAGGCACAGGCATGAAGTCTCCTTGCTGTGCCTACTACACATTTCACATGATAAACTCCATGCCATGCTGCCTGTGTGAAACCTTTCCATGACTTTCCGTCTGGAAGCAAGGCACAGGCATGTGTGTAGTCCTTGCTGGATTAAATGCACATTTTGTTACATTGGGAGGAGGAGTCAAGTACTAAAAATTAAAGTGGGGGGAGTCATCAACAAATGCAATGGGAATGCAGGCCACCAGAAATTAGCATACCAAGTTGAAATATGCACATTTCATTAAATTGGCTTTGCATAACCTCCCAAATTGCAAAGGACAAATGGCATTTGTGTTTCATAAAATCAACACACAAAACCAAGAACCAACACAAATGTTTTCTCTGGAACTTGCAGTACCGAAATGAAACTTTTCACCTTCACTTGTTTTGCTATTTTTCAGCAGGTTAAATAGTGCAGCGGTGAAGTGTCCAGCCTTCAAACATAACGACTGTGGTTTGATCACAGAGGTCAGCTTTAATTCATACATTCAAAGAGGACATTCAATGAAGAATAAGAAAGAAGAAGAAAGTGGGTGGAGTCCATCCACCCGCGTGTACCCTCGACCAAGCCCTCTAAACACAACCTAAAATAGGGTTTTCAAGGCTGTCTGACTTTAAATATTATATTAATATGGTCCGGAAGCCTTATTTGGCAGTACTTCCAGTGCTTTTCAGTTGCAGTATCACCAAACTCAGTTACTGTCAGCACAATTTGGTGCGCAGATTTACTGCAGGATTACGAGTTGCAGCATGGTTCTTTTAGTCAATATCGCTCCATTGGGGGATCTGGCGGATTCCCTGCGGGCAGAAATTCCGCCAGCAGTAAATCCTCCTCTTTATGGTGTTGAAGAGGAGGGTTGACCTCCATCACTTCAAAATCAAACTTAGAATTCTGTGGTGTGGTAAAACTGGCAGTAATTCCGTTGCCATCAAAAAAGTGGGGGTAATGTAATAACCACCAAAAATGTGTTGCACCACCAAACACTTAAAGAGGTTCAATTTCTCAGATATACACAACAATCATAGACGTATTTGCCCAGTTATCATTATTATGTAGCAGGCCCCACACATGCCCAAAAGAGCTACTCAGCTTACACAGTCAGAAACTCATGGCAGGCACATTTTCGCTGGTAAATACCCTTTTTTTTTAGCTCCCTATTAAGCGCCAGGAAATGCATATCATAATCTATCGGCACTGCCACTTTAAACTCGCCTGCACGTGCTCAGATGCTACTCTTCCGTTGCTAGTTTTTTATTAAAATCCCGTGAGATTTTAATAACAAATCATGTACTAACCAGCAAAATGTATTTTGCACAATTGTCTAAAACGCAGCGCACTGTGGCGGATTGCTTCCTCTGGCAGTTCATTTATTTGAGTCGGCTGCTGTTGCTGCTGCATTGTGGCAGCAGGCCTGTGCATTCACCGGGACCGCGACCCGGAAGAATTACCCGCCTGCCCGGCCCGCGGAAACTCACTGAGATGGAAGAATCGGAAGTCAGCTGGCGCCATGAATCTGCCCGCTTCAGTTCCTTGAAGAAAATATTAGTCCTTCACACTGGCACAGGTGACTGGGGTTAAATTGCTTGCAAATTCTTCTTCCCGCTTCAGAGTGAAGGATGATATGGCCGCTCACGCAAGAAAACCCAGCAATGAGGGACTTGATTCTGCGCGCCGTGATAAGGGACAGCAGCAAACACAACCCCTCCTGCTGACTCCACAAACAGCCACGTGCCAAGACCATATGCAATGCAGAGACCCACCGCCCACCACCAGGATTCAAGATGCAGATTCATGTATGATAGCCAGGTATGCTTGTCAGTGGATACCAGTGCGTTCAGTTTGACCACATATGAAGTATGATTTCTCCAACAACTGGCCTGCAAGTCAACATCGCACATTTTGTAATGGCATCAGGCAATATCTAGAGAATCCCAGTTCTTGTATGTTACCAATCCATTCACTCCCATGGGAACACTCTTGACAATCTCTTCCTCTCATCCTCGCTCCACACATCCACTCTAATTATTGACTACTCCCCTTTGGACCACTCCATCCTCCATTACAGCATCACAGTGACCCCACACTTCCTTCCCTTCCCAACCCCAATTCAAATCAGGCTCCCTGGCCACCACCCTTCTCTCTTGCTCCTTCCCAGAAGGCTTCTTTTGATCTGGTCTTTGCTAACTTTAACCCAACTCTTGTCTCCACTTGTTCACCGCTATTCCTTTCAATCCTTTGCCTATTAGTTTCTCTATGAGCACAGGAAGAGCTCCCACTTACACAGCATGTCTGGACATGGAAAGCGAGGAAGGAAAGCTGGTGCCAAGGCCAAGACTTGCTCCCTTGGGCAGACTTGCAGTTCCCCACTGGCTGCTGCGGAAGGTGAGCTGCTCTGAGTGGATGGGGAGTGGGATCCTATCAGGAGGATAGCTCAGGGGCAACGCGCTCGCCTTCGAAACAAGACGACGCAGAGCAACACATATTCGATTCTCAGGTCCGCGCTTAGAAAACTCTGGGTATTAAACTCGTTATAAATAACCAAGTACAATTACAATTACAAGACGGACACCTGTCTTGCCACCATGTTCGTGATCCCGAGTGCTGAATTCCTGAAGCTGGACTGGGAATGCCAATAAGAGCTGAATCATAACTAGACACCTGCCGCTCACTATCCACAATGACGAGGAGCTCAAAAAGCTGCTGTGTAAAGTCCCCATAGGTTAGGGTGGCATTCTGCCCAACATGGAGGCTGTTCTGCTGCCTAAAAAGACAGAGTTTCACAAGAAATTGGGCAAAAGCCAGCAATGAGAGCTGCAGGGACTGCCATTTGCCCCAGCCCTTAGTGCAGTGGTCTTCAAACTTTTTATGCCAAGGACGCACTGAGCAAACAATAAATTGTTCGGGACCCCCCTGCCCCACCCCTCTGTGTTGATGTTCTTTTATGATAGAGAGAGCTGCGAAATGTGTGATGTCCATACACGAGCACACTGGATTGTTTTGTATATGAGACTCTGACGAGCAGGCCAATCAAAGAAGTTGCCTCACATTGTAAATCCACTAGGCCAGTGGTCTTCAAAAATGTTTAGCCTGGGCCTCCCTGAGCGAAATTTGGGCAGGCCGGGCCCCCCAAAAAATGCCAAATGGACAGTATGTATTGCGCACCGTCACTGCACCCTACTCCCAGTATAGTCCCTGGGCTCCCCCACCTGCTCCCATCACAGTGGCTGGGCTCCCACATCCCACTTCTACCCAGTCCCTGGGCTCTCCCCACACCATCACACACCCTGGGCTCTCCCCACCCTGCTCCCACCACTATCCAATGGTTCCCACCCATCCTGCTCCCACCACAGTCCGTGGGCTCCCCCATCATGTTCCCAACACAGTGTGCCCAAAAGACTGCCATAGCGACCAAGCAAAGTGAGGGAGTCTGAACCAATCAGGGGGGGATCGGGGGCTTACCCCCTGTTCCCCCTGTGAATTTTCTAAATAAAATAATGGGTTAAAATGCTGCATTGTAGAGCATTCTTTAAAAAAACAATATGGGTATATATCCAAACTGTTTGCAATTGCTGCTGGGGGGGCCCAAGTGGTAGGCATGACATGTTTTACTGGACATCTATGATAGATGTCCAGCAAAAATATACCATCCCTGTCCCCTGGGCCCCACTAGGCCTAACACAATCAACATGGTTATGTGTGTATGCAAGGTGCTGGGGTCCCAAGGGGGAAAGCATGGTATTTTGAGTGGACATCTATGATAGAAATCCAGCAAAAATGACCATCCCTGTCCCCTGGGCTCCACAGCACCTCAGAAGGAGAGATGATTTTGGCAGGTGGCCAGGGGGATTGTGCAACAAAGGCATTTAGGCATTTTTAAAATGCCTTTGTTGTACAACCCTCCTTCCCCCCTCTATCCACCACTTGCCAAAATCAGCTCACCGGGCCAAAACAAACACACACACACACACACACACACACACATTCATACAGCAATCACTCTATCATTCACATGAGCATCCATCACCATTCACTCACTCATAACACAAGCATTCACGCATCCATACACATGATTCAATAAAATAAATTTACATAAACATACCTTCTGCATTGGCTTGCATGTGGGTGCTGAAACGTCCTTTTCCAGGCTGCTCTGTCCGTATGTGCGAGGAGGTGCAGGAGCTCCCCCTCGCACATACAGACATGCAGTGCCCCATTCAGCATTTCCAATGAGCTATGCAATGCTGGCGAAGCAAAACACCCCAGCCTTGCATGGCTCAGTGAGCATTCGTGGCTGGGGAATGAACTGAACTGTCAAAGGGAAATAGGGTTTCCCTTTGAAAGTTCAGCCAGCCAGGAGCACTCCCTCAGCTGGAAAAAGCAGCTGAAGGAGTGCTCATTGTTTCACTGGGCTGGCTCCTTAGCTCTTCCATAATGGGTGAGGGGGCCACTGGGTGGGCACACTCTCGCAATTATGGATGAGCCTCCAGGCTCGGACTGGCCTCTTCCCCTTTCATTTGCCTGGGCGCGCTCTGAAACACCTGTGTATGAGCTCAATACAAATAAAATATATCATACCATAGGGCAATGCATGTACCAAAAATACTAAATATGTGGGCCAGTTTGATGAGTTACTTCTCTACGCAGTTAGTAATTTTGACCATTGTTGCTGAATAAATATTCTATAAATATCACAATGTACTTATATTTTAACAAAGCACCCCCTTGGGTACTATTCAATCAGTCTGTTAATGAATATCCATTTACAACTGCGGGCCACTTTTTCATTGGTGCCTGAGACAGTGTCATGCTTCAGCCGGACCATGTGAGTCCCACTGCAAATTTCTTCAAATCTAAAAAAAAAAAAAAAATAAAGATAAAGATTATCATTTTTATTTGTTTACATTTCATGCTGGCCTCTCACAGCGCCCCACATTTTGAATACTGCTGCCTGAGTGTCACTGCCATAAATCAGAAATGCAATGCCACATCTATAAGTGGCAAACATACCAGACACCTCCACCTGCGTCTGTCCCCCTGCACCACTATTCTAAAATCTTCTAAAGATTCCCCTTTAACAGAATCCGTTCCTTTCTAGAGACCAGCGACCTCTATGACCCTCGCTTACCTGGATGTTGCAGCTGTCATTCCATGTACTTCTCAACTTCCTGTCCGGTGTTACCACAGTAAACTCGACTACCTTTGATATGATGGATCACCCCTCTGTCCTTTGGATCCTTGCTGACCTTGGCATCCAGGACACTGCCATGGACTTGGTGGCCTTCTACCTTTCTCATCAGACCATTTCAGAACAATGGGTACCTCTGACCCAATCTCTCTCCTGTTTGGCATTGCCCAAGGCTCTCTCCTATGCTTCCTACTGTTCACCACCGACCGCCCGTTTCTCAGTCACCTGATCGCCTCATTTTGGTTCCCCTGCCATCCCTTTGTGGAGGATACACATTTCTTCTTTAACTTCCCCACTTTTACTTCTGACCTCTCTGCTCATATGGCTGCTTGTCCCTCTGTGCTCCTTCTCTGGACGGCTCTTCTCTGTTTTATGCTTAACTTTTCCATGACCAGAAGGATTTAACTTCCTGCATGCATTACCCCCTTTCCTTCTATTGCCCATCCCTTTCCCACCTGACCTACTCTCCCTCTCCCCCTAAGGCCCAAGACCTTGGGGTGATTTTTGATAGGGAACTCAAGCTTCTCCACTTTATTGATTCTACCTCTAATGCATGCAGTATTAACCTCTTTTTAAATCAGGAAATATGTCCCATCCTCATTTACAACACTACTAAAACCCTCATACTGACCTTGGTACTTTGCCACCCCGATTATTATGCCAGCCTCCTCCATGGTCTCCCACTCCTTCTCTCCACTTGGAAACACCCTCAACTTCATCATCTTTGATCACTGCAATCTTCTCCACTCTTCTCCTACCTCAAAGCATTACTACCATGTCGGTTGACTTTCCATGAAAAACCAAGCCCTCTTCAAATTCCTACTGTTTGTATTCCAATCCTTATATGATATTTCAAACTCCTACATCGATAACACTTTCTACAACTCCTCTCCTCTTCACAACTTCTCTTCTAGTTCACTCATACATCTGTCCATCCTCCGACCACCCTGTTTCTGCGGAACTCCTTCCCCATGCGTAAAATGCAGCTGCTTTCCACTCATTTAAATCTGCAGTAAAGCTCTACCCCCTTAATCGAGAAGAAGTTCCCTCTATTTATTCCCACGTGTCTCCCCTACCTGACTACCCCAGTCCCAAACCCATTGTACATGCTAACCTGCATATCACCAGTCTCCTCTAACCACTGTCTGTTTCCTCTCTGTCCTGTCCCCGGTTTCAGTACCATGTATTCCCCCTACACCCACCAGTCATTTTCCCACTTGCCCACTAATTTCTCTGCTACTGTGCGTCGCCTGACTCAGCATTCCCCCGTCAACTGTTAATTTCCTTTGTAGGTGTTCCTGGGCAAAACACCTAGTGCCCTTACACACAATACATACAAAATTAAAAAATGCATATGAAAATGTAAACATACAGAAAGAAAGGTAGATGGGTGTATGTCAGGATCGGGAAGTTTTTTTCTTTTACCTGTAACTGTCTATGATTTGACATGGAGGAAACATCTCTCAGTTGATACCTGCCATTCTTTATTGATGTTTTGTTCATCAGGTAGCTTTTGCAACCCATACAAATCCCTCTTTTTAGTTTTGGCTGCAGTGGCGCAATTGAACGTGAAGCTACTGCACTGGTATCTAAGAGACCCCTGGTAATGTGTGGTGCTAGTTACTAAAATAAGGCATCTCTTTGGATCACTTCATTTTGATTTGCTTCCTGCCACCTGACAAGCACTGGATCACAGAACTGCATGCGTCATTCCCCAATGACTTCTTCACTAAAGCTATCTACATGCTTTTTGACTTAAAGTCATCTAACTGGCCAAGCGACTCAGTTGTTGAGATGAATGTCAAACCCAAAAACTAATTGCATGAGGCAAAGCAGAGTTACAGTAAAAAAAACGACATTTAGAAAAAATGTCAGTCTTGTGAGCTAAATGGTGAAAGATGGAGGGCTTCATATCTGCCTATGAATCTATCCACCACTCAGATGAAAACAACCTTAACAACTCAGTGCCCAAGCAAGTCTAAAATTGCTCACCCAAATATCGTGCGCTCCACAAAAGACAGAACCAGCCACCATGTGCATTTTTGCCCAAACATTTACTGCCTCATCACGAGTTTGGCGGTAACCCTTAAATGCGGCGGTAAAGCTATTACCGCTGCATTTAAGGGTCCACCAAATCACGGGTTTGGCAGGATTTACCCCCAGCTCTGAGCTGGGGGTAAAGCTGTCATGATTTTGCCGATTTTCGGTGTTATTACAGGGCGCTAATACCGCCGTCGATAGTGCGCCCAAAATTCCCCAATTGGGAATTCCCGAATGCGCCCAATGGGGAATGGGGAATTACTGTTCTGCCAAACCCATTATCCGGCGCTAGTAGATAGGTAGTAGCTAGGGGGGGGTTGGTGGTAACACTAATAGCCCCGGCGGTATCCCAGCGGTGATACCGCCCAACTCGTGAAGAGGCCCTAAGACTTCTGGATATATAACGCAAAGCAGAAAAATGGAAAAACACATTAGTAACCACGCTCTCCAAACCACGGTTATTATCTATTTCATCAGGTCTTTCTATAACATGGATTTAAAACCTATATTAAATCAAAACGAATGAATAAATAAATGTGAGTCTTACCTATGTAAAGTATAACACATGTATATATAGTGTGCCCCGGAAGAGACAAAGTAGATCGTCATGGAATTCAGTCCATTATAAGTAAAAGCCAGAAATTAAAACAAAAGATAGACTCATTTCAAAAAACACAGAAGGCAGACTAATGTACTTATCTGTTCTAGTCACACATGAGTGGTCACAAAAGGAATAAAGGACGAGAATTCTCAGCAAGAAGGACGGTGTTGAAGAGTGATTAAGAACCATGTTGAAGAGTGATTAAGGACAGCCTCGTTAAACAGAAGACGACTTTAAGGGAGGAAAGGAAGTACTAGGCCCCGAGTTGAGGGAGGAAGATGAGTGGCTACTGGAGCCCGGGTGGCAGGCGCATGTAGAGGGATAATAAAGAAGGATGCGCCTTCAGTTGGCTCTGTATTGTTTTTTTGGGGTAATTCGCCCACGGGCCGCATAGAAGTATTCCACCTGTACCCATGTCCCGTAGACCAGCCCGTGGCTACAACAACTGGCGACGAAAGGGAAACGAGCATTGCATGGAACAACATCAGTAAAGTGAGGGTAGGGCAGTCCGCTGCAACTAAGGGAGAGAGGCAAATGGGCAGTCCGCCCAGCCGAGTTGCTGACCCCGGCCACATTGAAAAGGAAGGTTACTCCACCCACTGAGTGAGGGCAGCATGCCCTGTAACGTTGGCCGATCCCAGCTGCATTGAAGGGGCAGTCCGCCCAGTATCATCTGCCTATCCCGGCCGAATTGCAGAAGGCAGGGCAATCCGCCCACAGTGGTGGCCAGTCTGCCCAGTCATATCTGCTGATCCCGGCCGCATTAAAGAACGAGGGCCAATTTTAAAATAGGATTGTTGGGCATTGTTCCCACCTTCTTTCGTCCTGAAGTTTCTGGATGGCGGAGGCCCTTCCATTCCTTGGAGTGCTGACACGAGAGACACTCTACTCTCTGCCTCTTCCACCATGTCCTGCCTTTGCAGTGTTCTCTTGGTTGTAGTTGATTTTGTGGCCTGCTTGCCTGTTCCTCTGTCGCCTCTGTGCCGTCATCTCCACTTCCCCCATGTTCGCCTGAGGAATTCACCTTATTCACCTTCTGCTCCTTCGTATCTTCCTCTACTTCCTTGTCAACCTCCGTGCATGTCTCCTTTATGTTCGCCTCCTCTTGTAGGGTTGGCTGTTATTTCCCTTTGTGGTGGTCAGATGGCGGTCGCCCCTTCAAGTTGTAATCATTACCATTCAGCACATAGGTGCTGAAGAATCCCATTCAAGATTCTTGATATTGGTCCATTCGCTCATGTAGGGTGAGATCTTTTGTATCCCATTGCCATGTAGAGTTGTTATAGCCGAATTGATGAACTGAATAACCTCCAGCACACCAAAGCACATACCATAGCTCATGATGTGAGAATCTTATCTCAGTGCTATATTTTAACCTGACTGGGCAGTAGAGTGGCATCATGAGTTCTACATTTGATTGCTGCGAGAAAATAGTTGGCAACCTGCTTCAGGAAACATTATACACAATGACCGAGTTGGATCCCCTTATACAACCTGTTCTTTGCTCTCCTCTCAACCATTATCCAGACTTCTCTCTGACCGCCAACCGGCCTAAGCATCATCACTATTGATGTTTCTAGAAAGATTATTTACGATTACATTGATATCTGTATGTGGTGTCTGGCATGTTCATTTGGCATGTTTGTATGCTGAGTGAATGCTTACATTACTGTCTGTGTGGGTCAGATATCTTAGGAATGCCAGAGGGAATGTAGAACGATGCGTGCTGGGGATTCAGAAGATAACAGTTGGTGGGAACCTGGAGATGGGAACATGAAGTAGAAGGATGCCTAGCCCCTTTACTCCCCTGTAACTTTCTACCTGAGATCTAAGCAATAAAGTATGTTTCCTGCTTGCACTTACCTGAATCAGTCTTGCTGGCTGTCCAGAGGTTCGCAGATGCGTCACTCTATCTACTTACAGATGGTTGTTAATGATTTGATTTTGATTTGATTTTGCATTTTTTGAAGTTTATGTTACTTGACCTCTACAGTTCTGTAATGAAACTCTATGAAAAAAAAACTAAACACAGCATGCACACAATAGGAACAAAATGGAGTCACAACTGCAATCGATTTATAGGACAAACATCCTGTTATATCTATGAAAGACTGTAGACAGCTTGTTGGTTCATCCAAGTTCCTCTTTATTAAGATCACATAGGCAGATGACAATGTTGAGGCGCTGGGCCAAGGGGACCAGTTCCTCAGGGGAGAACCTCACCAGCACCCACCAGCCAGGCAGGCTGGCCCCAACTGCCTAAGAGAGAACACACATTCACACAGAAACATTCCAACCACACCAAAACATTCTCTCGCTTACATCACTCACTCGGGGAAGACAGGGAAAGCACTGGAATGAAGATGTAAAACAGCTCGTTTCCTAATGGCACAAATCTACACTGATGAACATGCCCACACCACTTGCGCCCAAGGGACTCCATGAGCACGCATACACAAGCCTATGAACAAAACTACAATCCAACCATCCAAAGAAACAATGCACCTTCTGTCCAGGGCTCTCACCCCTGGACCTTGATTCTGCCACCATCAAGCGCTGTCCCGCCATGCACACATGGCAACAAACCAAAACCGTACCAACCCTCTAAAAGAACCTGAGCACCTTCCACCTGGGTCCGTCACCCCCAGGCCTTGAGGCTGCCACCCTCGAGCACTAACCCAACTCTCAGAGAAGAGAGCCTCCACTCAATCTCTGACTGGAAGCTGTGGAGTGTAAGCTGAAGGACCAAAAGATGAAAGTGTGTCCTGGTGCAGAGAATGGAAATACTGATTGTCAGGGGTGACACGTTACAGTCTGCGTAAGGGGAGTCAGAGAAACACACAAGCACCTAACATGCATACCATTCACGCCTGACACACACCACCTCCCCTTATTAATCTGAAAAATGATGGGGAGAATCAAAGGTACAGGCGAGATGGAAAATAACCACACATCAAATGCCACCAACACAAAAAGTACATTGTGCTGAGCCACTGACCACGAAGCTCAGCCCAAACTAAAAAGTCACTCAAAAGACCTAGAAATCGACCAACTAGGGTGTGAACACCAGGTACCAGTACTCATCCCTTCACAGTTCGCCCTCGACAGTTGTCTCCACTTAAGAAGATCATACACTAACGACCTATAAGCCATTGGCAAACCACCAAAAACCTAGCTAACTTACTACTGCTCACTGCTATGTAACACGGGGAGGGGAGGTACAAAAGATGGGCGGAAACAAATAAACTTATGGGACCACAACCAAACACCAGACCATTAGCCGCAAGACACTAAACATAGGCAGTGACTCAAAGATGGTTGCAACAAACACTAATTAGGTTCTATATTACCTGTTGGTCTCCTGGATCAGACGCACAGCACTCTCTATAGGAGAGACTTACAATGGGTAAGTAACCTTATTGTACATCTGATACGGAATAACACACCTGATCTATAAAGAAACAGATGTGACACTCAGTCCCATTCCTAACCTTAGATAAAAGCAGAAGTGTAACAATACCATAAGGCGTTGACATTGAATGGATCCAAGAATACTCAAAACAATTACACGGACGTTTACTCCCATGTCGGCTTCATAACTCTAAGAAACACACACTCAAATTGGATCATGCATGGTCACTCGTAAAATGCAAGCAATGCGATGAAAGCTGTGCCCTAGACTTCCCACAGCAAATCATACATGCACATTCAGACAGCTGGCGCACACACCATAGTTAAACAATTACTCTAGACCACCTTTGTGCTCTAAATCTTGATAACATTTATTACAGTAAAAAGAAATGTTAACTCGACATGGTCAAAAGCAGTAACATTTGCTAAATGTAGCATTTTGGCATTTAAGTTCATTGTATGGCCCGTGCACCTGAAAATCCTGGAATTGTTATGCACTGCAGCGATGGAAGAGTTCTTGGTGCATATTTAACACGATTTCCACTCACTGAAACACTGACATTTTCCCCACCACATGTTTCATGCAGAGCGCCAAAACAACCATTCATTACTAGGTAAGCATTGTTTCATAACATGTATTGCTTTTCAAATCCCGAAGAGTCACGTAGTCTTGAAAATCCTCAAATCAAGTTTATTTATTTATTGCATTTTTAAAGCGCTCACACAGCGCGGGGGCATCGAGGCGCTGTTACAGATTTGTTTTGTTGTTGTCTTAGTTGCATATTTATAACGCGCTGAAAAAAACAGAGGTTTCTAAGCGCTGACCCGGGGATCGATCCTGTGTTGCTTCGTGTCATCTTGCTTCCAAGGGGAGCACGTTGCCACTGAGCTATCCTCCTGGAAGTGAAATACTGACTAGGCGTCAGCAACTGAAAGTTTAATAGTTCTTAACTTCAGGCATACTCACACTCCCAAAACTTGAAGAGAGGTGGGGAAGTAACCAGACCAAAACCAGTTATAATTGTCCACAAACACTATCCCACAGCCTGGTGCCGTGGGACAATTCCACTGCTCCTTCGCTGTGTTCTCTATTATGTTCTGTTTTCAGATTGCAGTTTGCTCTCAGTTTGAGAAAGAAAAAATGAGAGCGCACACCATACGACAACATTCCTTTTAAATGACTTTTACAAGCAAGAAACTCCATAATATGGGGTGCAGTCTGACAACAAAAAAACAAAAAAAAACAAAAACATCGCCATACTAGCGCGATGCATTAACAAACAATACCTCATAACCAGAGGTGAAGCTTCCTGTGGCTCGCATTGGCTGCGGCGGGAGTGCAAATGAAGTGCAGAAGTAACGTTTAGAACATACAACACACTCTATACGGCTCAGTGCCACACTGGGACAGAAAGGCAAAGCAGTACCTCTTTGAAAGAACCCACCCCCACAAAAACATTTCCTTTCAAGCACCGTGGGAGAATGGCACATCCCACTAGCACCATGGTTGGCATCGTGAGGAATTTGACCAATCACACGGTGGGTGTGCACTTGCTTAGGCTTTTTTGATATTTATATTTTTTAAGAAATTGAATGATGGGAGATCAACCTCAGAAAATGTGTGGAGCTCACCCACACACATTTTCCTATGCTCAACGCACAACAAACCCATAGATCTGTGTACCCTGGGTGGACACAGCCAACAGGCGCAGTCCTCCCTTTCACTTTTAGTTGGAATATGACACCCAGGAGCACATGAAGGCATCTCAAAAGGGGCAGAGCAAAACCTTCCTCCTGCCATGGCCAGCCTAATTATATATCAAAGGCTCCACGGATGCACCCTGTCCATTGTCAGTTCTGCTGGTGGCAGCACATACTGATGATAGTTAATTGAAGCAGGCCTGGTCGCAGAGCTGACAAAGGAGACAGGGAACCCGTTTTTAAAATGCATCTGTGTCAAAATGAAGACAGCTCCCGCCTCTTTGTATCAAGGGCAGTGAAATGTTTTGTAAGGCTACATGTGTTTACAGTAGGCAACCCCAGCAGGGAGACCCCATTCAGAGGGAAGAAGTATGTGATTTGATGGAGACAGAAAGTCTGTTCTCGCCACAACTTCAAGGGAGACATGCTCTTTGATCAGGAACAACAGAGAGCTCATTTAACCAGAGAGATACTTTGATCCTCAATTGACAGGAAGATGGGTGGGACTTAGTAGTACATGTTTTCACCCCTTTACCTTGCCTGTTGCAAGCACTCTGGTTATGACCTCACAAATAACAGAAGATTGTTGGTGGGGACCCAGAATTGGTTTATTAAGGTAGGATCAGCCTGCACCAATCATTGGTGCCCATTTGTCTTTAAAAACAAGCTGAGCGCCTCCATTGCAGATCATCTGAAGACTTCGCTAGAAGTAGCAAGGAGAACTCATAGGGATCCTGGCTTAAGGTACAGTCTGCCTTCCATCTTCCATCAGTAACTGGAGGCCAGAAAATCCAAGAGGGAAGCAGGATCCCTCCCCTAAACATCTCTCAGGGAACAGAGGGAGATGCTGAATCCAGTGAACCTTCCAAGCAGCTCCAGAACCGGTATCCAGCCAGCATGCCATGCTAGGCTCTGCAAGCAAGCTTCCTAGGTAGAATGAGTCTCTGAACCAAACCAGGGACAAGGCAATTGCCTGCAACAATCTTCTTAGCTTTGGGACATCCGCCTTAAAGGACGATACAAGACTAGCGAAGAAGCTAGGAGGAGTGCATCGACAAGCATCAACCAGTGTCCACTTTTAAAGACATTTTCAAGGAAGTCGAGCCCCCCGAGCTGCAACCGACTACACCGCTGACTGTTGTCACACTGCAGTCGCTCACGCCTTCTGAGACACCTCGACCGGTGCTTCAGACCCGCCAAACAGCATTGAGACAACGATTCCTGACCCTGAGCCGCCGTGTAGGCCAGCCTGCAGCCTTCCATCCAGCTGTGCTTGCTGAAATGCCTGCCGCCTGATACCCGTAGCTGTCTCCCATCTTGAACTCTGTCGCAGAAGCTGCAATGCGTACTGAAACCGACTCAACGCTGACAAGTGCCAAGAACATCTACATGCATGAGGTACATTGTGGCTCTGTTCCCCTGGTCCTTCCCCGAAGGCCCGTAGTGACACTTTACAACCCATTCCTCCCTTTGTGCTGAAACCAAGTCTCCTTGAATTATTGAAATTAATTAATTTACCAACTACCATCCTGTCATTATCCAGAGTGCATTCCTTTTCCTTTTTGAAAAAGTTTATCCTCCGCATTCCCTCACAGGTGGGTTGTATTGTGTTGTGGCTAGAACTGTCATGAAAATAATGAAGTAGATATTTCTATACAGCATTGACTGGACAGTGTCTTTTATCATTGGGTAATGATGCATTTTTGCTGTGTTGCAACTAACCAATGATCCACGACCTGGCAGAGATAAACCTGCCATTCGTCCACATTACCAAAATTGGACAAGGAGGTTTATAATTAACTTGTTTTCCCAATCTGTTCGGATCACTTTTGGTGTTCTAGAGGAGTGGGGCTGATTGATGGTTTAGAAAGCAATATTCATCCCTGGACCACTGCTGCCCCGGAAGTTGATTCCTCACATGCATGGCATGCTGCACACCGCAGGATGAGACTGCAGAACCGGCAGCAGTCATTTGCCTGCGACCTTTGGAGGAAATATTCTCACACTATCCAATGTTACCATGACGCTCCGGGTTGTACGAGCTGAAGATGCTCCAATCCAAAACTCACCATGACAGCCAGGGCCGGCCTTAGGGGTGGGCCGACTGGGGTGCCCTGCCATTAGCCCTCCACCATGCCAACTCGGGGGAGTCTTTCAAGGTCTCCCCTGAGCTGGCGTGGTAGGAGAAAGTGCGGCAGGTGCCCTGTTGAAATTAAATGTGATCCGCTCTCTGTAGCGGAGCGCATTTAATAACAATAGGGAGCTGGTGCAAAGCATCAGTGCCTATTGAAAAATTCCCCCCAACCTGAACAGGGGTGCACTTCAGGGAGGGGGTCACCAAATGTTAGTTTTGCTGCCCAGTGCACTACGACCGCTAAGGCCGGTCCTGTTGACAGCCACAGGAGTATTGTATGAACGAGACAGTCAAAAGAAAAAGGAACGTCTGCACTTTGAGAGACGCAGCTGAAACACTTCCGATTGTGCGGATTGAGATCACGATCAGACGACTGAGCACGAAACAAAGAGTTCCATTCTTCGCCATCACTGGGGGCTGCACAGGTGATGTCACCATTTGTATCCTTGCAGTCCATAGCAGAGGGGCTCCTGTTCTGCCATGGCCGCAACAGACCGTTCCCGATCCCTGGTGTATAAACAAATGTTGCTTTGCTCTCTGGTGTGCCAAATTTCACAGAACCGGTCACACGAAGGTCTTTCTGGTGCAAGGCACCTGAGGAGAATATTAGCAGCCCTACTAAAATGTATCCTGTAGGCAGGGTACTTAGTGGACAACCCCTTGATGCTTGGGCCCGGCGGATGCTGCTAACACGCTGCACTCTCACCTAGTGTTTCTGTAAGTCCACTGGACCAGTATTACCAGCCCTTAGCAGCCCATATCAGTAGTGGGCAGCCACTTATTGGCACCTCCCAGCCCAGGGTAGTGTCTCTCTGGCTCTGCCCTGGCATTGCGCTACTTGGCCCCAGACAGTTTCACCTTGGTCCTGGGTAAATCCATTTTTGACCTGCGTGATAGTATTTGGCCTTGGTTGACCCTGGCTGGTGGGTCTTTTCATTTTGCGCGGCGGTGAGTCTCCCAACAATGATCCAGCCACTCCCCCCTCCCGCAGCAGCAAACACTTGCCGTTAAGTCCTTTGCCTTGGTCCAGGTCTCCATGAGTCCATTTACACCAGCTTGTCGACACTGTTACATCTATGAAAGACCAGAGGCCGCTTGCAGGTTCATCCAAGTGTCTCTTTACTAAGGTCACATAGGTCGATAAAAATGTAGAGGGGCTGTGCCCCAAGGGGACCAGTTCCTCAGGGGAGAACCTCACCGGCACCCACCAGCCAGGCAGGCTGGCCCCAACTGCCTAAGAGAGAACACACATTCACACAGAAACATTCTCTTGCTTATATCCCTCGCTCTGGGAAGACAGAGAAGGCACTGAGATGAAGATGTAACACATCGTCACTAGTTGCCTGCAAAAAGAAGGAACACTATACCTTTTTAGTTTGGGCTCCTGGATGAGCTTTAGCTTCATCCAAAAGGAACCCATGCTATTGCTCAAGAGATATATATGGGATGCAGAAGGAAAAAAAACGCAGAGACTCCACTTTTGCGCTCCAAATATAGATTGTATTCAAGAAAAGAGTTTTTCAGAATTACTTCATGCCTTTTTTACACTTTTTTCCATTTGCAGATTCTTGAAAATTAAAGATTCATGTTCATTCCCATTTGTTTGCTCTTAGAGTAGAAAAAGATACATAGGCTTTGTTTGCATACAATTCTGTTGCTGATAAAGTAGAAAGAGATGCATAGGTTTTGTTTGCATGCAATTTTATTGCTGATTGTTTGAACTAGCACCCTCTTCACATGTTTCCCCATACTTTGTTTAGCATGGTTCTTCAGGAGGGAATTGCTTATATCTGTAAAAAACACTGTTTGTATTCCCAATTCTGTAGTTAAGTTGTGCTATGCTTCCTTATATATTTGTACTTCTTGAATTCATTTCTTGGATCTCTCCATAGCCCGGTGTCACTGCTGTAGCAACAGAATTGTATGCAAACAAAGCCTATGTATCTTTTTCTACTCTAAGAGCAAACAAATGGGAATGAACATGAATCTTTAATTTTCAAGAATCTGCAAATGGAAAAACGTGTAAAAAAGGAATGAAGTAATTCTGAAAAACTCTTTTCTTGAATACAATCTATATTTGGAGCGCAAAAGTGGAGTCTCTGTGTTTTCTTTCCTTCTACATGTTATTTCTGACATTGGTCAGAAGCAATGTCTCAAGCTCCACATGCAGCAAACAAATAGTCCAACAAAAAACATATTTAAAAAATATCCTAAAACCAAGGTAGCTCGCCACAGTTGCGACAGACTGAACCTTCCCCAAAATCATATATGGGATGTAGCATGCAATTGACCAAGCGCAGTTTATCATTGTCAGTAGCTACATCTGTGGGACTGAAACATTGTTCATGTTTCAACAGCCCCCAATCCCTGCTTACTAGTTTACTGACTGCTGTTTTCTTTCTGTCGCATTAAGTGTATTTGTTGAAAAGGATAACAGTTTTAACTGGAGCACTAAAGTGGCTTAACCTGACAGCACTGTTATGCAACAAACCTCCTTGTCACTACAACATTTCTTTGCTTTTATTTCTTTATTTACAAAGGAAAAACGCAAAACTAGAAGTCCTAGAATCCAATGCAACCTAAAAACAGTAGTCAATGGTGTTTGCGCTGCCTGCCATAGGCCAACTTGAGACCTCTGCCAAAAACATACCTGACAATGGCTTTTGGATTTCAAAAGAATTGTTCTTTTAAGTTCTTTTAAAAAAGTAATACCATTCACACGCAGACACTTTCAGTAATCTGCTCTTATTATGTGTAGTTGAGAGTAACTAATGAAGGTGTTTTAGATTTTAAGATAATGATAAATAATATGTAAATATATTGGACACTTTCAGGTGATAGGTGTACAAACACTTGTGGATTTTAAATCAATGACACTGGCAAGCATGGATGCAGCGCAGCCACATTTCATGTCTGACACTTTCTACCGTTGCTGGATGTCCTACTTAGCACTTTGCCTGCCATAGTCTGGTGCATACAAAGGCACTATTGGGAAAACAGCCAGGGATGGCTGAAAGTGTCACACATGACCTTGGGCATCTTGACAATGATGGATGACCATGAAACTTCCTTTTAGCAAAATAAATATGTGTCACCTCTCTATTACCACAGAGCAAAAAATCACATCTTCCTCTGCCTGCGCAGGTATGTTGTGTTCAGCTGTATCCTTGCTCTGCAGAACCTTTCTGACGCCATGCTACCTGGCAGCTACTGTGAGACTCACCTGACTTGTGCCGGACTTCTCTCCCCTCCAGTGCCACTTTTAGTTTCCTGGGTAGGTTGTGCTGCTGTGACAGTGGTGCTGGTGTCTTTGGCAGCCGCCCGGCCCAGTTGCCTTTTTTGCTTTGCTGCAGCCACTGTGCTTGATGATTCCTAGAAGGTTTTGCATGCCAGGAGAGGATGGAGACAACGTTGCCATTTATTGGTGGCCATTTGTGTGTGACAAGCCTCACTGTGTCGCACAACAGCCGTTGCTACCCATAAATGGTAAGGTTGTTGCAGCCTGCTCCACCTTCTCATATGTGGAAACATCGTGTGCCACATGTCTGGATTCCATGTGAGTGCCGGTGCAACTCCTTCTCCACGTGTGTGTGTGTACGTGTTGTGTCATGGCAGGGGTCGGAGTCTGTTGTATGTGTGCCTTACTGGGGCTCTGTTCAAAGTTATTGATTGTTGGTCATTGGTATGTCTCCATTCATGCAGTGCCTATTGGCCTTATTACGACCCAGGCGGTAAGTTACCGCCTGGGCCGTGACTTTACCACCATGGCGTAAACTACGTTTACGCCATGGTGGTAGGCGGACTTACCGCCCCATTCCAACCTTGGCGGGGCGGTAAATCCCCATTTTCCCATTTTCCCTTCCCCATTCCCATTTTGCCCCATAGGGCATAATGGGCGTGGGGAAGGCGTTAATTACGCCACCGTAAATTACGGTGGCGTAATTAACTCCATGGTCCCTTAGCGCCATGGATTTTAACACCTGCTAAAAGCAGGTGTTAAGTCCGCCATGGCGCTTAGGGACCTCGTACTCAGGCGGTAAGGGTCGGCGCTGTTTACGCCGCCGTAAAACCCTTACCGCCTGAGTTGTAATGAGGCCCTATATTGATTGATTGTTTATTTGTATAGCGCCTATACACAAATGTGTTTCAAAGCGCTTCAAGGAGGGAGGGAAACAAGGGAAAATACAATACATTCTTACAGGTCCTTGAAGCAAATCAGAATGTGAGAAATAACTATCTTTTCATAACTGATAGTATAAGTGCATGGAACAAATAATGGAGAGTTGAGGGAGGAAAAAAGAGGACAATACAAGCAATAGCATTACTATGCCTGACGGCAATTGTTGCAGTGCAAAAATGACAAAAGGAGGGGGAGGAGGGAAGGAGGTGGGGAAGAGGACAGAGTGGGAGGGGAGAGGAACAAACAAGAGAACTATCTTGAGGGTCAATGAACAACAAGGTAGTGTTAGGGGGAGGGGAGGAGAAAACAAGAAGGGGAGGGGGAAACAGACAGCTCTTTAGAAGGGAGGATGGAAGCAGAAAGTAGGCGCTACACTTAATATGCCTGACGGCAATTTGGGGTAGTGCCAGAGAATAAACAGAGGGGGGGAAGGAGGGGGAGACAAGAGGAGGCAAAGGCAAGGATACGGGAGCAGGAGGAAGAAAGGGGAAGGGGGAGGAAAAAGGAAGATGAGACAGAGGGGGAGTCAGAGGGATACAAGGGGGGACAAAGATGAACATGTGGCAGGGGTGGACAAGCAACAGTGGATGCAGGGGCAAATGGGGGGAACACATAGAGACGCAAGAGGCAGTGGGGGGCAAACAATATGTACAAAAGGGCACAAAGCCAGAAAAACAATGAGGGGTGGGCCCGGAGGCACAGACACAAGACTATATTGAATGCAAGTGGGTGGGGGACACAAAGGGCCTCATTACACGGTAGGCGGTAAGGATTTACCGGTACTGGTATTTTACTGGTACCGGTAAATCCTTACCGCCTTACTACGAGGTCCCTTTGCGGGTTGGGGAATTTAACACCTGCTTTTTGCAGGCGCTACAAACCAACCCGCAAAGGGACCAGTGGAGCTAATTACGGTACCGCAATTTGCGGTACCGTAATTAGCACCTTCCCCATTCCCATAGAGCCCTATGGGGCAAAAATGGGCATGGGGAAGGGCAATGGTGGAAGGGGGAATTACCGCCCGCCAACCTTGGAATGGGGCGGTAATTCCCCTTTCCACCAAGGCGGTGCCGGTATTTTACCGGCATGAACCATGGCGCTAATAGCGCCATGGTTCACCGCCTTCCGTGTAATGAGGCCCAAAGAGACAGCACAGGGTATAGGAGGAGGGGATACAGAGGGAGCATGGGGCAAACGTGGGCATTTAGCCTGTGTTCCATGTATGCTGCCTATGGTTCTAATGGACACATAGTACTCACCCGTTATCAGGTCCCTCCTCCAAGCGTGTACCACTCTCCAGTTCAATGATGGGCAGCACATTTTGCTCCTGGTCTGTCTAGAACAGGGTGTTTAATCCCCCTTTGCCAGTACTGCCCTTTGCCTCTTAGGCCTTCGAAATTGTAATAATCAAAGCTCCTTAGTCATCATGGTTAGGTTCCACAAGTAGGCTTTATTATAGTTACACTTAAGATGGTAGACATGAACCACTGGGTCCCATCACCCAGGCTGGGCTTATCCAACTGACAACTCCTGGAACCTTCACTACAGGCATTCCTACACTCACAACCAAACACTCTCTCAAGCACACCAACATTCTCTCATGGATTCCCACGCACCTGCATTCACACCAAGCACATTACAACAGCAATCCATGTGCGCATTGCGTGCTTCAGATGATTCCAGCGCCTGTGTAAGACTTCCTTGTCTCGTAGAACGGCGAACACTGCATTGATAGCAACAACAGTTGTGGCCCACATGCCCCTCTTCCTCGGGGCAGTGGATGTATAGGCCCCTGATCCAAGGAGTCGTGCCTCCACAGCCATTATATTCTCCATAAGCGCATCACATTCTGCATTTGTGAAGTTGGGGCACAGGCACCTGCATGATTTCTATATGTGAGGTCTGGCTTCCTGCCAACCTGCCCCCTTGCTGGCACAGTCTTGGCCTGTCTGGTATTTCCCTGATGCAGATGGAGTTGGTAGGTTGGGGCATGTTTGGACATGGTTTCCACATGCATGCACTGCAACAAAAAAAGTGGTTTGTCATCACTTCTGATGGCATACAGGCTGAAACCGGAAGAGGTACTTGCAACAGTGTACAATCTAATGCCAGAAGAGGTCTGACCTCCTTTCTGTTGGTAGAGGGTGAATTGGCATCACTGAGTCCACCTGCGTACATGCAACTGCTGTCGTATGCAACATTGTCCTTCCACCGCTGCTGCTTGCATCATCGTGAAGTAGTTTCCTGGTGCGCATGCATGGTGGATGGCAGATGCTTATGGCGGTGGTGGTCTAGTGGTCCAACCGCCACACTCTAAATGAGGCCCAAAATTTTGTAAACTGATGATATGATTTTTAATGCAGGTAATAGAGACATCTACTGGGAAAGATCAGCATTGCCACTTATCCTCTTTTCATTTACTTTTATCACAGGGAACTCAGATCAGGAATATCCCCGGAACAAAGACAATGTTTGGACTCAGCTGGGGCTGAGACCCAGGTAGCCCTGGCCCACTTAAACCCCTAGCTAAAAGCCAAGGCCACCTACAGGTGTGGCCACTGAAATAGGGTCAGGTGACAAGTTAGGCTCCAGAATATTTGCATTGGCTTTGTATACAGATGGCAGCAAACATGGCATGTATTGGCATTACTGCCTCGTTGGTGTGATACTTTTTCAAGAAAATAAACAGCAAGAGAACTAGCAATAAAGGCACCGGTCAAGGAACCATTTTAGCATAACTACATATACACGTGTTGCTTTCAGAGATGTGTACATACACAACAACCACTTAAAAAGGAGATTAAGCCGTCGAGAAAAAATAACAAATGCGTAATTTAATGCACAATTTTACTTTGTGGATTTGCTTTCTTTCAACAAAATGTAGCTAAACAAATTGGATTTCAACAATATGCAAAGACCTTTTACAAAGCACAGAAGGATACAAAATAGATAGAATTGGAACACAACGTAAGCTCAGGGCCAATGTTTAATAACTTGTTGATTTCCCAATGGAACTTAAAAGCCTTTAGGACCTGAAGAGTATTATTTATGCTTATTCAACTGCTGGCATGCAATGAACAGTGAAGATGTTCTTGAATAAATATGTCACAGAAAATCCTCAAAGCCTAGTGTTTTGCTTTTCCAAATATGAGAATGTTTGGGCAGAAAATATTGCAAACTTTCAAAAGACACTCCTTAGATTATACACTTACATGTATTGATTTATAATGCAATAAGCATTCACTGGAGGCTGAAAGAGCTTTCCTAACCAAAGGATGCCAGGAAGGATAGTTCCGGGGGCAGCGCGTTTGTCTTAGACGCCGAGCAATACAGGTTCGAGTCCCAATCCCGCATGTTATAAATTAGCTATACAATAAATAAATAAAAGAAACACGCTAGCCATCTCTTCTCTCTCTAACAATAGTTTTTCAACAAATGATCCAAAACTACAAAATATGACATGTGAAGAGGTCTGTTTGAGTGCTCGCTCAACATCCACAACATATACATTGAATAATGTGGGGGCCAGTATGCAACCTCGACGTAAGCCATTGTGAGTAGAGAAACTGCTAGATATCTTGCCACTCGAGTTCAATCTAACTTGCATTTGCAAACCTCTATGCAAATGAATAAGGGTGCTCAGGAGACCCTTTGGCATGCCATAAGCATCCAGTTTCTTCCAGAGAGTGTGCCCATTGACCATGTCAAATGCCATAGACAGTTCCATTGAGGCCACATTCACAGGAGGAGAACGCAGATGCCATGTCAGCCTCCGTAGAAAACTGAGCAACAGTCTCCCACAGTCAGTTCCCATTTGTTTTCTGAAGCCCATTTGAAAGTAATCTAGTATTTTGTTGTCTAAGCACCAAACATGTATGTATTCTAATAGAATTGCAGCAAGCAAAACATTTTAATTGGACATAAATTAGGGCCTATAATTTAGAGGGAACAGTCTGGAGCCTTTCTTGAAAATAGGCATAACATGGGAGATTTGCCAAGAGACAGGAATACACTTAGGACCTGATTCACAGATCATTTTTCAAAGGGCGTGTGCCATTATAAAAGGCTTCCGTGAATCAGGCCGCTAGAGTTAACAATGTCAGAGAACTGTATATGTAGAATCTTGGCCCCGAAAATCGGATTTTGTTGCAAAAGAATGTTTGTTAAGTTATTGGGGCCACCAGCTTTCGAAGTATTTGCTTTCCCAATGATCCTCTTGATGTTATCAATAGAGGTGTCTAGATTCCAATCAAAACCACTAACATCCATCCATTCTCCAATACACCCCGGACTCTTAGAGATATTCTGAAAGTGACTCAGCCAGTCCTTTTCTGAGATTGGATTAGTGACCAGCTGAGATTGCTTCACCTCAGTCTGGTTAATTAATTCCCACAAGCTTCTTGAATTACTTCCTTTTAAGGAAGCCATCATTATTTCCCCAGCTTTTTGGTAAAATAGCGAATGATGGTATTTAATCCAATTCTTATAAGTTTGTTTGAACTTACGCACCTGCACCTTAGATGACTCACACAGACCAAGTTCTTTATGGATCTCCTTTATTGCTTTAAGCAATTCCCTCTTGCGTTCTTTGACATTGGGATCATACACATGAGTACACTTTTTGGACCCGCCCCCCTACTCTAAGTGGGAGGCTTAATTTTTGCCATATGTTTCTCCATATGTGCTGGAAAATGTGACAGTTAATAGTTAAACCATTTCTCTTCCATGGATGTCGACATATGGTCTACCATCAGGGTATTATTGAATGTTTCATTCTCATCAGCTGTCCATAAGTCTATTACCCCTTACATTCACGATCATATCTGTCAAGAAATGAGATGGTGTTTCCACCTTTGCAACCCACCACAATCGTAGACATAACTGAGAGTGATCGTTATGCAGTGTAGAGCTTATCTCAAAATCCCTTATTCATCAGAACATTTGGTGAGACAAAAAGACATAATCAATGATGGAGTTTATTTATTTTTGTATTGTGCATTCTTAGTTTGATTTACAAACCATTGAGCACATACATAAGAAAAATACATATATGGAGAAAAATTACATTAATTTATAAAAGTCATACATAAAACAATAAAGTTCACTGATTAAACGTAAATTAATTTAACGCATGTAAAAAGTATGTTTAAAAGAAATGCATAAAACAATAACATTCGCCACTTGAATACATACATTAATTGCCTATATAACCCATTTCATACTACAATTATAAGAAGTACAAACCATTTCCATTTTTACCAGTCAGATTCCCAATTTCTTTACCACTTCTTTCCATATACCAAAGGCGGCATTCATAACCACGATTGATTGTGCACTGTATACTGTTGACCAAAACTGGTCGTTCTGGATATTTTCAATTTTCCTGACAAAATGTGCATACCCTTTCAGGTAACATGTCGCCAAATAAGGGCAGGCTGTCAACACATGTGGCAAAGTTTCTTCTTCACCATGGCATCATCTACAAGAACTGTCACCTTCCCCAGGTGATTTTTTGCTCTGCCGTATTTCTATACATTCATTTGTTGGAAGGACATTTAGGGACTGATTCATGGAAGTGTTTTATAATGGCGCAATCCCATAGGAAAATGTTCTATGAATCAGGCCTTCAGTCTCAAATACAAAATAAACTGCTTCAATTCAATAGAACACATCTTAGTCAGATTACTACAGGGCTTGTAATAGGGAAAACTTTGATAAGAGAATTCCTTATATCGTCTTTTTGTATGAAGTATATCGATATTCAAAGACCTGTTTCACAATGTTTTGTTGCTTTTATTATTTTATCAAATCCAACATGGTTTCAAAGATATCTACTCGGATATCCAAGGCCACAAGATGTGCTTTGACCGTTGTTTTTACATCTACAATAAAAGCATTTGTCCGATCCTTTGCCATACCTTTATCCAATAAGTTTAACAACTCATTTGAGTTGGTGTCAGTTCTCAAAAATGTAGCATATAACAAGTTATGCCTAACCATTCACAATGATTTTAATGAGCATAAACCATACTCCAACCTTAATGCTTCGACCGGTACATATTTTGGAAGGTTGATAATAGTTCATAGCAATTTACCTTCAAGCTTGGTCAAACAGTGTATGTGTGTACTGGGAATCACCACAAGCACGTAGAGAATTGATGGTGTAATGCTCAAGCGATAGACTTCGAGCCAACTTTCCATGTTTTGGCCTCCTCGACATTCTACATAATTTTTTAGTACAAACCACTTCTTCCATAGTTTTTTCCCTGGTCCAAGCTTCATAATAAGATGGTGTAGCCTTAATTTTAATGGGAAAGCCCAGATTAACATATTGTATTTTCCTCTGTAGCTCCATTCCATCTAAATACCATAGAAACTGATCTTTTTCACAAAAACCCTTACTGAAGCATATTGGCAATCATTACGAGTGTGCCGGTCCAGTAACAATGGTGACGGTAAGCCTACCGGCACCTTTGTTACCGGACCGGCACACTACGAGTCTGTGGGCGGGTGCCTTCCCACCTGCCAGGGTCAGACCTGGGGGGCGGAACGGCACCCGCCCGCAGACTTTCATGGAAGCACAGGCACCGTTATGAACGGTGCTTGTGCTTCCGTCATACCCATTCCCATTGAGTCCTATGGTACTCAATGGGAATGGGGATTAACCATTTACTGGTGCCTGACTACCCGGAACACCGTGGTTGTAATCCCCCGGTGTTTCTGGCAAGCTAGGTGGTGGTAAATATTGCAAGTCTGGCGGCAACCTGCCGGTAGCACTGGCAGGGTTACTGCCAGACTTGTAATGATGGTTTTTGTAATATTCATTTTCATGTGGTTTTTATTTGCGTAATTATTTAGCGCAGTTAGCGTCTGCTGTAGGCCAATTGTAGTACAGTAAAATAGTATTACGTCGTTGGCATAAGACAGACAACTTATATGGGTGCCATTTATTTTTGGTGGGAATTTACGGACATACTCTAGTACACTTTCTATATCAGCTGTATACAAATTGTACACAGCTGGGCCAAAAACACAACCTTGCTTTAATCCCCTATTTGTATGTTGATATGCTGTGTGAGTACCTTCAAGATTTAATCGGATACTTATAGAGGTATACGCGTACAGTTGTTGTATGTGGTATAGTAAAGTTGTTTAAATACTATGTTTCTTACATTTTTCCCACAAGATTGGTCGAGACACAAGATCAAAGGCCTTTGTAAAATCCACATAACTGCAATATAAGTTTGCACCCTTCTTATATTCATATTCAGCTGTTAAATAGATACTGGTAAGGTTGTTATATGACTTCCTAAATCCTGTTTGGAAAGGACTGAGTATTTGATTTCTTTCCAGCCAAGTTGTTAATTCTTCCAATAGTGTGGTCGCAAAAGATAGATATTTATTAGGAGTAGAGATGTAATACATTGTACATTATCTATTTTTACATCTGTTATGAAAAATATTTCCTGAATCTGCTACTCCCCCATTTTTTTAAAGTATCTCCCTTATCTGATGGCAATGGCCAGGCCACCCATTGGCCAATCCCCTAATCCTGACCGTGCCTGCAGGCTCGTTATCTCATAGCAATCCAGTATCAAGCTGTTTTTTGCCAAGGTCTCTTGTAGAAAGATTACATCGTAATTTGTCAAATCCTTGCATACATTTTCATTAGAAAATAGATGTCGGAATCCTCTCAGATTCCATGATACAGGGAGAGACATGACTTGTCCCTAAAGTGGCTAACTCCAGGTCTTTAGCTGATCAATCAAATCCCTCAATGAAAGCGCCAACCAGAGCAGATTGAGCCCTCTGTTGAGTTCCCTCCCTGATCATGGGTCTCACCTCTTTCCACTCTCTCATTCCTTTCTCTAATTGTTTTGAGATTGGACATGTTTCTCCCCTCCTGGTATTGACCACTCCCTTCCCTATAGTTACATCATAGCCATTCTGCTGTAGGTTGCCTGACTGCTTAAGAAGTATAGACCGCACCAAAGGTGAGGGAATGACAAGTCTTAAAAAGTCATACCTGTGTGGGTGAATAAAGTCTAGGAGTTTGATATCAGCAGACAAGATCAATCTAAGAGCTGGAATTTCCTCAAAAAGAGCTAGGCTGCACGATCTGTGTAAGGAGTTCGGCCCTCCTTCAATGAACAAATAGTTTAGGATAACACTTGGCAATTCCGGAAATATTGGTTCCCTTTGCCTTAGTGTGTAAACCTTTGGGTCATTTACATTCTCTACTCCCTGCCATGATTTTCTATTGACACACCCAGGTACAACATTCAATGAATGGATCATCTCCTTCACTGGCATAATGGGGGCCCCCTTCAGCCCCTGCCATGGACTAAAAAAAACAAAAAAAGTTTGTAAAGATTTTTTTTTCTTTAGTCACCCTACCTTCATAAAGAAATAATTTCTGTTCCAGCGTAACAGAAATAATGTCTTTATGAAGGCAGAGTGACTACAAAAAGAAACTATTTCCATACCGCCACATTACGAGTTCTGCTTGTTGGTGCCGCTCCGCAGACTTTCACGGAAGCACAGGCACTGTTATGAACGGTGCTGGTGCAACCATGCTCCCCACCCCATTCTGCCCAATGGGACAGAATGGGGATCGGGAGCTCGGCCATACCGGCACCCGCGAATGTGCAATTACCGGCCCATTTAACTCGTAATGGGCCAGTAATGGCCCATTCGCCGATGCCTGTAGCGAGTTTGGCGGTACCGCCAAACTCGTAATGAGGCCCAATGTATTTCAAAGTGCTTCAAGGAAGGGAACAAGGGCAAATACAATGACATTCTGACAAGCCATGAACAGTAAGGATGTGAAATTAACAATCGTACTCAGCCTGATGACATTTCAGATAGTGCAAGAGTTAAAACATAGATAAGGAAGGGAGGGGGAGAGTGGGAAGGAAATGGAAACAGAGAGGCGACTACCGTACTAGGACTGACAACATTTCTGGTAGAGCCGGAGAAAAACAAAAGGTGAGGGAGAGGGGTGCAGAAAGGGAGGGGAGGAACAAAACAAGAGATTCTCGTACTAGGCCTGACAACATTTCGGATAGTGTTGGAGGGGGTGGGGGTGGCAAATAAGGCAAGGGGGGAGGAGACAGGCAAGGTTGCTAGCATCATAGGTCCAGGCACAATTCTGATAGAGTAAGTGCACAGAAGAAAGTAAGGGGAGGAGGGGAGGAGATAGTAAAAGGGAGAAAGGCAGAGGTGGAAAGAACAGAGAGTTAGCAGTCAAAAAGAGTGGAGAAGCAAGAAGGGAGAGCGAATACAATTGCAGAAGTCAGTAGTAACACATAATGTTGCAAGCCAGGATACAAGATGAAGATGGGAACAGCATGATTCTGGGCCACCATGAGTACAAGATGCAAAGGAAGTCCAGCATGAGAGTTGAGAAAGGGTGACGCACCATGAATCAATGAAGTCCATAAAAGTCAAATCCAGCATTGGCCACAAGATGGTGAAACCAGAATGTATCATGACAGACTCCTGTAGAAGTAGCCTAGAGGGGGTGGGAAACAGGGTTGATGAATCAAGCAAAACAGGCAACTCCTGTGTGCGAGAAGGGTAGGGGGCACAAGGGAACATCACAGGGGGACGAGAGGGGATAGGGGTAGCCTGTGGGGACACCCAGAGTAAACACATGTTGGTGCATGCTTACCTGCTGTCTGAGCAGGGGTTGGGCCCTGGGTCCTTCTGGTCCGAACAGGTACAAACCGGAATTGCCCTTTTCTTTGTCTGCTCTTCACTTCGGATGCCCGGGCAAGAGACCCCCTTGATCTAAGGGTTAAGAGCAGAAAGGAAGAGGCAGGGCTAAGAAGGTGGGTGGGGCTTGGGCCAGGTGACCTAGATCCACTTGCACCTGCTCCCCATCGGCAAAGAAGTAGGGAAAAGAGGTGCAACCAAGAAGGCACCAGGTGGGTGGGGTTTGCTAAGTGGGGAAAAGAGCGGCAACCTGGAAGGCGCCAGATGGGCAGGCCTTAGGCCAGGTGACCTAGATCCACTTGCACCTGCTCCACATCTGCAAATGAAAAGAGGCTGGACGGCTCCTTAAGTAGGGAAAAGAGCGGCAACCAGGAAGGCATCAGGTGGACAGGGCTTGCTAAGTGGGGAAAAGAGCGGCAACCTGGAGGTGACCTAGATCCACTTGCACCTGCTCCCCATCTGCCTGCTCCCCATCTGCCTGTATGGTGAAAGGGTGCACACTTAAATGTATAAGTGGCTGCCTGTGGGAGTGTATGGTGAAAGGGTGCACACTTAAATGTATAGGTGACTGCCTATGTGAGTGTATGTGAAAGGGTGCACACTTAAATGTATAGGTGGCTGCCTGTGTGAGTGTTTGGTGAAAGGGTGCACAAATAAATGTATGGGTGGCTGGGTGTGCATGTCAAATGTATGGTGAAAGGTTGCACACTTAAATCTGTGGGTGGCTGTCTGGCTGTGCCTGAATGATGAAAGGGTGCACACTTAATTGTATAGGTGGCTGCCTGTGTGAGTGTATGGTGAAAGGGTGCACACTTAAATATATGGGTGGCTGCCTGGGTATCCCTGTATGGTGAAAGGGTACACACTTAAATGTATGGGTGGCTGGGTGTGCATGTGTGTGTATGGTGAATGGTTTGTGTGTTTGTGTTCAGGGGCACAACGAAACCTACATTTCATGGGGTTGAGGGGGTGGGGGTGCTAATCCTTCAAATGTTGGTAGAGGTGCTATCTTTGCAGGTGGTGGGGAGGGGCAAACCTATTTGTGTGGGGCATGTAACTTCTTTATGCATTCTAATGAGATTATTCTAGTGCAGCCTCAATGTTACAAGCAGATAACTCTCTCTTTTAAGTCTGAAAGCACCCACTTACGGACTGCTGTGAGAAAAATAGGGCTCTTGTCCACTCTGTACCCTTCCAATCCCTTCCTAGGCTTGCAAATACTAAATCCACATCACGATTTCAGTTGCCTAAACAATTAGGCATTTGAATGCAGGTACTGACAGTGAAATGCTTTACATTAGTAATTGCTGGGCCTTTGTTGACAGCGAAACCCAGGTGCTGTTTAACATCTGTGTCCTGTTCTTTCCTGCAACAGCTCTGTACGTCAGCCAGATCGAGTCAACATAGCCTAAGATTTCAAGGAGGCTAAGGTGGAGAGGACTGAAGCCCATTCAGCTCAATAGTGTTGTGCCACTACTTGTGTTTAATCCCTTGGTTACTTATTGGTAATCTTCATTACTCATAGCCCTATTCGTCCTCTTCCCAGTACTTGTGTATGAGGCACTTTGACTCATACACAAGTACCGGGATGAGGTGGAGGGACATGGAGGTAAATCATAATGGTCAACAATGTCCAAGCTAAGCAGGCATGATATGTGGTATTAGTGGCTAGAGAGGCATTTTGGTGCAGCCAGTCTAGTCATTTCTTAGTTTGGCTTGACTTTTTATTAACTGGGTATCTCTGATAAAGCAGTCATGCTAAGTGTAATTACCTGGCTAGACTGACATTTTGGTGCTGCCAGTCTAGCTGTTTCATACTGCAGCATTGTACATTTTTCTGGGCATCTGTGATAAAAGTGTTATTGCTTTGACTGGCATTTTGGTTCAACCGATCTAGGTATGTCTAAATGTGACCTGGCATGCTTTACTGTAATATGTTATTACGTGTCAAGACTGGTCAACATTGTGCAGCTAGTTGGACATGTTTTCATTGTGGCATGGCATTTTTAATATCAATTGGTTGTTCGACTGATGTTGTATGAATTTTGTATGAGCACAGCATACCGAAGTGGGTCCTCCGTCTCACTCTGTTCAGGCTTAGTGGTAATAGACCCTCTGGCCAAAATGTTGTGAACCATGCTTCTCACCTCTGAATCTAACCTGGCATGGTCATTTGTCCTTACATCTCGGTCATCACTTCCATCAGACTGTATCTGTTGATCAGAGGCATTACATAGAGACCCCTGATTCAGAATGGACCCCCCCCTCCTACGTCCCCCTTGGGAGAATAGTACTATAGAACTATCCCGTGATTGACCTAGATGTGGGTTAGTTTCAATCATAGACGAGCAGAGGATTCTCACAGCACTCTGCTTTTCCCCCTTTCTAGAAGTCCACTAGTCCACTTACTGCACAGCTCTTTAGAGAGTGTCCTCTGTGTCGGTTGTTGATAAAAAATGCCATAGGTTTGCTTTACAACCTCAGCCTCAGACCTTAGCTTTATAATACCTCTTCCACCCTTTTGGTTTTGTTTCAGGGCTTCGGTCAGTCTCTTACTGCTCTCTTCTTACCCCGGACCAGCCTTTGTTAGATCAATGGCGTCCAAATCTTCACTTGGTGTATCTTCCAAAGTCTCACAATCTCTCACATCTTCACACTCAACCACCCTCCCCTCTCTACCCTCCCCTTCCCTCTCCCCTTCCTCCCCTTTTCCCCCAAAGTATTCCCCTTCGAGCACTGGTCCTGCAGGTCCTGAAGTGCCATCCACCATACATATTTGTGGGATGAGGTCTTTAAGGGCCTTAGTTCTAACGACATTTTATACTTTTTTATTTTCGTATTTTTATATACAACAATTGCAAAAGACCCCTGGTCTTCCACTTCTATGCTACCTCCTGAGTCATTCTTGCAGGAGACGAGAACACTTCTTCAATTCCTGAGATTACGTCCTTGCCCATCTCACTACCTTTCCAGACCACGTCATTCAAGCCAGTACTAGTCTGTACCTCCTTAACGACGTTATCCAGACCCGCCTTGATAGCTTCATTTTGTTCCAGACGTATTGTACTCATAGAGAGGCTTAGATCTATTAGATAAGACGTATGTAATTGCAATTCCTGCAACAAGGAATCTTTTACGTTTAGAATAGCCTCTAGTATCGTAGTGATGTCAATTATTTTTGTAATGGGAGCTATCACTTATTCTATAGTGTCTCCAATGCCTTCTACCTCTGTCCCTTCCTCACTCAAATGTTGTGCGAGAGCCAGCATAGCAATTTCCCCATTCAAAAAAAATAAGAAAGGTATCAATAAAAGAATGGTTGTGTTGCATCCCCTTGGCTGCACTACTTTTATTTTGTATTTGTATTTTGTTTATTTATATAGCGCGCCTGGCCCAAAGGCATCTGGGCGCACTACTGTCCCAACTGCTGCACTAGATACATCTGGGGATGCTGTGCTAACCGTAGGATCCCACAGAGCATTCAATGCAGTGTCTCCGACGTGAAGGGACTGAGAGTGACCCTGTTCATCGCGGTTATCGTAAAGTCCATTCGCGTCTTTAGGGCTCCTGGCAATCTCGTCTCCCCTCTCCACACGCTCATTTTGTGGAGACGGGCAGCACCATTGCCCTAGATAGACTGTCCCTCCAGTGGAAGAGGGGCAGCTAGTATATCTTTCCGACTGACTGCATTAATATATTTTTTCCTCATTTTTGGATGTGGATGCACAGCTAAAGATCAAACGTATCGCCAAACCCCCAAATAGTTGGTGATTCAGGGAAAATGTAGAGTATGTCAACCTCACTTCCCTGACTCTGCCCTCAGTAGCTTTCCTTTCAGGTGGTCTAATCCTGTTTCACAAAGGAGGCCTTTCTAGGCAAGCAGAACATTCAGCGGGACTTTTGAAAAGGTAACAGGAACTAGGAAAAGAGGGACGGGCTCGCTCAAGGGTCGCCGGCCAGCCAGTTAAGACGAGATTGCCTGTGAATCTGCAAAGCTCTAGCGCTACTCTGACCTTATTAAGGGCAGTGGGTGGTGATTAATCAGAAAGGGTGCTTTCCTCGTCGGATACACAGATTGAAATGGGCATCCCCTGGCTAGCTGAGGTGCCCCTCTCACCACTCACAGCTAACAGCCAACAGCACTCTCCCTGCAATCTGCCCATGCGCGTGCGCCCAAATGCGAGCGCCCTCTAGATTTTAAAGATGCGCTTGTTCAGGGGCGTGACTTAGGCTTGATTCAAAGATAATTGCCCAGATATACAAATAAACATTGAGAGAATTTAGCCCATGTATGTCCAGGAATCCTCGTGTATTATTTGCAGAGAGAGAGTCCAAAAGAGTCCTGCACAATTAGTCACTCTGTTCAGGTTTCTTGTGTTGCTTTACCTCTGGCACGGACAGCACGGCTCCAATGCTGCCAAGAGCACTCTCCCCACACCCTGCGCATGCGCGCCTGCCCAACTGCATGCGCCTTCTAGATTTTAAAGGAAGAGATTATTTGGGGGCGCGACTTGGGCTCATTTCAAAGATAATTGCCCAGATCTCTGCCATAGACAGCATGGCCCCAACGCAGCCAACAGCACTCTCCCTGCACTCTGCCCATGCGCACATGGCCAAATGAATGCGCCCTCTAGATATTAAAGGAGGAGATTGCTTGGGGGTGTTCCTTAGGCTCGATTCAAAGATAATTGCCCAAATCACAGGCACAGACACCACGGCCCCAACTTAGCCAACAGCACTCTCCCCGCCCTCCGCCCATGTGCTCTGCCCATGCACTCTGCTCTGCTTTTCTCTTCTGTGTTTTGTTGTTTTCCACCCGCATGAGGTGTTCATGCAGTTTTAAACAAATGAATTCCTATGGAATCTGCCCCAAATTTGAACCGCATTAAGAATCCATTAGTAATTTGGAGGTGCAGTTTATTTTTTGGGAAACAGAAATTAAAGTGCAAAGCCGATTTTGCCTTGCTTTGCTCTTAACTTTTGAGATCTGCCTTGCAAAAGTTCGAAATTGAATGTTGGAGCCCAACAGCAAATAAGTGGTGATGTTGGCCGTTCCCTGCATGCAATTTTCCTTTTTTGAAAATGACCCTTTGCAGAGTCATTTTAAAATTGGAGGTGCGGTAAAATGAGATATTCACGCATGGCAATAATGCTTTTACACTTTCTTTTCCCACTACAGGCCGTTTTTAAGCATTGGCAATACAGACAAGGAGCAGGGAACTGAGTTAAGAACCCTGCCATGCTGACTTCCCCTGTCTTTTGAGTGCACTTTATTTCAAGCCTGAATGAGATTCTCATGCATACGTAAATACAAATGGATTCCTATGGAATCCGCTTCTATTTAGCACAGATTCAATATGATTCAATAAGAAATGGCACATGCAGAGCACACGTTTTTTGTGGATTTCCACTCTGACTTGTAAATGTTTAATGCTGTATGCGAGGCTGTGGGCGAGGCCAACAACACATAAGTGAAATATTGGGGGTCCCGTGCACACAATTAACATTTGTTTGTTTGTTTTATTCACTTTTAATGCGCACCAAACCTGAAGGCAGCTGGGCGCAGCAATACAGATGGATAGCAAAATACACACATTCGAGATATACACAGTCAGGTACACATTACATGTAGGCAGAATATATACAGATTACAAGGAAGACAGCATGTTCAGGCACTGGTAGGATATAGCGTCCCTGACCAGCGGGGAAAGATAAGGATGTACACATAGGTAGCAAAATAGGGTCTATCAAATATCCACACTGGGAGGTCTCATGGGTTAAATAGGAGCTGGTAGGCTAGTCATTCATGGATTTCAGCAGGTTGATGTAATTAGATCTGAATTTCAGAAAGGGCTGCACTTCCCGTAAAGGGTGGGGCAATGAGTTCCAAAGTTGGGCTACTCGTACCTGGAAGCTACCTCCCCCAACCTTGGTTAGCCTGAATGTTGGTATGATAAGGCTGTTGGCATTGGAGGTTCTTGTTGGTCAGTGGAGTTTCTCTTTTGGAATTTGTTCAGGGATTTGTGAACAAGGGATGCCACTTTTAGATGGATTTTCTTTTGGGTGGACAGCCAGTTATTATGGCGCCTGATCCTGGAAATTACAATAAAATGTCTCCCAGTGCATTTGTCCACTTTATTTTTTATAGAAAACCCTGTCATTCCTGGACAGTGCACCTTTCACCAGCTTGCTGGACAGGATGCAAGGATGTCCCTTAAAGAAAGAGGTATTGTTGTGCAATGCTCCAGGAAATTGCCTTGATGAGGGTTGCAAAACTGCCGTCTGAGCAACACTAATACCGTTGTTCAGCACTGTAGATTTGGTGGTGGAACACAAGCTCATGAATGTGGGTCCAGGGTTCTTAAGGCAGCATCGATACAGCATGGCTCACAACTCATTGTTTGTGTTGCTGTCAGTGGATGCCCACCCACTGCTTTGCTATTTCCTCGGAAATATGAACATTTATGAAGAAGAGGAACAGGGTGGTAAGGTGTGGACCTTCATCGCACTGCACCCTACTCTGTCTTGCTCTAGTAGGGTCATTGGCCCCCCTTTTGCCCTTCAAATTGTTGCTCTCCTCTCCCCTTCAAGGCTACCCGTGTCTTTTGACCAGTGGCAGTACTCCATGAGTAAAATAAATAGAATGTTCTGCTTCCATGTATTTCATCAATGGATTTTTTTCGATGGGTATTTTTAGAAATATTTTTCAATGAAAAAATGAATCGAATTTGTTTGTTTTTTATTTTTGGGGGGTTCCTCCAGGCCACGATACCCTATTGTTTTTTCTCTATTCTCAACCCTGCACCCCTTATATTGACCCCCCCCCATACATTTTTTGATGAGTTTCTTCGTTGAAAATATTTCTTTAAAAAACAAATCGAAGAAAAGTCTGTTGATGATTATTTTACTCATGTTAAGGGAGTGAGTAAAATATAAGTATTTTATAAGCAAAAGAGATTTGCTCTCTCATTGGCTTCTCTTGGTTATTTTATCACAGATACACAGAAAAATATACAATATTGCTGTAAGAAATGGCAGCTCCCAAATGCCAGTTTAGCCAGGTAACTACGCTTAGAAGGACTGCTTTATCAGAGATGCCCAGTTAAAAGAAAGTCAAGCCAAACTAAGAAATTACTAGACTGGCTGCACTAAAATGCCTCTCTAGCCACGTATACCAGATATCATGCCTGCTTAGCCTGGGCATGGATGACATTATTATTTATCACACAATCCATGCGCCCCACACATCCCTTCGACCTCCCACCCGTACCCCAAACCCCAAAATCGCCTTTGCGGCCCAGAATTACCTCCTCACCCCTTTTCCTTATCCCAGTGCTTACCTATGAGGCTCCGTGCCTCATAGTTAAGTACTGGAATATGGAAGAGTGGGACCAGGAGTAATGAAGATTACAGGTAACTGCGCAAGGCATTACCTCCATGTCCCTCTACCTCATCACAGTACTTGAGTATGAGTCAAAGTGCCTCATACACAAGTACTAGGAAGAGGAAGAATAGGGCTATGAGTAATGAAGATGACCAATAAGTAACCATGGTTTTAAATGCAACTAGTGGCGCAACCCTATTGAGCTGAATAGGCTTCAGACCTCCCCCCACCGCCCCGTGAAATCTTGGGTTATGTTGACTCGACCTGGCTGACCTACAGAGCCTTTGGCGGAAAGAACAGGACACAGATGTAAAATGGCACCTGGGTTTCGCTGTTAACAAAGGCCCAGCAATTACTAGCGTAAAGCATTTCACTGTTAGTACCTGCATTCAAATGCATAATTCTTTAGGCAACTGAAATCTTGACGTGGGTTTAGTATTTGCATGCCAGGGAAGTGATTGGAAGTGTACAGGGGGGACAGGAGACTGCTTATTCTCACAGCAGTCCATACGTGGGTGCGTTCAGACTTAAAGGAGAGAGTTAACTACTTGTAACATTGAAGCTGCACTAGAATAGTCTCATTAGAATGCATAAAGAAGTTACATGCCACACACAAATAAGTGTGTCCCACTCCGATCACCTATAAAGTTAGCTCCTCTCCCAACATTTGAAGGGTTAGCACTGCCACCGCTCCACCCCCACGAAATGTAGGGTTTGTTGCGCCCATGAACTCAAGCACACAAACTATTCTCCTTACACACAGATGCACATCCATCCACCTGTGCATTGAAGTGTGCACCATTTCAACATTCAGGCACACCCAGGCAGCCACCCACACCTGTGTGTGCACCCTTTCACCATACACTCGACACACACAACCAGCCACCCATACATTTAATTGTGCACCCTTTCACCGTCCACTCACACAGGCAGCCACCTATACATTTAATTGTGCACCCTTTCATCATATACTCACATGGGCAGCCACCTATACATTTAAGTGTGCACCCTTTCACCATACAGGCACACCCAGGAAGCCACCCATACATTTAAGTGTACACCATTTCACCATACAATCGACACGCACACCCAGACACCCATACATTTAATTGCACAACCTTTCACCATACACTTACACAGGCAGCTACCTATACATTTAAGTGTGCACCCTTTCACCATACACTCCTACATGCACGCATTATCGGGTTGAGGAGAGCACTATTGCTTCAAAAAGAAATGGTTTCTTTTGTAAGTCGCTCCGACTTCATAAAGAAATTATTTCTGTTAAGGGCCGAACCATAATGGAAATTATTTCTCTATGAAGGCATAGTCATTTCAAAAAGAAACGATTTCATTTTGAAGTCATAGAGCTCCCCCACCCCATGACATGAAGGCCTCCAGCTGTACGCTACTCCGGCTGTACGCTGTAACAGAAATTATTTCTTTCTGGAGGTAGGAAGTGTGACAAAAAAAAGAAAATTGAAAAAAACATCTTTTTATTTTTTATTTTTTTAGTCCACTGGGGCCCCCCTATAGGCCATGGGGTGGCACCACGGGGGCTGCAGGTACCCCCGTTAAACCAGTGCCTGGAACAAGTGCGAGGTAATTCGATATGTATTCACAGAAGATAATGGGCCTCATTACACGGATGGCGGTAAGGGTTTACCGGTACCGGTATTTTACCGGTATCGGTAAATCCTTACCGCCTTACTACGAGGTCCCTTTGCGGGTTGGGGAATTTAACACCTGCTTTTTGCAGGCGTTAAAAACCAACCCGCAAAGGGACCAGGGAGCTAATTACGGTACCGCAATTTGCGGTACCGTAATTAGCGCCTTCCCCATTCCCATAGAGCCCTATGGAGCAAAAATGGGAATGGGGAAGGGCAATGGTGGAAGGGGGAATTACTGCCCCGCCAACCTTGGAATAGGGCGGTAATTCCCCTTTCCACCAAGGCGGTGCCGGTATTTTACAGGCATGAAGCATGGCGCTAATAGCGCCATGGTTCACCGCCATCCGTGTAATGAGGCCCAATATTTCTTAAAAAGACTAGAAAACACTTCTAATAAGCAAAGCAAAGCGAAGCATTGATGGCAACACACATGCGGAATGACGTGGAAGAGATGAACAGACATTCCCATATAGTCAGTCATGGGCACAGCACCAATCCCCTGCTATTGTTGCCAACATAGCCTGTGGAATGTGCAGCCACTCGTGGTCAAGAACTCTTGTTTCTCTCATGAATTTAGTCAAAAGGAATGTAACATCCATGACCAAGGGCTCCCAAGCTATGCTCATTAGCCTCTTATTCTGTTGTTAATATAAAATGAATTTCTAATAAAAATTGAATATTAAAAAAAAAAAACATGATATCTGGCAAGTAACCTGAGAGCGCTCAAATGGCTCTTCAAAGACTTCACTCATCTTTCTACCTCGATGTGGGATGTTCTGCAAACTGGGGATGCCTACAGCACTACTGGTTTCACTGATTGTGTTTATCCAAATTCCACCAATATTATATAGCAGCACTACATTTCTATACAGCGATTCATGCTGGATTCTCCCACATCTAAGCGCTTTAATAACACATGTTATCATTACCCAGTTGAATGGTTCTGATTGACCTGACCTCAGCAGAATAAGGACTTAACTTCATTCACCTACAATTAAAACCTTTGTCTTGCAAGCAGAAGACAGAGGTTTGGGGCAGCGCTTAGCTCGCTGAGCTATCATTCCAGCTTGCCAAGCAGGATGTGACTTTTTAGGTGAAACCCACCACAACTTTGTTGTTGTTTGCAACAAATGCGCCCATACTCCAATCACAGCAAGGCTGTAGGACTATACTTTACCAATGATCCCTAATAAGGGTTGAACTGTCATGAAGTTGCCTGCAGCCTTGCGAACGGTCGTGCTTGGGCTGATGAAGCTTTGCATAAAGCAGCACTGCCCTGTAAGACAAGGACAGTTTTCTGGAGCTCTTGCAATTGGGCTGATTTGATGAATATTTAGCTGAGTTGATGAAGCTTTGCATAAAACAGCACTGCCCTGTAACAGAAGCACAGTTTTCTGGAGCTCTTGCAATTGGGCTGATTTGATGAATATTTGGCTGGGTTGATGAAGCTTTGCATAAAGCAGCACTGCCTTGTAAAACAAGCACAGTTTTCTGGAGCTCTTGCAATTGGGCTGATTTGATGAAGATTTGGCTGAGTTGATGAAGCTTTGCATAAAACAGCACTGCCCTGTAACACAAGCACAGTTTTCTGGAGCTCTTGCAATTGGGCTGATTTGATGACTATTTGACGGAGGTGATGAAGCTTTGCATAAAGCGGCAATGCCCTGTAACACAAGCACAGTTTTCTGGAGCTCTTGCAATTGGGCTGATTTGATGAATATTTGGCTGGGTTGATGAAGCTTTGCATAAAGCAGCACTGCCTTGAAAAACAAGCACAGTTTTCTGGAGCTCTTGCAATTGGGCTGATTTGATGAATATTTGGCTGGGTTGATGAAGCTTTGCATAAAGCAGCACTGCCTTTTAAGACAAGGAAAGTTTTCTGGAGCTCTGCGCAATTGGGCTGATTTGATGAATATTTGGCTGGGTTGATGAATATTTGACCCGGTTGATGAATATTTG
This sequence comes from Ambystoma mexicanum, assembly GCF_040938575.1. Classification (NCBI taxonomy): domain Eukaryota; kingdom Metazoa; phylum Chordata; class Amphibia; order Caudata; family Ambystomatidae; genus Ambystoma; species Ambystoma mexicanum. The sequence continues at coordinate 1,329,323,807 of NC_090924.1, forward strand.
GCTGAGTTGATGAAGCTTTGCATAAAGCAGCACCGCCCTGTAAGAGAATGAAACAGTTTTATGGAGCTCTTGCAATTAGGCTGATTTGCTTCCGCACAATGCTTTGCTTGTGTGCTCTGAACTGGATGTGAACTTCCAGTAATGGCTACTGGGTGCAGCTGTGCCCTCTGTGACATCGCTCCAATGGCTTATTCGACTGCCTGAAAACCAGCAGGAGTAGACCTGTGAGAGCCTGCATTCCGGCCGATGGCAGATGATTTAAAGAGCTGATTTCAAAACTTCCTGCCACATAATATTACCAGCATTTGTTAGAGCCAAAGATGGCCGCAGTCACTCGACATTCTGTCAATCAGGCTCTAAAACCTTTTATGACAGCTTTCAGGGATTTACTCATATTTAGGCATTAGATCTTTCTCATCTTTTGATCATTCTGTTCTCTTCTTCTCATCTTTTTCTTCCTGCTATGCTCTGAGCCTTTGCTGTCGGAAATGCTTCTATCTACTCCCTTTTGATGCTATTTTTGTCTCCCTCATATTATATCTATGTTAGGCATATCTTTTAAATTCACTATCATACTTCCCAGTTGCACACAATTTTAGAAGAAGTTGATATCATTGTTTAGGGTACACTGCTGGCATACTGGTGCGAAATTAAAAATTCTGTCTTCTTTTCCTTTTTGATTGCTTCCCAGGTGGAGGATGCCGCCCCATGCAGCAGTTACCAACTTAGCAGAGATCCAAGCATAACCATCGTGCACGCCTGAATATTACGGCATAGCGGGTATGACAGAACTGGAAAAAATATATGACAAAAAGGGTGGTGCAGGAAAACCTCTGGCACAGGGGTCTGCGATATTTGGCTCTCCAGATATTTCAGACTACATCCCCCAATAGCACCGTCTAGCATACCCATAGCTGAGGGATCCTGGGAACAGTAGTCCATAATATCTGGAGAGCTGAAGGTTCCAGATACCTGGTCTAACATGTAACCAACTAAAACACAAAAGACGCCAGACTAGGAAAATGGGACACCGGTTCAAAAATCCAGGGTTCAAGTCGAGGGTATAGGCTGGGGGTACAGAGTCCACCTACTTTTTTCAGAGGGTGGACTCAATCCCCCCCAGCTAAAGAGGTATGCATTAAAGCCAACCACGGGGCAGGTTTGCAGGCCGGATACTTGACCACTGCACTATTTAATCGGTTGAAAAACGGCAAACAACTAAAGGTAAAATGTCCTATTTCGGTACTGCAGTCCCAGGGAAAACATTTGCATTGGTTCTTGGAGTTTTAACGTTTTCAAAAACACTATTAGAAGAAAATATCCTCTCTTGGTTTTGTGTGTGTGTTGATTTTAAGAAAGGCAAATGCCATTCGTCCTGTTCAATTTGGGTGGTTATGCAAAGCCAATTTAATGAAATGTGCATATTTCACCTTGGTATGCTAATTTCTGGCGACCTCACACCCCATCGCATTTGCTGATGAGTCCTCCCATTTTAATTTTTAGGACTTGACCCCTGCAAAAAGCACACAGTGGTGTAGTGGAGCAGAGGCCACACTTTGGTAACAAGAAGGGGAGCCAATATTGAATGCACTGGTGGCGTTCCACTGTCCACACATCCACAATGGGGAACACCTTTGCACCGCATGCAAAGAGAAGGTTTCATGCTTGAATGTGTGTATGCTCTCATTGAGATGTGAGAAGGGGCTTGCAACAAACCACAAATGTGTATGGCCAGGGAGATGGCCTACGTGTTCTCTACATGCTCAGCTGCAAAGGGTTAAGAGGATCTTAGTCAGTGAGGTAACGGTATGCACAATACATTGACAGGTGGACGTGCAGTGGCTACCTTTCACAGTCACTGTGGGGTTCTGGAAAAGAGGGAATGATGCAGCCAAGTCAATGCAGCCTTGCTCCGAGCTAAGGAAATGTTCAACTTGTGAAGGGGAATAAGGGTCACCGTGAGATATAATTTTATCAGAGATTACACTCTCAAAGGGCAGGGACATCATTTTGCCAAAATGCCAGGGGTAGCGAAAGGGATAACACATGACCCTTGACCCCTTGGTGACATCACAGGAAGAGATGTCATTTGACCCCACCCCAAAGTGACATCAGGGGAAGGGAAGGAACACAACCTTTCACCCCTTGACAAAAAAGGAAGTGGCATCACATAGCATTGTTCCTAAGTACACTACGAAAAATATGGTTATGATGTCACTGTAACGTGATATACATTTCATACAAGAATGGATCAACTTATGCATCATTAGTATCAGTGTGTATAGGCGCATATTATCAACGCTTAAGCACTTTATGTAGAACAAATATACATACAATATCATCCAACCTGTGTTGGTACTCATGTATCAACCCCAGAAGGGTGAAAGGCTGAATTGGCCTTGCCGGGATTCAAACCTGCTGTAGAGAAGCAGGTAAATGCTTCCTCACTAGTTCCCACCTCCTCACCACCGTCATACTGGAACATCAGGAGAGGAGCAATAAATGGTGCCCCCTGTATTGTTCCAAAACCGCATTGAGTGCATGAGAGATGTTATGCACTCAGACAGCTAGACAGAATGTGCCCTTGCACTGAAAGTGTGGAGGGATGCCGTCTGGGAGGATGCCCCATGAAAGGGTGTCAGAACGCACCTATGGACATCATGAGTGTACGTTAAAGTGAACTCTGACGAGGATAGAGCTTTGTCATAAAGAAGATATATGAACCTATGTTGAAACAATATGAAATTACTTAAGAGTAAAAATGTAACTCAATTAGCAGGAGAAACATGTACCTAAAGCTAAAGTAATCATGGAAACAAAGAAGATGAAGGAACCTACTGACCAATAACTGTAAATACGCAGTAACGCATGGTAGAAGGGAAACATATGGAAGCTTGCTATAGAGGAATATATATAACATGGCAAGGACGGCCATAGTCAGAAAATAGACGCTGGCTCACGTTCAACTTAACTAATCTACCTCAGAGACAGACCGAGGCTGTCGAATCAGGAGATATGGAAAAACAGCTCCATGTGCAGAGCTGATGATGAGTCAAGGTTGACCCAGGATTAAGGATGCTATTTTAAAGGATAAGCACAGAGCACAAAGGGAGTACATGGATAAGCGCTGAATGTGTGTCATCCCTTCAGAGATTGATGTTGGGCATCATCAGTGAGGTGGAGCTGTGCATCTCTGTGCACAGTGAGCAAGGGGTCCACGTCTTGATGACCCTAGGACACTTAGGGTGACTACATCTAAACCCTAGGACACTTAGGGTGACTAAAATGTGGCTGCAGACTCTAGAGTGGGTAGCATCCCATAGAACAGGCCATTTTTGCCATGTTCATTCTCATAGAGGGGCGCCAATGACTATTTTTTTTTTGATTTTTTCAAGGGCCTTAGGTTTAGTCACCCTAAGGGTCCTAGGGTCGTCCAAACGTGGGCCCCTTGCTCACTGTGCTCAGAGAGGCACAGCTCCACCTCACTGATGATGCCCAACAAGGCTGAAACACGTGTATGGGGTTGCTGTTGGTACTTTTGTTCAGAAGGGAATTGCCATAGCATTTCGGTGCTGGACTGCCAATGTGGGCGGGACAAAGACTGATATGCAAATGAGTATTTCCTATCTGTGAAAGGTACAGTGAGCTAAAGTGTGGCTGCAGACTCTTGAGTGGATACCATCCCATAGAACAGGCCATTTTCGCCATGTTCGTTCTCATAGATGGGCGCCCATGACTAATTATTTGCTATTAATTAGAGCCTCTAGTTGAGACAGTGGTGTGCTCACACTCCCTTGAATGTTCCAGGACAGTGAACAGGCAAGGTAAACTACAAATGGAAGACTTTGGCTCATTGCCTTCTAATGAGAGATGATGGACTAATTGGGAAAACGAGGAATAGCTTTGCGAGATTCAAACACCCATGTTTCGTTACACTTATGTGCTGCTAAAGAGCCAAAAGTCCAAGGGAGTGATAGTATGCCAACCAATCAGTGGGTTAGGGGGACACCCTAAAATGCAATATAGCATAGACCAATCCACTGTTATTTTGTCCACTATAACAAATACTCAAGGTGTGCCCTACGATAGGGGGTAGCCAATGATATGATATGATATTTTATTTATAGCATGCCCATTCACAAGTGTGTCAAAGCGCGATGAGGCTGTGGAGGGGCACAAGGGGTGGACAAGACAACAATCTTACTAGGCACAGTGACATTGAGATTGTGTAAGTGCAGGGGAGAGGAACAGGGAAAGTGCAGAGGGAAGGGGAGGAGGAGCATGTGCAGGACATAGGTTCTAAAACATCAAGAAACAAGAAGTGCGGCCAGCAGGTGGCAGTGCAAGGTTAAGTGCTGAACAACAAGTGAAATATAGTGCAGGTAGGGGGACTGTAGGTTTACAGATACAGCCCCAAGTGCAGGGATTGTCAGGAGGCAGTGCAGATGTGCAGTTGGGAGGGCAGGGACCTGGGCTCGTTGTTCAGAGAGTAGCCAGGTAACCAGTGTAGTATCCGATAGGAGATAAGCAGGGAAGAGGAAGAGAGAAGGCAGAAGCAAAGAGGAAAGTCTTTCACTGCTTCCGGACCCAGAGTTGGTTCTGCTCGAGTTTCAGAGAGGCAGGGAGGCTGTTCCAGAGGGAGGCACCTGCTGAAGAGAGATATCTGCTCCAGCTCGTTGCTCGGAAAAGCGCCTGACCCACAAGGAGTTACAGGTGAAGGAGCAAAGGGCTCGAGTAGGAATAGACTTCAGAAGAGGAAACAAGATATGTTGGTCCCAGGCCCCAGAAAGCCTTGTGGACAATGCAAAGGGTCTTGAATTTGATCCTTGCAGCCACTGGGTGCCAGTGGCGGTATTTCAGTGCTGGAGTAATACAATCTCTGGGCTTAAGGCCAAGGACAAGTCTCACAGACTTGTTCTGGATGAGTTGCAGAGGACGAAGAGTAGAGGCAGGCAGATTTAAAAAGAGGCGGTTACAGTAGTCAAGCCCAGAGAGAACCAGAGCTCTACAAACAGTGAGCTTCTGGGGGAAGGAGAGAAGAGGGAAAAGACCCCTGAGGAGGTGTAGTTTGTAGTTTGACTTCTTAGAGATGTCAGAGATTTGAGGAGAGAAGGAGAGTGTGGAGTCGAAGATAACCCTGAGGTTCTGGGCCTCACAGGTGGGAGCAGGAGGAGGGACAAGAGAGGCCAGCCAGAGAGTGAGGGGAAAGAGGGGGGCAGGTGTGCCAATGAGGAGAATCCCCGTCTTTCTGGCATTCAGGCAGAGATCATTGGTGGTGCACCACTCTTGGATTGCAGAGAGACAACCCGGTATGAGAGAATGAAAAGAGGCGGCAATGGGGAGTATGAAAGTTGGAAGTAGGCGCAGAAAGCAGCAATGCAGTTGGCAAGGGGTGCCAGGTGTTGGTTGAACAACCAAGGAGAAAGGTAAGACAGGTGGTGGAGAGAGAGATAGAGGAGAGGAAGGACCCAAGTTGGATATGGGAGGGGCTGTCAGAGAAGAAAGAAGTTAACCAAGCCAGAGCCAGATCAGTGATACCCAGATTATCATGTAGCTGTTTGAGGAGAATGGCATGGTTAACCGTGTCAAAGGCAGAGAAGAGATCAAGTAGGATGAGGACAGAGGGGAGATTAGCATCTAGGTTAGAGAGCAGGTCTTCACAGATGTTCAGGAGAGCAGTTTCCATGCTTCTGGCTGCTCTGAAACCAGACTGATGGTCATGGAGACTGCCAACAGATTCAGTGTGAAGATTCAGCTGGGAGACGGCCAGCTTTTCCAGGAGTTTGTGCAGGAAAGGAGTGATAAAGATCAGGGGATATTTAGCCGGAAGCGAGGGGTTAGCTGAGGGCTTCTTGAGAAGAGGGTACACAAGAGAGTGCTTCAGGGGGGAGGGGAAGGTACCTAAGGTGAAGGAGTGGTTGAGAAGTCAGTCAAGGCTAGGGAAATGGTGTCAATGTGGTCCTTGATGGTTTTAGAGGAACAGGGAAAAACCTGTTTAGATGAGGTTTTCATAGATCGGACTTGTCGAGAAACTTCATCGGGGGAGAAGAGGGTAAAGGCAGAGAAGGGAGGGGGTGACTGCAGGGGGGCTGGAGTGAGATGTGCGCGTGGTGGGAGAAGCAGAAGAACAGAGGGTGGGTGAAGGGACAGGGGGAGGTAAAGACTGCTGCAGGATTGGCCAGCTCCTTGCAAATTTCAAAGACTTCGGCCAAGTTGTTAGATGATGTTAGATGATGCAGAAACACGGACTTGGATGTGAGCTCTCTTCTTAGAGAGGACATAGAGTCAGTATTGTCTTTGGAGCAGGCAACAGGCAACAGGCCAGTTTGTCAGAGGGTATACAAGATGCCAACCATTTCCTCTCAGCCACCCTACACGTGTGTTTAAGGGTGACGAGCTCAGAGTCGTACCAGGAGTTGCACTTGGTTTTAGGCTTCATGAGGATCCTCAGAACTGGGGCAAGTAAATCCAGAGTGTCAGAGATAGCAGGTTGGAGCATGGAAAGGGCTGTTTCAGGGTGTGTGTCAGATAGAGGTGCAGGAGGGGGAGAGAATGATGCAGCAAAAGCCACAACTGATACACGCTTCATGGGGCGAATGACTGAGAAGGTGGGTGGCAGTGTGGGGGTTGGCTTGGCCTGAAGGGTAGAGAGAGAGATGAGAGGAGAGTTGAAAGTGCTCACTCCAGGAGAGAGGAGTGGTGAGAGAGTTAGAGAAGAGGAGGTCTGAGGAGACCAGAACATCAACAGTGCGCCTTGCAGAATGAGTCAAGCTAGAGGGAGGAATAGAGAGAGAGAGAAAGAGTCGGAAAGGTCACGGAAGAGTTCCGAGGTGGGACAGGAAGCATCCAGGTGGATGTTGAAGTCTCCAAGGAGGAGGAGTTGAGTGGTTTAGGCCAGGAGTGAGGAAGAGAGGTCCGCCCATATGTAGAGTAAGGAGGTGATCAGACCAGGAGACTGATAGATAGTAGCCACTGTGAGAGAGTGGCCAGGAGAGAGAGAGAGAGCGTACAAACCAGGCATTTAAAGGAAGAGTAGGCCTGAATAGGAATGATAGAGGCAGGAATCCACTCTGGGAAGATCAAGGCTACACCCCCATCGGAACGGTTGGACGTGGGCGCAGAGAGAATCTTGTAGCCATTAGGAATGAGCGTGTCAAAGCTTGTGACAAAGCTGGCCATGGACCATATTTTGGTGAGACTGTGGACATCAAGGTCGAGTTCTTCCAGGAGATGGCAGATGTCAGAGGTGCATTTGACAGCTGAGCAAGAGTTAAGAGTGGCGAGGTGGAGAAGGTTGCCATCCTTGAAAGACTTCTGGGGAGGGGTACAAATCAGAGATACTCCCTGCAGAGATGTAGAAGGAGCCAGAGGGAGGGCAGAGGAGGTAGGAGGAGAGGACAAGGTAGCCGAGGATGAGGAAGAGGGAACCAAAGTAGTGGCAGAGGGAGGAGGTAAGGGAGCTGAAGAAGGTAGAGAAGGAACAGCAGGAGAGTAAAGGAAATTGATAAGGTGCGGGATGCGTCTGTCAAAGAGGAGGAGGTTGGCCTGAGGGCCTTGGACCAAGACATTGCCATTGAGGTAAACATTTGATGATGACCTTAGAGGAGAGGAAGGAAGCAAGGAGGGCCTCCAACTGGGTGCCACCGTTAATGGCAGGGAAGAGTAAGGAGAGAGCACAGAGACCATATGAGGAGTCCATAGATCTGGCGAAGGAACTACAAAGAGGATGTCAGTGAGGGTCTGTCTGGATGAAGTGCTGGTGTAGGTATCAGCTATAGTGAGGCCTGGGTTGGAGACCCGGATATTCTTTTTGAACCTCTTCCTACCAGACTTAGTGAGAAGGGTAGGATAGTCAATAGAGAAACAGTTGGAGAAGATAGGAGAAACAGAGAGCACCATAGGAGAAGTGGAAGAGGGGGAAGAGGAGGGTGGGTGGGGAGTGAGGGAAGAACAGAAGGGGGGTGGGGACACAAGGAGAAAACACAGGGGTGGGTGCAAGCGGAAGAGATGGGGCAATACAAGAACAGCAGGACAGATGAAGCACAATGCAGCCACTGGGCACAGCTAAATGCAAAAATGTACAAAGATGTACTAATCCTTATATGTTCTATAAGTATATAGGTCCCTTAACCAATCCCTTCCCATGCTAGGTTTCTATTTTGCCATGTAGAATGACATCGTAGATGTCATACCCCATATTGAGGTATAAGACCTCTAAGTAATGAAGGTACTTTGCAAGTGTACAAGCATCAGGGCGATGCCTTTGAGTTCTCCCTGCTTTATTAAATGACAATAAAGTATTCCTTGAGTCTGTCCGATTAGTTGGTCTGAGATTGTTATTTGAAATTACATCTAGCACAAAAAGAATCTTCAAGGTGCTACAGCAGACTGCAACCATCAGATAACACATCGCAGTATCTTACTGGCTATAGCTATCTTACTGGCTATAGTAAAATGAGCAGTTACATGTCTGAATGTTCTCAAAGTCAGAAAGCAAATTATGCTCTGTAGTGGATACCATGAAGCTGGTAAGTGAGATTTAACAGCAGGCCATTTCTCTGCAGGTTTGGTGTAAAGTTGGCCACATGTCAAGCCTGCGTGGATCTACTTTTCAGAATTCAGAGGTTGTAAAAATTCATACCATTGGGATGGTTCATAACTGTGTATTAAAGAATTTAGAGTAGCACAGAGAAAGCAGCGCACTCACACGGCATCCCATACACTCGGCACTTGTTACCTTATACATGCAAATAAACATCCTGAACAGCATGCCAGGGAGATAGGAAAGAATGACACATTACAGCAAACCATTAATTGTGGCACAATGAAATCCAGAGCCTCTTTATGTGCTATGGTCAAAAATGTGTACACTGTATGCAAACATTTAGGCACATTTAGGCTCAAGTGACCGAAGACACCGAAATGGAATGTCTTGTGATGATCATAACAGACAATGGCAGAAAAAAAGGCTATAACTTCAACTTGCTAAAAACAAAAAACATAGTCCGAAATGAATGCTTATTCTATTCTAAATGCTTTTTGGACGTTTTTGTCTGCATTGTGAATTTGAGGTGTTTGAGAACAGGCTAAATCAGGGACTCACCCCCTTAAGTGTGCCTGAAATCAATTTTTAATGGGTCTAGCAACTATTGTGTAGAATTCCAGAAAGACAAATTATGTGTTATTCCCATTCTTTCTTATTTAGTGTCACTGCTCAAAGTGTTACACTTGTGGAACCCCCTGTTTTATTTAAGGGGCCTGAACAAGAAAGCCAGCCAATCCAGAAACAAAGAGCCACAAGGCACTGGCCACAGCTCAGAGCTTCAATTTAAATAAAAAAAGAAAAAAAAATGTATTTTTTACAGGGGTATCAAGGGAGACCTCAGGGGTCGCACCAGCGACCCCTGGACATCCCCATATGATATCCCTGTCAAAGGGAAGGGAACCCCCATTGGGTCCCTCTTCCATCTAGAATTCACAGACTACAAATTGAAACCAGGATCTCATTCATCGATGTACACCTGTATGGGTTATGCCCGAAGACGAGCCAGAGGCTAAACATCTGATGCCTGATGTTAGGGTTGGAAGACTCCTCTCAAGTCTACACTCTTCCTTCCACCCTCTCCTATCCACGTGGTGGTTACGGTTCTCTGCTTGGACATATTGGTCTCTATGAGCTACTAGTCCCTGCAGGGGACACAGCATCACTCTTAATACAGTTGACATGGCCACTCTTTCATGGTGAGTGTTGGAGCATGGGTTAGCTGTAAGCGTGGCTGCTCTAGCTGTAAAAGCGGCTCTGTGAATAGAACAGATGCTGCGCACCAACCAGCAGGCACGCATTCAACCACGTGGTGATGCCAGAAAGTGTCATCATGGTTAATAAAGGCAGAGCTGAAGCGCACAGGCTCCAGAGGCACTGGAGACCTGCACCAGCTGTGTGTGGGTCCTCTCTGTGTATGCATGCAAGAGAGAGGCTGAGCCAAGACCCTGCCACAGGGGTCCGTGGCACAGGAGGGGCACAAGAGGGGACAGTACTGCACCAGAGGTCCTCCGAAGGAGATCACAATTCAAACAGCACAGTGGAACAGAGCTGAGAGAAGGGAGCTGTCAGTGCTGCCTACCATGGCGAAACCTTTTATAGAGTTAGATGTTATTAGCATACAACAAAGTTAGCAATACTGTTTAATCATCCTACAATGCTTAATGGTGGAGCTACGCGAGTCCCCTATAGCTAGGCATATATTAGTCAACCAGGATTCGAACAAGCCCTCTTGACTCCCTCTGCCCAAGACCACCCTCATTGACATCACAGACCTTCCCGCACTGCCCCACAATGACACACTTATCATCACATAATTGTGCTGAACACTGAACTTTATTAATCTGCCAGTGGCCAGTTCTCATGAGAAACACAATGCACTTGGGTTTGGAAATGAAGAGACATTCACACAGCACATAACCAAAGAGGTGCCTCGCGGACACCGGCAAGGAAACAAAAGCACTGTTGCATCCTTAGAATACCAAAACTCTCCATCTGATTGGTCCCCTTCCTGTTCATCCCCTCACCCATCAGCCCTCTTACCAGGTCCATCTGCTACCGGGCAATTAGAAACTGCTAACCCCACCATAACCTTCCTTCTATTTAGTAAATATTTATTCATAAAAAATCTTCCTTTCTAGTGAATGCCCCGGAGCCTGGCTCGCTGACTTGGAACTATCGGCCAGATCCATCTCCCATTGATTACAGTCTCCTGGTAATGGTTGTTTTGCAACATTTCTCTAGCGCACCCACTGCCAGTCCCGAATTATATTGGTAATTTTTCCAAGAACTTGTTTAAGTCCGCCACACCTTTATAACAATAGACATTATTGAGAAGAATTTCCACGTCCATAACCGGGGACTGTACTTTCACTGCCATAACCCCAAAGGGGAGGTTAGGTATTAATCTATATGTAACACCCAGAGTACTGTTCAGAGCAATCAGCAGACCACATGATGGTCTCCCAACTTTAATGTGTTTAGCAGATTGAACAAAGACTTCATAACCATGGACAGAAATTTTTTCCAAGATCCATGTTTCTTGCAAAAATATACAATTACTCTCCATCAACATGGCTATTGTTTCCGGGTTGGTTAGCAAATGAGAATTCCCCCTCGGATTCCATCAGAGGAATTTCAGATATATATCCTCCTGAAGCAACCCATCAGAATCCACAATAACCAACACAAGATCAGTTCCATAGGGCCACTTTAACCTGGGCCCAGTCTTCTTTTTGATTTCAAAAGCCTTTGTAATAATGCCTCGCTTGCCTCAGAACTGATCTATCCGGTTTGAAAACACCCTTTAAATTCCCACCGTAGTTGTGATTGCACCTTATGGGAATCTGGTGTGCCTTCAAAATATTCACCTTGAAACCCAGTTTTCCCAGTTCATCACTCTCAGCAATGACCAAATTCAAGACTAAGATTTGCAATCTCTGAAAAGATTTTAAGCACATTTCCTTGGTTCAGACACATTGATGTATTTGGTCCCCAGAGACTTTTCATCTGAATAGCTTTCAGATCAACGGTTCATTACAGTGATTAACATGAATGCCATCTGATGACCCCTTTCCTTCCCAATTATTTTCGTGTATATATATATTGTACATATATTGTCCCAGCCCTTCACTTCCTTTGGCTCCCCTCAAGATGCTATGAGATCTGACCAGCCACTAACCCTGAGGTTTCCTATCCTGATAACCGAGGGCATGACTTCTATTAACATCATCCATATGTAAACCAGGATTCGGTTCATATAGTTTACTTAGAATTGTGTCCTGCTCTGGGCACAGGTGGTGGGTACTACTAGATGCTCCTGAGTTACTGTGAGGGGGAATATATCCACCCCCATTGCTGGTCCTGACAGATTCTGGGACATGGTAGGGTAGTATAATTTCCTAAAAAATAACTGTTCACTCTCTGGGTTTATCAAAGGGGCTGCAACTCTGACCGGATCTCGGACTGACCCAGAGGAATCCAGCTTAACTATTATACTTTTTATTGTCAAGAGCTGCGATCCCCCTTTTTCCAGGACAAGAGAAGGTGCATGGCCCCCAACCATGCCATCTAATTTACTACCACACGGTCCTGCTAAAGGGTCCTTTTGAATCCCCATCTCAATCCTCAAGCCTTGTAGGCTCTGTGCAACAGGATTCTCTCTGGGGTTACATTTGTTGCTACTTGAGGTTAACAGATTCTCATCTACCCGACAAGCATCTTCCATCACTTCAGAGATGGTCCCTCTCATGCTTTCTTCCAAGACTGGTGTCATCACCCTATGTGAACCATTTCTTCTATTTCCACCCTTGACCATTGACTCTGGTATGGTGAGATTGTGGAAATATTTACGTGAGGAAGTATTACTTTTTTATGTTTTTAAAAATGTTTTGATTTCTTAGCCTTATACACTCTTTCGATCGTATTATGCCTATCTGCTGTGTTGAGGGCCTCATCTGTGGTCAGATCTATAATAGCAGGATCAACCGTTACAACCACTCCAGTCTGGTTTGTTCCACCATTGACAGAGGGGCCCTCGGTGGATTTCACAACCTCAGTTTCCACATTCCCCTTTACCATATCCATCGGGTGGTTAACGTTGGACAGACACCCGTCAGGGGAACCTCCTCTCCTATTAAGGACCTTTGATTTACTGCAGATACATAATTATTTTCAACACTTTCCAGTCTGTTATACATTTCACTCATTAATTCAGTATGAGTTCTCACTTCTGTCCAAATATTATCATATAAGTTAACAAACAAGCTGAGAACCATGTTCAATGCTAAAACTGTAGGTTGCGTTAGACAGATTTTGTCATCTACTTCCCTGAGGGTGTAGTGAACTGCTTCTTCTTCTGATTCCTGATATTCATCGTTAGCCTCCGGAGTAAGGCCCCTATCTCTAAGCCACTGCTGTTTTTTTGTATATTCATCGATAAAATTGGTTTGCTCCATAGGTGACACCCCAATAAATGTGTTACATGTCTGTTTTACAACACTGTGGCATGCACTGTGGTTTACTGAGTCTGAGTTCATGTTTTCAATGTTGTCCAATGCAAGGTGAGCAAACTCAATGATGTTCAGGTCCTGGGGTTCAGTGTTTCTTGTCACCCGTATATCCCCATGCATCATAAAGTATTCTAGCGTGGCAATCCCCCTCACTGGGATTATTGATTTTATTTCAGTGCTAGCACATATTTGTTTGCTGAAGAAGTTCTTAATTTTTTGGCCAGCAATTGGGAGAAGATTGTTGATTGCTTTCATTTTCTTGCTGGTACTAATTCCTTAGTGTCTTTTGTTCCTCCCAATGTGGGTACCTGCCAACACTTGCCGGGAACAAGGGGGTGCCTTCTAATCCCATCAAATGAAGTCCAGTAGAGAAAGGGTTACTTGCTTCAATTTTGCTGGTACTTTTTCCTTCTGAGTCTTTTGCTCCTCCCAATCTGAAATGCGAGTTACTGCTCCTAATGGTGCATTGTGAGGAGGAGAGCCCGATCTTCTCTACCGACCCCACATCAAGAGCCCTTTGTATACCAAACTTGTGTCTCGCCCCATGTGACTGGACAGTGTGAAAACCACATTGCAGAACACCAGAGACAGTGTTTCAAAGCCATCAGTGGATGTTCTGCACAATCAACGTTGCTACAACGCAGTGGCAAAATTTGTTTGAGACATGCGACTGCTATTCAGCAATTACCTGTCATTTAATTCTGACTATAAGATTTTGCAGATAGGAGAAAATCTGAGAAACATGTTTTAAATACGTTTGAGAAGAGTTTTTCTATTGAAAAAGAGCCTGCTTCCTCCTCAAAATGGATTGGACTTTGATTTTGAATGATCTGTGTCTATTCTGCCATCAACAGCCCCTCCATTGCCTTGGTGTGAAAAGAGGAAAATAATATGAGGCCGGGAAACCCAAAGGAAACACACCAAACACAGGTTACAAAGGAACATACAAAGTACTTTATTTTAAGGTCAAGCAATGACAAAGTCAATTGACAGGTCAGATAGCTATCTGCCCTCAGTGCAACACAACGAACTTCAACGGGGTTCGATGTATTCAGTGAGAGGCTGTACATTGGGGCATTCAGGCTTTTATACATTTCTCCAGCCTGTTGTTCAACCCCTTCGCGGGTTAACCATTCCATGAATGTATAACTGGTCTAGGGTCTCTGCCAGGTCAATTCTAATTTATTCATTAGTATATACATAGATCAGTTCCGTTGATACAGGTAGTCCATTTACATGCAGGTCAACAGAAGGACAAGTCTCAGTTCACGACCCTAACAAGTGGCTTGCAGGCAAGTTATACATTAGCTGTACAGAGGTCAAAAGGACCTAGATTCTGTTCGGATTGGCATCGTCCACCATTTTGATGTACAGGGTGACTTTTACACAGCAAGAGAACCTAAAATGGCAGTTTGATTCAAGATGGCGGCTTACATCAACTTCTAAGGTCGAGACCTTGCCGTAGAGAGTTATTCGCGTACAGTTTTATGCGACTTGGCGTAGGCCAATATACATATAATCGTTTACAATAGGAGGCATAATTTAATATCCAGTTTGACAAACCCTCCTTTTGGCCTATGCCAAGTGCTAAGACTACTTCTGATCTCCTTGCAAGTAACTCCATACGTCAACGTCCATACACCCTGAATCGCTGTCAGAGGTATCTATGGCCATCAGGTCGTTCACTAAGATCTCTTTTAACACATACTCCTTGGAAGTTTTATCCGGGGCATATACTTTGTGTCCTATCGTACCTATCGCCTGAGCACAACATCCCCCTAGCATCGAACATACACTAGGCAGACACTAGATACAACAACAAAGGAATAGCAGCACTCCCAAAATGATCAACAAAACTGAAAGTACCTTCCAACCCCAAGATCGCAAGAAATCCCAAAACCAAGCACTAAGATTCCAGTTCCCCTCGGGAACATGCACTTCTGAGCTAAGGATGTGCAGATTCTGAATTGCTTTGAAAATGGTTGGGGATGAGTCTGGTACAAAAACACAGCAAGCGGACCCCACTAATTTACATACTCCACCACGTTCAGCCAGAATGACATCTAATGCCATCCGGTTCTGGAGTGCTACTAATCTTATCGCTTTCTGCTCTAATGTCATGTTATAGAGTATATCTGTGGTCCGGTTCATGGTTCTCTCCAGTACTCTCGCTAGTCTCCTGATGTCTTCGGAATTTGCTATCTGCCCCCAAAATTGCACAACTGATTTCGCTATCTCTCCCATCACTTGTGGGGGGGTATCACCATTCTCGTCCCGTCGTGGATGAGCCTTTGAAACTTCCAAAGTGCTTGCTATGAATACACCAGGTAACAGGATCCCTAAATAACAGGTTCCCTGCCAATCTCTGGGCAACCATGGAAATGCTACATTACCGCAAACAAAATAGACAGGTTCGCCCACATACAAAGGTCTGTCTTCCCCAATCAAATTTGCAACGTTGGCACAGCCTTTAAAATCTCCCATTGACCGGGTACCATTCCTCTGTATGCAGAAAGAAACTGAATCGGGGCTATGGTTAGCAGAGTAAAAAAGAGGCACGGCATCCTTATTGCCTATCGGAGCCATTTTAAAGGAAACCAAAGATTGGAAAGGACGAGATAGTCTATCAGAAGGCGTAATTGAAGCAACGTTGAGTTTGCTCCTATTTGCGAAAAGCGAGCATCCCAGTAGAGTCAGAACACGTTTCTCGAAATCATTCAAATTAGTTCCATCAAAGTTCCCCGAGATGCTATCATTCCATCGGCCAAAGAACAGTGCTCTAAGAGAGGCATAACAAGCAGTCGTTAAAGGTAAGGGATGAATATACCAACCTAGCCCCTTATCCCCATGTTGCGGAAAATGTGAACAGACCCAACAATTGGTTTTGTTAAAAATGGCATGTGTCGAATTCATAATCAGCATCATATTGTTATTGTGATACTTCTGTCTATGCTGAGAGTCCCTAGGTGACAGAGTATGCAGGTGTACAAAAGGAGCAAAAACAGTAGGTGCAATTTCAGTTGGCAAAAGAGGCTCTAGAGGATAAATCTCCTCAACGTACCAGAATCCTAAAGCAGTTACTATAAAAACCCCATTTATTATTATCAAAACACAGAACTATGTTTTCGGGGCCCAGGCACATTGTTCATTGTCCAAGTTGGTCACCCACTTATTTACAAGTCCAATACGGGCAGTAGCGGTGGCAGGCCTCGTAGTCTTCAGATGGAAACCCCAATGTTCGTTGCTGGTGACCCCCCAGTCGGCTCCCACAACCCTAGCCATCAGATCCCCCTTTCTAAAATTTGGGCAACAAAAACAAGCCCTTGATTATTCTTTCCTTCTTTTGAATTCACAGTCGAACCGTGCTGTAGGTCTATTTTCTCCGTCGAAGATTATATCTGGTGGTTCCCGGTACTGTTTGATCCGGAAATAAGGTAACATCACTCCCTGAGGGAAGCAACGTATCTTAGGCAACGGAAGTTGCAGAATTCGAAGCAATGGTTTCCGGAAATGACTTTTCCAAAGAGTGTGGAGACAAAATGGACGGTTCCCCAAGCCCCACGGGCTCATAGAGATTCTCCGACTCACTCACAGTGCTATTTGCTGCCTCAGGATCATAGATTGCAGCGTTTGCGAGGGCTTCTGTTTCTTCTGTAACGTGCAGCGTCGGGTGAGGAAGTTTCTTGACATGCATCGCATGTATCCAGTTCTTCTTTCCAGCCACCCGCACTGCCGTTTGGGTGACCAACAAGACCTGGAATGATCCCCGCCAGCGAGGCGCAAGGCAAGAAGACCGCTCGTATGCTCTCACCAGGACCCAGCTTCCAGGCTGTATGTTGTGTCCTGGGCCCTCATATCGTACAGGTAAAGCTGATCATACCTGATGATAAATGAAATACAGATTTTTAGTCAACTGGTTACAGTAGTCTGAAAGCAATACATTTTCAACATTTCTCAGTTCTTTAGGTTTCGGAAGACCCCAAATATTGGCAGGTCTCCCCATCACCACCTCAAATGGAGAGAGACCAGTCTTAGTTTGAGGGGTAGTGTGCATGGCTAATAACACGATCGGTAAGGCGTCTGGCCATTTTAGTTTGGTACCGGCACACGTCTTAGCGAGTTTGTTTTTTAGGATACCGTTATGTCTCTCCACCAACCCGGCACTTTGAGGATGTCTAGCCGAATGAAATCGCTTATCAATATGTAGTGCCGTACATATCTGTAAAATTACAGCAGCAACAAAATGTAGACCGTTGTCCGACCAGATGACTCTTGGCAACCCAAACCGCGGGAAGTACTCCTTTATCATAATTTTTGCAGTGGTCATGGCGGTAGCATCTTTGACAGGGAAAGCCTCAACCCATTTACTGAAGGCACAAATGACCACAAGGAGATATTTTAAATTATTGCACCGCTCCATTTCAATAAAATCAAAATGGATCACTTCAAACGGGACAGAAGGAGGCCCAAAGCTACCCCTTGGAGTTACCGTCCCCTTCCCCACTTTGTGCTGTAGGCAAATCATGCAATTTTGGACATAATGCTGAGCAATTTTTGAAATCTTATCATTTACCCATACTTTCTCTAACATTTTCGTAATCTGTTGGGCACACACATGTGTGGCACCATTTGCCATAGTAACCATCATGACTATGTAGGCATTAGGAAGTAACCATTTCCCTTCAACTGTGTCCACCCAACACCCGTCATCATCTAATTTCCCCAAGCCTTCAGCCCATTTCTTAGATTCTTCCATTGTGGCATCAGCTTGGAAATCCCACACGGACCCAATATCCTCGTCCATTACATAGACATCCCTAGTTTCTCTTAGAGCATACATTTCTGTGCAAAGATCTGTGGCAGTGTGTCTGGTTATCTGATCAGCGAAAGCATTCCCTTTTCCTACATCGTCTGTGATCTTGCGATGCACTGCGCATTTCATGATCGCTAACTGACTAGGGAGCGCGAGCGCCGAGAGCAATTGTGCTATCAGGGGGCCATGCTGAATCTTGGTCCCATGTGAAGTTAGAAACCCTCTCTCTGACCAAAGTCGTGAGCCACCCCAAAAGCATACCGACTGTCAGTATATATATTCACTCTTAGCCCTTCGGAAAGCTCACAAGCTTGGGTTAATGCTATAATCTCTGCGGAGTTATGTGTAATTCGCTTGGTCTCTACAACCGTGCTCAATGTAGTGACTGCATAAGCAGCTGTGGATGTATCATCCGGAAGTTTGAAACAGGAGCCATCACAAAATAGCTCCCCTTGCGCATTATCCAAAGGAGTGTCCTTAAGATCAATTCTGCCCTTCGTTTCTTGTTCAGTAGTATACAGGCAGTCATGTGACTCATCATCACCGCAAACAGTATTTTGCGGGAAAGGTAGGAGTTCAGCCGGATTAAGAACACAACACCTCCTAATTTGTATGTGGGGAGCAAACAAAATTAATTCATATCTCGTACAATCGTGCGGAAGTGAGGTGTTGCGTTTGGGTTTTGTTCAATAGAACATCTACAGAGTGAGGCACCATCAGGGTTAGATCATGGCCTAGAACCATTCCCTCACTCTGTTTTACAGATGCGGCAGCAGCAGCGACAGCTCACAAACATCTTGGCAAAGCGCATGCAACAGGATCAAGGGCGGAAGAGTAGTAACCGCACGGCCTATTCTTCCCTCCATGTTCCTGTGTTAATACAGCCAAAGCACATCCATCACATTCATGCACAAACAACACAAAGGCCTTGTTGTAATTTGGTGTACCCAAAACCGGTGCAGAACATAATGCAGTCTTGAGAAGCTCAAATGATTGTTGATGTTGCGATGTCCATGGAAATGGCGAAGAAATGCCCTTCTTTGTGAAAGCCACCATCGGTTTTATCACTAGTGAAAAGTTTAGGATCCATAACCTACAGTAAGAAGCCATACCTATTAAGGCTCTGACTTCCTTCTGTGTACTTGGGACAGACATGCCAGAAATTTGTTTTATTCTTTCAGGTGTCAATCTTCTTCCCTCCTTTGACAGGAGGTAGCCTAAATAGGCGACTTCCTGGCAACAATATTGAAACTTTTTAAGCAAAGCTTTGTGACCATGCTTAGCTAGATGGATGAACAACAATACAGTGCCCTCTTTACAAGAGCTCTCAGAATCTGCTGCTAAAAGCAAGTCATCAACGTACTGAAACAACGTACAAGTAGTGGGTAATTCAAGAGTATCAAGCTGTTCTTTCAAGTCCCTACTGTAAATGTTAGGACTCTCGTTGTAACCTTGAGGTGCACGAGTAAATGTGAACGAGCGTCCCCCTAAGGTGAACGCGAACAAATATCTACTGTCCTTGTGTATAGGAATTCTTAAGAAAGCATTCTTCAGGTCCACAACACTAAAGTAAGTAGCCGTAGCTGGAATTATAGTTAATATCGTCGTCACATCAGGCACAATTGGATATTGTGGAGCGACAACTCTATTAATGGCACACAAATCAATTATAAAACGAAACAGAATAGCATTATCGCCTTTTTTGTACACGGGTAGGATCGGACTATTGTACAAACTTCCTGTAATCTCCTCAATCACCCCACGATGCACAAAATCGGAAACAAGGCTCCTCAAAGCTTGCTCACCTTCAACCGAGATCTTATACTGCGGAATACGTGGCAGCTTAATACCATGTTTCAAGACTATTCTAACAGGCTCAATCTGTAGAACACTGACATCATTGTCGTCAGCCGCCCACAAACACTCCGGAACATTACTGAATTCTGGTGGCAAAGGTCTAGTCAAAAATTGTGAAACAGAAAACTGCTGTGGTGAATCGTCAAACGCACTCCATCAGATGAACAATAAATTACCGCATTTAATTCCTTCAACAGATTCAACCCCAACAAATTCTCTCCACAATTCGAAGTCAAAAGAAAGGGACAATGGTCCATAAAGGGACCCAAAGAAATAGGTACCGGCGAAGAAACTGGACAAATGACTGGTGTGCCAGAAAACCCTATGGAGACATTGGTTTGCCCTGACAGTGAAAAGTTTGGAACCCGAGAATGATCAATGGAGCACTTCTGTGCTCCAGTGTCTATCAAGAACTGATTTTTCCTATTTCCCACTACCATTTCAACATAGGGACCTTTCTGACTAACGGGAATAGGTGTAGGTTCCAAACCCTGCTTCGGACAATCCTAACGAAACAGAATATCATCAGAAGGAAGCTCCTCAGTGAGGTAAGCAGCAGAAGGGTGATTGAATATGTTTCTAGTATCCACACTCGAAGTCTGATTGCCCTGTGAAAAAGGTTGCTGAGGATCCTGTGAAAAATGACCTCTACCAGGGCCCCCCACCCCGGGGCGAGCTCTGAGTCGTCTACCCATACTCCCAAATGTGTTATTCGACCTCTGTCGAAGGACGGGGCATTGTGCAAGCCAATGACCCTCCTGGCGACAATAGGCACACTGGTTAATGTTCACAGGACCCAAGGGCACATTCCCTTGTGGAACATACTGGCCTCTAATCTGCAAACTACCCCCTCTGGCGCCTCTAACAATTTGTTGTAACAATACTTTAGTCTTTAAGTCTCCTTTTCTCTTTTCTACTCTAGCTTTTTCATTATTGACACGGTTCTCGTAGTACTGAGCCATGTGCAGTACTTCTGATTGGGATTTCGCCTGCCAAGCGCTCTCGGAAGACATAATCTGTGACTGGATGTCAGGCAGCAGTCCACGCACAAATTTGTCCACAAATAACCTTTTCACAGATTCTGTGCCTAAACCCTGTCCACTGAAGTCCGAGAATACTTGTTCAAACCGGTTAAAGAACTCGGTGGCACCCTCAGATTTTCCTTGGACACAGGCCGTAAGCTTGTCCCAAATTATTCTTTTTTCGGGAATTATAGTTTTTAATTTCGCAATGATTCTGTCAGGCAAAGTGAGTATCACCTGAGGCGGTCTCTCACCAGCTGGCCTTTCCCCGTCAAGCCTAGTTATATTAGCCCACGTATCTCCCAACCCAGGTGCATCATCTATTGTTCTAACCTGCTTCCACAAATCTACGGGCAAGAGTACAGGGAATAACAAGTCAATATCGCCTAGGGTGAACACTGAGGACTGCAAGACAGACTCTATCTCTTTATAGAATCCTGTCGGATTTTTCCTAATGTTGGGAATAGATTGCCTAATAGTGTTCACTTCCTGTCGCGAAAACGGGACGTGAACAAACTGTGATACATAATGTGCAGGAATGTCCACAGCAGCTATACCTGCTGCAGCATTAGCGGCAATTTCAACTTTTGGGACAAATGTCAGAGGTACCTCTCTCATAGGCAACTGAGATATAGGCCACTCCGAACGCTTACTAAGCAACAGAGCTAAGTTGAGCGCTAAAGCAGTCGAAGAAGTGTCAAGTGAAAAAGCTCTCTTAAAAATACCCAGTAACTCTGTGGGACAACTAACCTTCTTCCTCACACATTCATCCTGCAGGTACTCTACTATTACCTGAATCACCTTCCTCTGCATTTCTAGCGAATATTGACTATATGTGTCATATACCTCAACCGGAGTTATCGATAAATCCGAAATCCATCTAATCGCATCTCTTGTACAAATTTGTGCTTCCTCAGATGCCCATTTACGACACGGAAGAAATCGTTTCTGTACATACATACTCTCCTCTTCGTCATCCTCATTCCGTAACTTCTCCAAATCTCTCCTATACTCAAACAACCTCTCAACATGCTAATGTACTTTCTCCACAGTATCTCTTCATAGTGCTAAAGTATTCAGATCCCTCAGCCCTTGTGGGAGATCCACATTATTTAATTTACCCCACATTACGCATAAACGAATCCCTAAACCTTCAATAAAAACATTTTTCTTAGGAAAATTATCCATATTAGACAGTGTGGCAAAAACATTAGCTCGATCATCTCTCTCCATACAATGCTAAGCCCATGCAAACAAATCCCGCTTTTTAGCTGTAGGGACAGTATTACGAGTAACAACCTTCGACCCCGCACCCTGATCAACTACAGTCGGTACAGAACCACTCAGGAGTGGAGGTGCAGGCAGATTCAATGGAGGTGTTATTACTGATGCAATGGGAAGAGGTAGTAGAGCAGGCGGAGTAACAACAGCCGGAATAATAGGAGCAACAGGTTGAGCAGGGAGTGCAGGAATAACAGCAGGAAGAGGCAAAGCAACAGGAAGAGGATCATACAGAGGTGGTGCAGAGGCACCAGGCCTTCGCTCATTTAACAATTTGTCTAGAAACTCGTCAGAAACATGAAGGTCTTTAGAAGGATAGATTTTCTGAATACCGAGTGAGAAAGCCCTATCCATATTCTTAACTGACTCAGACTGTTTTCAGCGTTCGTTTTATGGCGGCGCACATTTTTTCCCCTACTCTTAAGCTGCTGCAACGTTTCTTTTTTCCAATTCTGTAGAACATCAAATGCTGCAGCTCTGGCCTTTTCCTTTAACAAGACCGACTCTAAGTATTCAATACGAGGGATCTCAAAACTACCATTGATTGGCCACTGAAGTTTAGAGGCATGTCTGGTTTGTCTGTGCCAAATATCATTAAATACTACACTTCCAATGCCATGTTTACAATACATAGTAAATGCCGGCGACCCCTCCTGTTGTGCCGGTCGGCTAAATTCCAAAGATTGTCGTTCGCTGCAGAATAATGCCCTAAAGCAGCTAGACAATTTCCCAGGCATTTCTCAAAAACTTGGTGTTACCTGGTCAATAATTGTGTCTGCAGATACAATGCGCCAAATTCAAATTGTCAGGGTTAAATTAAGAGTCGGGTCACGACTCACTTGACCAAACCTAAGGAGGACCGTACGGTTTATCAAAGAACTTACCTAACAAATTTTACCTTGTGTTTGGTGATTTCGGCAAATCTGCCCGCCTCAAAAGTGGACCCTCGTCAAGATGCCGTCTCAGACTGCACGGCTATCGTCCAAGGATCGGATCGCGCAGCGCTGTAGAGGTGTTGCGTCTCGTTCAGTCGGGCCCGTAGTATCACACCATCCGATCGCGGTCCGATAGCATGCGTCAACCTTCAATGGTCCTGCATCAATCTTGAGGGTCCCTATTCGGGCGTCAACTGTGAAAAGAAGAAAATAATATAAGGCCGGGAAACCCAAAGGAAACACAGCAAACACCGGTTACAAAGGAACATACAAAGTACTTTATTTTAAGGTCAAGCAATGACAAAGTCAATTGACAGGTCAGATAGCTATCGGCCCTCAGTGCAACACAACGAACATCAACGGGGTTCGAT
Source organism: Ambystoma mexicanum (assembly GCF_040938575.1). Taxonomy (NCBI): domain Eukaryota; kingdom Metazoa; phylum Chordata; class Amphibia; order Caudata; family Ambystomatidae; genus Ambystoma; species Ambystoma mexicanum. Next base: position 1,329,347,139 of record NC_090924.1, read on the forward strand.
GTATTCAGTGAGAGGCTGTATATTGGGACATTGAGGCTTTTATACATTTCTCCAGCCTGTTGTTCAACCCCTTCGCGGGTTAACCATTCCAGGAATGTATAACTGGTCTAGGGTCTCTGCCAGGTCAATTCTAATTTATTCATTAGTATGTACATAGATCAGCTCCGTGATACAGGTAGTCTATTTACATGCAGGTCAACAGAAGGACAAGGTCTCAGTTCACGACCCTAACAAGTGGCTTGCAGGCAAGTTATACATTAGCTGTACGGAGGTCAAAACGACCTAGATTCTGTTCGGAATGGCATCGTCCACCATTTTGATGTACAGGGTGACTTTTACACAGCAAGAGAACCTAAAATGGCGGTTTGATTCAAGATGGCGGCTTACATCAATTTCTAAGATCGATACCTTGCCGTAGAGAGTTATTCGCGTACAGTTTTATGCGACTTGGCGAAGGCCAATATACATATAATCATTTGCAATAGGAGGCATAATTTAATATCCAGTTTGACATTGGGTGGATCTATGGCGTCTGGATCTCTGTTGCATGCTTTGCCGAGCTAACAGAAAAGAATGCCTTCCTTTTCAATTATAAAGTCTTTCAATTTTTATGTAAAATGAAAAATAAAAAAATAAAAAGCCATTGGTTCCAAGTAATACAGTACAACTCAGAAATGAGTATTAAACGATCAAATGACGGAAAAACAGAAATTGAGGGACAAAGGGAAGCATCTGATTATTTAAAAAGATTTATGTCAGCATGGAGTGGACGCCGATCAAAGAAGGGGCATCCCGCAGTCTCCCAGGAGCATGAAAGCCATGTGGGAACCACGCACCAGGATCAAAGGAAGCAGACCCTCCAACAGTCTCGGCTTTACAAACCCAATAGGCTCCTCCTTGTTTTTATGGTCTGCTCCTTCTTTTTACAGTCTGCATCAAGCATACAGAATCCAGGTCCCTTTATGTCCCAACTGTAAATACATGGATCTGTGTGCAAGTAGTTGTAATAGTATAGTTTTCAGATTCCGGCCAAAACTGCAGGTTTTGATCGTTGAGCTGGAACTTATTAGCTGGTATCAATTCACACACGCGAGCTTGCACAGACAAGTAGCAAAGCAGACGGACCGATAGGCAGCCAAATAAAACATACACGGCTGGTTCCCTAAGTGAGAATCCCGTCAGGAGCGGAACTCGGCGCTGCCCTGCCGATCCCTCGCCGACAACTGCCAACCACTGAATTCTCTACTCCATGTGGCGCTGCGCATGTTACCGGTTGTTTTATTGCTTTGCATTGCCTCTCTGCTGCAAAGTCCACCTCCAAGGAGTAAGCACCGATACAAAACTGGGGTCCACTGCTGCCACTGCCAACCACTCAAAGCTCCACTCCACGATTCCTTCTCAGTTTCTCTTTACACTGTCTCCTCCCAATCTCTGGCTCCTCTGCCTCTCATGTCATTTCTCCCAGTTTATCTCACTCTCTGTCCCATCCTCTCTCCCAATCTTCAACTTGCTCCCTCTTTCCCATCATTCATCCTTCTATGGCCCACTTTTCCCTCTCTGCCACACTTCTCCCTCTCTGGTCCACATCTCCATCACTGGCACCCTCCCCGTCTCTGATCTGCCAGCTCAGCTTCCCATCTCTGTTCCCTGGCCTCTCTGTCCTCTGGCCCATCAGCCCCTCTTTGCATACCCTCCCAGTCGCTCCATCTTTATTTTTTAAAATACAGATCTTTTGTTTTTTTTTCCACTGGTGTTAAAAAGTGGGTGTTTTTAAGGTGATTGGCATTTTTAAAAAAAACAGATTTTGTAATGTGTGTACCGATCACAAAATCGCTATAAAATGGGGCAAGGGTCTGACTCTGCATCAACAGAAACGTTGTGAGAAACGAGCACATTCTTGCATGTGGATATCTGCTGGTCTTTTGGCATCAAGGGTTAAGCCAGATATTTTTGCATCCGCTAGTGTGGTGGGAAGTAGATGGGATACTTGACAGTGGAATGAGATTTGACCAAATTGAGTGACAGCCTAACATGCAAGTGCCTTCTTAGAGCTTGTTGTATTTGGGGACAGTCAGTCACATGCTAGGTTTTCCCACATATGAAAACCCTACACCTGTCTTACCTGCATCTCTTGGGGAAGTCTCTCCCATGTTGAACCTATGGGACAGAAGTCCCTTCTTTTAAAATTTTAGGGAGATGGAGTCCACAAACCTCTCGTGTACTTGTATCCTGCATGAGTGGGCAGGTCCTTTTATGCATTTCTATTTGAGATGAAAGGAAGGTTTAAAACGTACTTTCCAGCTAAACTACCTTACATCTCACAAGAGATTTCAATTTCATGGCCTCACCTGCTACAGCTACGCAGATGACACTCAAATCATCTACAAAATAAATGCCAGCGAAGAACAAAACCCAACACTCACCAACTACCTCACTGATCAAACCCAGTGGATGAGCACCAACAGCCTTAAGCACAATCCAGAGGAAACAGAAGTCAGGATCGCACCCAACCACCCATTGAAACCACATACCAAGGTCTACCGAATTAGGAAACCCACCAGAACCATCCAAAGTAGTCATACATCTCAGAAACTAATGGACAACAATCTAACACTAGAGCCACAAATCCACAGAGTAGTTAAGAAATGCTTCTTCCACTTCAATCAAGAGGATACACCCCTTCTTCACCTTCTCACACAGAACACTCACCATCATCTCTCTCGTCATGTCAAGAATACACTACGCACAACAGTGCCTATCTCGGAATGCTAAAATACCTTATGAGAAAACTTCAATGAATGCAGAATGCAACAGCAAGACTACTCCTCAGACTCACTATGAGAGAACACATCACACCAGAACTGAGACCACCACAAATTCTCTGACTCTTTAACTCACCAAGCTAAAGAGAGAACACCAGCCAAGGAAAACCACCAACACAACATAATATGAAACTCTGAAACTAGAGCACATAGAGAAATAAAATACTTGACGCCAAACCCCATTGATAAAGATGAACCCAATGGAACAACCCAACGCACAGAAAAAGACTCAGACACCCCCCTACTAGCCCTACTAAAAAAGGTTATAATACTCTGCATACCCACCACCCAACACTGATGAAAGAAGACACATACCTTCACCACAAAACAAAAGCACTGCAAACTACAAACAATATACCGCCTCTCCACAACATCAGATAAATGCATTACTCATGGGAACACATATAAAACAGGCTCTATTTTTAGTTTTAAAGAGTGTGTTTTTCAAGTTTGGAACATGATTTATTAAATGAAACAACTATTTGGGCTCATATTCGGCTTTGGGTTAATACAAAATGAAACTATTCAGTTTTCCGTTGAATACTAAATAGGCTAAATCTGGTGATTTTTAGTTTTAGAAAACAGTTTTACCTTGTAACTGAGTTGCTGGAAGTGTAAGCAAGGCGTACAGTGCACTATGCTGGTTTTAAAAAAAGAAGGATTTTGCTAGATATTTGTAGGCAGCCTAAATATAACATGTGTATTTGTTGAGCACACATTCACCCCAGGCGGGGATCCTGGCACGTATCAGATGTTTTTTGTTCCCCAACTTTACAGTACTCTTTTTATCGACTTCAAAAGGATAAAGGGATCAATGGACCTGCTGAGTTTTGAACCTGCCCCTGTAGTGGATGCATTAGTCCAATGAACCACAGACCCAACCTGATTGAGCAACAGTGTGAACTCACTTTGAGGTGTACATTTCCCTACTTCTCTCTGCTAATTTCATGCTTTTAAGGCTGCGGATAATAAGCCACTGTGTGGGGTGAAATATAGCCCCTGAAGGCCAGAAAGAGGCCGGAGTCACTTGTCCATGCCCACCGGAATACAGAGGCCAGCACAGACATGAGGTCCAACATAAGGCCTATGGAACCTAAATTATAAAGGAAAGAAAGTGGGCCTGAATACGAAATGCTAAGATGTGCGCAATGTGCGCAGGAAGTAAAGAAAGATATGTGGCAATGATGTTCTGATTCAATCCATGGAGAGCTGCACTTACACATCAGGAAACTGCAATACACAGGGCCTCATTCCGAGTATGGCGGTAAGGGATAGCGGCCACCGGAAACGAGACCGATGGCGGTGATCCCTTACCGCCATACTCCGAGTTCCCTTTGCGCCCTCGCCCTTAACGCCTGCTTTGAACAGGTGTTAAAGTCGAGGGCGTAAAGGGGCCTCCAAGCCAATAACGGTGACCGTAATGAACGATCACCGTTATTTGCATCTTCCCCATTCCCATTGAGCCCTATGGGGGCTCATTTGGGAATGGGGAAGAGCCTTGGTGAATGTGGAATTACCGCCCCGCCAACCTTGGAATGGGGCGGTAATTCCGCCATCCACCAAGGCGCTGCCGGTCCGGGTACGGCGTCAACCAAGGCGTTAATAGCGCCATTGGTTAGCGCCGTACTCGGAATGAGGCCCAGTATCTTCAATGGGATACTAGAATTATGCTCCAAGCAGCTGAAGTGAAACTGAGCATTTCATGTGTATTAAATAAAAGAATGTCATTTTCATTTTTCCCTCCAAAGTGACAGTATGCTAAGCAAAATGCCCAATAGACTTTCAAGCTTGGGCATGGTGTTCTCATAACAATAAGGACAAGTTCAACGTAATACACATGTATTTTTGAAACTGTGTGCCTTGTAAAATGTATTTAAAATGCATGCATGTACCACTTTACAGGCTGTTTGCTGCAGGGTACATGGACGGTCATTTCTCTAAATTTGAAACTAACCTCCAGGACCTCCCTCTGTTGCCCTGGAGATTCATCCACCATGGCTCTTGCTTAAAAATACAAGCAGGAATACTTTTTAGATCAGAATTGCAGTGGAGACCAGATAAAGTCAGGTCTGTTCTGCAGCACTTGAGATCACAAGTCCCATTAACAGAATCCCATATTGTCTCTTGGGCTTTGAAGAGGGAGGCAGACCTAAACACTGGCCCGGCTCAGCTGGTCACACGCCTACCAAGAGAAATGAAACTTAAAAAAAGGTGGAGCCAAGAGGGAGAGAACCCTGTGAAATTGCAGTTTGCTTAAATGGGAGGAATGGATCTTATTGCATATCATGAACAGCGTACATGTTACAACTTTCATTCAAGGCTTTTATTAAAGGTAACAGTTTGGTGGGATAAACACTTATTAATGCAAATGTGATGTGGGCCGTCCCGTGATTCCAAGAGATGTGAAAGTTGGTAAAAGCGTGCCGGTAATAATTAATATGACGACTGTAAAATGGCATATTTTTCACTGATATGTATGGTTCCTCAGTAAATGAAGAAAAATTGTATCCCTTCACAGGAAGGATTGCAGACTCCAGATTATTCTTATCTGATTTGCCTTAAAATATACTTTTCATAAATATATTCATACATGTAAAGATTTGAAAAATTAGGGTACTTGCAATGTTGAGATATTTTGTGAGCTCAATGCAGACCGAGCCCATCTGTCAAAGTGGGATGGTGTCGCTTTCTCCTCCCACAGCTATTTCAAAGCACTCCCTCATCCCCTTGTCCTATCAGCAAACAGGTCAGAGGTGGGTAATGAACATTAACCAATCCCTGTCACGAGAATCATGACAAGTTAGTGATGTCATTTGCCCTATAAATAAGCCAGTTTGCATCAGAGCGGGACTTCTTCCAATAATTCAGAGACTCGACCTGCTGCTGAAACCTGGCAAATAACATCCCAGCAGAGAGGCCTAGTTTTTGCATTGCATACAGGAACCAGGAGACATGGAAGCTGATTGGGACCCCTTGGAGGACTCAGAGGAGAACATTGACTGACCCCTCTCTGTCCCAGTGGTGCTCTGATGTTCCCTGATGCCAAGTTCAGACCTCTCCTGTAAGTAGATCTACCCCAAAGCTATAGTCTGTGTAGGGCCTGCATTCCTCCAGCATTGTTTTAGTTATTTCCCCATTGAAAATATCCTGTTTGTTGGTCTAGATGCCTACCATATTTATCAAAGTAAATCAATTAATTCTCCTATTAAATTCTTGCGATTTGTTTTATTGGCATTCAAAACCAACAGTCTTTTCCCAGCATGTTTTGAACAGGTATTGACATAAAGAACTGCCAAAAGTATTAATCCCAAACACTGCTTCCACGTGTGTGCACAGGGTCGAAAAACAAAATTCCCCATCGATATCCTTCATTTTAATTCAGAAGTGGGAAGCTTAGTAGTGCCTGTGCATTTGCACGGTGCCAAACAACATTGCCACTGTGTACCCATTGTGCTCTGCAAAACAAATTTCCTCTTGCTTTCATTCTTTCTCACATTGCATCTGTGATTCCAACCCAAAACTGATTTTCCCATTCTGTTCTGTCCAAAACCCCAAAGCCCTGTGTGTTATTGTTAGGTGTGGCAAAACAAATGGTTCCCATTGCTTTTCTGTCTCCCATATTGGTTCTGTGATAAGATATACCAAAAAACAATTTTCCCATTGTGTGCTGACTAAAACCCCAAAGCCCTGCCTGTTCTTTTTAGGTGTGGAAAAACACATTTCTATTGTTTTTCTTTCTTTCATATTGTTTCTGTGACTAAGACCCCAAATCTGATTTTCCCATTGTGTTCCCACTCCCTGCCACTGGCCTTCCATTCAGAGGATTCAAGTCAAATTGATACTAGGAGGGTGAGGGTTGCTGGGAGAAAAGCATAATCATGTTTGAAATCATTGTGCAGGTTGAAGTGTTCTTTTCTTGTGTTGGTGGACGATTTAAAAGTAATTCATTGTGACAGCTTATCTCTATGTTGATGTCTTTACGGAAGTCATTTTGTTCTTATGTTGCCACAACATTAGTGGCTGATGTAATCTGATGTAATCTGTTTCTGATATTTGGCTAAATAAATGAATTAATAAATATATTCTTAATGCACACCGGCCTGGTTCCTAGTCAATTGTGGCACCGGGTATGTGTTGGGGTTGTGTGCCAGACGGGTTGGAGGCCTTACTAAAAAGAACCTGAAATAAATCAAAGCGCTTTATTGTGTGCCACATTCATTGTGCGGAAGGAGCTCTATGACTTGGGTGTGACCGTGTAATAAACTGAGACAAAACGTAGTAGCAAGCAAACATTCCCTGGCCGGGCCCCTCTGATGTACATGGCTCGGTAGTTGTCGCTCATCGGAGGGAAGACACCTGGTCCCGACTGTGTCAGCACCTTTCTTTGGGGGCTGGAGAGGACTCCTGTAGATTGGTTTGGCCTGCCCGCTAATACTGGGCCTAAGTACACTTATTATTTCAGTAGAATAAATCCAAACCTTTTCCTACGCAGCATTTCAGCATGCCTCACTATGATTTCTGTTTCTTCACTGCATTTGTGGTGTAGCAAAGGGCAGCAACATCACAAAGATCTGACCTCTCCCTAATATGCATCAACAGATTATGGACAAAGGTGGTGTGAACAAATACAAATGGCACGTTGCTACATGGTGTCAGACTACCTTGGTTCAGGGGAAGGGGCTCATGCCCGTGATGGATTAAGGGGTTGTTCTGTATGCCGCTAGTACTCCTGTCGCTTGGCCATTGGCACCTTCTTTTCTCTGCCCTCACAGTTCCTACTTCAAGAACCTCTTCATCCCCTCTACTTTACCATCCCAAGTGATAAAGTGCAGCACGGGTATGACGATGCCACAGGAGCCACTGCATCTCTCTGGAGGTGGAACCCCATTATCCAAGACCAACCATTTGGGGTATCGTACTCAGTAGAAAATGTCACGTAGGAATAAAACAGTTGCTGAGGTGTTGATTTCGAGGTGGAAAATGTGCTTCTATTCACTTGGATAAGTTACTGGGACAATGCCATGGCCTCCATCAGTCCATTGAAGTTGATGCCCAGCTTTTCCCAGACCGATTCTGTCCATTCCACGCTTGACATCAGTAGGGTGCATGTGATTATTCATCTGTCAGTGTCCTTACATGTCAAGTAAGGATGCCTGTCTTATTTTCCCTGTGCATTGTGATCTACAAATACTTGTCACATGTGTTTGGTAAGGGTGACGCTTAGGTGAGTTTCATGTCTAAAGCGATGAGAGTGTTATGGAGTGAAAGTGGGGGAGGGGAGTTCATTTGCTGACTCACACAATTAAATTGGATTCCTATGACAATTTTTCCTTCAGCTTCCAGAATGATTGCAATGGAAGATCTTCTCAGCCGTCCATCCTGGAACCGTGCATGTTCCTGCTGCTCTGAGAGTGGAATCAGAAGTTGATCTTGCCAGGTGGCCGCAGCTATTGCACAATTGTATTTGAAATAGGCAGCTTGACTAGTTGCCACAACATATTTATGCATGTCACAACCTATAGAGATGAAATTGGGAATAGGTAACCTCAAAAGTCTGGTATACACAACCTGGGTCCATGGGCCTTCCCTCAACAACCTCAGTCAATCCTTTCTGGGCCTCTCCTAGCCCTGACTCTTTCCCACTAGACCGCCACTCTGTTTCTTTGAGCCCAAATTCAGCAGCTGTGGCTCTCCCTCGCACTTGAGCACATTGGATTAAAGGATTAAATTTGAAACCCTCTGCATTGTCCACAAGGCTTTATGAGGCCTGGTTCCAAATACCTTCAGTTATCCCTCCACAAATACCTCCCCTCCTGAGCTCTTCACTCCTCTACAACTAAGTCCCTCGGGGTCAGATGTTTTTCAAAGAAACAAGCTTGGGGTAGATCTTTGACTTCGGCTGGGGCCTCCCTCTGGAACAGCCTCCCTGCCACTCTAAAACTTGAGGAGAACCATCTCCGGTTCCGGAATCAGCTCAAGACCTTCCTCTTTGCTTCTACCTTCTCCCCCCCTCTCCCCTGCTGATCTGTCCTCTCTTGGCACTGTGCACCTGACCACCCTCTGTCCTCCGGGCCCAGGTACCTGCTCACCTTGCCATCCTCTCGCACTGCCTCTTGGCCACCCCTTGCACTGGGGTCTGTATCTGTAACCATACAGTCCCCCCCTTTTTTCTCTTCCTGCACTTATCAGACCTACCTTGTCTGCTGCCTTAAACCCAGAACTTGCCATTTGCTGGCTGCACTACCACTGTTTGTTGGCCCATTATTTATTTATTTATTTATTATTTATCTGTCTCTCCTTTGCTCCGCACTTTCCATTTCCCCCCTTCCATACACTTCTCCCCTCCTCCTCTCGCATGCACTTGCGCTTTCACAATGTCACTGGGCCTAGTAAGATCGTTTTTTTTGTTTTCCCCTGTTCCCCTCCCTTGCCTTGTCGTGCTCTGGAGCACTTGTGTACGAGCGCGATAGAAATAAAATATTTTATCATATCATATCATTGCTGTGTAGTCACTTGCAGCACAGCTGGTTTTTCCGTAACCACAGATTGCCCCACCCGATTTACTAGTTATAAAATATCTGTATGGACAGGAACATAATAGCTTCATAGAGCCTTCCCTTCGGCTGTAGGATCTATAAAGCTGCACTAGCATCCATGAGGGGTTTCTTATGGCATCTCAGCCAATGAGGCAGCTCGGAATTTGGGATTTACCTAATGGTATTGTCTGCGATTTCTCCTGTTGGACAACATAAATAAGCCTGCACGACTTTCCCGCCAACACCCAGAATCTTGTTCCCCACCATCTTGTTTTGTAGTTTTTTTAAAGTTAAAAACGGCAACCACACCATTTTTCAACATAGCAAATATATAGTAGCACCTTGGAAATCATGTTGGGGTGCTAATAGCAATACACCCCCTTTGCTGGGGCATCAATGGTTCTGGTGATACCCTGGGGCTCACGTTTAGGCCCTACCTTCACTCAGGCCTGTAACTTGGGCCCCGGGGCATTACCTGACCTGGTAATGCCCTGGCACATTTGGGCGTATTGCTTAATTGTAACATTTGAATGATGGTGTGGCCATTATGTACAGTGGGTCTGCAGAGGGCCTTATCCTCAAAGCTTCATGTTTCCATCCCAGCATCCTGCCTCAATGCTCAGCGTCTGCCTTAGCCAACATTCCAAAGGACAATACTCACTGCAAAGCTCTAAACAACATCTCCAGATGTTAATTCGTTTCTAACCTGATTTTAATTTGCTTTTGTGATTACATTCTAAAGGCATGACAGTCCTAGGGGAGAGGGCTGCTACTGTTGTTATAGCCCTTCACTTTTCACCCAAGGCCCATAACTTGTGTCTGGGCCTATACCATTTGTTAGAGCCCTCTCCCCAGCACTTGAATGTCTCATTATTGACCATCAGGTAAACGGTCACTTCTCGGTCATCGTTGACGAGATTCATTCTGTGACGTTGCAGTGCCCCTCTCCCTCACACAGCACGAACCCTCCCTGCTTCTATGTAATCCTTGGATCCATGTGTGGCCTCAAGCCTGGAGCTGTCGCGCTGGTGGCGCCTGAAGGGAACGGCAGTGTTGCAGAATGAGCTCCATGTGCAAGCCATCGGTAATGTCTATGCCGGCTGTGTCTCGTCCTCTCCCGCTGTCTGAGCATCCCTGATAATACTTGACAGAGCGAAGCTTCTTGAGAGAATGATGGAAAGAGCCAGGCTACAGTACAAGATACTGTGCACCGATGGCCAAGTGAATGTATTCAACTTTTTCATTTGCACCTCCATGCATTACACGTGGCAGCGTAAAGCAGCAAAAAAATAAGCTTGCACAGAAATTAAGACTTGGCTTTAGGAGTGGGTGTTACTGCCTCTCTTCTGACCTGCACGCCATCTGACCAATCAGCGATGCCTACAGACACACTCCCACTACCGCATTGCCCTCCCGCAGGTCCATTGCCTCTTTCCATTTGTCTGTCCCTTGACATCCTACTTACTCTTCTCCATTCCTCTAACCTCTGCTCCACTTTCCATACACAGACCACAGCCTGATTTACCCTGAAAAGGTTCGGCCTCAAAACACCACAATAGTGGTGTAATAGGTGCAGTATAAATGCTTTTTAACATAACATATGAATATTAGATTGATTTAACGAATTTAGCGTGCAATCCCTCATTTGGACCCTGATTTCTCGGTGTATTCTTCTTCTGAATTCCTGTTTGTTTCAGATATCTGACCACTAATACGTTTTTAATAGAAAACACGTGTTTTCCGGAACATACAACAGAATAATCATTGAGTCAAGTCCTTGCATTCCCATCCATCCAAATCCAAGTTATGAACATCACTGAGTCCTTATAAACCCTGACCAGAATGTGCCACAATTCTTGAGACTATGGGCCTCATTACGACCCAGGCGGAAAGTTACCGCCTGGGCCGTGACTTTAGCACCATGGCGTAAACTACGTTTACGCCATGGTGGTTGGCGGACTTACCGCCCCATTCCGACCTTGGCGGGGCGGTAAGTCCCCAATCCCCATTTACCCTTCCCCATTCCCATTTTTGCCCCATAGGGCATAATGGGAGTGGGGAAGGCGTTAATTACGCCACCGTAAATTACGGTGGCGTAATTAACTCCATGGTCCCTTAGCGCCATGGATTTTAACACCCGCTAGTGTTAAAACCTCCATGGCGCTAAGGGACCTCGTAATTGGCGGTAAGGGGTCGGCGCAGCTAACGCTGGCGTAAACCCCTTACCGCCAGGGTCGTAATGAGGCCCTATGTTTTGACTTAAAATGTGTGCAAATTTTTACTAAACACCAACAATGTTTAGGTGGGTTTAAAAACAGGCATGAAAAACCCTTCACAGAAATGTGAGCGTAGAAAAGGCATGTTCAGCTGAACCACACATGCCACACAGCGCCATCCATTTACCATCCCTGAAGGTTCACTTTTAGCTCAGAGCCGCTGAGCAATGCATTGTGGGTATGCAAATGCGTTTGTAATTTGAATATCAACATTGCATTGCTTGGTGGCTCTAAACTCTGACATATAAGACAAAGAACATTTTCTTTTTTAAAGCATCTGCTACTCTCTGAGTTTTTAAAACAGTTTCACATAATTAGCTAAGTTATGTAGTTCATGTTACCTATCCCAGCTGAGTTTTCTTTTACTGATCTTCACATGCCACTGATAATAGTCTTCAAGGGAATCAGAACAACATACGAATAAAGAAAAGTAGACCACTCCAGTATACTTTAAAAGATCGGCGATCAGTTGTTTTCGCAAACTTTTGGACATAGTGGCAGTGGAGTGGATTACCTACAGGGCCCAAGGGGAAGCGAGCAAGTTCCAGAGGGGTGGATGGAAATGTTACATTTCTTAAAAAGCAATTTCATCCAACAGTGTTGCCCAAAAAACATTCTGGTGTTGAACATGAACTGACCCAATGGAAAATGTTGAAGAACAACTGACTAAAGATTGGTTGTTTCATTGGATGCAGAATTTGGAGGCGTTTCTTCAAAGGAGGGGGCGGGTGCGGGGTGTGGGAGTTCTCAACATTTTTAACAAATGCTAATAAAAAGATCTTTAAAAAATAAAAAAAAAAGTTGGAACTCATCCTAATATTAAGCCCTGGATGCAGCCAGACATTTATAATACCTCATGTATCAAAATGGGAAGTCCTAACTCGTGCTTCCTGACAAATGCTTGGTAGCAAATCTCTGGATGGATCATGGATCCAGCTGTTGTTCTGCGTATCCCACACGAAAGGAAGAGAATAAGGAGTCAAGTCCCATGAGTTGATTCTATGCGAAGGCACTAGCGTGGTGTCAACTGAACCTTCCGGCTCTGTATACTGGCAATACAAATGCTGGCCACGCGCCATTTTCCCCTATACAAAGGGCTAGCAGAACAGAGTACAGATGCTGTGGGAGTGAGGGCCGAGCGGAGTACAGCGCAGTACAGCTCCAAATAAATTAATTAAAAAAGAACTTAGAATGCCGCTGCCTTCTTGATGCACCATTTATACATCGCTCCAGACACAACTTGAACACAGGTGTGGAGAGATCAATTAGCACCAATGGTCAAAATACGAACACTTCACCCTGGTGGTGGTGGTGGGAGGTGCGCTCTTGATCCTGGGACGTACAAGTAATCAGTGGTTCATGCACAACTGGCTTATTCATGTATTGTACTTGCAACTGTGGTTGCTGGGGAAACAGTCACAGACAAACTGAATATAACTTTGAAAGGATGCTGCCTTTGACCATGTCAATCAAATCACTCCATGCTCATTATCAGGAGCGGATAGTGCACATATAGAATAAAGAACACTCATTTTAGAAACCAGTCCAATCATGTCAAGCCTATTCGAACAGCATTAAAATGCTACACTCAACATAGCACGTTGAATCACATTCGACAAAATTAAACAAAAAAACTAAAAGATAATTTTTCAGTAAAAGATTGGTGAACTTTGGTGTATATCAATTTGCTGTATTTAAGTGTTTTACGAATGATTACCCTTAGGCTCATAGACGGTTTCCTGACTGCATTCTCTCTCTACACCAGGGAGCAGTTTTAATGCAGTCTTCAATTCATATAACATTCAGAGTACCCATTGTTCATGCATACTGCCTCCATGCGTAGTGGTGGAGTTTAGCTGGCAAGGACATTTTAAGGTCCTTCTCAGCCAAAGATGCCCCAATGAGAACGTTTAAATGTTGGTGTTGTGTCCCATTGACAAGCATCAGCTTCCATGTTAAATATAACCCTTAAAATGTACAAAGAGTATTCTCCTTGGACAATACGGTCTTAACCGACCAGTAAAGAACACAGATTATGGCTTTCATGCCCCAGTGAGAGGGAGGACACAAAGTACCGGGCTGTGGGCCATTACTGTTCATGTCTGCTCTCCCATTGGGGCATGAAAGCCATTCACACCCCGGGGTTCATCCGGGGTGTGAAAGGTTTTCTTTTTTTCATCCGGAGATTGGCGCTGCAAGTGGAAGGTGCCTCAGACTGCACGTAAGTGGGGAGGGAGGGAGGGGCTCCTTGTTGCACAACTTGGCCTTGGGTGGCTGGAACGGCGGGCAGAGAATGTCAGCCGGGGAAGTTGAAAAGAAGGTGCGGCTGTAGCGGTCGAGGGCCGCCGCAGAAGAAATAAGGTAAGTGCAGTGGCAGGGGTAGGTAAAAAAATAATAAACGGGATGGAGGGTGAGGGGAAGATGGCAGTGGGGCAAGCCCGCTGTCAGGCAGCTTGGAACGCAGGCTTACACTGGCGGTTCAAGCCTGCTTTTCATTGCCACCTGATTGGCTTGCTCACCCGCCCAGAGTGCTAAGGGTTTGTATAGCCCACAGATTGCTCAGAACCCTACATTGCAGGGATGTTGGAAGTGTGAAGTCTACCCATAGCCAAATCCACAGCCAAATCCATGTGACAACACAGGCAGATTTGTAAACTAACAACTTTTTACGCTTGCATGTACGATATGCAATCAAGAGCAACACAAGCTATAATAGTTGTATAACCCTCCCCTTCAGACTGTATCAGGTTCTATGGAACTTTAAACCTAATTTAACATCCTCACTGTACCCATGCCTTTAACTTGGCCTTCAGCACCCAGGACACTTGGTACGGCACTTCGACCAGAACGATATGTTTAATTGAACCATTATCCGCAACAGAACAACGTTTCTGAAGAGAGAAATGTTCAAAAGGCTTCTGGACCTGATTTAATCAGCCATAAGAAACAGAGATCAGTTCTTTACTCTCAAAAATAACCCTACACATTTAGCAATATGAATACATATTCCCGTTGCCCCAACAGAAAACAAACACAATTCTTGTTTAATTCAATGTGTATGAATACAACAGTTCATGACGCCCTCCTTTCTGCTCCAGCCAGCTTCAAGGGCTCCCACAAAGCACATATCAGTATTTTTATTTTAATTTTATTTTAATTTGGATTTGTTGAGCGCCCCACGGCCCGGGGGCATCGTGGCGCTGTTACAGAATATTTGACTTTGTAACAAGCTGACGACAATGGTTACAGGCATAGACCATGTCTATTTGCGATAAGTGTATGGAGTTCTATCGTTACAGTGGAACAATGTGAGAACAATTGTTATTAACAATAACAGACAGAGATGGTGTTCCTTGGTTACAGTGGAACTGCTTACTTATTGTCAGGGTTAGTATTGGAGCATAGTTTAGTTGAATAGTTTGGTTTTTAGCGCTTTTCTGAATGTGAGTAGGGATTCTTCTTTTCTGAGATTAGGTGGCAGTGAGTTCCAGCCTTTAGGAGCTAGGACTTCAAAGCTGGTACCACCAGCCTTGGTTCTGTTGAAGGTATAACAATTAGCATATGGAAATCGTTATTGACCTCCACTCAGCCAATCAAAATACTTAGTAGCCTGTCAGTAACTAATGGTATTGACTGTATCCCAGTCTTTCAGACTCCAGAAGCAGACAGGGAAACAACAGAAAGTAATTAAGCAGTTGACCTCAACATGTTTCCCACCTTTTCTATGTCACTCTCCCCATAAGACCCAAAAGATAGCAAGTCATTAAACAGCTACTTCCTCATTTTTCCTGCCCTTTCAATGTCAGTCCCCCATAAAAACCCGTGGACGACCAGCCATTAATCAGCTCCACCCACATTTTCCCACCTTGTGTGATTTAAATATCCTGATAGAAATCCACATATAGTTCCTAGGATGTTATATTTAGTGTAGTCACTTTTTAACTAACGTTTTTTCCTTCACCATCACAACTCCAAAACCTATATGGCTTTTACCACTATGTGCGATGATTAGATTTGGATAATGATTCTGTTTTATTAAACAATGTCAATGTACTTATCGCATGTGACCATGATAGCTTCAAAGATAGCCATCCTTTCTCAACTGATCCTGAATAAGGGCTCCTCCCTCTGAAGAGGCTATATTACTACCTGGCGGTCATTATTGTCTTCTCAGCCAATTAGAGTGTTCTGAATGTAGTCAATAACTAGGGTATTGTCTGGATTCTAATACATTCTGATTTTTAAATTGCATAACGAATGTCCCTGCATCCAAGAAACACCAATAACATTTTCCAGAAAGATTTCTTCACAAGAAACTTTCTTTCTCTCTGTTTTTCCAACGTGATAGTAACATCCCATTCAACACATCAAAGCGAAAGATAAAATATGGAACAAGCCTTCCTTAAAATACATTTTTTCTTTGCACCTAAATTAAGCTCATTCCACTATTTCAGTTCAACCAAGTTCACAGTTAAAATGTTTACCATATTAAGACAACCTTCTTATTTAAATATTACAAAATGAAAGCACACTTAATTTAATAACATATTTTTTGTATTTGTTTCAACTTACTATTAAATACAAATATATGTTTACTTTAGAACAGCAACGCCCATATTTTTACTGCCAGTATCTGCTCATACGACTTATCACCCCAAAACGACCGCGTCGGACGCGGCTGACAGAGACAGAGATTTTTTCCGAAGCCAGCGCGGCCTGATGATGTACGCACTGAGCGTATGGAGGTGGTTCCTCTAAGCACTAGTAGCCCTGGTGGAAGCTACCTGTTGTTGCTGCCTGCATTTACCGCCCACATCTGATGCTGCATCTGCTGCAGGAGATCGAAGACCAGTGGGGGAATATTCAAGGGGAGTGGAGCAGAGCAGGCGGTCGGCAGGAGGGGGGAACTGGTGCCGGGTGTTCCCATGCTCCGTCATGTGTTTGCTGCACATTGCCCGACGCTGAAGGCTCCTGGTAAAAGCTATATCTAGTAGGTGCGGCTGATTTAAGAGGAGAGGTGTGCTGGCTACAGGTAGTCAGCTACATATCCCAACGCTCACCACTTACCTTGGCTTACCACTATTGCCAGCCTTTAGTGTGTTCACATTCACTGGATGCATTCCCAAAATTCCCTAACGTTCTAGAGTGTCCGCACAGCGACTTCCGGGGCTGTATTAGTGGCCCATTGATCTGTTTGCACCATATAAGAAACTCCATCAATTGAATCCCCCTGCAAAACGTGTCTATAGAATTGCAGTAGTGGGGACATAGTTGCTTATTCGAAGTGGCACACACGCAGTGCCCATGCAGAGGCAGGCTTTTCCTTACCTGCACTGGGAAAATCTCCATCTTTCACACTCAATGGAATGCCCTGAGCTGTGGGGAAACCTATCGGGTTGTTTGAGACCTTGACTGCTATATGCTGGATTGAAACTAATTAACAATCAACAGATTTGCGCATTAGATTGGGAGTGTATCTTGGGGAAACTGCTTATGCATACATACTGTAACATTACTACCAAGCCTAATGCCCAGAAGGGAAGGTCTGAGACCTAAGAAAAAATCAACCACGCCCTTGTCCCCTCACGCGTATCTTCTAGGCAGTGTAGTGAACTGTAATTAAACTATAGCCAAAAGAGGTCAGACGATTTCCAAATCCTGCCAACAAGAGGTGCCAAGGGTCCCCACTGACGCTATGGGTGATACAAACATGGAAGACTCAAGGTGGTGCTCAGAGGGTGAGCCTCCTTTATCTGAAGTAAAGAGCATGAGTACGGAAAGTGGTGATGCCTGCAAAGATTTGACAATTGTAAGGCGCACACATTTCATAGACAGAATTCCATGGGAACATGAGAAGACCATCAATCTCTTCCCAATATTTTCCTCTGCAAAACCTGTATGTCCTCCAGCAGTGGCCACTTTGCCCAATCCGATAGCCAATATCAATAACAACAATTCCCTGTTAAACATGTGCCTGAACCTAAGACATGCATCATGATCAGGAAAGGCTCGCAACAACAAGCTTTCTACTTCATCACTACCTACGAACCTGTCTGCAACGCCAGATCTTGAAGACATAGTGAATAGGCACACGCCCGATGCAGTTGATTCAAGCCTTGATAGTTTAACAAGAACAACCAAGGATGATGATAGCATTGATGATTCCAATTTTAGACTAAGCTTGAAAACCATCGCAGTTACAATGGACGCTATATTTGGCCTTTGTTCTACGTTGGCCAATGAACAGCAAGCAATCAAGAAGATTCTTGCTAGGGTAGTGGATGTGATACTATCTAATAGTGTGGCTGAAAGGGCCTGCCCTGGGAAAATAGTGGATGTGGGTACTGGAGAACATATGGGCATGGATTCATCGATTGAACTTAGTATGTTTAATACGCCGCCCTCACTCTCTGATCACTCTACGTGTTTTCCAGAAATGAATGAAAGCAATGAAATGCACGAAGAACCAGCCAACTATTTCCAAATTGCCAGTGTTTCATCACCTAGCAGCCAGCCAAAAATGAAGGAGAAAAAACAAAGACATACTGCTGCTTAAACAGGTCAATTCAGTTCCTGTCAAAGCAACTTCTAATACATCTTCAAATGTCCCTAAGTCTGTGTCATCGTCGAACAACACAAAAGTAAACCATCAGCAATTACGTAACAAATCTAAATCACCTAGGTGTAAGCGTAACACCTTGCATAAATGGCTGCAAGTCCCTGAGGAAGGAACATTACCCCTGGGAGTAATGCAATCAGCACACGGGGACAAAGGACAGTCCATTGGAATTCCCCAAACAAAACCAGACAGGGGAGCCAATGTAGGCTGAACGCCTACCGATCACTGCAGGCAAATCAGTTGTGAGGGGACTCCTGTTGACAGAGAGTGGAATGCGCCAGGTATCAACTGACCAGTCAGAGACACTTGTGGAGCAATCTGTCCCTAACCAAATGTGTCAAGTGGATGGTCATTGCATGGGGATTCGTCCACACAACCTGCATGGAGCCAAACTACCTAAAACTTCACTACGCTATCCACATTGCGTGTGCTTTGAGGAAATTGAGCCTACTAGTTACAGCCCATTTCTAAATAAAGGAAACCTAATGACATTGTTCAAACAGATTGACGAGCTGTCCATCATGACGCCTCAAGACATTGAAAGGGTGGAATTGCCCATTTTTCATAGTCAAACCAATTGGGTAGTGCTAACATTTGTCAGTTGTATTGTTGTCGAAATACATATGTCATTTGTTCAGTTCATTTTATACTACAGGCTATCATGTTCATCTCTATTATGGCTTAGCTAATGAGGAGCTCTTTGGATCCCCTTTGTATACCACGGAGGGTAAAGTAATAGCTAAACCTACTTGTGGAAAAAAGAGGCCGGGCAAACAAGCCCTACAAACTCAATGGTCCAGCAATCCCAATCCAATGAGTATTGGAGACCATTTGTTGACAAACAAGTATATTGACCATCAGTAGAGATTGCATCGTGCCCAATACTATCATGGGATACGAGGAGATTTGGATTGAATACCTCACAGATAGCCGGCCATGTTTCTCTGAACAACTAAGACATATTTCGCATGCAAGAGACTTGGTTGATGACTTCCCTAACTATGTATGGCTATCGAACCTTTGCATCACCAGCAACTAGAGAGCAGAGGGGAGACCCAAGGGTAGCTTATGCATTGGTCTCCGCCTTGCCTATGAGGCAGTGGCCTACAGCACATGTGTAGAGTGTGCAAATGGACTAGCAGTTGAAATAAAAAATGTCCCCAATGGGAACCATATCACCTTGATACTCAACTTATATGATCTCCCAGATGGATCACAAACTGATTTATTGTTGAAATGGGCACTTGCGTTGTTGTACAGGTGGGAGCTAAACAACCCTAAGGGAAACAATGATAGCCAGTGACTTCATTAACTCACTATGTACACATTTATAAAGTGGAGTAATAACCGATGACCAATGGAGATCACTAACAGAACACACCCAATCACTAATACAGAAAGGTCTGAGGTGGTCAGGAGCACTGTTTAAATTTAACCTTATACCTTTGTTGCCTTGTAAGAATGAAACAATGCTGGAAGTTGTTACATGTGGTAACTGATAGGCTGCATTGTAAAAATTGAAGCATGAAGTTGAATTCTCACCACTCAGTGACCATGCAATGCTGAAGGTAATGTTACAAGTATATGATCAGAAAATTGGGAAGTTAGGACTAGGCACAGCATCAGTTAATGTTCAGGGCAACAGAATCGTGTGGACAGAGGCTAATTTAGGGCTATTGAATGCATTGCACACATAGCTTGTGCTCCGGAAGATGTCCACAAGTACTGCAAAGGAGATTCGGCTGAATTCTTTGTATTAATAACTCCTATGCTTCATATGGCAGGCAAACTGATAATACAAGGAAGGGAGAAACCTATCATTTTGAATGATAAAATCCACATAGAAAAGCACCGGTTTTTCAGGAAGGTCATGGCCATTAACACTAATATGTTTTTGACCTTTCGAGAAAAAGAAATGGAGCTTGGTACTGTGTGTACCAAACATAGGAATTGACTACGTAGTCATAAATCCAGTCTTGAATCAGCCAACTGGATAATGGTATACGGATTGATCCATACACATGATTCTCAGAAATGTTGGTACCTTTATCCAATTTATTTGGTGGCAAAAGTTCTCAAGGAAATTTGTGTAATTGCAGAAGCAGACTGGAAGGTTTATGTAAACGCTCTATACTGGGATCATAGTAAAACAAAACAAGAATCCTTTTTAAATACATGGGCGAAATTTAGGGACATAGTAGACATCTTGGCAAGGATAAAACGGTCCAGGGCCCCAGACCAGGCAGTTTGGCCACTGTTGTATTGAAGTCCAATCCCCAGTTTGGGCTCCAATATTGCGTGAAATGTACACCAAAATATGCACCTTTGGCATGCTTCCCCTTATCTGGCATAACTCAATACTGGTGCCGATCCATAAATGTGGGTCCTGTACAGGTCCCAATAGGTATAGGTTACTAGCTATGCTAGATGCATGTAGTAAAATCTTTACGGCAATACTATTGAAATTGCTGAATAAGTGGTCTATTGACAATCAGCTGCTTAAACCACACCAAGTAGGATTTAGGAAGGATTATTCCACAACACAGGCTTTTTGGACACTGCGCCGGCTATCAGCTGATGTGTTAAATGGGTCAGATGGAGATGGAAACCTTTACTTATGTTTTGTCGATTATGCGACAGCATTCAACTGTGTTGATCAGCAAATTCTATGGTCCAAACCGGAAAGATGGGGCATTGACAAATATCTGTTATACTTCCTGAAGGTCCTTTACACAAACTCAACAGTTACAGTTCGACTTTTGCAAGAGCGGAAAATTACCTCCCCCATGCCCACAAATAGGGGTTTGAAGCGGGGGTGCGTTCTGGCACCCCTGCTATTCAACCTATATGTTGCTGACATGGGGGAGATTACTGCCAAGACACAAACCTTCACGCCTAGGATTTGTGGGGTCGAGATGCCTTGTATCATGTATGCCGATGATGCGGTTCTACTTGACCGCAAACCCCTAGGCATGCAAAGAGCCATTGACAGGTTGGATCAATTTGCTGCAGATAATCGACTAAAAATCTACTATCCAAAGACCAAGGTCATGCATATACGCGGAAAAGGTTATTCTTCTACTAGTTTTAATTGGCATATTAGTGTACTTGACTATAGCTGGTCAACACCTATGTTTATCTTGGCTTACCTTTCTTTAGTGCCCCCAGATCCGCCAAATACTATGCATATATCAAAGCTCGAGCACTGTGTCGATGACTGGTATTAAGAGGTTTCATAAAAAGCGTGGGCGGAAACTCAATAGAGGGACTTATCAAAGTATATACCAAAGCAATAGTTCCCTGTTTTCTATATGGTATGGAAACAATTCCAGAAAAGCATGTGGGCTGACATGATTGATTGGAAGGGAAAATACTCAGGTCACTTTTGGGGATCCCGTCCTCAGTTCCACTGGCTGCTGTGAGACTGGAACTTGGTATTACATCTTTATTTACTACCAGCAAATTGACCTGCAGTAAAATATTCCTAAAAATGGAAAGAGCCAGAACCTCTATGGTCATACCAGATACAACCTCTATGTGCAAAGCAAACGTCCAATACTGGAGGGTTAATACAGCACATCTTGAACTGGCGGTTTCAGTCCAAGAATGTTTGGACAATATCGGATTACCAATATCAGGGGCTGTCGAAATTGGCCATTATTTGTATAAAGTAAAGTATAAAACCCAGGAATGGCAAAAGGTAAGAAGAATTGAGATACTTGAGAAAATGCGACGCTACAATGAGTATGCAAAGCAAAGTTTTCCCTCCCTTAAGCCTTGCAGTTACCTGATTAAGGCCTGTACTAGTGATTTAAAGCACTTTATCATGTATTAGCGCCTAAATAGCTTGCCGGTCTTGGAGTATATTGGTGCTTGGCAGAACATCCCACTTGAAAAAAGATGATGTGGCCTGTGTGTAAAGTCTATAGAATCTAGTAGACATATATTGAGTGCATTTCGAAAAGTTAACTAAACTTTATTCCAAGGCATATGTGCGTTTTTGCACACAGCCAGGCAGTATTGCAACAGATCAGTTTTGGTCCACGATTGTAGCCGCTAACTCTTTTGTGATTACTACTGCAGCAATGCATATTTGGGAGTCCATTCAATGCACTTTATTAACTAGGAGCACTGGAACTGAATTGAATCTTATGATCAGCTGAAACGTGCCATGATTTTTAACGAACAGGATAGATAAAGAAGAGCATGACTGTCAAATACGATGGGAGCTTGCACGGAAACATTTTTAAAATGTATTTTTAATGATCTAAGTGAAAAGGTATTTTAGGCATAAATGTCTACTATCAATTGGCAGCAATTGGAATTGATTGTGAATTTTTAGATAGTGATGATGTTAGTGTATGCATTTTTTTAGCATTGTTTATAATGTTTGATGAATTTTCTTTTCTTTTATATTGTTGTTAATTGTAAATGTAGAGCACATTCTGTTTCTTTTTTAGAAGCACATATAATTTTGTTTTGTCTGCAAAAGGCTAATAGATATATATATATATATATATATATATATTCATATCCACAAAAATAATCATTATTGCTTGGGATAATGGCCCTTACACCGTTCATGTCTGCCGGTTTGCCTTGGACCGTAACTTGTGGTAAAAGGTTATTTTTTAACCTAATACAATTTTTTTTTAAAATGTATCTTGTGGGTTATTCAGCGATAATGACCCCTTTCACAGTATCTAAGGCTATAATGTCAGAAAATAATATACCATAGTACTTCAGAAAAGCTTCCAAAAAGGATAGAGATTCTTAAAATGTGCAAGTGACTCTGCCTGTGGCCTTCGAGTCTAGTCATAGGCTGGCATTTCTAAGAGCTGCACTAATTCGGAGATTAACAAGAGTCCCTCTAGATTTTCCATCACCACCACATTTGACATGTCTTGACAAGGATATTTAGTGTAAAAGAAACGCTTTCAGAATGCCTATGACTAATGGATCAGGCCATCTGATGTGTTTTCAATGAGATCATTAAGAGATCATTAAAGAGACATGAGTATTAATGACGAATTCCACTTCTTACCAAATAATCGTGTGGTTCTAAGCAAATCACTATATCCTCCTTTAACTCAAATTGTGCAATGTAGCCCGACAAAGAAAAATTTGTTTTAATCCCAGCTTCCACATGTGATTCTGGACACACCATCATATCTTGAGATCTTTTGAGATTATATGTGCGTTCAGCATTACAAAGAAGCCTGAATTCTAATCTCTGACACGGCTAGCGATTCTGGGAAAAACACTTTATAAACAAATGTGCAAAGTTCTCCAATTTGTCCTTTTTGTCCTTTTTTACCCTCCCCCAACCTCCCTATGTTGGGTGGAAGTCCTCATTGTTTGGACGGGAAATGCCTGTCCATTTCTGTGCCTCGGTTTACGTTGCTAATAGTCTTCTCCAGCATTGACTTGAGTAAGCCTACTATCATATTCTGAATGGCGCCCTGCAAAATGATGTGTCCAATGTTGTTGTGTTCCTTTATTGCACAGGCTTTTTATAGTCAGTAAGCAAACTCAAAACTATCCTGGAAGTCAACGCAAACAGTATTTCCAGGGAACTTGCTTCAGAGGTCTGTGTGTCACCTGCCATCAGAGGCTTGAGGCAAAACAACACTGATGCAAATTAATCTCGTTCTTGGGCTGAAAAAATGAGTACCATTGAGTTGGGCAATGATACACATATGAGAATGAGAGTTCAACATTAGAAGCATGACAGCCAAACAGCATTCATGGCTTCTGGGTAATAATCACCAGTATGGTCATGGATCCTGACAGCTGTCAGGATTTCGGCATGCCTTTAATGTTCTTCCAGAATCTTTCCGTGTTTCTTTCAATCTGGTACTGTCCCTGGACTTCCCATCGCTGCCTACCAATGTTATCGGCCTCCTCCTCTCTCTTCCTGACTGAGGCGTTGCGGCCACCGACTGTCAGTTGCATGGCAGCCAAATATGAGATTTTTATTGATTTGACACAGCCCCACAGCTGGTACCAATAGTGGCAAATCCTGCTGTCATAGGTATTACCAGTAGTTATGTAAAGATTTCCCCATCAGTGACATCCAACTAGTATCCAATTATCATGTCTTCTGACAGATCTGCCCTCTTGCACCTCTGTTTTCCCAAAACTCTGCCTTCTTCCTGTGTCTTGTAGCTTAAATACCCAGCAAACTCCATCAATGCCTCATCATTTGGCACAGCATTTTGGACTGGACAGAGCATGTAATAGGCCCCCTCACTTCCTACACCCACCAGGGCCCTTCTTCATGATGTTTTTGGCTGCTGAATCTTGATATGTTTTGAGAGAATGTTCCAGCTACAAATGTGTACCTTCCAGTAAAATCAGTATTCAACTGTAAATTCCCATTTCAAATAATTTTCAACATAGACATGTCATAATGACTGAATGAATTCTGATGTATCATAATGGAATGAGTCAGCCACAAACTAGCCCCATACCTTGGTGTAAAATCAGTATTAAACTACATATTCATTTTTCATATACTTTTCTACATGGATATTGTTGAAGATGATTTATTCAGGTTCATAAGAATATTGTGAATCCAGAGAACACAATCGTTTATCTTTTATGTTTTGCCACTGAATACATGATGTAGTTAAAATATGCACATTATGTATGAATCAGATGTAATGTATAATGTTTATATATTTATAAAAAGACTTTTTCTGGTGAATCCAGATCTATATCCGGTATTAGAGATACACCAGTGGTTTTGGAATTATAAATAATATTGCATTTCCCATCGATACCTTGTACTGCACCTTTTGAAAGATGATTTTGCTATACATTTTAACGGAACTGTATGCGTGTGGCTTGCCCCTTTCTCAAAAGAAACCATATGTTTACATTTCTCATTTAACTTAATAAAAACACAAATTGGAAAGATAGTCTATATGACTCAGGCCTCATGGAACAGGCATATACTTAAGCAATAATCCCTGAGCTGCAGGGGCATTACAGAGTCAGGTAATGCCCCGGGCCCATAGTTATAGGCCCGAGCAAAGTGAGGTATGTCTTTTGTGTAAGCATGGGCAATACATTTGCCCAGGACTTCCATAATGGTACAACCTGGCCATAAAATGGAAACAGCAGGGAAGGATGCCCTAAGACCTAGGCCAGTGGTTAAGTGAACTCTGGGGTCTGACAACATGGTGGCAGTGAGCATCCGATCCAACATCTACAGCTTTATAGTTTCTTGTTATTCGGATAATGAGGAAGTTGGTGAGTGCTGAATTGCTGCAATAAGGGAGAAGTGACTACGCCATAAATGTGGTCATCAGGCTGGGATGGGGCCAAAGCATCAGAGCCACTCAATATGGCGTAGGGAAATAGTGGTGAAGCCATGTCCTGTGACTGACCCTCTACATTGCCACTTTATTTAGAGTGATACATTTATAACTTTAAACTCACTGTTTTGTGTACTGTAACATTTCAGATTTTCGAATATACCTTCTGAATGCACTTTGATCTGCAAGAAGGCTTGCGATCACGAGCCTTTCTGCTCTAACCCACCCCCATCTACTGTTTTCTCCAGCAGGACAAAGTGACACTGAGGGCAGATACCATGTTTTTTAAACAGTATCCAAGCCAGTGCTCCTGCCCGTTTATCCATGGTCTGGCTGTCATAAGAGGCAAAGTCATTGAAGACCAAAAACAATGATTGTGGCTTTTCGCAGAAGGTGAGGTGGCAAAGAACTGGAAAGAGCCAATTTCTAGGAAAATTGATCCTTTAAATGATTTTGCTATGAGACAGAAAGCTAACGTGTCACCTTACCGGAAATGTGATTTTGCATACAAGCCTTCCACTGCCTTTAGGTTGCAGTTTGCCTTGCAGACATGCAGCGTGACCCACTTTGGGTTGCCAATTGGAGATCGCTCTTCAACACATTGAACTGTGAACTGTATGGCGGGTGGGATCATCAGCCTTCATGAAAGCCATGGGCCCGGAGCAAGTTGTAATCTTTTCTGAAAAAAAGGGGGGGTTTCCCTGGGCTCTCCCGTGTGTTAATGGTCCGCAGTTAAAAGTAAACGAGCATGGACAATGCCAAAAGGTATGCCTTTTGTGTAAGCATGGGAAATACATTTGCCCAGGACTTCCATAATGGTACAACCTGGCCATAAAATGGCAACAGCAGGCATTTGGCTTGAATACCTTGACATATGATGGCAGGCCCTGAAAATGCCTATTGAATGCCTTTAAATGTGCCGAAAACGTGTTTCAAAAAGAATTCTATGCAGGGAACAGATGTGAGGACACACATACTGATGATAGATCCTTTCTTAATACATGTTTATTACATTAGAAGGTAATTTAAAACTGAATTTGAGTTATTACCTTTCAGAAGACTGCTAAGAGAATCAATGGCAGCCTCATCAAATCACACAGTTTGATGCTACATGATCGAGTTAGTTCACAGAAATCCTAGCATAGTGTCTTCTTCATTGCGAAGGGACCTGTAGAGAGATCGAATGTACGAAGGAATGAACATGGCCATTGGCCGTCAATGGACAGTTACAAATCCAAACACCTACAGCCTGTGCATCCGTCTTCATACCTCATCCCTCTCCTATCTTTACTCCTATGCCAATAGTTCTGGCTTCATATAGATGGTACTCCTGCGCCACCTAAAAGCCAAAACTAAAAATCAAGGAACACAACAAGGGAACAGAGTGGAAAACAGAGAGAATGGAAACGCACACAATGCAGGATACACCAGACACATTTTGAGGAAAGAATACAAGCGTGCACAGTCTTCTATGCCTTGAAATAAAATACTGCAAGAAATGGATGCATTATAGAACCTGTGTCTCAAGTCCTCAGAGTACACTCTATATAGCACCCACCGTGTTCATCAGAGGCAATATTCTTGTGGACATCTGCACGACTGCCACATGGTATTCTGTGCACACTTTCATTGAGCAGTTGCTAGGTCGCACCTTCTGCCTTAGGCCACTCTGGTTAAAGCTTTTATTCTCTTAACTAAACATCTGTCACTCTCAGCAACGGAGCTGACTGAGTTCATGCACTCACTATATATACATGTATTCAATATGGAAGTCTCAGGTTCAAATTCCGGCAACACTGACTACCTTGTGTTCTTCTGATCTCGGCAAAGGCAGTACCGAGTATGTTGCCTAATGGTAAATTGGTGATACATTTTGAAAGGTTCAGAGACACTCCAGGTGCACTAAGTACCTATGTCACTGAGTCCTGTACTCTTCCCTAAGGTCTCCCATTGTACTGCCATTAGAGCAAATTATTTCATTACTTGAATCTAGTTGAATACTCTCCTCTTTCCCTCCTCTACCCTTTAATTCATTTGGCGTTTCACATCTTAAACATTCATGACATCATCTTTTGGCTACACTCATATGAGCAGTAAGAGGTTGATGAGTGACAATAGTGAACAGCTGTAACGCAAACGAATGCGAGCAGTGAACTCCTAACCATTTTCTCTTGGTAACTGTCCATATTCGCTGGCAGGATAGTCAGAGAGGTTAGCAATCGCCTAAGAGGTGAGGCCAGACTGTAGTTTGCTACTGAGAATTCTATCAGGGCCGATTCAGCCTTGCATCATGCTGAGGTCGATAACTTACACCTGTTTGTACATGGAGGTATTTTTTGATCTTCTCCAGGCCATTCAGAATGCTAAGAATAAAGTAAATAACTACTGGCATTGACTTCATTCCGCAATTCTAATTTCAGAAGCAGATTTGAAACAAAGAGAAAGTATCTCTCTGCATTCAAGAAACAGCAATGGCATTTCCCTGCAACATCTCTTTAAAGAGGGCACTCGCGCACTGGGAGGATCTTTATTCACTGCAACTTCAATCTGACAGACAGCATCCAAAGTAATGCTCCAGAGTGGAAGCTAAAACATGGAAACATGCTTTGAAGTTGAACTTGGAAAAATGCTTCCACTTTTATATAGAGAAACCATTAACTTTTATGTTACACCTAACTTTACATGTTCAGCCAAGTTTATGATTCAATGCAAGACAAACTGCTTGCCACCGAGCCCTTGCCATCCCAGCGGCCCACCACTCATTAATAAAATAAAAAAAGCACATTGTTCCTCTTCTATTTTCCATAGAACAGCCATCTTTGTTGACGTTTTTATGGAAAAATTGGGCATGTGCAATACAGGTGAAGCACGGTTTCCATTTAAAATATGACACAATTTGCATCCCTGAGGCAGCCCTTGGTGAAAATAGTGATCACCCCCACATTTGGTGGCATACGCAGGTGGTAATTGTCCTGAGACCTCACTGAGGGCCTCCGCTCATTCAGACCTACCTTGTTGCCGGGCTCGAGGGCTATTTCATCCCTGGATCATTATAACCATTGTATGTTGAATGCTTAAAAGCCTGTGTGCAAAATAAAGGGGAATGCTGCTTAA
This sequence comes from Ambystoma mexicanum, assembly GCF_040938575.1. Classification (NCBI taxonomy): domain Eukaryota; kingdom Metazoa; phylum Chordata; class Amphibia; order Caudata; family Ambystomatidae; genus Ambystoma; species Ambystoma mexicanum. The sequence goes on from NC_090924.1 coordinate 1,329,375,828, forward strand.
CTTAAAAGACACGAAAATTTCCATTCAAGAGCTGGAAAAAGAACACATTCTGGAACATCGCATGTAGACAGATCATGTTATTAGAATCCTGCTCTCTCTAAGTAGCAGTTTGAGGGATAAGGACATTAATTAAGAAAGATGCAGTCATGATGTTGGACTCTTCTCTCTAGACAGCATGACATATTGTGGGAGTGGTGCTGTTCTGTGGAAGAGTGAAAAAAAGTAAGGGCATGGTTCTGCTCTGTGGGAGACCCTTGGCAGTGTGTCTGTCACACCTCCCTAACCTCTATGCCCAGCCTGTAAATCGCTGCTTCCCTTGTTTCCATAGCATCCTAATTATTGTTCCCAGAGGTAACCACATTGACCCTGCTTCGCTCAACACACAGTCTCTTTCCACAGACTGCTGGTGGCAACATGGGAACATGTCTTGTTCACTGTGAAGACATTCCAGAGGGTGGGATTATGTTGTGGTCTGAGATGTGGTATGGGCCCATCTGGATGTTTAGGTCTACATGGTGTACTCTGCCAAGGTTGTTGTGCTAGTGGTGGTGATGTAACTGCCACAGGTGTGATCCATGAGGTTGTGTCTGAAAACAGGCACCTGCTTCTTGAGCACTATGCCTGGATCAGTCTGTTCTTTTGTTTCATCTGTCCCTCCAGGCTCTTGATCTTTATCAATATTGCCCTAGCGGATGGGACTTCATTTCTATCTTAACCATTGTTTGGTTGATTCGGTGGAGGTCTGATTGTCTTCTACTTGTGCACCAGATGTTGGTTGAACCTCCTCCTCCTCCTTCACAAATTCCAGCTGCACAACTTGTACATGTAGTACTACCTCTTCTTTCAAAAGAGACTGTATACATCTTTTGACAGGCAGAGATCGGCAACTAAACTTAAAATGTGGGGTTTGTCTGTACAAAGCAGTTGTAGTAGGTAGTGTGAACAGCCTTACAGCTTTATCCCAACCACAGAACATATGGACATGTTGGTACCCCAGACATATTGAAGTCTGATGACTGTGACTTCTTTTCCACTTGCATAAGACCCTCCTAGCTATCAACTAAAATCTGTCTCCTACAAAAATCATATATTAATCTATGTGATTTTCTTTTGCCTCTCAGAAAATCCGGCATTAATCGCTCTGATCTTGCGTCCTTTCTTGTCAGAAAATGTGTGCTAATCGTTTGGATTTTTGTCCTGATACTCTCTTTTGATTTTGTTTTTCTTCCTGCAAAAACTTCCCCTGTTACTCTCTGTGATTGTCTTTCCCACAGTAATTAATGTGTCACTCTCTGTGATTTGGTCTAATCACCTAAATGTGTCACTCACTGTGATTTTGTATGGTACCTGAAAACAATTGCATTTAAAATTTATCTCTTTCAGCCCTCTAAATTCATGTATCTTTCTCTGCAGTGTTGAGTTCTCCCTTGCAAAAACACATGGCATTCTCTGAAATAAGTGCCAATCTCTGTGAATTTCTTTTGGCTCACAGACTATATGGTATCAAGCATAAGATTGTGTGTTGCCTCCCACCATAATCAAATGTCACTGTCTATTATTTTATAATGCCATCTGTAAAAATCTTGTGTCACTTTCTGGCCTTTTGTCTTTCAACCTGAAGGAAAACTCGTTTGGTTTGAATCTCTTTGATTTTGTGCTGCTTCTGGAGGCGGGTTCCCTACCCCAGTGGAGGGGCTGAAGGGTGGGCAGGCTGGAGGCACTGTTACAGTGGGCGAACCAGGCAGCTGCAGGAAGCAGCCGCGTAGATCTGGCTTGGGGTGTGGAGATGAACCCCCAGCCTCAACAATGGAGACACAGCAGGGGCCTAGGCAGGGACGCCAAATGGAGTGGTTAAAAAGGGTCAGAGGAGCAGGGTTGAGCAGTAGCTCTTCCAGTCTTACCACTGACCCACCAACGTCATTGTGGACCTCAGGACCAACCGCTGCCGTGCCTGACCGCTGGGGGACTGCTCTGCCGCTCTCTTTGTCCAATTCTACAGCTTTCTGTTCCCATTTTCCAGAGCGTTGCTGGGGAAGGTGTTGCCAGGAGGGAGCCAGTAACCACTGCCACTTTGAGTCTCCTGCGGGCCGTGGGCTCATTCAGAAATGTTTTTTTGTTGAAGCCCCAGGCTCAATGGAAACTTTGAGGAGGTAAGGAGAGGGGAGGAGGTGTGCACTTATTATTGTCATGAGCGGGCTCTCTCCCGGTGGCATAGCCCTCAGGGACATTGTTGGGAGATTTATGGGGCGTGGAAGCACTGGGGTTTGGACGTTGTTGAGCAAAGCAGAGCATTGGGTTTACATCGACTGTATCAATCATTGTTAGAGGTTGCCCGGTGGTGGGAGCAGGTAAAAGGGTATAAAGTGGTCCGCAATACATTTAACAAACGTGAGCTACATTACTGGCTCTGCGCGTGGGTGTGGCCAGAAGTACTGCAATCGGTATCCACTGGGCGTGCGATGTTCCAAAATATTACTGATGTTCAGTTACTTGTTTTTAATGTATACAACGCATGGTGTTATGGCATACTGTTGTACAAGGACGGGTTATTGGGATACGCGGGGAGAACTTCATGTACATAACCCGTTTCTTTGTTGCAATTACGTGTGTTGCATGCGGGATTGAACTAACATATTCACTGGTGGGGAGAATACTGTTAAGTATTTCAATCAGGCGAGATACTCTGGTCTCAGCCTACTATGCAGCGCACAGCTGCATAGTAGGCTGAGGTTCATTAGGTTCAATATTCGGTATATTAGTAATATACCGCTCATATCACACCCCTTCTCAAATACCCCAGGTCACAATGGACCAGGAATCAGGCTGGTTGGTAAAGGTAATATTTATTTATTTTTTTACTTTAAATTCAAATCAAACGTATACTTTTGAATAGGGAGCAGCAATCACCAATGTGCTGACAATAACAATTAAGAATAGATGTAATGCACTTAAATTCACTCTTTAGTGACACAGATGCAAATCACCAGAGAAATGAGCATGTTTGGCTTGTTTGGAAAGAAAGCACTTAAATTAAGATTTTCCCCTGCAATATTCCTCAACCTACAAATGCACAATTCTAGATAGATATAAGGAAGCAGCAGGTAATCAGGAATAAGGAATGTAAAATAGAATTCGAATTTAACCTTCCCTCTCCAAACCAGAAAGAAACACAGATTTGAAATCTTACACTTTAAAATGACATTCGGAGATGGCTGGGTAAAACAATGAATGTGTGCGTGAACAAAGGACGGTGAACAAAGAAGGCAAACCTGGTTTGGCGCGAAAAGTAAAACACAAGAAGGACTTTAACAAAAAGAAATGGCGACTAAACCCGACCAGAGCCAGAATAAAATGTAGTTGGTCAAGCGGGTTTATGTTCGAGGCTAATACAATAGCCTAAAACGGTACCACGTTTATATACTATAATCGCGGTCGAAAAGTTAGGGTACAGACCACTGCCACCAGCCAAGTCTTAATGTTAAGGGAGCGAAACAAGGCTCCAAGAGGTACAGACAAAAAGGGATAAGAGTTAACCCATTCCAATTATCCATGTAAAATGGGGTGTACTGGGTCTGCAGTTTAAAGTGACTATGTAAAGTTAATGGCAACTTCACCTGTTTCTGGGGGACAGTAGTCAGCCCCAGAAAAATTGAGTCAGGGGGAAGTCTCAAAGACAACCCTGTGTCACTGCACTGAAGGTGCTGTGTAACACACATAAATTGGGTCTCCTGGAGTGGTGTGGCTCCAGAGCCCAAGATCACACAAACAGTAAGAATACACACAGTAAAAGACACTGTAAGACTGGGAAAAAGGTTCACACTCTTACCGGATGGAAAAAATAAACCCCAGAAATCCGGCAATGCTGCTGAGGGACTCACTATGTGAGGGAAATTAGCCATACATGAGAATTCTCCCTAAAAGGAGGCAGGGCTGGCCATTGAATTCAGTGCCTGGGCCAGAAACCCTGTTTTCATGGTTTCTGAGTCTTTTCTAAGCAATCAAGTCTTTTGTGGACAAATATAATGTACATTATATAACCAAACCCCACCCACATATTTAATCACATTTCTTTGAGAGCAAAAGCTTTCATTTGACATTTAACTTTAAAACAGCATTTTCCTTATTTTCAAAAGAGCAGATTCACACTTGTGTTCATTTCAAGTTTACAAATGTGGTTTCTGCAATGCACAGGATTGACTTTCAATTAATCTTCTGGAGGTTTTGCATATACTGTTGGTTTATGGACACAAAAGGATGATGCACATGTTTTCTTCGATATTGACATTGAAAAAAACATGCCACGTTATTTCTGTCGTTTACTGCAATTTGAGCGCGATGGTTTACAGCAAAAGGAAACAAGAAGCCGTGTTGAGTGAAAAGCAGAACTCTCTGCCCCTCATGTGTTTCTCACTAGACATTGCCGTTCTTGGGAGGTATTGCCTAACTTTTTGGCAATCAGATGAAATAAAGGATGCAGGGGTATATTTCAATGGGCGCACAACTTTGTGGTGTTTTAAATGAAACAACAAATTGCAGGGCCATCTTGAATGTCGTGCGCAACTTTCAGAGGATAGAACAGCAAATATAGAGCCGTTCTGAATGCAGGTCGTCTCCTTATGATTCGAGTTAAAAGTAAAGCAAATGCAGAGCCATTCTATGGGTCGTAGTGTTCAATGCTCGCCACACATGTGCCAGGAAAAGAAAAGCACAGCTGTTTTTGTGGAATTATTTCAATGCGGTTTTTGTTTTGAAAGGGGTTTCTGCATAGGGCCTTAAATGCACCCCGAAACACGTGTGGGGTGGAGCGTAATGTACTTATCATGTGAGATGGGCTAAGACTGGGAAAATTTGTATTATTAGAAGTACACAGCTCTAGTGTATGTAGTAACTAGAAAAGGAGAAAGTTAGAAAAAAGAACCTAGCATTTCAAGGGTATATTACCATGGCGATGAGATATAAATCTCCAGTCACAAGGAAACTGACCCATAAATACGTGTGCAAGACTAAGGACTTGGTAAGCTCTGTAGTGCAGGGGCGTAAGAAGGAGGGACTCGGTACGGGGGAAACTCAAGTTGCCTTAACCTCTATCCTTTCCACTCCTATCAGGTGCAGCTATTGAAGCGATGCACAGTGCGGAGGATGAGAGAATCTAGGAATCGGGATACTAGAGAACCACGTCGGAATGGTGCAGTGTGTCAGTATCGCAACTGATAATGTGTGCAAGATACGGCTCATTAATTTAAAGTAAGTTGTTATGTTGTGGTCCATTCTCTTCCCGGATATTGCTTGCTGTTGCACGGGGAACACAGGAATGTGGGGTGCCAGTGATGGCAGGCCACCTCTGTAACAGTATATGCGTTTCCAGAGCATGGTGAATTCTCGCTCATAAATGCCGGGGGAAATTGACATCTGACCCCTCGCCAGGATTAGTGGAGTACACTGCCGTTGGCGAATAGAGGAGAGACGTAGAATTTAGACCTGTGTTTGGCGAATGATAAGAGATAATTTTCAGGGCGGAAACAGGACTCCCAAGAAAACCCTATGGGGAAGAAAACCCTGTTGCTCCCACGTTGCCGGATGATGAGGAGTCTTTTCTAAGCAGTCGGATTATGCATGGCAGATCCTATGGTGACTCCCGCTGGTCTGATCTGGAACAAACTGTAGAAGAGACAAAGAAAAAAGAGTGAAAGTGAGTTCATGCATTGAGAGCTCTGGAGGGAGCACCAGCTGAAAGTGTTTACCGTTAAATTCCTCCTTGTAAATGCAAAAAGCTGATATGCAGGGTTGGGTTTCTGGAGTGTTTGGGCAATATACAAGGATTTCAGGCAATGTCAAAGCAACTAGGGGTCCCGTTGGCACAAGAAAAAACTGAGGGACCTGTCAACACGATCACTTTCTTGGGTATTGAAATTGACTCAGTGAAGGGGATATGCCGGCTCCCAGCAGGCAAGGTTGCAGAGTTCCGGGCATCAGTGTACATATGCTAACAGGCAAGAAAAGTGACCTTGGCTGAACTTCAGCACCTGGTAGGTCAACTCAACTTTGCTCTTACGATCATCTAGATGGGGCACCCATTTTCCCACACCATAGCTGGGGCAATGTCTGGACTCACTGAGAGATAGCATCCTACAAGGCTGTCCACCTCCATCAAGGGGATGGAGATCAGATTACAATGTGATCCAAGTATGGCCAGAAAAAGCACGCCCTAACAAAGCGGTTGGGCTCTACACAGAGGCCGAAGGGAGTGTGGGTTTTGGGGCCTCACGGGGGGAAAAATTATGTGGGCAGCAGTGGCCTGGGGGATGGCTCATCAGTGGACTTACTAGGAATATTGCAATTCTGGAGTTGTTCCTTATTGTGGTAGATCTAACAATATGGGGCAAAGGCCTTCGGGGAAAGCATATGGTTTTCTGGTCAGACAGCATGTCAGTGGTAATGGCAATTAACATTCAACGGGCGTTTTGCTGCATGGTATTTAGACTACTGAAGCATATGGTTTTGGTATGTTTAAAAGGGAGGGGGTGCATTTTCAGTCAAAGCACGTCTCTGGGGTGCTCAATAATGCTGCTGATGCATTGTTTCATTTTAAGATGCCGGAATCCGGAGATGGTTACCTCAGACAGAAATAGAGATGACTCTGTTCCTCTACATGCTCTGGAGTTTTGGTGTCCCCGTTTAGAACCCCTGATCATTGGTTCACTGACCAAGAAGACAAAGGCACATATGAAAAAGCATTTCAGGAGTACTGGGAATTCTGCTGGGATAAGCGTAAGGGTGCTCTGTTTCACCAAGATACTATGATTGATTTCCCAGGGCACTTGTGCGACTCATGGACAGTTTGAAGGGATGGCAAAGGGGAAGGTGGCAGCCATTAGGTGTGTAGCAGGCCTGCACTGAGTAGTGAGCCTGACCAGTGATTTTGCTGTTAAGAAGATCCTGGCAGGATGCCACAGGCAAGGGGCCACAAGGCAACCCCTAAACCCCCAGATACTGGAGAAAATGGTACAGGCGCTAGGGGATATACAGGGACGCTTACGAGGTGTCACGGTTCTGGGCCATTTTTGTCACAGCTTTTGTTGGGGCATTTAGGCTGGGGGAAATAGTGTGGGCCACTAGGATGGACCACACAGGGAGTTTGGCCCTATCGGACATTCGGTTTGGTGCAAATATATGTAAGAAAGTTAAAACTGACCAAGACGGGAACAGGGTTTTGCTTGACCTGGCTATTAACGAGTTCACAATGATTTGTCCAGTGGCTGCCCTAGGGGATTTTAATACACTTAGGAGAAGTGGGGAGGTCCCACTTTTCAGGCAAATGCACGGGTCAGGGGTGATTTCAGTTTAGGATGATTTTCCATAAAAGCATTGAGGCAGCGGGCTTGGGGGGGGCTGGGGTTCGCCACACATTCATTCCGAATAGGCGCTGCTAACACAGTGGCTAGGTACGGGCTCCAGGGGGAAGAAATCATGAAACTAGGGAGATGAAAGTCAGGGCCTACATCAGGCCATACTTGTCCTGTTAGGGTAAAGGAGGCGTCATTGCCCAGCAGGAGTGGTGAGGAGAATGCTATCAGAGAAACTGGTGTCCTTATGGTTGATGTAAAATATGCCTGTACTTTGCATAACATGTCATTCTCTTCTGTAGTCTGTAGAGGATGCCGCCGGTGGAAGTGGTCTGGGTGATCAGTCACTCCTTCATAAGGAAGATAGAAAAACGAGTGAGGCAAGGCCATAGGGGGCTCGGGCGCACACAGGCAGCAATACACTGGATCGGGAAAGGGGGATAGAGGATAAGGGAAGTGCGCAACATTGTGACCAAACCCAGGGGTGCACATAGGCTGCCCGAGCTGGAATTGGTTATCTTGCACATGGGGGAAATTACCTGGTGCCCATGGGGAGAAAGGATCTGCGAGTGGCACTGGTCTCATTTTTTTGGGTGGATGGGCAGAATTTGGCTACAGGCTGTGACTGCTTGGTCACACATCATACCAAGGACAAGGTGGGGAGTTCAGGGCTCAGCAGGGCCACTGAACATATCAGCAAAGAAACTGAACAATGAACTGGCCCAGTTGGCATGGGACCGGGGGCAACCGTGGGTGTTGCCAATGTATTGGTGAGAGAGACTGAGAGCTTGCATCGCAATGGCGTTCACTTATCAAACCAGGGAACATACTTATTAGAGAACTTTATGGTGATAATGCACACAACACGAGCTGGCGGGAGTACCCCCGATTGGTTGGTCGAAGGTCCTGTGGCAGGTGGGGGTGGACCATGTGGTCATTGATTTACCCAATTTTGGTGGGAACCCTGAGGCCGGTATGGTGCAGTGGCGAGGGCACGGTCTGCCTCTTCCTGGGTGGCTGCAGGCCAGTGGGCGCCCAACGAGGAGGGGGGTTAGTTGGAGTGGGGGCAGGAGGCAGAAGGTGTCAGACAAGAGAAGAGTGTCTCCTTAGATCACCCTCCAAAATAGGGTATGGTGGGGAGGTCTGCAGCGACACAGGGAGGACCTCACCACTGTACAGTGCCCAAGGGGGCAGAGTTAGCAGTTCCACCTGGACCACCTGCAACTTGGAGGAACCACTGAGAATATGTATATATGATTTTATATGTATCTGTGATGATTATGGATTTTACATTTTTGGGGTCATGCTTATACTTTGGTGTGTTGATTCTTTATATGTTTTAAATGTAACGTGGGCGTATATTTTTAAAAGGATGCTGTCTGTGTGGTTTATTCCACTGTCTGACACTGCCTCCCTGCTGAACCGTTGGTGATGGGTCCCCTCCCCCAGTGGAGGGACAGTAGTGTGGGCGGAGTCGGAAGCGCCGGACCAACGGCCAAAATATATCTGGCTGGGGGCATGGAGATTCACACCTAGCCTCAACAATGGAGACCAGCAGGGGCCTTGGCAGCGTCGCCAAATGGAGCGGTTAAAAAGGGTCACGGGGAGCATGTAGAGCAGCTGCTCTTCCAGACTTACCAACGACCCGCCGACACCATTGTGCACTAATGGACTGATTGCTGCCAAGCCTGACAGCTGGGGGACTGCTCTGCTGCTCTCTTCATCCAATTTTCACCCCACACTCCCTTTTAGGACGAAAAGTAGTGGGGGGAGGCAGACAGGTGCGGGTGGACCATATAGTCATTGATTTACCCATCCTGGGGGGCGCTGAGGCCGGTATGGTGCAGTGGTGAGGGCATGGTGTGCCTCTCACTGGGTGACTTTGGGCTATAGGGGGTCCAACAAGGAGGTAATAGAGGAGGGGCCAGGACGTGGAATGTGTCGGATAAGAGAAGGGTGCCTCTGGGGGTGCTAAGAACCTCGGGGTCATTTTCGACTACACACTTTCCTTTTCTCCACACATCTGTGACGTCTCTAAGAAGTCCAACTACCAACTGCACCTCTTCAGAGGTATACTTCATTTCCTCTCCTTCCCCCAGAAGCTCCCTGTCTCTAGAGTTCTAGTTCTCTTGAGACGGGTCTACTGCAACAGCCTCATTCTAAATCTGCCTGCTACTACTCTCTGCCCTCTGCAACTCATCCAGAACAGGACTGTAAGACTTGTCCTTGGCCTCAAGCCCAGGGATCGTATCTCACCAGCCCTGAATCTCTTCATTGGCTCCCAGTGGCTGCAAGGATTAAGTTCAATACCCTTTGCATTGTCCACATGGCCTTCTGGAGCCCGGGTCAGAAATACCTCCAACTCTCCCTTCGGAAATACCTTCCTACTCAAGCTCTTTGCTCCTCTACCTCCATCTCCCTCAGTGTCAGTCGCCTCTCCAAGCAATGAGTTGGGGGTAGATCTCTTTCTTTGGCTAGGGCCTCCCTCTGGAATAGCCTCCATGCCTCTCTGAAACTTGAGGTTAACCATCGGTTCGGGAAGCACCTCAAGACCTTTCTCTTTGCTTCTGCCCTCTCTGTTGCTCTCTGTTGCTCTCCCCTGCGGACCTCTGTCTGTTTCGGCACTGGGCACCTGGTACCCCTCCGATTTCCAGGCCCAGATCCCTGCCCACCCAGCCGCATACCTGCACTGCCTCCTGGCAACCCTTTGCTCTTGGGCCTGTATCTGCAACCCTACAGTCCCCTTCCTGCACTTATTAGACACCCGTTGTCTGCGTCTTAATAGTGCACCTGCCCCTTGCTGGTTGTACTACCTCCTGTTGTCTAATCACATGTTCTGCACATTCCACTCCTCCCCTTCCCCTTGCACTTTCCCCTCTCCCTCTCCCATGCACTTGCACGTTCTCAATGTCACTGGGCCTCGTGAGATTGTTGTTTTTGTCCACCATTGTACTCTTGCCTCATCGCAACCCTGCAACACTTGTGTATGGGCGCGATATAAATAAAATATCATATCATATCATATCCTGTGATCACCCCCCAACATAAGGTATGGCAGGGAGGTCAGCGACGACACAAGTGGGACCTACCTCACTGATGTACAGTGCCCGGGGGTCGGGGGTGGGGTTAGAGGTTTCACCTGGACCATCTGTCACTCAGAGGAACCACTGAGAATATGCATGTATGATTTGATATATATCTGTCATGATTATGCATTTTACCTTCTTATGGTCACGTTTATACTTTGGGGTGTTGATTCTTTAGATGTGTTAAATTTTACGTGGAATTATATTTCCAAAAGGACGCTGTCTGTGTGGTTTCTTCCGATGTCTGGCACTGCCTCCCTGCTGAGCTCACTGTAAAATAAGTATCAATCTCTGTGATTTTCTGTTGTCTCACGAAATATCTGCTATCAATTACTCTGAATTTGTGTCATTTCACACACAAACTGTTAGTGTTTATTATTTTGTCTTGCCTCCCAGACAAAAATCCCCAGTCATGCTGTGTGTTTTTATATTCTCTCCCACAACAACTCACTGTCTTTCATTTTGTTGTGCCACTTGCAATGATCACAAATCACTCTGTGATTTTGTCATGCTTCCTGCAAATGTCACATATCAATCTATGTGAGTTGGTGTTTTGCTACTTGAAAATATGTATTGCTTCCGAAGCAATAAGGTATCAATCAGTCAGAAATGTTGTTTGATGTAATGAGGCCCTTAGACTTGTATGATGAGACTATGAACATTCACCTGAAGCATTGTCGCTTGATGGTCTCACGCCATGTCTGAAACCTCCTTTTCCATTGAAATGCCTGTGTGCTCTCCTGTATGAAAGAGTTCTGCCTTGAGAGAGGGGGGTTACTGTGCCGCCTCTTGTTCCGTCATTGGGTTGCTGGTGTACTGTGCATGCTGGCTTTTCTGACTGCTATTAAAGACGTTCACCAATCCACCTGAATTGTCTGTGGTTGATTTTTCATGACAACCCCCTCTTACCGTAATGACAAACTCAAACCCATCACCCACACACCAGACAAGCAAGCTAGCATCTTATACACATTCCACTCTGCAAACTAACATGCACACAAAAGCATACATTTACCCACTGAACACCCTACCTCTTCACATCCGCACTCCACCCGTCATTTCCACTTTCAGAAAGAGATACAAAACATACCTTTTTCACCACACATAACCCCACTCCTCCATCTCCCCTGCTAACTGGAGTCAATGCTAATTTTTCTATTCTATCCCGAAAACCTTTTGTAACTTCTGTTTCACCTCCTACATTTTTAACCTTTGAGCCTTGTAAGCACTGAACAAAAATTCAAATAACATAAGTAACAGGTTACGAGAGGATCCTTTTCAAATGACTAAATCCTTTCTTCCTGAATATCCCCCAGCTTACCTTAAAAGGAAGTGAAGGCCACGTACCCTCACTTGGTACTCACACCCAGTAGCTTTATACATGTTTCTGGTTTCGGAGATGAATCTTTTCTTCCCAGGGTAGATCTTGAATGATGGGTGATGGTCACTGCAATGCTACCAAATGTCGAAAGAGCAAAGTAAGCAGAAAGAAGGGATACCCACTATGGGACAAGATGATGCTGTTGAAGAAAGTGCTGTTCAAGGAGATTTGTCACAGGGCGCAAGCCCAGTGGGAAGAGTCACAGCACCTGGGAGGGAGCAAGCAGCAACTGCACTGAAAGGACAGAAAGCATCTGGGCAAGGCAATTGCTGCAGTATGCCCGGTGCAGCGGAGGTCGAGCGTTGGATGCACGTACAGCTGTTGAGGGCTGGATTACCGGTCAAGGACGAAGGAGAGGTATCCAGCAACGAACAAAACACTGCACCCAACCAGCCAAAGAGGATTATAGGGGAATGGGGGGAGGGAAGGTGAAAAGCAAGGGATTTAACTAAAAGGGCAGAATACAGAAATCTACACTTGGCCAAAATCACTAGAACAGAAAACCAAGTAGCTACCAAAACCAACTCGTTGCCAAGCACTGTGTCCCTTGTCACTTTTGATGGCTGCCTTGACCTTTGCCCTAGCCACTACACGTTCTTTTTAGTTACTAATCTGCTTACAATCTTAGAATAGAGTCTTATCCCTGTTTGGCCATGCCGCATTTCTTTCTTCCATTTTCCCATAATCTCCAAAGACGTCTTCTAATCGTGACACCGACATTACGTATCCTTTAAATGTGGGTAACACAATGCGTCAGTAAGCCATAGCGAGGGCCTCAGAAACAACAATAATTAATCAAAGGGAGTATTTTTAGATCTGTGAACACTGCAGGCTTTAGAGGACAGGGGTCTCATTACGAGTTGGGTGGCATCTCAGTGGTAAATCGGCCAAAATACCAATTACTGCTACCACCCGCTGGTCCTATGGTTTTACCATAGGTTTACAAGTGGTAGTAGGCAGTGTAAATTCCCATTTTCTGGAGCATTTACCTCCAGCATCAAGCTGGAAGGAGATCCTCCACATTTCCTCCCAAAATCCACTAGGTAATTCCGCCAGTAGTAATTCCACCAGACTTTTAGTTTGGTGGTGCAGGAAAAATTGAGGTAAAGAACTAAAGCCACTCTTTTTCGCGAACCGGCAACATCATAATGAGGACCCATATGGTCATGTTGGTTATAGCCCAGGCTCTTTATAATACTTATCGGGAATTGTGGAGACATACCTCACTAACTCTGCTGTTTCATTGTCAGCCATCTTGCACGCCACAATTTACCTCTAGCTGTTTCTGCAGTAAGATTGTTGCCATTTGAAAATCCAAAGGCGAGCTCATGTTCTGCCGTGTCTTAGAGGTGATGGCTACTAAGTTACACACCCTGCTGTCACAGAACTCTAGGTTGCCACCTTTCATTGACTACAATACAATATCGCACACAATACCAGAAATCATGAGAAAGAACCAAACCAACAACAATAAACACAATAAATATCACAACAACACAGACAGCGATCAAAACAACTACTATGAGGGAAGACACTGACTGCAGAAAAAGACAATCACGAGAGGACCTGGTGGATTACTCTATGTAACAGCTGCATTTGGACCCGCTTTATATGTCTGATCCTGTGTTACTGTTTTGGTTCAATGGTCTGAGCCCCATTAGGGTCAGGCCCCCGCTACATTAAACACCCCCAAAAAATCCATCATCTGAGCAGTGCTGACTGCTGATGCCAAACATGGCAATGTTTTGTTTGTTTGTTTGTTTTAATATTTATATTGCGCACCAGACCCACAGGTATCAGGGTGCAGAAAGGCAGTAAGTATATGTTCAGCTTGGTTACATTGCTGTACAGTAATATACAATAAGGAATATACAATATGGATGGACAAATATACAGAGGATACAGGTAATATCTACAAAAAATGCAGGTCATATATACAGGGATACCAGTTATAGTGTCAATGTGTCGCATGTCATCAGCGGTAGGATTTTAACCATATGAGCGAAGGTACTATGGAAAGCGCCATTGTAGAGAGGGTGTGTTACAGGTCATTTTCCTTGATCCACAGGACATAGTTGCGCCTGATGTGTGGATATGTTTGGGTAGCTCTTAAGGTAGGAGGGAGGGAGTTCCAGTGTTGTGCAGCTTTCACCTGAAAGCTGGTGCCTCCGTTTTTGGAGCGTTTGTATCTGGGCCCTCTGGAGGTGTTGCAGTTGGATGTTCTGGTGAGGCGGTTGGAGGAATATCTGGTGAATCTGTCAGTGCGGTACCGTGGCGTGGCATTGTTGAGGCATTTGTATGTGAATGATCCTACTTTCAGAGCAATTTTGTCTTTGGTCAATAGCCAGTTATTAACTCTTCTAAGGTTGGAGATATGCTCTTTTTTTGGAAAGCTCAATGCCACTCTGAGAGCATTGTTTTGTAGGATCTGAATTTTATTTGTGATGTATTTATTGGCTCCTAGGTAGAGGTCATTACAGTAATCTAACTTTGATAGAATAAGGGATCTGGCGAGGGTAGTACAGCTGTTAGGGGAGAGGAAGGGTTTGGCTGCTCTGATTAGTTTACACGTGTAAACTGTGGAGGAGGCCATGGAGCTACCTGTTTTTTGAAGGAGAGGGTGGAGTCTAGGTAAAAACCTAACGTTTTTACTTCCTTGGCTACCTTGATGATTTTTCCGTCAATGGTGAAGCTTGAGTAGTTACAACCTAGTTTGTTGATGCTGGTGGTTGTGTCAAGGATGATGAGCTCAGTCTTGTCATCATTCAGGCATAGACCATGTGAGGCCATCCATGTCTGAATGTTGAAGTACACCCTGTTCACCAAGGCCAAATCCTGGTCATAATCTCCCGTCAGCGGTATGAGGATCTGGGTATCATCTGCATACTTGGTGTAGGTGATAACCAGACCATCGAGATCATCGAAAAGGGGCTTTGTGAAAATATTGTACAGAGTGGGAGAGGCACAAGATCCCTGGGGCACGCCACAGGTGATTGAGATAGGGTCGGCCGCTGCGGATGTGGAAAAGACGTGCATAGTTCTATTGCTGTGGAACGATTGTATCCAGCCTATAGCTTCCTGTAAAAAATGGGCTGCGGTGATAAGGTGGGTGCAGAGAATGGTATGATCCACTAAATCAAACGCCGCTGATAAGTCAAGGAGAAGGATTAAGGCAGTATTGCCATTGTCTCTGCGAGTATCAATTTGTGCCTTGATCAATCAGGGCTGTCTCTGTTCCATGTTGGGGTCTAAAGCCGGACTGGTGGACTCCCAGGAGGTGGTTTTGTTCCAGGTATTGCTGTATTTGAAGGTAGGCTACCTTGTCTAGAATTATGAGTAGGAATGGGACAGTGGTGATGGGTCTGTAGTTAGTGCGTATGGAGGGGTCTAGGGTTTGTTTTTTCAGTAATGGGAGGACCCAGGACTCTTTGAGATTGTTGGGGATGATACTTTTGGAGAAGGAGAAGTTAATGAGTTTGGTGATGAAGGGTGAAAGATCTCTGGCTGCGTCTTTTATAATTTGTGAGGGGCAGGCATCACCCTGGCAGTTGGATGGTTTCAGGGTGAGAATAACTTTTTCGACCTCAAGGGTAGTAACTTTGGAGAAGCTGAAGCGGTGGAGAGGTTTGGGAGTGGGCTTAGGTGTAAAGGGGGGGTTAGTAGTAGTGGCGGGTACATTTTCTTTTTTGTTAGATATCTTATCTCGTAGGGTGGCCACTTTATTAGAAAGTGCATTTTGTACACTGGTGCACCAGTGTTTGTCTTTTGCGCAAGTATCAGGGATTGGAATAGGTGTTTCCAATTCTTTAAGGATAGTAAACAGTTCTTTTATGTTGGAGTTGGATTGGGCTATTCTTTGGTTGTATGAGTCTTATTTGGCCAGAATTATTTCTTTCTTGTAGATGGTGGATATTTTAATGAGGTTGGTTTTGTTGGCCTCTGTCGGTGAATGTTTTCATATTTGTTCACTCTTACGTTTCTCAAGTCGGAGGGATTTAAGGTGTGGCGAGAACCATGTGTTCAGGTGTCTTTTAGGTTTACTTCTCCTAAGATTCAGTGGTGCAATAGAGTCGAGTGCTGAGGTTATTATTTTATTGTATTCGTCGACTAGGGTGAAGGGGTCAGTGAGGTCAGCGAGAGAATTAGGGTGGGGAGGATGAGTGGTACAAGATTTTCAGCTGTGATGTTTTTTTAAATTTCCGGTGGGCATTGATGGGGCTAGTGGGTTGTTGTGGGAGGTGAGTGTATGTGCCTCCATGGTGAAGGTGATGAGATGATGGTCTGACCATGTCGGAGGGGAGATGTTGGTGATAGACACATAGCAATTATGGTCTGCCACCCAGTCAAGGGTCCTACCTTTATTGTGTGTTGGAAAGGTGATTTTGTTTATTGAACCCTAGTTCAGCCAAGGTGTCGGCTATGAGTGTGGCATGTTGGTCTTTAGGGTCTTTGAACCCCAGGTTAAGGTCACCTAGGAGGATGCTTCGGATTGTGTTTTTTAGCTTATTAGTAAGGATGGTTGTGAGGACTTCTTCAAATGATCCTAGGGGACCAGGAGGTCTGCAGAGTAGATGGATGGTAAGGGTTTGGGCATTGGCGATGGGCATTTTAGCTGTGAGGGATTCACAGGAGTCATGTTTATCGGTAGGGGTGAGTCTTAGGTGAAGATCAGTTTTGGCAATGATGGCAAGGCCACCCGCCTCGAGAATCTGTTCTATCAGCTCTGAGGATGGTAAAGTCATCTGGGACAGCTAGTCTGAGGGTGGGGCCTGTGGCTGTGTAGAGCCAGGATTCCGTTATGGCCAGGAAGTCCAGTTTTTCAGAGTGAATGAGGTCCGGTATCTCAGTAGCATGGGCTACAATAGATCGGGCATTTATGAGGGCGCCTCTGATGCTGTCCGGTCAAATGGTCGAAAATAAAAGATCGAATGACCATTTGATCAAAGTCAAATGGAAAAAAAAAGTCGATTTTTTTTATTTATTTATTTATATATATATTTTTAGTTTTGGTTGATTAAAAAATATTTTTAATAAAGAAAAAGGTGGTTGGGGGGGAACCCCCCATAAAATAAAAATAAAAAATAAAATAAAATCAACCTTTTTTTTCGACCATTTGACTTCGATCAAATGGTCATTCAATCATTTCGTTTTCGACCAGTTGACCTACAACCACCTCTGATATGTGGTGTGATGGCCTTGGGGGCTGTAATAGTGGTGATGGGGTGGATATGGGTGTAGTTATCCCAATGATGTGAGGAGTGAGATTGTGAGAAATCCCAACGAGCAACTGCACCGTGAGGTCCATTCGCATGGTGGAAGGCCTGGTACAAATATGATGAAGTAATATGCGAATGGGGGGAGGGAGGTGCAGATGTCATTGGCTAGTTGGAACACCAGGGGAATCTCGCACCTTTTGAATAGTGACCAGAATGATTTGAATACATATGACATTGTCTTTTTACAAGAGACCTGGCTCACGGATGTGCCTCTTTGGGATGACCACGAAATCCTCCTAAACCCAGCTGTGAAACCAGCCTTGGGACGCCCAATGTCAGGGTTGGTCATAGCGGTTAAAAAGGGGAGTGGTATGACAACTGAGCTCTGGGCAATGCCTAACAGTTATATGTTATTGGGCAAGCTAATGGCTGGGTCAGAAGTGTACGCTTTGTTAAATATATACTAGAACCCAATTGCTATGTCGGACGACACCTTTTTCAATGACTTAAATAACATCCTTGACCTAGTGGTCTTGAACCCCAGGATAACTGGCCTGGTCTTAGCGGGTGATTTGAACCTAAAGTGCATGAGCAAAGGTACATGTAAAAATAAAAAGAGATGGACAAGATGGGACTCAATTGTTAAAGCCAGAGGGTTGGTTATGCTCAATGGAGCCTTCAAAGCAGATATTCCGCCAGTTCCGACATGGCAAAAAGGGGCCAGTGAGTCAATCATAGATTTTATCTTTGTGAATGAGGGTCTCTGGCCAGCAGTAGTCCAATTTAATGTCACAAAATCAGACTCTAGTGATCACAATATTTTAGAAACCCATTGGAAGTGCGCTCCATTAAGTGGGCCAAAGGATAGGCAGTATGTAAAAGCTTCTTGTGTGTATATGCTGGTGGAAAAAAAGCTATGATGGTCGGAGAAGGAGGTAATCTCCCTTAATCATGATTTAGACAGATGTCATGTTGATTATTCCTTGTTGTTAAGAGGGGATAAAGTTTAACGGCCTGATCAAATTCAGGTATGCCGGAAACAAGGACCGGATGGTAAGAATCCTTCTCAGCATTTACACGTATTTGACAAAGAAGTGAAAGAGAAGAAAGCGAGATAACGCAGGGATCTTGGAGCGGTCCACTGTGGTTCTTTAGGGAATAGGTCGTCCAAAGCCACTAGACTGAAAACCGCTTACAGAAATTGGGTAAGACAGCAACAGGCAAAGATGTTTCAGGAAGATGGGGCAACTATGCAGAAAGCATTAGCAGGGAAAAATATAGCAAAAATGTGGTCATTGATGAATTATGCTACTTTGGGTTCTCAGTTAAGTTATCAAGTTATAGGAGTCCAAACTCAAAAATGGATTGACCACTTTACTCTGTTGTATGCTCGAGATGCTTCGGGTAGTAGCTGGGTTGAGCCTGGTCCTCTGGGTCAGTTTCATCTGAATTTTGAACTCGAGGACATTGTCGAGCTCATAAAATCTGCCTCGAATTCTAAAGCCTGTGGCCCAGATGGGCTGTCTAATTTTGAACTTAAAAAATTCCCTGAGGTGTGGGCGGTGGTTTTTTATAAAATCTTTAAGACCGTAAATGAAACGCAGCGCCTCCCCACTACGTGGACTCAAGCGATAACAATCCCGATCTATAAGAAAGGGGATAGACTGGAACCAAGCAGCTATAGACCCATATCACTGCTTGATGTTCCTGGAAAGTTGTACTGCCGTCTAATCCTGCGGGAACTTCAAGCATGGGCGAGCCAAATGAAACTGGCAGACCCCTTACAGGCGGTTTTTGTGAAGGGGTTGGGAACAATCCCCAATATTATGCTACTCGGGGTCATTAAGGCACAGCAAGCGGAGAGAGCACAGCCCCTATATATGGGTTTTATCGACTTTAAGGCTGCTTTCGACTCTGTTGACCGGGAGTTTTCGAAACAAACTATGTCAGTTTGTTTCGAAAACTGAAGGCCTATGATTGTCCTGTGTCACTGTTGTCTCTGATCATCCTGTTCCACACTAAGACATCCATGCGTGTACGCATTAGCTTGGATGGAAAATTGTCACCCGAAATTGCAACACAACGTGGTCTTAAACAAGGCTTCGCGTTAGCAGCTTTTTTGTTTAATTTCTTCATTCTCGATATGGGGAAGGAATTTGCTAACTGTAATGGGGACCCTCCGAGGCTGGGCCTTCACCAAATCCTGTATATTTTGTATGCGGATGATTTGGTGTTACTGTCACAAACACCTCAGGGGCTACAACGCATGTTGGAGAAGTTGGGGACCTATACCTCCAAAAATGGCCTGAGTATTAATGTGAGTAAATCCCAGGTATTAACATGTAAACCTTCGATAACTAGTAAGAGGTTTCAAGTCAATCACAAATGGTCAATCCAAGACATAACGTTGGAAAAAGCCTCAGAGTATAACTATCTGGGAACCCTAATCATGGATAGTCAACGTAAGGGTGACGATTGTGCAAGGTCTCTGCGGAAGTTATCGCAGCTGATCTCACAGACCAGAATAATAATTAAAAAGTATGGGAAATTCATGTTAAAACATGCACTTGACTTTTATAAGATGAAAGTGTCCCCGATCTTGTTGTATGGGGTGGAAGGAATGGTACTAAATAAATCTCACCCATGGAACGCTCTTGAATCCAAATATTGGAAAGAGACTTTATCAGTACCAAAGGCAGTTCCGATTGCACTGATTAGGTACGAGCTGGGCCTGTTGTCCCTCCATGCCCAGGCAAGTTGGAGACAATGTGCGTTATTGCGAAAATGCTTATTGGGGGTCAACACGAGTACCATCTTAGAAGTGTTAGCCTCTGCCCTGCTGAAACTAAGAATTAAATTTTGCGAGAGAATGGCTCAATTGTGTGTTAAATTGTCTGGCCAAGGCGGAGGTATCACTTGAATTGTTACTGCTGAACCTTTATAAAGACTTTCATATCTGGTCTTTTGGCATAAAACCTTATGGGAGGATGGCGTCGTACCTGGTAAAATGTCCATCACCTGAGACCAGGGCTGAATTTCTAAGGTTCAGACTTAATCTGTTGGGCACGTGTGAGGTATTGGCCCGGCGTAAAGCCATAACTGCAGCACAGAACTACTGTAGATATTGCTTAGATACTTCACAAAGGGAAACCCGTCAGCATCTTTTAATTGACTGCCCGGCTTTAAGGGAGGTCCGGAATAGATGCTTCCTTAATATTCTCACTTTTCACATTCATACCTCAAGTTAGAGTAGATGGCAAATAATATTTTCATCTTCAAGAGAACGTGTCCAAATTGCAGTGGTACAATTCTTTCGAGTGATTCTCCCGAAAGTTGAAGCCACAGGGGGTCAAACTGACATAATGCTTCCTTAGACTCACAAGTTATAAAGTCTGCTGTGAAATAGGATGTTGGTCCCATTTTAGGAGGTTTGAGTGAAGTTTATGTTAAGAGGATTGGTTGGACCCTAATATTCCTTTGGCCTAATGGAGTGGGAATAGTTTAAATTGTTAGGGGGAATACGTTTTTACTGTTTTTTTTTTAAATATTTGTTATGCGATTTGGATTCATTTGTTATTTGTATATTTGTTGTTTTAGGAAAACTTTTATGTTGTATGAATTGTGTAATTGTTGTATAAATGGTGATAAAATATTTGAAAAGTTGTTATGCAACTAAAAAAAATAAAAAATAAATTAAAAAAAAGGGTGTGGTTATGGGGCGTTATGTGCGGGTTGTTAATGCGAGCATTGTCAGGAATCTTAGTAGGACTTGTGGTAGGCATGGGGAGTTTAATGGTTCTGCAATTAGGTTCCCTTAGGGTGCGGGTGGGTGGTTTGTATATCTTTGGGAACCTAGCGTGCAGTCTAAGATTTCTGGTGGTAGGGTACCAAGGGTGGTCATGGTAGGCTGGTTTAGTACGATATTATGGGTAGGTGTCAAAGTGTTGGGTAGTCTTTTGATGGAAATTGTGGTGGGTGGGCAAGGGAAGCTTGTGAGGAGGAGTAGGTTGAGGATTATCCTTAGTAGGATTGTGTAGATAGCTGGTAGATACATAGTGTGTGGGAGGTGAGCTATGTAAGCCACAGCAGTCTGTAGACAGGCGTGTGCTTAGGATGGTGGACAGGTGCAGTTGGATTGAACTAGAAAGAGTATCAGGAGGTAGGTGACTACGTGGGTGGGTGGAGTAGTGTAATAGTCACTGACTATGGATTGGGTAGGGTGGGTATTGTGGGGATAGGCACGTCGAGCAATACAGTGGCTAGGCGTTCGGCTAATTTGACATGAAGCCAATCACAGCAGTACAAATTTAGACAAGTAATAAGGCATGCAATGCAAGGCAATATGTTAGAACAGGTGAATGGTTCGGCACAGTGCTGATCGGCAGGGTGGATAGCTAGTTTTAATATTCAGAGATAGACATCAGCCTGATTAAGCCAGGTAACAGTTTGAATTAGATCAAAAATATATAACATGCAGTCAGGTTAGAACATGGGTGGGTGGCTGCATTCAACGTCTAATAGCCTGTCATAGTATGGTAAGCAGAGCAAATCAGACAACAGTGTGCTTCCACATGCTAGGTAAGTGCACGCTAAGTTGGAGGTGGACATATGCCGGTATACAGAATATGGAAATAGAACTCAATGGCCCTCATTACGACCCTGGCGGAGAGGGGTTTACGCCAGCGTAATGCATGGCGTACCTCTCCGCCAGATTACGACTTTCCGTAGCGCCATGGTGATTTTTACGCCTGGATTTTCCGGGCGGAAAAATCCATGGCGCTACGGGACCTCTTGTTAATTACGGCACCGTAATCTACGGTGGCGTAATTAACGCCTTCCCCACTCCCATTATACCCTATGGGGCAAAAATGGGAATGGGGAAGGGTAAATGGGGATTGGGGACTAACCGCCCCGCCAAGGTCGGAATGGGGCGGTAAGTCCGCCAACCCCCATGGCGGAGTTGGCAACTCTGCGCCATGGTCCATGGTGCAAATTGCACCATGGATCTCCGCAAGGGTCGTAATGAGGGCCAATGTGGCTAACAGAATTGCGTTGTGGCGGACAAATCACATGAGCTGAACATGCATACACGTACATATACGCATACAGAAAGAACAATATGCAGTGGTATGACTAGATAGGGCAGCAGAATTGCAGCAATAGTCATCAATTGTAAGGATTACAAAGTTGGGTAGCAGTGGGTGACCACGTTAGGGGCCAGTGGAGACTGGAGATGAGGGTACAAGGATGGCTTGTGTGGGGATTATCGTTACCAAGCATGTGTTTCTTGCGGCAAGCATTAGCAGTACATAATATGTTCATTTAGGGATGCTGTTTTTTTTCGTGAGGTTGAACTCTCCCAATGGATGTAGTGTCTTTCGTAGATGTCTAGGAGTGCAGACATGGGCAGAGGGAAAAAAGGGCATGAAGTCCTCGCCTCGCATCGGATGCGCTCGGTCAGCTCAGTCAGAGCCTTCTTTCTTGTGCCTTACTTTTTGGGCCAGCTCTCTCGGCTGCCGGCGAATCGTGGCAGGTTTAGGCAGGGAGCTTCACCAATCAGCTTGCGCCTATAAACTGGGAGATGTCAGGCAATGGAAGGGACAGGGTGCACTGGGAGCGGAGGCCATCTTGCGATTTGGAGCACCTCGTGTGTTCCAATAGTGGAGATAGCGCTTCAAAGGTGGATCAGAGCACACATACGTGAGATGATTATAAGTGTGGTGCCAATATGAATAATCCAATTTCTTAAAGCGGATTAAGGTATTTATCAAGCGAAATTGCGATTGGGCTTGGAGGGGCTTTTTAGCAGCTGGTAATATGCTACGAACCTACCTCAGTCTCCAAGTGGGTTTCCAGTGGGGAGAGCTGTACCCCAGGCTTTAGACTTCCCACCCCTGCATATGTAGCTGAGAGTATGGAAATGTTGAAAATCAGAAACATATGCCCATTTGTGATGCTATAGAATACATTTCAGAAAGGGATAGAGGGAGGTGGGTAAGGAGAATATCCAGTGCTGAGGCAGTGGGCACCAAACCATTGCGGTCCCAGAGTCACAAGGACAAATCAGGGTTCATGGATGTCCGCATGCTCTAATTCACTACATCCCCTTCCATCATCACCAAAGGTGAGTAGATGCATCGAAAGCCGGCACAGGCCCCGGGGGAAACAAGCTTATCTCTCTGGATGGTGACCCATACCAAATGAAATAAGAAGCAAATACCCCCACTCCCCCACTCATTGGGCCTCATTCTGAGTATGGCGGTAAGGGATAGCGGCCACCGGTAACGAGACCGGTGGCGGTAATCCCTTACCGCCATACTCCGAGTTCCCTTTTTTGTTCCCTCGCCCTTAACGCCTGCTTTGAGCAGGTGTTAAAGTCGAGGGCGCAAAGGGGCCTCCAAGCCAATAATGGTGACCGTAATGAACGGTCACCGTTATTTGCATCTTCCCCATTCCCATTGAGCCCTATGGGGGCTCATTTGGGAATGGGGAAGAGCCTTGGTGAATGGGGAATTACCGCCCCGCCAACCTTGGAATGGGGCGGTAATTCCGCCATCCACCAAGGCGCTGCCGGTCCGGTTACGGCGTCAACCAAGGCGTTAATAGCGCCATTGGTTAGCGCCGTACTCGGAATGAGGCCCATTGCCTTTGTGTTGCAGCTCACCCAGTAGTGGGTGCTGGGGCATTGGCTGAACCCTATATTCCAGTTCCTTGTTCCTCCCTTACTTCATTAGATCAAGTGGGAGGGAGTTGCTAACAGGTGGGGCGCAGCCGCTGCTGGGCTCCCCCGCCACCAGCCACAACGGTGTAGAGCATTTGCAAGTCACACCTCTGAAGCAGCCATTACCACCGCTGCCCGCTGCATGCGCACACTAAGTACAGGCTTCAGCATAGAAACCCCAAATGGGTAAATGAAGTGTTTTATTTTATTGAGCATTTGTAAGGCGCTTTATACAACAGAATTGTGTTTCAAAGCGCCACGAGTACGAAAAATGACCCCATCACTTTAGAATTTTTAGGACATGCTGGTCTTTCTGTTTATAGGCTGGATAATCACCATATTTTAGCCTTGTGTTTATATTTTTAAAAGTAAATGATTTAAGTGTGTGCTGCCCATTCATTCAACACAATTAAACCGCCTTTAAAAATTTTAACTTTTGTTCCAAAAAAATCAGCCGGTAAGTTTAATGTTGCTTTTAAGAAGTAAAAATGTAATTTCCTGCCTGTGTGGAAGGAGCAGCTGCAATGATCGGCGAGCTGTCGGAATTTCCTGCACCAGCAAATGAATAAGACTGCGTAGTAAAGTGGTCCGTCCACATTCTAGGGACAGCTCTGCCGCCATAGACACTAGTGTGCGTGATGTTGCAATGCATCCCGCAGCCTCAGCATGCAGCCTTATAATGTACTTTCCGCCACGTTTGCTCTGATTATACAGAGCGATTCATTAATATATAACAATATGTTATTTGACTTTTTGAAAGTCGGATCTCCATCGACCTGAGTAATGAATTTGCTTGGGAGAAAATTGCGAATATTCAGCCTAAACTGTTGGGGTGGGCGCTGGAATGCTAATCTCATGTGCTCTGATTGGCCTTAGGCGTTGCCTTGAAGATTTAGGCATTTGGATGTCACAAAACTGGCTGAAACTAAACGGTAGTAAGACTGAGGTACTCGTGGTAGGCACATTCAAGCCTCAATCTTTCTGGACCACTGACTTCTGGCCCTCCTCTTTGGGTCCTCTTCCTGTACCGGTACCATCAGTACACAATCTTGGGGCGCGGGTCTCAGCCGATCTGACTATGGACGAGCAGGTCAGTATGGTATGTAAATCCGGTCACTTCAAGCTTAGGATCCTCCGCAAGGTCCTTTCGTTCATCCCGGTCAGCAACCAGGCTCCCGTGGTTGCTGCTCTAGTGATGAGTGTGCAGGATTATTGCAACTCGCTCTACCTAGCACAACCTGCCTACCTGATAGGACGGCTTCAGCTCCTGCAGTACGCTGTGGTGCATTCCATTCTCCATCCTCCCTTTGGTTTTCACATGACCCCTCTGTTGCGCCAGATGCACTGGTTGCCAGTTGCTCAGCGCATCCTGTTCAAGTGTATGTGCATGGTGCACAGGGCTTTCTGTGGCATTGGTGCCGAATACTTTCAGGTCAAGTTTACTCGCTATCTACCGACCCATGCCCTTTGCTCTCAAGGGTCTTGTCGTCTCTCGGTACCTCGCTTTAGATTGGCTCGCAAAGAAGGCTGTGCGTTCTCCGTGGCTGCGGCCAAGGAATGGAATAATCTGCCTCTTTCTCTGCGCAAGACCAGTGACCATCTCACTTTCCGGTGAAACCTGAAAACACTACTGCTCTAAAACAAAATATTCACCTGGCCTCTGTCAGCTTTTGCTCCTCTCTTTCTCCCAGCGCCATGAAATCTTTAGGTGAGCATGCGCTATATAAGACTTAATAACATAACATAACATAACAAGAAGCCTAATATTCTTAACTGATCATTTTATTGGAATGATCCTCACACAGGCCACTTAGTTCACACTACTTGAAAACACCTGCTTCCGGTTCATGTTAGAAGGAGCACTTCCGGTTTGAGCATTTACTGTTTGTCAACACCGTGGCACCCCTTACGCTACACAAATGATCATTGCCCCCTTGCCAGAGCTGTGACTGCCCCTTTGTTAGAGGAGGTTCACCCTCGTTAACCCATCTATTTTAAAACAGGCACAGACTTTTATAGCACATTTTGCGATCTGACTGGTCTCTAGGAACTGATAAAATGTGCAAATATATCTCTGTGGCTGAATTTGAGGGATGAGGGAACATGGGATGGATCTCTAGTGAGCACGGCATATCATTTCTATTGGGGGCGGGGGGATGGTGAGGGAGGAGGGGGAGGTAAGGCATTTTAAACTCTGTCTGCTTTCTCACTCTGCTGTATGCTGGCCTGGCACTTGCTTGTATCCCCTTAAAGGAACATAACACAAATTGGTGCATCCTACAGTCCAAGGGATGGTGGGGCAACCAGCTTCGTGGGGCACCCTGATAAATCCACACTCCACCTTTCAACTTTCCTGTCCTCATCTTATCATCCTTCCAGTGAAGAATCCCATGCAGGGTTACACAATCATTTTTATCGTCACTCAGGTGAGGGGGTCCAATTTCAGTATTGTCTGTAAGAGGGGTTTGAGGCTTTTTGGAGACACTGGGGTACACGTCAGGGCAAAAACAAGTACTTATACCCCCTGTTCCGTTCGCCTAATGACTGCCTGAATAGCAGCAACCATTGACCTGACGGGCAAAGGTCTCAACAAGTCCACTTAACACAATCCTGAGCAGGTTAGAGCAAGGTGTGAGCCGGCTATCAGTCTGCCAATTAACTTATGGAGGAAGGAGAATTGGATGCATAGGGTCTTGATATTGCAGGCAATCCCTTCTCTGTGCTACATGTCTATGCCTCCCATATCCTTGGCAATTTGATGATGGTGATGAGAGGAGTCTCTAGACTGACGCTCCACCAATTTGTCAATTCCAAGATCTTTATTACACACTGCACTGCATCGGTCTGCTAGTGATAGAGGAAGAGAGAGAGACAGAGAGAGCGAACGAGAGAGAAACAGAGAGAGGGAGACAGAGAGAGCCAGAGAGGCAGCGAGAGACAGAGACAGAGAGAGACATATCTCAGAGATAGACAGAGACAGAGAGAGAGGGAGACAGGGTGTTACTGTGGCACAGTGGAAACATGAAATGGCAGCCACCTGCAGTGGCCACAGGTAGGAGGGACCTATTGCTTGGAATAGCCATCATAGTCAAGGTACAGCAATTAAATGATTATGAATATCAGTAAGCCAAGCAACAAATCCTAAAATACCATGAATGACATAGAAATACTGTTAGAATGACATCTGAGAGAGCCAGAAAGTATCTCCATCGAACCCCCGCTATCAGCAAAGGATACTGATGTGAAATAACACCTTACAATTGAGATTCTGTGAAGTTCGGAATTTGTATTAAAGGCTAAGCAGCAGAACATGAATAGCACATGGAAATCTATAAAAGTACATTTTAGAGACCCAAAATGTGCTCCCCCACTCTCAGCAGCATAGACTGCTGAGGATGGACACCTTAAAAGTGGTATTCAAAGTTGTTCACGATTTGCATTGAAAGCTGAGAAATGTAACATACCATAACTTTAGTAGTGGCTAAGACTCTATAAAATGACATGTAGAAAAAAGAAGCCCCTCACTATCAGTGGTAAATACCGGTGATGGGCACACCTTAAAGTGTGATTCAGTGAAGTTTAAAGTTCCTATCAAAAGTTGAGTAACATGACATAACATGAATAGCATCTACATCCCTAGAAGATGGCATTTTAAAGATCCCAAGTAGCCCCTCGCTATCAGTGGTATAGCAACGAGGCAGAACACCTTAAAAGTATGAGCTTTTTTCTCAGAATTTCAATGTAGTCTATTAGAGCAACTTAAGCCTAGCGCCCTTTTAACAAAGTTTTTTCCACTGAATTTCAACGATTTCTATAACTGAAGATGTCTCAGCACTTTGTGTAAGGTATTAATAATTCCACTTTTAACACATATGCGAGCACCATAACGCTCCTCTGACAAACGTATGTTTTGCAGCGCATGCTGATGTGTGTCACTCTGAGCAGCACATGTTGCGAATTGAAGTCAAGG
Organism: Ambystoma mexicanum; assembly: GCF_040938575.1. NCBI lineage: Eukaryota > Metazoa > Chordata > Amphibia > Caudata > Ambystomatidae > Ambystoma > Ambystoma mexicanum. The sequence continues at coordinate 1,329,403,545 of NC_090924.1, forward strand.
TTGAGATGACTATGGATGAAGGCTTAACCATGAGCCACCCTCAATATCCAGTGGACATAGCCTGCAGCCAGGTCCAGTGTTCACTGTGCCCCATAATGGCATCAGGGGCAGCTGTTCATGGTTTTCCGTCATGGCCAATGGCTACAATCTCTGAGGCATGTGTGTTAGCCATATTGCAGACCCTCACCAATCAAACATGCAGAGGAGGTTGAGAGGGGCACCTTAACCATATACGTCTTTAACAAAGATGTTTCATTCAATTTCAATACTACTGAAGATATTTAATTATATTCCTGCACTTTATGTAAGTTATTATATTGTTCAAATATATGTAACAAGTATAAGGTTCCTTTAACATCTATTTTCCATAGCTCATTGATGTGTCACTTTAAACAACATATACTGGGGGTGCAAGTTATGGTTGAAGTGCCTGGGGCATTAGGTTCAGCCATGCCCCAGCTCCCACCAAGCCACACACAAAATCAAATGGAACCTGCTTGTTCCCATTATACCAGTGGTCTTCAAACTTTTATGGCTTGGGCCCCCTACGAGCAACATTTGGGCAGGCCGGGCCCCCCCCAAAAATCCCAAATGAACAGTATGTATTGCACGCCGTCACCGCACCCTACTCCCAGTATAGTCCTTGGGCTCCCCCACCTGCTCCCTCATCCCACTTCTACCCAGTACCTGGGCTCCCCACCCCACCACACACCCTGGGCTCTCCCCACCCTGCTCCCACCACTATCCAATGGTTCCCACCCATCCAGCTCCCACCACAGTCCGTGGGCTCCCCCATCCCGTTCCCAACACAGTCCGAGAGCCAGTGGCGGCTGGTGAATGTTTTATGTGGAGGGCCATAACTATTTTCCACAAAAATGCCATAGTGACCAAGCGCAGTGAGGGAGCCCAAACCAATCAAGGTGGGGTTTGTGAGGTTTTCCCCCCTGAATTCTTTTTAAAATAATGGGTTAAAATGTTTCATTGTAGAGCATACTTTAAAAAAAGAATGAAAAAAATAGCCAAACAGTTTGCAATTGGTGCTGGGGGGCCCAAGGGGCAGGCATGACATTTTCTACTGGACATCTATGATAGATGTCCAGTAAAAAAATACCATCCCTGTCCCCTGGGCCCCACTGGGCCTAACACAATCAACATGATTATGTGTGTATGCAAGGCACTAGGGTGGCAAGGGGGAAAACATGGTATTTTTGACTGGACATCTATGATAGAAATCCAGCAATAAAACACCATCCCTGTGCCCTGGGCTCCACAGCACCTCAGAAGGAGAGCTGATTTTGGCAGGTGGGTAGGGAGATTGTGAAACAAAGGCATTTAGGCATTTTTTTAAAAATGCCTTTGTTGTACAACCCTCCTTCCCCCTCTATTCACCACTTGCCAAAATCAGCTCAACGGACCAAAACAACTAACACACACACACACACACACACACACACACACACACACACACACACACATTCATACAGCAATCACTCTATCATTCACACGAGCATCCATCACCATTCACTCACTCATAACACAAGCCTACACGCATACATACACATGTTTACATTTAAAAAAAATGAACATAAACATACCTTCTGCACTGGCCTGCGTGTAGGTGCTGAAACAACCTGCTCCAGGCTGCTCTGTCCGTATGTGCGAGGAGACACAGGAGCTCTCCCTTGCACATGCAGTACCCCAGTCAGCATTTCCAAGGGGCTATGCAATGCTGGTGAAGCAAAATGCCCCATCACTAGCATGGCTCAGTGAGCATGTGCGGCTGGAGAACTAAACTGAACTGTCAAAGGGAAATAGAGTTTCCCTTTGACAGTTCTGCCAGCCCAGGAGCACTCCCTCAGCTGGAAAATGCAGCTGAGGGTGTGCTCATTGTTTCACTGGGCTGGCCCCTTAGCGCCTCCATAATGGGTGGGGGGCCACTGGGTGGGCGCCCTCTCACCATTATGAATGAGCCACCAGGCTCGGACTGGCTTACAGGGCAATATGGCAATGCCTGTACCAAAAATGCTAGTGTGGGCCAGTCAAAATGGGCCACCTTTTTGGCCAATGTGGGCCAGTTGGATGAGCTACTTCACCATGTAGTTATTAATTTTGACCATTGTTGCTGAATAAATATTCTTTACATTTCACAATTTACTGACTAAAGGAATGAGTATCCATTTACAACTGTGGGCCACTTTTTCATTGGTGCCTGAGAGAGTTTCATGCTTCAGCCTGACCATGTGAGCCGCCCCAGCCCATTTCTTCCAAACTAAAAAAAGAAAATAATTTGTTTTTTCTTTTTTACATTTGATGCTGGGCTCTCCCAGGGATGCGGCTGCGACCCCCTGTGGGGGCGCGCCCCGCAGTTTGAATACTGCTGCATTATACCCTTATGGGACCAATGGCCACTGTCCATGGCATGTGGCCTCGGACCTTGTGACATGGGCTTCAGTGATGTTGCCTGCCCCCGGAAGCAATCCACAGGAGAGATTGAGCCTGACTTGCAGCCTGGCCCAGTGATCAGAATACTCTAATTGTAGGACCGTGGGACACTGGCCGAACTCGCAGGGCAATGAAATTCAGCCAGGTTGCCGACCCCACAAAGCAACCACTGGCCCATTGTCCATTAAACCCCATAACGAAAACTGAGGCCACTGCTCATGGCTTGCTATATATTTATATTATAGGGCGGAAATAGCCGCCCTATAGTTAAGGTGAGTCAGAGACACATTGGAACCCCTCAAAATCCTTTTGTTAATAACCTTTGATTCGAGTAACAGATTTTGCCAACATTTTGAAAGTGATTAAAAGTCTTTCAGGCCCCCCGGACAGCAATGCTTTGTAAAGATTTGTTAAAAAATCAATAAGTTGTTAATTTCAAAAATACATTTTCATTGCTCAGATACCTGAGAGTTCGTAGCGCCATATAAATGCAAATTATTATTATTTTTTTCCAAAAGTGCAGCCTACTTCCCATTCATTTTCCCACAGACAAAAAAGGTCAATTTTTGCCAAACCTCAGAGCCCAAAATGCTGGACGGATTTGGATGAGGTCCGAAACAACTTGTGCATGGTTTGTGGTTTTTCCGTGATGTGGTATTTTAAAATTTGACGGAGAAGGGGGTGCCTTCTCCAAAAATTATAGTTATATCTCCCATGGTGCATTGCAAGACCATCGTTTCGGAAATGAAACGACCGCCATCTTGTTTTGTCTCAATGTGAGAGATATTCGAGGCAATTGCCGAGGTTATGGGAAAATGAAACACAGTAAAAAGCTATTTTCAGGTAAAAAACATACAAATGGCACCAGGGTATGGGTTGGGGAATGGCTAGAAAGCACTGAGTAAAATCTAGGAGTTGGGGGTGGTCAAGGGACTGAGTTTGCAATACAAAGCTTTCTGTAGCCTCGTCTATAGCCGCTATTTGAAAGCAAACTCTGCTCTGGGGTGAAAGGGAGAGGGCAAGGTAGGTAAGAACGCCCTCTGGGGAGTGTGGGGAGCTGGCACATGAAGCATTTCTTTCCCGGCTGTTTTGTTGATATTCACAGCTATATCCGGGGTTACAAAGGACTGCAGATAGCCGCTGGTATGTGTAGTTCAGTACTCGCGGTTAAATTTTTAATTTTTTTTTTAACTGTTAAACTGACTCTGCTTAGTTTCCCATCCCTGCAGTAATTGGGACAAACCCTGCTCAGTATCAAAGTGAGGAAGGGGTCATCCCACTAAGAAAATGTTGCCTAATATATGGCCTCCCCCTTAGAAGACTACTTAGAGAAACATGGTCTAAGGGGGCGGATCCTTCCTCGCTTTAAAATGAAGCAGGGTCGGTCATGGTTACTGCATGGATGGGAGACTTTCCACGGTCCTGAATGCCATGTGCTTTCTTAGTTATAAATATCTCCTAACACACAGCATCTGCATTTTTATGAAACAGAAAAAATTAAATACAAAAAATTACATTTATGTTGAACGCTGCTACCAGAGAACACTGATCTTAAGGAGTTTGAGATGCAGCACTTAACCATTATGCTACAATGATGTTACTGTTTGGATTTTCACAAGTTTCATACCTAGCCTTTTATCAAAACTCAAAGCCACTGTGGCCTAGTGGCTAAATGCTGTGCTCCGAACTCTGGCATACCAGGGTGCAAGGCTGCCTGATTTTTTATTTATTTAACTCATTTAATTTAATTAAGAGAAAAGCAATGCAAGATGGAGGTGGTGAGGTTTGTTGCAGTGCAGTGCAGTCCTGTGATCTTATTTAGCAGGAGGGCGTTTAGACGTGGCTGCAATGTCAGCCAAGTCTAAACATCCCTCGTGCCAAAATAACAGCGCCGGAATGAATTTCTCATCGAAAAGGGCATTCTGAAATGGGTGCAGTGGAGGAATGCCCATGCCAAATTGGCACACACCAAAATGATGGCACCGAAAAGGGGTGTAATGCTTGGAGAACGCTGCTTAACCAAAGTGTGTGCTCCATGGCAAATCATTTGTAGTGTGGTATTCACAGTCTCACAGTCAAGATGGGTGGAATAATGCCACAATTGTACACTTTTTGCCTAACATAGATCTATAAGGATTTATATATTTGAGTGACACTATGGTATGTGTACTTTTCTGATTCATAAAGCCGAGTATTGCTGAAAGACAGACATGGGGGTGAGGAGGAGAAATGATGAGAGGGCAAGAACGTCCTGAGTATTTTCCCACAATGTGGCAAGAGAGTTTGCAATCCTGGACACTGGTGCAGTTATCTTCCTCTGATTATAGTTGCTTTTCAGGGCACCAGTAAAGGACACATGTGGGTGAATAGCGTAACTTTATTTCAGAGCGCAGATGCAACTCGTTGTTTTTTTTAAAAGTTTGTAAGCTTGCTCAAATATTTGGATACCAGGATTTTACTCAGGTTGTCTTTTTCCAAGTGCACACGCTTATCCACAAGACTACAAGCATTTGTTTCATATTGGGATTTTGTTTCACTACATATTGCTGGGTTTAAAAGGGTTTGAAAGGTGAGCACCTTTTATACTTTGCCAGCATATTTATTGAAAGATTTCCTCTCTCAGGTTATTTTTCTGGTGTTCATTACTTTTTTTAAACTTCCAATGCTATTTTGTCTTGCACGCTTTCTTCTAAGGAGAAGTTCAATTCAACTACATGTCTGTATTTCACTTTAAAATATGTGGGCACTTACTGTGTGTATATTCATGAGTGCCAGCTTTTGATTATTGCTATGGGTGCAAAGGTACCCGGGCATATGTAATTCTTGCAGCCAATCATTTTTTACCCCTTTCTGTGCTGCTTAAATGTGGGTAGTTGGGGTCATGCAATCTATCCCAACAGTCACCAAAAGACCAGCCATAAAACAAGGTGCTTGTAGCACGCTGCTTAACCGAAGTGTGTGATCCTCTGCTAATAATGTAATCACATAGGGCATTAACTAAAAACATTGGGAGTTCGCAAAGCCTGCAATGTTTTATACATAATAACAAAATAGATGTTCTTACAGCTACAGTCACATCAAGGGTGAAAAATCACTGGGGTCCAAGGTCTCCCACCCATGCAGTAACCAGGTCTGACCCTGCTTAGCCTCAAACTGAGGAAAAGGCCAGCCCCCTCAGGCCATGGTGCCTAAAAATGGATGGAAAGTTACAAGACCACTTATAGCAACATGGCCTGAGGGGGGCTGGCCCCTTCCTCATGTTGAAGCTAAGCAGTACTGTGCATACAGTCATGTATGCCAGCTTTTTATTTTTGCTATGGGTGCAGACGGTACCTGGGCATGTTATTCTTGTAGCCGGTTACTTTTTTCCCATTTCCGTGCTAATTAAATGTGGTTAGTTGGGGTTGTGCGATGTATCACAACACTCACCAAGAGACCGGCCATAAAACAAGGGGCTTGGAGCACAGGACAGGACATTTCGGCCTTGGCCAGTTAGGTGCATGCCGTTATGATGTGACAGTTTTGCCATAGGTTCTATTTGGGCACTCCCAGTTAGACTTAACCAGTTGGGGCAGGGACCTTTTGTTACAAGGATGTTTTGGTGTGAGAGGTCGCAATTGGCGCGACATGAACCGGCAGGCACTTTGCATTTTGTATCTCTCAGCCAAGGATGTATTCGCGCGAGAGGTCGCAATTGGCATGAACCTGCAGGCATTTTGTATTTTGTAATATGGATTAAACGTGAAAAAGATGTCTTTACTGCAACTTTATAAAACAGGATGGGACATGTATTATGCCGTAGTTGCAGAATTGAACACGTATTAAACATGAAACACATTTATTTACTGCAACATTATAAACTGCATGCAACTATCCCTCACAAACAACTTCACACCATGCACACACACACACATGCTCACATCAAACACACACACATTGCATGGACACCCTCTCAGATGATATGCACACCCTCACTCCACACATAACCCCTTACAATGCAACTAAAGTTTTTTTCCTTGAATTTCAAAGGTTTTGTTACTATGTATTGCTCACATTAACATCCATGCAACTAAAGTTTTCTCCTTGAATATATCTATATTCAATGGAAAAACTTTGTTAAATGGATGTTATGGTTAAGTTGCCCTAATAAAAACCTATGAATTATAATGAAAAAACATAGTTAAGGGGACGTTATGGTTATAGGTAAAACCGAAAAACTTCTGAAATTTGCCAGTTATGGTAAGCTAAGCAACCATAACTCGCGCACCACCGTGCACTGCTAAGACTAACATCCAGGACATCAAAGATGACATCACAAATGTCATTGATAAGCCACACAAAAAGTGATCTTCCTATGAGTTTAGCAACTTAATCATAACTACATGGCCGCTACCGCAGTCCATGTAATATATCTACCAAGAAAGTTATGGTGAGGAAAAAAAACATTTCACCTGAAATGTGAAAGAAGAATAGTCTAATTGAGCCAAGTCACACATTCCCCAGGGCCAGCTAGTAGCCATCGCTGGAAATTCACCTCCACTTCCGAGACACATCAGCAAGGCATTGTGGGAATTCAAATTAGCCCAATGCAAACCTTTTTTTTACAGGAAATTATCTTTGTCTTAGAGGCATTTGCTATGTTATACATAGCTTAATGAACCCAAGTCAGACATTTTGCACGGCTGCCAGGACCACTACATACCTGGTTTCATCCTTATTAGGGATCTTCAGTGCAGTATAGTCGGAGAGCCTTGTGGTTGGAGCATTAGGCCATGTTTTCATATCACTAATGAAGTCATTTTGGTTTTAAAACGTCTTGAAAAAAAACCTTTCACCTGAAATGGGAAAGTGGAATAGTTCCTTTGGGCCAATTCACACATTCCACAAAGCCACCTTGGGCTAATTTACATACCCACAATGCCTTGCTGATGTGGCTCAAAACTGGGGGTAAACTTCCAGTGAAGGCTATTCAGTGGCGTTTTGGAATGGGTGATTTGCTTCAAATGGGATATTTTACTTTCACATTTCAGGTGGATGGTTTTTCTCCAAGCCTTTTTAAACCCTCCATAACATTTTGGGTGTTTTGAAAACATGGCCCAGTACTCCAACCACAAAGTGCTGCTCTTGCCCACCACTGAGTGCCCTACATTTGTAGCAAAAGCTATGCTCTAAAACCTTGAAGCCAGAGCCTTGGGGCATTCAGTCTACCGCCTCTTTCTAGGGGTGCTTCAGTCTAGCCCCTCTTTCTTGGCACGCTTGGTTGACTGCCTTTTCTTGGGGTGTTTCAGTGTATCCCCTCTTTCTTGTGGAGCTTTGGTGTCTGCCATCTTCCTTAGGGTGCTTTAAGTTACCCCCACTCTTGTGGGATCCTTTTCTCTTTCACCTCACTCTGGAATTCTGACTTCTCTCTCCTAACCCACTCTGGGATGACATACCTCATTTGGTGGCGCTCTAAGGAAGATGGGGTGTACTTAACCAGTCTCTTTCTCTGTTGGACATGGTCTTCACAGATGCAGTGGGTACTCCAGCTCTCCTCCCCTGGAACGGCCAGGGGACTATAGGAATTCCCTCCAATCAGCTTCACTGGGGGACTCTCCCTAGTAGGCAGTTTCCTCTTTCAGGTAGTCTCCTCCTCTTCTTGGGATAGAGATCCCTTTTCCAGCAGTGGCCCTTCCTCATTTACCTTCAAGATCCTCAGGGATGCCCTCCCTGAATGTATCCATCTTTAATTGAAACAGCCCTAATTATATAGCCAGAGCTCCCTGATGGCTGGCTTCTGATTGGTTGGGAAGTATCCCTGCATGATTGGCCAGCAGGGTCTTTCCAGTGTGGTCATCCAGGAAGGTCTCTTTTGTCATTGGTCCTTTCAAAATTCAGTTAGTTCAATTAGTCTCTCTTATAATATGTTTACTTTAATTCTCTCTTTGATTAAATTGCTTCTTTTATGTATTATTGTTATCACCCCATATACAGATCTTTAGAGATTTTATTGCAATAATGTAGGCATATTTCTGTCTTAGTTACCCACTGGAGCATTCAACCTGGGTCTTTCCCATAGGATGCATTTCTCTCTGAGAGTTGGGGCTTGTGCTATTGCTGCCAAAGGGAGAGGCTCTGGGCTTTCCTCTTAAATATACATTTGAATACAGTCAAATTTATAACAAGATACCCATCAGACTTTTATGTTATTCAGAAAATGCGAAAGAAATATCGGTACTTACTGAAAACAGATTCCACAATGACCCAATGTATAGAGGACAGTTCCATATCTGTTGCTGTTTCATTGCTTCTTGGCGCATTTTAACAAGACAAATTTAGCTTGGCCAGAGTTAGGATTCACATTAGTGATTTGTAAGTTGGACATGACCATGGTTAGAATGTACAACATATTTAAATAATGTTCTTTGTATTTTGGAAGAGTCAGAGAACATAACATTATTTAATTAAATTGAATACACAAAATTCAGAATTATTACCTTAGAGCTACACTTCTAATGGTAATACATGCAGACCAGTCAATTGGTGTGGACAGCTTTGGCCAAACTGCAAATCGTAGCCAAACAGTTTGATCCAGGCAATCCTTAAGTTAGCTAATCATCCGTCGAGTAACTCAGATGTTTAGTCATGAGCCTCTGTCTTGTTGTCTCATGTCTTCTTTACATTTTCGCAGCTATTTCTCTCCTTCATTGTCACCTTTTGCAGTGTGGCCTTCTTGGATATCTCAACTAGCCATTCGTCTTCCTAGGTCGCATCACATTTCTTTCCCAACACAGACTTTCTTTTCACAAAAAACTTCTCGGTTCGAGATATTTTTCCATTGTCTAACAAGTAATTGAAAAGAATTGTAATTTCATGTGTTTAGGCTTTGGCCAGGTGTAGCCAAAAACTATTACTATGGATAGTGATAGATGGCAAATATGTATGAACACCACAGACCAGATCCCAATGTTGGGGAAACCCCACCCCCTGAACTCTAGCCTTGTGTATGTCCAATCGGTACCACAAATGTGGCAATACAAAATGGGCACTCTTATATAATCAAAACCTTACTGGCGCAGTGTCGTCATGGCCTAAATATAGGTCGGCACCATTTTGGGAATAGCGAAATTGCACTAGACGTGTACTGGTCACATCGTGATTTTCTATGAGATCCCAGATTCATTGAAAATAGACCTTGAATACTGTGACACAAGTGGATTCATTTCATCAATAGCACGATAGTTTGATACAGACCATATACAGACATGTTTAGTGCAATTTTACTATTCCCAAAATGGCGCCGATGTCTATTAGGTCATGACGTCACTGCACCAGTACGTTTTGAGCACATAAGAGTGACCATTTTGTATTGCCACGTTTGCTGTGGCGTTTGGACATAGAAACGGCTACCTATCAGTATTAAGTCAACACTTACCACTGTGAGTTTCCTCTTACTTTGGGGCAGTTAGTATACATATAATTTCTTTGACTATTTATACACCATTGGCTACACACATTCTTTCCTTTCACTTTTAGGGTTCATACATATATTACATGGGAGTGAACGTCTCCAATTGATCCTTAAGGTATGTGGACTTAGAATGGTATATTGCTGAACTTATCTGGATGAGGTGTACTGATGGATTAATGTACCTTGTATTGTTAGACATAACACAATTCTTTGAGCTTCTTTGTGGAATAGAAGTTCACACATTCAGAAATAGAAGGTATGGTGCTAAGTAGAGTAATATTTCTTGCTACTTTGTTGAAATTGAGTAGCCTCATTGGATTTCTTTAATTTTCTTTTACAGCACTTTTCACTTAATATGTGGATCCTTCACCATCCATTAATGGTTGGCTCAGCATTTTGCATCTAAAGACTATATCACAAATGATGTGAGGTAAATGGCCAATTTTGTTTCATTTTTCATTTATTACTTTGAATTTCAGGAATATACTACTCATGGTTCTTCACTTTTGTTGATTCTCCAGATTGATTGTTATTTTCTCCTGAAGAAGTGATCAAAAAAATGCACTTAGATGGATTGTTAAAATAAAGACTGTTTTTCAAGAAGAATCAAAGGACCTATGTTTAATTGTCCTTATATTCAAATAAATTGAATGGGTATTTATTCATGAATGTTTGGCAATTGTTGCCCTATATAGAGGGCAGGGGACATGGGTTCCCTATCATTGGGATCCAGCCTCCAGTGTTGTTTTACAATCTATCTGCCAGGATTGCCTGTTTCTCCCCTCCACCTGAAGTGTCATATTGACAGCTTTTTAACTAGTCACTTATTACTATTTCTTCAACTTGGATTAACCTAGCAGTGCAGCGTGTTATTCCCTTTAAATGTGTATGAATACCCACCCACCTTAGTGGTGCAGCACTGTTTCCTCTTGTGTATATTCCTGGCATTACGATCTGATGAAAGATGCACATTCTGTATGTGGCCTAATTGCAGTCAGTTGGGTCTGCTGTCAACTTAACAAAAACTGTCCAAGATTCCCCAGTCATCCCAGAACTGTGTTCATTTTTACCTAATTTTCTTGTCTGGAGTTTGTGCCTTTTTTAAATGACTATCACTTATATTTGTGTGAACTTTATTGTTGTCCTTTGGTCATCACCTGAATTCTATTGTGGGTATTTAAAGCTGCTTGCTCTCAGGAGGATAGCTCAGGGGCAACGTGCTCACCTTGGAAACAAGACGACGCAGAGCAACGCAGGTTCATTCCCAGTGTCCGTGCTTAGAAAATTTGTGTATTAAGCGTGTTATAAATAACCTATGATGTCATATCATACGCCACGATTTGCCAATGCTTGTTCAGTACAGCAAACAGACAGCCACCAGAGGCTTTCCAAGATCTTATCTCCCCATTTTGTAACTTACTTGTCCCCTGTGCATCTTTTCACCCCCAACAAAGCTCCAAACCAAGGAATCCCAGTTCCTCATTTTGTGGGGAGAAAGGTCAAACCTTTGCAATATCTTGGAAGATGAAAGCCCATTTATGTTCTGTTGGGAAGCAGGGGTGATCACCCAATGCCCCCAAAAGGATTCAAAAGCGGCAAAGGCCCAAGACAGTGTTGTAGATACCAGAGGAGCACATGGGGGGCAGGGGGGGGGGTCGGTAGGAGTTGTATTTGGAAATGGGATGTAGCAAGAACAGATATAGATTGCACTAGACACATGAAACCATCTTAGAAAATAGCAGTCATCTTTAAATCGAGGCCTGGTTCTGCGCTGCAGCCAAGACAGTAAGCCCTGGCACAGAACACAGATTGGGTTGGGTGTGGGAAAAAGGGATCGAGTTGGGTTTTTCTAAGATAAGATTTACCTTGAACGTAGCCCCTGTGCCCATTTCTGCAGTACCAGGTGCATGCCTCTGGTAGACAATGCTATGAGTTGCACACTTAATTGTTAATTATCGAGCCCGGCACCTGATGATGCAGTGAGAAGAGCCCCACGTGGAAGAAGATGAGCAGGAGGAGCTGGGACCAATGTCCTGGCATCCCATATGGAGAAGCTGCCTATGTATAGGGCCACACCAACCAGCTATGTGGATTTGTACCTTATCTAATATACATCAGTTGTGAGGCTTTTCGCCTTGATAAGCTGCTGCCATGTTGGTTTCGTTAGAGCGCTCCATGGCAGCAGAGTTCTCTGCTATCACCCACTTGACTTTTTATGAGAATAAAAACGTGTTCTCCTTGTAAGAGTTGTGCTGGGATTTAGTTTCTAGTGGGTTTTATTTTCTCTGGTGTGTGCGTTGCGGGGCTTCTCTACATTTTTGGTGACCCCGACATGATCCCAGATTTTTCTGCACAAAACCCCTTTGGGGTGGGACCGAGCCTGATTTGCATATGGTCTTTCCCCTTTTGTAATGACTTGGCAGGCGAAGAACGATGGTCTGGAGGGTTGCCCAGAGCAATGCCAGAGGTTAAGATTCATTCTAAACCTTCCAGCCATCACATCTTATGTTAGGCTATTGTCACCCAGAGTGGGGCGGGTATGCCCTGACGTGGGTCCTGTGCCTGCTGGGCCTAGAGATCCAAGCTACTCCTCACTGATGACGCCAAACAAGGCTGAAACATGTCTGGGGATGCTTGTGGTCTCGTGCAGAAGGGATGTGACCTAGCAGTTCGGGCTGGACTACCCCTTTGGGGGTGGGACCAAGCCTGATTTGCATATGGTCTTTCCCCTTTTGTAATGGCTTGGCAGGTGAAGAGCGATGGTCTGGAGGGTTGCCCAGAGCAATGCCAGAGGTTCAGATTCATTCTAAACCTTCCAGCCATCACCTCTTTTGTTTTGCGGTAGCCTCGGCTATAGCTGCCATCTGAAAGCAAACTCTGCTCTGGAGTGAAAGGGAGAGGGCAGGGTGGGTAAGGACGCCGTCTGGGGAGTGTGGGGAGCTGGCCCATGAAGCATTTCTTTCCCGGCTGTTTTGTTGATATTCACAGCTATATCCAGGATTACAAACGACTACAGATAGCAGCTGGTAGTGTAGTTTGGTACCCGCGGTTACATTTTTTAAACTGACTCATCTTAGTTTCCCATCCCTGCAGTAACTGGGACAAACCCAGCTCAGCTTCAAAGTGAGGAAGGGGTCAGCCCACTAACACAATGTTGCCTAATATTAGAGAAACATGGCCTAAGGGCGCAGATCCTTCCTCGCTTTAAAAAGAAGCAGGGTTGGTCCTGATTACTGCATGGATGGCATACAGTCCATGGTCCTGAATGCCGTGTGCTTTCTTAGTTATAAATAACTCTTAAGACACAGCATCTGCATTTTTATAAAACAGAAAAAATGAAATACAAAAAATTACATTTATGTTGAACGCTGCTATCAGAGGACACTGGTCTTAAGGAGTTTGAGATGCAGCCCTTAACCATTATGCTACAATGATGTTACTGTTTGGATTTTCACAAGTTTCATAGCTAGCCTTTTATCATTGAACATATCAAATTATAGACTGAGTATGAAATATATGCCACACAAAAGTCAAAGCCATTGTGGCCTAGTGGCTAAATGCTGTGCTCCGAACTCTGGCATACCAGGGTGCAAGGCTGCCTGATTTTTTTATTTATTTAACTCATTTAATTTAATTAAAAGAAAAGCAATGCAAGTGGGAAGTGGCAAGGTTTGTTGCAGTGCAGTGAAGTCCTGTGATCTTATTTAGCAGGAGGGCATTTGGACGTGGCTGCAATGTCAGCCAAGTCTAAACATCCCTTGCGCCAAAATAACAGCGCCGGAATTAATTTCTCATCGAAAAGGGCATACCGCAATGGGTGCAGTGGCGGAATGCCCATGCCAAATCGGCACACGCCAAAATGATGGCACCGAAAAGGGGTGTACCACTAGGAAAACGCTGCTTAACCAAAGTGTGTGCTCCATTGCAAATAATTTGAAGTGTGGTATTCATAGTCTCACAGTCAAGATGGGGGAATAATGCCACAATTGTACACTTTTTGCCTAACATACTTCTATAAGGATTTATATATTTGAGTGACACTATGGAATGTGTACTTTTCAAGTTAGCTTTATAAAGCAGAGTATTGTTGAAAGACAGACATGGGGGTGAGGAGGGGAAATGATGAGAGGGCAAGTAAGTCATGAGTATTTTCCCACAATGTGGCAAGAGAGTTTGCAATCCTGGAAACTGGTACAGTTATCTTCCTCTGATTGTGGTTGCTTTTCAGGGCACCAGTAAAGGCCACATGTGGGTGAATAGCGTAACTTTATTTTAGAGCGTGGATGCAACACCTTGTTTTTGAAGTATGTAAGCTTGCTCAAGTATTTGAATACCAGGATTTTACTCAGGTTGTTATGTTCCCAGTGTACACGCTTATCCACAAGACTACAAGCATTTGTTTCATATTGGGATTTTGTTTTACATGGAATATTTCACTACGGATTGCTGGGTTTAAAAGGTGAGCATCATTTATACTTTGCCAGCATATTTATTAAAAGATTTCCTCTCTCAGGTTATTTTTTCTGGTGTTCATTACTTTTTTTTAAAACTTCCAATGCTATTTTGTCTTGCCCATTTTCTTCTGAGGAGAAGGTCAATTGAAGTACATTTCTGTGTTTCACTTTAAAATATGTGGGCACTTACTGTGTGTATATTCATGAGTGCCAGCTTTTGATTATTGCTATGGGTGCAAAGGTACCCGGGCATATGTAATTCTTCCAGCCAATCATTTTTTACCCCTTTCTGTGCTGCTTAAATGTGGGTAGTTGGGGTCATGCAATCTATCCCAACAGTCACCAAAAGACCAGCCATAAAACAAGGTGCTTGTAGCACGCTCCTTAACCCAAGTGTGTGATCTTCTGCAAATAATGTAATCACACAGGGCATTAACTAAAAACATTGGGAGTTCTCAAAGCCTGCAATGTTTTATAAATAATAACAATATAGATATTTTTACAGCTACAGTCACATCGAGGGTGAAAAATCACTGGTGACCCAGGTCTCCCACCCATGCAGTAACCAGGACTGACCCAACTTACCCTCAAACTGAGGAAAAGGCCAGCCCTCTCAGGCCGTGGTGCCTAAAAATTGATGCAAAGTTACAAGATCACTCACAGCAACATGGCCTTTTTATTTTTGCTGTGGGTGCAGAAAGCACCTGGGCATATGTTATTCTTGTAGCCAGTTACTTTTTTCCCGTTTCCATGCAGCTTACATGTGGTTAGTTGGGGTTGTGTGATGTATCACAACAGTCAGCAAGAGACCGGCCATAAAACAAGGGGCTCGGTGCACAGGACAGGAGATTTCGGCATTGCCAGTTAGGTGCATGCCGTTCTGGTGTGACCGTTTTGCTACAGGTTCTGTTTGGGCACTCCCATTTAGACTCAGCCAGTTGGGGCAGGGACCTCTTGTTGTAAGGATGTTTTGGCAAGCGAGGTCGCAATTGTCACGGCATGAACCTGCAGGCACTTTGCATTTTGTATCTCTGGTTCAAGGATGTTTTGGCGCGAGAGGTCTCAATTGGCATGAACCTGCAGGCATTTTTCATTTTGTGATATAGATTAAACGTGAAAAAGATGTATTTACTGCAACATTATAAAACAGGATGGACATTTATTACACCGTAATTGCACAATTGAACACATATTAAACATGAAACACATGTATTTACTGCAACATTATAAACTGCACGCAACTATCCCTCACAACCACTTCACACCATGTACACACACACACACACACACAACACACACACGCTCACATCAAACACACACACATTGCATGGACACCCTCTCAGAAGATATGCACACCCTCACTCCACACATACCCCCTTACACTGCATATATATTCAAAAAGAGGACTGCATCATCTCTGGGCAACATTATAAAACAGAAAAAATGAAATTAAAAAATCTCATTTATGGTGAATGCTGCTATCAGAAAACTCTGGTCTTAAGGAGTTTGGGGCGCAGCACTTAACCATTATGCTAAAATGATGTTATTGTTTGGATTTTCACAAGTTTCAGATTTATCATTGAACATATCAAATTATAGGCTAAGTATGAAATGTATGCACTATAAAGTGCCAAGCCTTTGTGACCTTGGGGTTAAATGCTGTGTCTTAAACTCTGGCAGACCAGGGTTCAATGCTGTATGCTTTTTTAAAATTTAATTTAATTAAAAGAAAAGCATCGCAAGTGGGAGCTGGCGAGGTTTGTTGCATTGCAGTCCTGTGATCTTAATTAGCATGAGGGCATTTAGACGTAACATTCCTTGCGCCAAAATAACGGTGCCGGAATTGCTTTCTCGCCAAAAAGGGCACGCTGAAAATGACGCTGTGGTGGAATGCCCATGCCAAATCGGCCTGCACCAAATATTGGTGCCGAAAAGGGGTTTATCGCTTGAACAATGGGCTTAACCAAAGTGTGTGCTCCATGGCAAATAATGTAATCTCACTGCGCATTGCCTAAAAACACTGTGAGTTCTCAAAGTTTTAAATATCCCATAACACACTGCATCTGCATTATTTAATTTTAACTATGATACTGTCAGTCCTTGAAAGTTTTGCACTCAGAGACAATGGGCCTCATTACGAGTCCTGCGGTAGCCGTGCCGGAAAAACCAGCAGGCTGCCGCCGGACCCGTAATACCATTCCGCCTCCATGATTGCCAGAATCACCGGGGCATTACAACCCCGGAGACCCGGTAATTCCGGAGGCGGAATTCTGTAAATCCCCATTCCCATGGAGTCCCATAGGACTTACAAATATAAACTTACAAACTTCAAAAAAATAACAAGGGGTTGCATCCACGCTCTGAAATAAAGTCCCATAGGACTCCATGGGGATGGGGACCATGGAAACACCAGTTCCGTCTATGACAGAGCCGGTGTTTCCATGTCTGCCTGCAGGTGGGTGGTGGTAATCCCGTCAGGTCAGACCTGGCGGGAGTGACACCTCCCGCCTGCAGGACTCTTAATCAGCCGGTCCGGAAAGAACAGCAGTGGCAGTTTTACCAGCACCGTTCGTTCCGGACCGGCAGGGTCGTAATGAGGCCCAATGTTATTGCCTTTTGCTGAATTGCATTCTAGTATTTGTAGTCTCACAGTCAAGATGGGTGGAATAATGTCACAATTGTACCCTTTTTTCCTAACATAGTTCTATAAGGATTTATATATTTGAGTGACACTATGCTATGTGTACTTTTCAAGTTAGCTTTATAAAGCAGAGTATTCCTGAAAGCCAGACATGGGGGTGAGGAGGAGAAATGATTAGAGGGCAAGTAAGTTATGAGTATTTTCCGACAATGTAGCATGAGAATTTGCAATCCTGGACACTTGTGCAGTTATTTTTCCCTAATTGTGGCTGTTTTTCAGGGCACAAGTAAAGAACACATGTGGGTGAAGAGCATAACTTTTTTCAGAGGGTGGACCCAACCCCTTTTTTTATTCTTAGGTTTGCAAGCTTGCTCAAGCATTTGGCTACCAGGATTTTACTCAGGTTGTCATTTTACCAGTGCAGATACTTACTCACAAGATCACAAGCACTTATTTCGTATTGGGATTTAGTTTTCCAGGGAATATTTCACAGCCGATTGCTGGATTTTAAAGGTGAGCCCCTTTTATACTTTGCCAGCATATTTTTGGGAACAGTTCCTCTCTCAGGTTATTTTTCTGGTGTTTATTACTTTTTTAAATGTCCAATGCTATTTTGTCTTGCACACTTATGTCTACGGAGTGGGTCTATATTATTAATGTTCATTATGTATGGAATAACCAAACCCATGAAATTCAAGGAACAAACCTTAGTTGCAGGGATGTTAAGGTGAGCAATAGATTGTAACAAAACCTTTGAAATTCAAGGACACAACTTTAGTTGCAGGGACATTAAGGTGAGCAATACATTGTAACAAAACCCTTGAAATCCAAGGAAAAAAACTTTAGTTGCAGGGGTGTTAAGGTGAGAACTTAATGCAACAAAACCCCTGAAATTCAGCTAAATCCACCTTAACTTTGCACCCCCTATTGTGCAGCCTATGACCACAATGATGACATCACAGATCACCTCACTGATGACATCACTAATTACATATTGTATGAGAACACTGATGACATTACAAATCCCATCACTGATGCCATCACTGGTGACACTGATTACATTGAATATAACTGATTACATCAAAAATGGAATTAGACATAACACACTTTATAAGTTAGCTCCTGAAAGGTTTCATTACCTTAATAACAATTTAGACCGTGGACTGTTAAAAAATACCAATGTGCATGGTTAAAAGCCATGCCTAGTAGCCATCAATGTTTTGAAATATACAGTGGGCAACATTCAAAGCTGTAGTCAGTGGCCATGGCTAAAGGCCATAGCTAGTGCCTATTAATAAGTTAGAATACACCGTTGGCATAGCTTAAAACGTGGCCACTGGCTAGTATTGTGTTGAACACCATGGCTAGTGGATGGTTAGTGTATATAATATACAGTGGGCACCTTTGACACCTTAACATCCCTGTAACTAAAGTTTTTTTCCTTGAATTTCAAAGGTTTTGTTAGAATGTATTGCTCACCTTAACATCCCTGCAACTAGTTTTCTCCTTGAATATATCTATATATATCTACAAAGAAAGTTATGGTGTGGAAAAAAAACATTTCACTGGAAATTTGAAAGAAGAATAGTCTAATTGAGCCAAGTCACACATTCCCCAAGGACAGCTTGTAACCATCGCTGGAAATTCACCTCCAGTTCCGAGCCACAATCGCAAGCATTGTGGAAATTCAAATTAGCCCAAATGCAAACCTTTTTTTTCCAGGAATTTGTCTTTGTATTAGAAGCAATTGCTATGTTGTACATAGCTTAATGAACCCAAGAAAGATATTTTGCAAGGCTGTCAGGACCAATACATACCTAGTTTCACCATTATCAGGGATCATCAGTGCAGTATAGTCCCGACAGCCTTTCGGATGGAGCATTGGGCCATGTTTTCATATCACTAATTAAGTCATTTCCAGTTTAAAAAGACTTGAAAAAAACCCTTTCACCTGAAATGTGAAAGTGAAATAGTTCCTTTGAGACATTTCACACATTCCACAAAGCCACCTTGGGCTAATTTACAAACCTACAATGCCTTGCTGATGTGGCTCGAAACTGGAGGTGAACTTCCAGTGAAGGCTACTCAGTGGCGTTTTGGAATGTGTGACTTGACTCAAATGGGCTATTTAACTTTCACATTTCAGGTGGAAGGGCTTTCTCCAAGCCTTTTTAAACCCTCCATAACTTTTTGGATGTTTTGTAAACATGGCCCAATACTCCAACCACAAGCTGCTGCTCTTGCCCACACAGAGTGCCCTACATATCTACCAAAAGCTATGCTCTAAAGCCTTGAAGCCAGAGCCCTGGGGGCATTCAGTCTACCACCTCTTTCTTGGGACGCTTGGTTGACTGCCTTTTCTTGTGGTGTTTCAGTGTACCGTCTCTTGTCGTGTTTCAGTGTATCCCCTCTTTCTCGTGGAGCTTTGGTGTCTCCGATCTTCCTTAGGTGCTTTGAGTTACCTCCACTCTCTTGGGATACTTTTCTCTTTCACCTCACTCTGGAATTCGGACTTCTCTCTCCTAACCCACTCTTGGATGACAGAACTCATTTGGTGGCGCCCTAAGGAGGATGGGATGTGCTTAACCTGTCTCTTCCTCTGTTGGACATGGTCTCTACAGATGCAGTGGGTACTCCAGCTCTCTTCCGCTGGAACAGCCAGGGCACTATAGGAATTCCCTCCAATGAGCTTCACTGGGTGACTCTCCCAAGCAGGCAGTTTCCTCTTTCAGGTAGTCTCCTCCTCTTCTTGGGACAGAGATCCCTTTTCCAGCAGTGGCCCTTCCTCATTTACCTTCAGGATCCTCAGGGATGCTCTCCCTGAATGTATCCATCTTTAATTGAAACAGCCCTAATTAAATAGCCATAGCTCCCTTATGGCTGGCTTCTGGTTGGGTGGGAAGTATCTCTGCATGATTGGCCAGCAGGGGGTTTCCGCTGTGGTCATCTAGTCAGGTCCCTTTTGTCATTGGTCCTTTCAAAATTCAGTTATTTCAATTAGTCTCTCTTATAATATGTTTACTTTAATTCTCTCTTTGATTAAATTGCTTCTTGTATGTATTATTGTTATCACACCATATCCAAATCTTTAGAGATTTTATTCCAATAATGCAGGCATATTTCTGTCTAAGTTACCCACTGGAGCATTCAACCTGGGTCTTTCCCATAGGATGCATTTTTCTCTGAGAGTTGGGGCTTGTGCTATTGCTGCCAAAGGGAGAGAGTCTGGGCTTTCCTCTTATATATACATTTGGATATAGTCAAATTAATAGCAATATACCCATCATACTTTGATGTTATTCAGAAAATTCTAAAGAAATATTGGTACTTACTCAAAACAGATTCCACAATGACCCAATATATAGAGGACCGTACCAGGGCACATATCTGTTATTGTATCATTGCTTCTTAGCGCATTTTAACAAGACAAATGTAGCTTGGCCAGAGTTAGGAATCACATTAGTGATTTGTAATTTAGACATGAACATGGTTAGAAAGTACACCATATTTAAATAATGTTCTTTGTAATTTGGAAGAGCTGGAGACCATAACATTATTTAATTAAACCTAATACACAAATTCAGAATTATTACCTTCACTTCTAATGGTAATATCTGCAGACACACTAACAGTATGAAGACCAGTCAATTGGTGTGGACAGCTTTGGTCAAACTGCAAATCGTAGCCAAACAGGTTGAGCCAGGCAATCCTTAAGTTAGCTAATCATCCGTCGAGTAACTCAGATGTTTAGTCATGAGCCTCTGTCTTGTTGTCTCATGTCTTCTTTACATTTTCACAGCTATTTCTCTCCTTCATTGTCACCTTTTGCAGTGTGGCCTGCTTCGATATCTCAACTAGCCATTCGTCTTCCTAGGTCGCATCACAATTCTTTCCCAACACAGACTTTCTTTTCACAAAAAAACGTCTCAGTTGGAGAGATTTTTCCGTTGTCTAACAAGTCTTTGAAACTAATTGTAATTTCATGTGTTTAGGCTTTGGCCAGGTGTAGCCAAAAACTATTACTATGGATAGTGATAGATGGAAAATATGTATGAATACCACAGACCGGATCCCAATAATGGGGAAACCCCACCGCCTGAATTATAGCCTAGTGTATGTCCGGCACCACAAATGTGGCAATACAAAATGGGCACTTTGATATAATCAAAACCTTACTGGTGCAGTGACGTCATGGCCTAAATAGACGTCGACACCATTTTGGGAATAGCGAAATTGCACTAGACGTGTACTGGTCACATCGTGATTTTCTATGAGATCCCAGATTCATTGAAAATAGACCTTGAATACTGTGACACAAGTGAATTCATTTAATCAATAACACAATAGTTTGATACAGACCATATACAGTAGAATATCATGACCTGTATATGTTTAGTGCAATTTTACTATTCCCAAAATGGCGCCGATGTCTATTAGGTCATGACGTCACTGCACCAGTACGTTTTGAGCACATAAGAGTGACCATTTTGTATTGCCACGTTTGCTGTGGCGTTTGGACATAGCAACGGCTACCTATCAGTATTAGGTCAACACTTACCACTGTGAGTTTCCTCTTACTTTGGGGCAGTTAGTATACATATAATTTCTTTGACTATTTATACACCATTGGCTACACACATTCTTTCCTTTCACTTTTAGGGTTCATACATATATTACATGGGAGTGAACGTCTCCAATTGATCCTTAAGGTATGTGGACTTAGAATGGTATATTGCTGAACTTATCTGGATGAGGTGTACTGATGGATTAATGCACCTTGTATTGTTAGACATAACACAATTTTTTGAGCTTCTTTGTGGAATAGAAGTTCACACATTCAGAAATAGAAGGTGTGGTGCTAAGTAGAGTAATATTTCTTGCTACTTTGTTGAAATTGAGTAGCCTCATTGGATTTCTTTAATTTTCTTTTACAGTACTTTTCACTTAATATGTGGATCCTTCACCATCCATTCATGGTTGGCTCAGCATTTTGCATCTAAAGACTATATCACACATGATGTGAGGTAAATGGCCAATTTTGTTTCATTTTTCATTTATTACTTTGAATTTCAGGAATATACTACTGATGGTTCTTCACTTTTGTTGATTCTCCAGATTGATTGTTATTTTCTTCTGAAGAAGGGATCAATGTCCCAAAATGCACTTAGATGGATTGTTAAAATAAAGACTGTTTTTCAAGAAGAATCAAAGGACCTATGTTTAATTGTCCTTATATTCAAAAAAATTGAATGGGTATTTATTACAATCTATCTGCCAGGATTGCTGGTTTCTCCCCTGCACCTGAAGTGTCATATTGACAGCTTTTTAACTAGTCACTTATTACTATTTCTTCAACTTGGATTAACCTAGCAGTGCAGCGTGTTATTCCCTTTAAATGTGTATGAATACCCACCCACCTTAGTGGTGCAGCACTGTTCCCTCATTGTGTAGGTTCCTGGCATTACGATCTGATGCAAGATGCATATTCTGTATGTGGCCTAATTGCAGTCAGTTGGGTCTGCTGTCAATTTAACAAAAACTGTCCAAGATTCCCCAGTCATCCCAGAACTGTGTTCATTTTTACCTACTTTTCTTGTCTGGAGTTTGTGCCTTTTTTAAATGACTATCACTTATAGTTGTGTGAACTTTATTGTTGTCCCTTGGTCATCACCTGAATTCTATTTTTGGCATTTAAAGCTGATTGGTCTCAGGAGGGTAGCTCAGGGGCAACGTGCTCGACTTGGAAACAAGACGACGAGGAGCAACGCAGGTTCAATCCCCGGGTCCGTGCTTAGAAACTTTGGGTATTAAGCGCGTTATAAATAACCTATGATGTCATATCATATGCCACGATTTGCCAATGCTTGTTCAGTATAACAAAAAGACAGCCACCGGCGCCTTTCCAAGATCTTATCTCACCAGTTTGTAACTTACTTGTCCCCTGTGCATCTTTTCACCCTCAACAAAACTCCAAACCAAGGAATCCCAGTTCCTCATTTTGTGGGGAGAAAGATCAAACCTTTGCGATATCTCGGAAGATGAAAGGCCATTTATTGTCTCTTGGGAAGCAGGGGTGATCACCTAATGCCCCCAAAAGGATGCAAAAGCGGCAAAGGCCCAAGACAGTGTTGTAGATACCAGAGGAGCACATAGGGGGAAGGGGGTGTCGCTAGGAGTTGTATTTGGAAATGGGATGTAGCAAGAACAGATATAGATTGCACTAGACAGATGAAACCATCTTAGAAAATAGCAGTCATCTTTAAATCGAGGCCTGGTACTGTGCTGCAGCCAGGACAGTAAGCCCTGGCACAGAACACAGACTGGGTTGGGAGTGGTACAGGCCAGGTTCACACAGATCCATAAACCTCTCACTGTCTCATATTGTTAACACATGTAGACCAGAAAGAATTCACCCTGCAAGGCCATGAAGGGGTCGAGAACTCCAAGTGAGCAGTTATCCCACGAGAAGGTGGCCACAAGCCTCTGACCCATTCCGGTCCAAAACCTAAGTTATAGTGACCTGATGTTCCCATCCAAGACTCAAAAATTCCAGAGTACCAACCAGACCAAGACCCAGACCATAAATCTGTTCCTTAAAATAATCACAAACAGAATATTGAAGCCACTGTGATTTGTGCTGCGAGGTGCCAGGGAGGCAAAGTAACAAATTTAGATCTCAGAGTGGTAAGCCCTGGAATGTCGCTGAGGCGCCTGGGATCGAGTTGGGTTTTTCTAAGATAAGATTTACCTTGAATGTAGCCCCTGTGCCCATTTCTGCAGTACCAGGTGCATGCCTCTGGTAGACAATGCTATGAGTTGCACCCTTAATTGTTAATTATCAAGCCCGGCACCTGATGATGCAGTGAGAAGAGCCCCACATGGAAGAAGATGAGCAGGAGGAGCTGGGACCAATGTCCTGGCATCCCATATGGAGTAGGCTGCCTATGTATAGGGCCACACCAACCAGCTATGTGGATTTGTACCTTATCTAATATACATCAGTTGTGAGGCTTTTTGCCCTGATAAGCTGCTGCCATGTTGGTTTTTTAGAGCGCTCCATGGCAGCAGAGTTCCCTGCTATCACCCACTTGACTTTTTATTAGAATAAAAACGTGTTCTCCCTGTAAGTGGTGTGCTCGGATTTATTCTCTAGTGGGTTTTATTTTCTCTGGTGTGTGCATTGAGGGGCTTCTCTACATTTTTGGTGAACCCGACATGATCCCAGATTTTTCTGCACAAAACAGGTGCTTCGAGGATGCATCTCTGGAAGGGCTGTGGCCACCTACAGTGACCAGTCCCAAGTGCGCAACCCACAGTGGTGTACAGTGGCCATTCTTACAGCATTCCTGTCTGCTCTTTGGAGCGGGGTGCAGCCCGTAGGAAGGTGTAGGCCGTTATTGGAGACCCTGTGATGGAGGAGGTTGGGTGAACATGCAGATGTAACTACACCTCTTGTGGGCAACAACAATGAGGGGTGAACAGGGAAATGGTGTGGGTGAAGAGTGCAAGAGAGGGGAGTGAGGGCGAATGGTGAGTAGGTGTGCGATTGAGTTGAGGTGTGTGTAATGATCACATGGTAGTTTTTAATGTTTTTATTTTTTGGTATAAGGATATTGTTGTAAGAATATGAGGAGAGAAATAGAAGTGCAGCATCCTCTTCGAGGTAGGAGAGAAAGTGTTGCCATATTTTTTTTATATGTGATAAGAAGAAACAAAAGTAGGGCCTCTGTATAAATAGAGAGCTCGAATTTCCATGCCCAGTATATTTTGGGTGGGGGAATGAGATGAAGTAGTGGTTGTTGTTTTGGCTTGTTATTTTAGTTTGTTGTTTTAGTGTATTGGATAATATTTGTGTATATCAGTGGAGACCAAAGGAGTGCCCGTGGGAGTAGTACGAGTGTGGAGTGTGAGGAGTGATGGTGTATGTGTGGGCGGGAGTGGAAATAGGGGGCGACTCAGGAGCAGGGACGGAGTACTGATAGTCACACCACGACAAGTGTTGTATCATTGATAACGGAAAAAGGTATCGAACTTAACGATCACTGATATGGGGGTAATGTCTCCATTGGAGTATATGTATAGTGCTTTGCCAATGTGTAAGGATAACATTGAAAAGTATCACTAACAGTGGGTGGCAGAGACACAGGGAGAGATGCCCCGCTCATGGCCAGAGCAAAGTACAAATGACAGAGGGATATTGGACCACATGCCTGCGTTCCTAGAGGCCAAGTAAAAAGGTAAAAAGCTTCAGAGGATAAAGGATATTTTAGACCTGTGGAAGATGCTGGAGGAAGTAGAGGATAATGGTGAGTGCAAACCCCAGAGTGGCGATGGCCCCACCCCAAGTACAATGCAACCCACAGCCCCCGGGGCAGCAGAACAGCATTTGGCTGGAGGGGGAATTTACCCACTTACCAACCGCCCAGCCACTGGATACACTAAACTAACGTATGTGCCTACGCTTGCCACAGCACCACTCCCATATCACACAAATGACACAACATCTAACACCGGAACAGAGCAAGATACTAAGCCACAGAAGCACTTAGAGAATGCATTAGAAACTGCACAAGCGGAACTAGCAAGGTTGAGGGCTTTTATGGAAGGAGAGAGCAAACCAGGGTGTGGGCTGGACCAATGGAGGGCCAGAGACATTCTGTTCAGATTGGACAGCACTGCCATAAAAGATGTGCATATTGAGATGGGGAAAATCAATGACCGAGGAGTGGAGAGTGTAAGTCATGAGACAGTAAGTTCGGACAGGGATGCTAGCAGGGATTTAATGGACGAAAAATGGGTCACCATGCATGAGTTAGATGACAAAGAGGAAGTGCAGTAGGCACCAGGGATAACTCCATGGGTGGAGAGCTTGCGGCCGAATAGGTGAGGAACAGGTTTGGGTGGATTGCAGTGGCTCAGTAAAAGGGAAGTGACAAATGAAAAGTAAGGCGAGGAATGTGCAAGAAGCTGATTCACAAAGGCCCATGGAGGGTGCAATATGTGACCTGGGCCCAGATGGACAGGAATAATATGATAAAGGCACTCCCGGCTCTTACTTTGCAGCTGGGAAATGGATATACGCATTTGAAAAAAACACACTGCTGGGATTCCGTTGGCTGTGCGAGACATAAAAAGCTTGCTTGTAGCTATTGTGGGGGATCATACTGGGGATGTGTGGGTTAAGGCTGGATATCCCAGAGTTAAACTAGATGATGACACGCTTGATGGGGTGCCCTTTCATAACAACAGAGCACAAACGTGGGAGACCTTGCGGCGAACAAACCCTGTCACGCCAGACTTGCAGTCCATCATGTAATACACTATGGGGGATAAAGAAGACCCAGTGCAGTACATTTTGAAAAGTGTAACAGATGTGGAGAGCGGTGATGTGAGATCAGTGGGACCAATCAGTTGCCCCTTTCTATTTTGTCAACAAAAGGGGATTGCCCAAAGAGGTGCAAAAAAAACTCGAGAAGATAGTGGGTATCAAGGCAAAGGGGTGGGCCAAGATACAAACTATAATTATCCACCATTGGAAGAGAATTAAAGAAAGAGAAAAAGAAACAGCATAGAGGCTGCAGGCTGAGGAAGAGAAACTGGTACGAAAGAAGTTGGCTAAAATAGCAGCTGAAGGGGCGGTAGCGGTAGTGACACAGACTGATTCTGCAGAGCAGGCAGCCACATAAGCAGACGTGAAGATAGCAGCATTTTGTCCCAGAGGAGGACAAGTACAGTGGGGCGGCGGTCCACAGCTACAGCATTCAGAATGGTATCAAGGAGGTCAACAACGGATCAAGAGGATTGCAAGGGGGTAAACGGGGCAGAGGGGGATTCGGAGGTAAGGGACTGAAAGGGGGGGCCGTGACCAGTACAACTTTGGGCATGCAGGAAGTGGGGTTACTTTGGCAGAGAATGTAGGAGCAGAATGGGGACAGGGTACAATCCATATGCCCCCAAATGACCCATGCCCTAACTACAACTAGTCAAATTCCCCCCCCGATGGTCATGCCCATCCCATACGAAATACACCAGACTTACACACAGCTACCTCCAAGACCCCTTAAAGCATAGCTGTGTGTCCCGTCCAGCACCCAAATGCAAGCAACCCCATGACATCAATCTTGTGGAGTTCCCACACCACCAGCCAACATAGTTCCAAATGGGACAGTAGCTCCGTACAGGGGGGTAAGTGTAGTGGGGGAAATCCTTTCACCTTCCTGGGAACAAAATTAAACATCTAGACAAGGACAGTCCAGAGAGAACGTTTGCATATCCAGTCCTGTCCATGACTACCCACTCTCACGAGTAACCCTTGGTGGGCGCTGAGATAGGTAACAAACAATTCATCTTTATTATCGACACAGGTGCCACTAAATCATGCATCAGTGAGGGAAACTTCCCATTATCATGTGAAACTCTTGAAATGCAGGGCTTCTCAGTGGCTGCCGTCACACTCCATACACAGAGGAGGTAGCAATAAAAATAGGAAGCAAAGTGGTGCTTACACCCTTACTATAGTTGGGAACATCCTCAGTTAATTTGCTCGGGCTTGCCCTCCTGAGTAAATTGAATATGACCATCTTGTTCACAGACATGGGATAGTGTGTGCTACTCCTGGGATGTGTGCGATGAGAGCAATGGTGATAATACATGTAAGAGGAAGGGAGGTGGTGGTCCGCGGAATTCCAGTTGACCCTGCTATGTTTGTGCACGGAATTACAGTTTTGCTTGATGCAGTGCCCTAGATTGGCAAAGCATGTTGGCGAGTACCGTGTGATTTCATTTGTAGACTTGTTGTGACCCCAGAGCGTGTGGCAGGAACAATACGTTCATTCGATTTGAAGAGCCTGGTAGTGCCGGCAAGAGAGTATTGTTGTTATCGGAACTGATTCGGATGGGTGCGAGTGGCGCACTTTGTTGTGTATTGACCCTACTATGCCCCCGAGAAAGGTGACCGACGAAGAGCTGTTTGAGCATTGGGTTGATGATGGAAAGATAGTGCTGGCCATTTGCATCCCTTGTAAAATCATGGTGCAGTATCGTAGGGTACATTGTTCTTTGATGGTTCTTGTTGCTCTGCTGACCTTCACTGACAAAGACTTAGAACCCTACTATGCCCACGAGAAATGTGACCGATGAAGAGCTGTTTGAGCATTGGGTTGATGATGGAGAGATAGTGCTGGCCATTTGCATCCCTTGTAAAATCATGGTGCAGTATCGTATGGTAGATTGTTCTTTGATGGTTCTTGTTGCTCTGCCGACCTTCACTGACAAAGACTTAGAACATTTCCCTGAGCAACTATGGACAACCATGGAAATAACACTTAAGCCAGACTGCCCTGAGTAAAGCAATATCCCCTGTTGAAAGAAGCAGAGGAAGGGATACGGGACACCATTAATGAACTGCTCAATCAGGGAATTATTGTGCCTTCCACCTCTCCATGAAACATGGCCATATATCCAATAAAAAAGGCAAAAGAGGGGAGTTACAGAATGAGTCAGAATCTCTGCCCCCTAAATGACATAGTACAGGCAGAATTTCCTGTAGTTCCTAACCCTGCAACCATCTTGTGCAGCATCCCCAAACATGCAAGACATTTCATGGTGGTGGATTTGAAGAATGCTTTCTTCTCTTTCCCCCTGCACCCAGATTCACAATATCTGACTGCCTTCATGCATAGCGGAATGTGCTATGAACACATGAGATTGCCACAAGGTTACTGCAAGTCCCCCGGCCTATTTAACAGAATATTACATGCTGATTTAGGAAACATTCACAGGCCTATTACCATCATTCAGTATGTGGATGATCTGCTAGTGTGCAGTGACAGTAAAAAGCAGTGTAGAAGTGACTCGATCACCCTCTTGCAGCTCTTAGCATACACGAGGTACAAGGGGGACAGAGTTAAATTGAAAAACTGTCTCCAAGAAGTACTTTATCTGGGACAGTTGATATCAGTTAACAGGAAAAGATCATACCAGAATGCGCTACATCAGTGTGCAGTGCCCTGAAGCCCAGGACAGTTAAACAAATGCAGAAGTTCCTGGGTCTTTGTAATTATTGCAGGGCTTGGATTCTAGACTACGCTGCATACACCAGACCCTTGCTGCAAGGCCTTCAAGAGGCACAACAAACAGACAACAATATTGTGTGGGCAGAGGATATGCTTATGAGTTATTTGTACCGCACCAGTATTAGTGTCCACTGACTACACCCATGAATTCTATTTGCTTTTCCATTCGAATGGCCAAATAATGAGCGCAATATTCACACAGAAAAGCAGGATGGGCTGCAAGCCATTGGCCTATTACAGTGGTGTATTAGATTCAGTGATGCAGGGCCAGTTCCCCTGCGATAAGGCATGTGCTGATGCCATCCTCGTAGCAATCAAAATGAACGTTCACCACAAAATGGGCATCTGCATATGAGGTCATCCTGTCCAGCCCACATATACACATAGTGAGGTGCAAAACTGTGAACCCTGCAATGTTTCTTACGGAAATATGCACTGACGAAGACCTATCCATGCATGACTGTGTGACTTTTGAGGGGGAGTAGGAGGCCATTCCCAAAGCAAAAGACAGTCCAGGCGAGGAGGGGCTGGGTTCTCTTTGTTGATGGGTCAGCAACTGTTGAGCAGGGGACTGGCCTGAGGGACTCAGGTGCGCAAGTAGTTCACCTAGCGGACAGAGAATATGACATCATTGTCCAGAGAAGACTGCCCATGCATTTTTCGAGCCAAGCAGCAGAGCTTATCGCACCCAGTACAGCATGCCACTTTACTAGACAAACTGATAGATGCACTTTCACAGCCTTCCATGGTGGCAGTGGTAAAGTGCACCGCCCATAAAAATGACACTGACAAAGTCTCACTCAGTAACGCCACAGAGGAAGCTGCATATCTCTATTTGCCCAATGCTTCAGAATACCTGCTGACAGCACAATGGCAAGCTCAAATACCTGAATCCTATAATTCACTACCAATTGATAAAATTATCAAACTACAGGGATGGGCCCACCAGGAGGAAAAGGATTCATGGGTGAAAAGAGGTTTTAAACAGTCCCCAACAGATTTGTTGAGGCAGCAAGAAATAACAGCAAAGTGGTCATGGCGCAGCAATTTCTACTGGTTGCTTTCAACCATCTGCACCATTCGTTACATGTGTCAAAGCATCATAGGACCACAGATGTGCGGGAGGACGAGTTTGTCCCCAATCTGTAGGAGTTACTATCTAAAACGGTGAGCAAATGTACCACGTGTCAATTTTACAGTACTGGACACACTTTGAGAACCATCCGAGGAACTTTTCCCCTCCCTACTGGGATGTTCTGCGAGCTGCATATAGATTATGCGGACATGAGGGAAAGGTGCAATGGGTACCGCTATCTAATTGTTGTTGTGTGCCCCTTCCCTTGCGATG
Source organism: Ambystoma mexicanum (assembly GCF_040938575.1). NCBI lineage: Eukaryota > Metazoa > Chordata > Amphibia > Caudata > Ambystomatidae > Ambystoma > Ambystoma mexicanum. The sequence continues at coordinate 1,329,433,954 of NC_090924.1, forward strand.
GGTGGAGGCAGGTCCGTGAGCACATCCATATGCTAAGTGCTCTGCAAAACAATAGCACTCACTTTTCCAATGAGCTGTTTAAGTAAATAACTGCATTTCTGGCCATCAAGCATTGGATGTGCACACTTAATCACCCCATGGCCAACGGGGTGACAAAGAGAGTCAATGCCCTGTTAAAGTGGAATTTGTCTAAACTGTGCACCATGTTACAGAAGAACTGGGTGTACTGTTTGCCTCTTGCACTATTTTGCCTATGCACGTAGCTGTCATGATTCCTGCCCCTCATGTCCCCAGCCCTCCAAGATGTCAGGCTGCAGCCAGGCCACAATCACCTACATGGCCCTCAAGGCCCTCTACATCCCTCCAAAGACCCACTTGGAGTCAGACTTGGCGCTTGGGGCACCAGACTCACTCACTCCCGTAGGATAACATTGGGGATTGGACTTGTAGTGCATTGATTGGGACAAGATGGATGCCTCCACATATTTCGGTTCCCAGAACTGCATGTGCAGTCTAGTCTTTTGGGTGTGGTTCAGCCCAGAGACACCTGGGATACCCAGAGACTATTTAAGCCACGCCCAGGCTGAGAAACATGCTTTGTGTTTTCTGCACCTGCAGCGTTTCACTCACTGTGTTCGGATTGGTCTCCAGTAGGCCTGCATCTTTCTTCTGCGCTCAGCTCCTGCAAGCACAAGAACACCGTAAGGAACAGCCTTACCTTGCGGCGCTTCTGCACATCATTCATCGCTTCTTCTGTTATGCGGGCATCTTCGACGGTGTCATTCCCATCCCGGCACACCGCTTCCTAAGGAAAAGGGAAAAGAACAGAAAAAGGCATTAGTAAGCATTCAGCAAATCTTTGCTTATTTTTAAAGACTGTACAAGCTTCAAACGCTTACCTGAATCCCAGCCGCTCTGGGGAAACTCTGTCTCCGGAACTTCTCATCCATCTGCAAGAGGGAAAAGACACTCCAGATTAGCGTGGAAACATCTAGAGGTGCCGCATACCGCGCTTACTCACCGCATTTCTTCTTCATAACTGGCATCCACGCTGAAAACATCGCAGCACCTAAAAGACACAGAAAAAGAATTCAGTTCAATACAAATACGAAAGGGTCGCATCGCGCATCGGCACCTAAAAGAAACAGAAAAAGAACTCAGTTCAATACAAATATGAAAGGGTCGCAACGCGCATCGCGCTCTCACTCACCTTCAGCGCTACTCATCTCAGCAGCACATCGCCATCCCCGGACACCGTCCATCATCTAAGGAAGGAAAGGAACGAAGTTAGAGAACTGTTCAAAAGACTCATTATACTTACCTGTCGGACTCTTGCCAGTGAAGTAACTAGGCAGCAACGAGCCCGCATCAATCAACGCGCCCCTGTGCTGAAAGCAGGACGGAGAGCACACTTTCCAAGAAAACAAGCTGAGGTGTGGATCAAAGGGAAAGAAGTGGTTGAAGCACACAGAGACAATAGGGAGTTAATCTCTACCAATCCTGTGTTTTAGGCCCAGTTTCCAGTCGAGTAGACTCCAGGGAAGGGTTCGAGGTCGTAAGAGGTCAGAACAGGCTGAGTGACATCCCCGTGGATACCAGGTGAGTGTTACAGTAGCCCTGTTAGAAACTTCATTTATAACTGCATGAGGTGCTGACTGGGCAGCGCATGCATATGCCAGTATCACCCATAAGGAAAGTATTAGATGCTCAAAGGGCATTAGATGCGTCTGTTCTGGGGCACATATCCAGGGCTTACTTATCTGCCTTAACAAAAGCAATAAAATGTATCTCTTAACAGATTGCACCTTACGATCGGAAGACACAACCAGTGCTGCAACTACCTCAGTGATGTCACCACTGCTTCAGCTGCTCCCCGGCGACCTAGTATATGTTAGGAATTTCGTCCGTCAGTGGAGCAAACCTAGATAAAATGGTCCATACACTGTTGTCTATGCTACTTCCCTGGCATTGAAGGTAAGGGAGCTGTGGTATTGGGTGCATCTTTCGGACATGTGCAAGGCTTGAATGCCACCACCGCACGCACAGATAGAATAAATGTTGAAAAGTTATCATAAGGCACACTGATTGAGGCACATGCCACTGTTTGTACATTTATTGAAGCAAAACCTTGTTGTTCTTGTCTATTTCAATTATGGGTTTTTAATCATTTTTGTTTGTTTGTTTTCTTTCAAAAATTGTTTATAAAATACAAACGTTGCTCAGCACATTTTTGCACTTTCTCTCTCTCTCACTCTCTCTTTATCTCATTGTGCAAATAATAAGAAATGAACTCTCGTGTACACTTCTTTGGAAGACAACAAAATATGGCATCAGATAACCACGCTGTGAAAAATACCCTTTCGTCCACCTACATGTGCGTTATGAATTGTGTTGCTGGGGTTTTTGCTTTGTCAATGTTTATATTAGGGATACATTTAGGAAGTAGTTTTATATGAGGAGGTCATATAAAAGGGGGACACAGAGGAATGTTACTAACATCATCAATTTTCTAAATCTGTCTACCATACTGTCTCCTGTAAATGCTAACGTTATTAGTAGGCCTACATTGCATGCAGAAATTGAAAAAATAGATAAGTGCATCCTTTATGCACACATATGATTCCAGAGGGCAAAGTAGCAGGTTCACTGAATTGGTCATGCCCTTATTTATTTCCCATTGTGTATTCTAACATTACTGCAAGGTTGAATATTTCATGGTATTGCTTCAAAACGCTTCAGAAGACAGCTAAAAAGAGCTACATTTGATGAATACAGAGGACTAGGCCTAGATGTTATAGAAGATGTGCACCACCCAGAATTAAGTAATAGTTGGTACGTATACATGCACTCAATGTACAAAATGAGTAGTGATGGGGTGCTTGATGTGTTCCTTGATACCACACGCTTCGGGGGCCCCCAAAATATTAATGCCACAAGAGATTCCACTCTTGGAGCCCCAATGTTTGCTCCATCTAACATTATTGCAGGCTGCAAAGCACTTTCCAAGCACTGAGTGTACAACTTTTGTTGATGGGCCCCGACAAATTGAAGTGTGCCCGAAATACGAAAACAACAGGGACCTTCTTTGAAGGTGGAGGGTGTACAATTTGTGGCAAACAGATGGCAAGAAACTACATGCCAGGAGGACTCAAGATTCTGGGAAGAAGTGATCCAAAAAGTGAATGCTTTATGCAGTGAGTACTGGAATGACCATGTGGCGAAAACCACTTGGGCCGAGGCAATGGAAAAACCAGTAAACATGCAAAAACAGGAAGAATTGGAAATGCGTTTTTACAACGAAGGAAGCATCTTTATGGGGACCAACTGCAGGTGAGTTCAATAAGACATTATACATCACAGACCTCAAAAAAGGGACAGCAGCAGTGATGCATAACTATTGGGTGTGCGGCCAGCAGGCATTTCTGCACCTCCCGCCACTATGGAGGGGCACCTGCTCGCTGGCATTGTTTCACTCAGCACTCCTTGTGGTAACAGAAGAGCACTTGATAGTGGGACAAGGTGGCTTGATGGCTCCAACAACAACACCAGTGTGACCGATGTCCCCACCACAGTCTTCCCGCAGCGGACTATATTCTGTATTCTGCCAGAAAAAGAGAACAAGGAAAAATTACAGAGAAGGAAAAGCTCATATTATTTGTTCTAAGTTTCCTCACAGTTAATCAAAGAAATACCAGATCAATATAGACTATACAGCAAGGAAGAAACCTTGTTCCATTGTTATTGTTACCAGGAGTGCAAATGTGCCAAATGGTTTCAGATTGTGCGCTGGGTAGTGATCCAGCTAGCCAATGACACCGAACAAGGCCTCTACGCTATCAAGATGGAGATGCAAGCTATCCGGCTGATGATATTGCAGAGCCGCTATGCGCTGGACCTCCTCACGGCCATGGAAGGAAGGGCCTGCAAGAATATTGGCGATTCTTGCTACACCTACGTGCCTCCTAATGATGCAGGTAATGGGTCTCTTATCCCTGCACACCCTTGGAACTCACATGCAAACAGAATTTGGCATTCAGAAAAGTGACTGGTTCATCAACCTTTTTACCTGGGCACCATCATGGATGTGGGCGATAGTGAAGCCGCTGGTACCAGAAATAGTGTTCGCGTTGGTGATCTTTTGACCCTGCCAGATGGGACTTCAGTCCTGTGCTAAAGCGATGCCTAGCAGCACAATGATGATGGTTTCAATTGGGTACATGGGGCACATGGTGCAAAAGACAGTGCAGTGTAAACAGAATACCCTGACAAACCCTGCATGGTTGTAGAAGAACAATGCCTTCACCCTCCAGGCACCATCACCACTCCCTCACCTGATTTCGAGAACTATGTAGAGCACTGGGTCTATCTAACAGGGGATAGGGATGTATATATATATGACATGCACCCCGGAGCAGTATGCACAGGCAGGAGCAAGCTTGCAGCATGTGTGTAAAGCATGGGTACCCAAGGAAGGGTCCCTGCCATATTTAGTAGCTGAAAGGTTCAAGAGGGAGAGGACGCAGCAGGCAGACTGGGAATTACTCACTGGATAGTCTGTTAATATGGGATTTACAAAAGAGGGGATGTTGGGAAGCGAGGGCGATCATCCAAGGCCGCCAAGAGGTTTCAAATGCAGCAAAGGCCCAGGAGAGTGTTTTAGATACCTGGGGAGCACATACAGGGTGGGAGGGTGTCGGTAGGAGCTGTATTTGGGAATGGGATTTAGCAAGAAGAGATGTAGATTCCACTAGGCACACAACAGCATCTTAAGAAAATATCAGCCATCTTCCAATCGAGGCCTGGTTCTCCTCTGCAGCCAGGACAGTAGGCCCTTGCACAGAACACAGACTGGGGTGGGCATGGGACAGGCCAGGCTCACACAGATCCATAAACCTCTCATTGTCTCATACTGTTAACACATGTAACCCAGGAAGAATTCACCCTGCAAGGCGATGAGGGCGCTGAATACTCCCAGCAAGCAGTTATCCCACGAGAAGGAGGGCACGATCCTCTGACCCAGTCTGGCCCAAAATCTAAGATACAGTGACCAGATGCCGCCATCCAAGACCCTTACATTCCAGAGCACCAACCAGCCCAAGACCCGTGCCCATAAAACTGCTCGAGAACCCATTCCTTACAAAGAACACAAATCGGAACATTGAAGGCTGCTGTGATTTGTGCTGCGATGTGCCAAGGAGGGAAATTAACACATTTAGCGCTCAGAGTGGGAAGGCCTAGAACAGCGCTGACGTGTCTGGGTCGAGTTGGGAGTTTGCTAAGATAAGATGACCTCGAATGTAGCCTCTGCACCTAAGTCTACTATACCAGGTGAACATCAGGCCACTTTTTTGGAATGTTATGAGTTGCACACTTAATTGCTAATTATTGAGCCCAGGACCTGATGACGCGGTGCAAAGTGTCCCACATGGAGGAAAATGGACAGGAGGAGCTGGGACCAAAGGCGTGGCGTGGCTCCCATATGGAGCTTCCATATAGAGTAGGCTGCCTATGTATTGGGTCACACCAACCAGCTATGTGGATTTGTACCATATGTGATGTACGTCAGTTGTGACGCTTTTTGCCCTCATAAGCTGCCGTCCATGTTGGTTTCATTAGAGCGCTCTGTCGCAGCATAGTTATTTGCTATTGTGTACTTGACTTTTTATGAGAATAAAAACGTGCTCTCCTTGCAAGAGGTGTGCTGTGTTTTTTTCCCTAGTGGGCCATATTTTCTCTGTTGTGACCGTTGAGGGCTTCTCTTCAGTTCTGTTATTTCTACACCTCGTTCTGTTTCCCAGTCTGCCAAATTTGAGAGTGTGTTCCTAGTAGAGTCCTGCAGCAGTTCATGCACACTCTTTTGGTTTCCTCTTCATACTACTTTTCGTTATTAATGTCATTAATGGACGGTTAGTCTCATAAGGCAAGAGGTGATGTATCGGGACCTGTAAGTGGAGATTGATTTTGCTGCCATAAAGCCATTTGTGTGAGAAAACGATGTGAAAACCCCAATCAACCATGTACCCTATATAAGGTTGGCCCCCTTAATCAATGTTCCTGGACTTCCGCCGGCTTATCTGAATATCCCCTCCTGGACTTTCTGGCATCTACACAACAGGTAGGCGGTGAACCAGTTTGAGGATAGTGGTGGGATTAGAGTCATGCTGTTTTTATGTATTGGGTATTTATAATGCGCCTATACACAATATGTGTCAATGGCTGCAGAAAAAACGACAACTCCCAGAATGCATTGCTTTATTTAATAATGAAGCTCCAGTACTGTGAAAGGAACTCCCTGTGATATCTGTCATACAATGCATTTCTTCTGAGATCTGTGTGCAGCCCACAGTCACGGGTCTGATTCCCTGCCCTCAGTCTTTCATCTAGTAACACCTGTTGTAGCAGTGCTTAGGGTCAGGAGAACTCCAGCATGAAAGGATATAACTGCTAGGTCGTTTTCCTGCAACCTATAATCGACTTTCCTTCCCATATTTCCAAGCACAGATGAGGTCTTCTCCCTCCCCATCCTCGTCCCCAGCGTCGAGCCCCGTTTACAGCGTGTTGGGAAGCAGAACTGGGCACGTGCATTGCTGTGTCTGAGAAGCAGCCACGCTTGGTATTTGCAGAGCACATAAGCCCTTCCCGTGGGAAAGGTGTGAACTGCGCTCTGTATATGCTGTGAACAGGGCACGACACATCCGCCTGGCCAGCGACTGAGAAAATGATTTATCTGACAATCCTGATCCTTCCTGTACTGTAAATGGAAAGCTGGGCGATAGACAGCATGGAGACGATGGAGCACGTGCGGCGTCTTCTTAAGCCAAGCTAAAAGGAGGGTCTAACCTTCCGTGAAGCTCGGGCTTAGTGCTGGAAGTGTTTAAATTGATGCCAATAAAAGCATGCTGCAAGAGTCTCGCAGTTTATATTGACATGCCCGCCAGCTGCTTTCCCTCATAAATTAGGGTTAGAACCTCTTCTTGAATGTAAGGAAGAACGGTATGTTCACGGTCGTCGTGTCTATTTTTATTCTACTGTACACTGCACAGCCCTCCCCCTAATATCTTATCTGCTGCACCTCCCACTAACCTACCAGCTATAATGTTTATTATATAGGAGATGCATGTTTCAATATGGTAACCCAAGGTATCCAATCGCCTATTATAGTGCAGACGCCGCTGCAGTATAGGTGAGTATCAAGTACCATAGGACACCCAAAAATGAATTGCTAATGACTTTTGACTCGTACAACGGATTTGGCTGACATTTTGCAAACAAAAGTGTGCAAAGGCCGAGCTCACTGGTTAGAGGCCATGGCTAGTGGGCACGAAAGACATGTATAATGGCCACTGGCGAAGGGCGTGGCCACCTAGTGGGTCCAATAGAAACATCACATTTCACTGCAGCCACTTTGTTCATACTTTTTCTGCACACTGTCCTCCATAATCACCACGTTTCTTTTTAATGCGTGTATGTAGATGTAGTGAACATATGCCCACAGAGAACTTCATCTGTGAAAAGTACCAATTCTCTCCTATATGTTTGTATTTTTGAATGTATGTATGTATGAGGTTGGAATTACAAAACTGTTTTCTTCTCTTTCGCTCTACAGCTCGCAAATATGCAACATAATTGACTTTGTTAGCCTAAATAAGGTATCATATCAACTCGCTATTTTCTTTTGGATCAACATTCTTTTCAAACCTTGGCTAACACGGTACAACCAATATGAATAAATATAGATAGATAGATAGATAGATAGATAGATAGATAGATAGATAGATAGATAGATAGATAGATCTTTTAAGGGTGATATGATATGGCATTTGTAACGTGACTATACACAAGTTTTTCAAAGCGTGACGAGGGAAGGAAGGGGGAACAGAGGGAGTACAGAGACAACGATCTTAATGGACCAAGAGACATTGAGATCGCGCAAGTGCATGGGAGGGTAAAAAGTGCCAGGGGGAAGGGGAGGGGGCAGTGCTGTACATAGGATCCAAACAATAACAAGTAGTGCAGGTGGCAGGTGCAAGTAAGTGCAGACAGCAGGTGTCCAAAAGTGCAGGTAGGGGGGCGGTAGGGTTACAGATACAGACCCAAGTGCAAGGGTTGCCATGAGGCAGTGCGGGTGTGCAACTAGACAGGCAGGGACCTGGGCCTGAAATCAGAGGGTAGGCAGGTGACCAGTGCAGTATCAGACAGGAAATCAGCAGGGGAGAGGAAGAGAGAAGGCAGAAGCAAAGAGGAAGGTCTTGAGGTGCTACCGGAACCAGAGATGGTTCTCCTCGGTTGCAGGTCAAAGGATCGAAAACAAAAGGCTCGAATGCATTTTTTTCGACACCAAAAGGACCGAAAAAAGGGTCACATTTTTTTTATTTTTTTTTAAGGGGGGGTTCCCCCGACCCCCGTTTTCTTTTTATAAATAACTTTTTATGTACACTAAACTTAAAAAATATATAAATAAATACATTTAAAAAATTCAACCTTTTTTCCCCGGTCCTTTTGGATTCTAACAAAATGTCATTTGATCCTTTTGATTCGATCCTTTGACCGGACACAGTTCTCCTCAAGTTTCAGAGAGGCAGGAAGGCTGTTCCAGTTGAGGACCCCAGCCGAAGAAAGAGATCTACCACCAACTTGTTACTTGTAGAAGCGACTGACCCTGAGGGAGTTGGAGGTGGAGGATCGAAGAGCTTGAGTAGGAAGGTATTTATGAAGAGAGAGTTGGAGGTATTGAGGACTCAGGCCCCAGAAAGCTTTGTGGACAATGTAGAGGGTCTTGAACTTAATCCTTGCAGCCACTGGGAGCCACTGCAGAGATTTCAGTGCTGGTGGGATACGATCCCTGGGCTTGAGGCCACGGAAAATGCTTGCAGTCCTGTTCTGGATGAGTTACAAAGGCTGGAGAGTAGATGCAGGCACATTTAGAAAGAGGCTGTTGCAGTAGTCCAGCCTAGAGATAACCAGAGCTCTAGAGACAGTGAGTTTCTGGGGGAAGGATAGGAAAGAAAGAACACCTCTGAGGAGGTGCAGTTGGCAGTTTGACTTCTTAGAGACGTCAGATATGTGAGGAGAAAAGAAGAGTGTGGAGTTGAAGATGATCCTGTGGTTCTTAGCCTCACAGGTGGGAACAGGAAGAGGGACAAGGGAGGCCAGCCAGAGAGTGACAGGAAAGGAGGGTGCAGGTGTGCCAATGAGAAGACTCTCTGTCTTACTGGCATTGAGGCAGAGATCGTTGATGGCACACCACTCCTGGATAGCAGATAGACAATCAGAGATGAGAGAAGGAGATGAGATGGCAGAGGGGAGCCTGAAAACAAGCTGAGTGTCATCTGCATAGCACTGAAAGTTGCAGCAGAGAGTGGCAATGCGGTGGGCAAGAGGTGCCAGGTATTGGATGAACAGCCAGGGAGAGAGCTTAGACCCCTGGGGAACACCACAGGTAGAGAGTGAGATAGAACAAAGGAAGAACCCAAGTTGGACCTGGGAGGGTCGATCAGAGAGGAACGAGGTCACCCAGGTCAGGGCATGATCAGTGATACCCAGGTTATAATGGAGACGATTAAGCAGGATGGCATGGTTGACCATGTCAAAGGCAGAATAGAGATCGAGTAAGATGAGGACAGAGGGGAGATTAGAATCAAGGTTAGAGAGCAGTTCTTCACGGATGTTCAGGGGAGCAGTTACTATGTTTCTGGCTGCTCTGAAGCCAAGCTGATGGTTATGGAGACAACCAACAGATTCAGTGTGAAGATTAAGATGGGAGATGGCCAGCTTTTCCAGGAGTTTGCCCAGGAAAGGAGTGATGGAGATCAGCAATAGTTAGCTGAGCAGGAGGGATCGGCTGAGGGATTCTTGAGAAGAGGGTGCACAGGAGAGTGCTTCAGGGGGGAAGGGAAGGCTCCAGTGGCAAAGGAGTTGTTGCAGAAGTCACTCAGCCAGGGCAGGAGCAAGGGTGTCAATGTGGTCCTTGATGTTTTTGGAAGACCAGGGAAGAACCTGTTTTGACGAGGCTTTCATAGATCGGACTTGTATAGAAACCTGGTCCGGGGAGAACAGAGGAAAGGAAGAGAAAGAGGGAGGAGAGTTGGCCACTGGGGGGCGTAGGTAGGGGATAGAGTAGAGGGAGGAGGAGAGGACGAGAGGGTGGACAGGATGTCCAGCGTTTTAGAGATGAAATGAGAAGCCAGGGCCGTGCAGAGGGCCTGGGAGGGGACAGTAGAGGTAGAGACTGCAGCAGGATTGGCCAGCTCTTTGCACATTTTAAAGACTTTGGCCGAGTTGTTAGATGACGCAGAGATGCAGGCTTGGAATTGGGCTCCCTTCTTAGTGTGGGCAGAGAGCCAGTATTGCCTTTGGAGCAGGCAGCAGGCCAGTTTGTCAGAGGATGTGCAAAAAGCTAGCCATTTCCTCTCAGCCACGCTGCACTTGTGTTTAAGGGTGACGATGTCAGAGTCATAGCAGGAGTTGCACTTGGTTTTGGGCTTCAAGCGGATCCTCATGACAGGGGCAAGAACATCAAGAGTATCAGAGATAGAAGAGTGGAGCATGGAAAGGGCTGTGTCAGGATGTGAGTCAACCAGAGGAGGAAGAGGGGGAGAGAAAGTGGCAGCGAAAGCCTCACCTGACACACGCTTCATGGGTCAGATGACCGCGAATGTAGGCGGCAGTACTGGAGCTGGCTTCGCCTGAGGGGTAGAGAGGGAGAGATGGGAGTAAAGGAGAAAGTGATCACTCCAGGAGAGAGACGTGGTGAGAGGGATAGAGAGGGAGAGGTCTGAGAAGATCAGAACATCCAGAGTGTGCCCTGCAGAGTGAGTCGGGCCAGAGGGGAGAATAGAAAGAGAGAGTCTCAGAGGATGCAAAAGAGTCCAGAGGAGGGACAGGACACATCCAGGTGGATGTCAAAGTCTCCAAGATGGAGGAGTTGAGTGGTCGAGGCCAGGAGGGAGGAGGAGAAGTTCGCCCACTCAAAGGAAGGAGGTGATCTGACCAGGTGGCCGATAGATAGTAGCCAGGGTAAGAGATTGGCAGGAGAGAGCGCCTGCAGACAAGGCACTCAAAAGAGGAGTAGGACTGCATAGGAATGACAGAGGCAGGAATCCACTGCGGGAAGATCAAGGCTATACCCCTTCCGGAACAGTTGGATCTGTGCGCAGAAATTATCTTGTAGCCATCAAGGAGGAGAGTGTCAAAGCTTGTGACAGAGCTGGCCATGAACCATGTCTTGGTGAGACTAAGGACATCGAGATCAAGTTCTTCCAGGAGGCGGCAGATGTCAGAGGAGTGTTTGACAGCTGAGCGAGAGTTGAGAGTGGCAATATGGAGAAGGTTGCCAAACTTGAAAGACTTCCGGGAGGGGTACAAATCAGAGGTTCGCCATGCAGAGGTGTTGAAGGAGCCCGGGGGGGTGGGCAGATGAGGAAAGAGGAGAGGGCAAGGTAGCCAAGGAGGAGGCAGAGGGGAGAGGCAAGGAAGCCAAAGAAGGGAGAGAAGGGACAGCAGGAGTAGAAAGGAAATTGATGAGGCTTGAGAAGCGTTTATCAAAGAGGAGAAGGTTGTCCTTAGGGCCTCGGACCAGGATGGTGCCATTCAGGTGAACATTAATGTTGACCTTACAAGACTGGAAGGGGGCCAGGAGGGCCTCTCACCGGGTGACACCATTAATGGAAGAAGACGAGAAAGGGGAGGCCACAGAGACCATATGAAGAGTCCATAGGTCTGGCAAGGCAACGACAAAGAGGATGTCATTGAGGGTCTGTCTGGAGGAAGCACTGGAATAGGTGTCAACGATAGGAAAGCCTGGGTTGGAGACCAGGATATCCTATTTGAACTTCTTCCTACCAGACCTAGTGATGAGAGAAGGATAGTCGATAGAGAAGCAGTTTGAAAAGATAGGAGAAACAGAGAGCTTCATAGAGTCGGTGGGGGAAGAGGAGAGAGGAAGAGGGGTGGAGGTGAAAGGTGGTAGGGGAGACAATAGGGGAGGACACAAGTAGGGGTGCAAGCAGACGAGACAATAGTGGACAATTGACTAAGTAGACAAGAGCTCAGATGGAAGAGCAGGCAGAAAACAAGGCAGTCCGGTAAGCAAATCAGGTTTCCAGAGCATCGGGAACAGAGTAGTCAATAAAAAGATAAACTAGAAGAAGGTGGAGCACAGCAGAACAAAGAAATATATATAAAAGAACAGAGCAGTATTCAAATATAAACCTAGAAGAAGTAAGAATGCAGCAAAACACAAAGCAGTGGGATGGACGGGAGGAGGTGGGTGCAAACGGGCTGTGGCGCGAGAATACAACTTTTACAAATGCACAACTTACTGTGCCACGGAGCACCTGTCCTCACCCCAGCACCGGAGAAGTTGACGTTGGCGTTGCCTGAGGATGGTGGGGATGGCCAGTGGGGACTGAGGGAGTAAAAATATGTTGATGCATGCTTAACTGCTGTCTGGGCAGAGGTTCGGGCCCTGGGTCCTCTTGGTCTGAACAGGTCCAAAGAGGAATTGCCCTTTTCTTCATCTACCCTTCGCTTCGAACTCCCAGGCGAGAGACGCCCTTGATCTAAGAGTTAAGAGCAGAAGGGAAGAGGCCGGGCTAAGAAGATGGGTGGTGCTTAGGCCAGGTAACCTAGATCCACTTGCACCTGCTCCCTATCTGCAAAGGAAAAGAGGGTGGAGGGCTGCTTAAGAAGGGAAAAAGAGTGGCAACCAGGAAGGCACCAGCTGGGTGGGGCTTAGGCCAGGTGACCTAGATCCACTTTCACCTACCCCCATCTGCAAAAGCCTGTGCATTGTGGACAGGGCATGTGACCATGTGACCTGAGACCAACCCTTTATCTTCGAAAACTCATCTAAGATCTCCTCACTTGGGAGAGGAAATATTATCTCTTGAAACGAGCAGCGTAGTTATGGGCAGCACCAGCCTCTTGCTTGGGAGGGCTTAAGCTCTCCTTCTTTTAGGCAGAAGGAAGCACTCTGCTGTGAGGCCTGCCATAGGGAGATTTTCTCACATGCAAGAATTGATTTATATTTACACAGTAATGAAAGTAGCGCAACAGAAAATTTAGAGAGGCAAAGGACAAAAACCTGTCCTGGCTATATACATATACCCACCTCTGATGAAGCCAACGTCTTAAAGGAATAGGGCGCTCAAAAATGTTATGGGCTTAAAAGATGGGAAATAATACAAAATATACAATAAACATCTTTTTAATGAAAGTTCCTAGGTAAAATGGTACACAAATAATGTTCAAACTCCTTTAAAATCAAGCACTGGGAGGCGTCCATTTTGTGAAATGGACAGCCCCACATGTTTTACAAGTTGCCACGTAGTATGACGTCAATGATGTCGAAAATTTAGTATATAAGTATGTTTTTTTATGAAAGGTGTTGAGATTATGCTGTGTGACATCTACTGATGTTCGTTGTACTCCCTGTTTAAGATAATTGTTTTCAACACAGCGTACACCTTGCCAACTTCTTGAGTCAACCTTATTATTGATGTTTGAGTAATTTCTGCATCCCCATCCTTCCCACTTCATCTTAAAGAACCCATTTCCCGGGTTCAAGTGGTAGCGGGTCAGATGGTTGAAATAAAAGGTCTGTCAATTTAGTAGACTCGAGACTTTCAGATTATCTGACACCCTCTCCCCCTGGAAGGATGCACAGTTTCCTGTGGAGGACGGCCAGCACAGTCAAGCTTGCAATTAAAGAAGATACAGGTGGGACGGGTCCTTTTTTGACAAAATCCCTCCTGGTTTCCAATGGTGCAGAGTGGACTGAAGGCAACATCGGTTGGATTGCTGGAGGGGAAAGGCTTTCAGCTAAAAAGCAAATGGTGAGTAGACTAAGAGACTGGCAATAGTGTGGGGGAAAAAGGGGATTGTAATAAGTGGAAATTAACAGGGGTTGTTTTAGTGATTGTCAAAGGAGGACAAAGGAACGTCAAAGTTAAATGATAAAGCGGCATGGTGAGGCGTATAGTGCCTGAAAGCCTGATAGTCCCTGTTCAAGGAACGCAGAAGGGAACTTTTCAAAATCCAAGTCGATAATATAGGCTACACACAGATAGATCTGTGAAAGGACTTGATTTAAACTCCCATCAGAGTATGTTAGGGACTAAGAGAAAGGAGGTCATTACGTTTATGTGAAGTCAACTGTCTGTTTTTGAATTTTATATTTAAAGAAGTGGTAGGAGAAAACAGCAAAGATAGGCTGTGTTGTGTAGAGATAAAAGGTCATTACTCATTTTAGGCAATTGTCGGCACCGACTAAAGAGTATGTTGATCGTAGAGAAGATTGAAATTATTGGGACATAAAGGCTTTGAGCGGCAAGTGTGGAGCATGCTCAAATTGATTGTTTTTCTGATACATACGTTTGTGTAGACCCTGCTAAGTATAGACAGTCGATTGAGACTTGTCAAAATGGCAGAAGACACACCACTGATGCACATGTGTAAGACATTGCCCAAACACATGCCCAGGATCAAACAGTATATTGCAGAATGGGTGAAAGGCACGGCAGATAAGATGCTCATGCTGTGGACACAAGGGGGATCGCTGTCAAAAGCAGTTTTGCAACACATGACCACATACCTGAACGCAGCATTCACAGGGAAGAAATTAGAGAAAAAAATAGCTCTTTTAGAGCTCTGGAAAATGTACCAGGAGGAGTTATATAGTACATATTGGAGATAGAATCAATAAGGTTCATCAAGAGATGAGGACAAAAGGCGAATTGGGAAACAGGAGAAAAGAAGATTGATCTATAATTGCCCAATCAAGAGGCAAGGAAGGAAGCCCGTTCAGTTTCGAGCCCAGAACCCTGTCTTTAGACAAGTTAACTTTGAATAAAAATGACACGGATGAAAGACATACTAGTTGGGGACTTGATATGTCAGACGAAGAAAGGGAAACCTTCTTAGTGGAATAGGGAGAAAGCAAATGTGTCCCGGAAGGATGTATGTTGTCAGACAAGGAAGTACGATGATCAGATCAAGAACAATGTAGAGCTAGAACTCCAGAACCCATGTATGTCCTGAGCACCTTAAAAGACAAGCACATAGTGAAAGAGGAGAATCACCACCATATATGAGCAGGCTATAGTTACTGCCCGGTAGATGGCAATGCAGAACCATTGTCCCTACTATGGATAATTAGACAATGGGAGGCGATGGCGGAGGTAGGTATATGCAGTTCTCCCTATCAGAGAAAGGAGTGGCCAGGCCACAGTAAATCCTGTGGCTGCAGATGGATAAGGAAAATTTAAGGTGTAAACTCCCTAGTTTAACGGCTGGGTTGGGAAAATGGATTTATGAGCTAGAAATAATGACAGTAGGACATACTCTAGCTATAGGGGACATTAAAGGTCACCTGGCAGCCATTTTTGGGTAAAGGGCTGTCGACATTTGGACATGAGCAGGGTATTCTAGTGTCACAGCACAGAACACAGCTCATGATGGAGCACCATTTAACAATTGTAGAGCAGCTGTTTGGAGAGCTCTGAGACTACAGTATCCTGATACCTCAGATATGGGTGCAGTATGGCACGTAAAATGCAATCAGATGAAAATCTGCTTGCTTGCATTCAATCCATTCAGGAGCAATGGTTTTTGGAAACTTGAGAGCCTTTGGGAAAATCAGTGGTGGTATTTTACCACATTTTATGTCAATGACTTCCGGAGCAAGTGCAGAGGCAGCTCAAGAAATTAGTGGGGATGGAAGCAAAACCGTGGACCAAAATGCAGTTGACAATTGTGCATCACTGTCGACTGTTACAGGGGAAGAATAAAAACAGGAAGAAGCTAGGAAACTCGAAGAAGCCAAATTAGTGCAGAAAAAGCTGTCAAAATACTCTCTAGAAGGGGCAGTTTGATAGGCGTAGAAGGACTCGGAAAGCAGCGACCTATAGGTGCCTCACAGGTGAACAATCAACGTCAAATGGACCAAGGGGGAAGTGGGTTAATGCAGCAAAGTCGAGGAATACATTTTCGAGGAAGGGGTAGTTTTCAGAATAATAAAAGCCGTTTTCAGAACGAGCAGAATGACAATCAGAATATGCAAGGAAGGCAAAGTAGAAGAGTGCGCCTTGTATGTTGAACGTGTGGCATAACAGGCCACATTGCTTGTATGTTTGGGAACCAAGGCGATGCACAGAATGGGCAATTTTCAAGGAGGGGGGACAGCTTACCCTACAGTGTACAGCCCACAAGTTAGCAATGGATTTGCACAAGATCAGACAGCGTATCAGAAACAAGCACCGCAAATACAGCAGGCACAACAAATGCACCATTGAGTCCGCCGCAAGGGCAGTCACAGTACACACCCATGCAAATACAGCAGAACACAAACACATGACATTTAATGACACCTAGAATGGGGGTTGCTACTGTAATGAATGGAAATCCTTTTACAGGTACTGGGATGAGCATATATCCACAATAGTACTTCTCACAGCGTGGCTTGATGTGTTCAGTACTATCAGTAACACCAGACCCCCAAGAGGAACTGAGGGTTGATGCATCAATAGGAGGAAAATCCTTTTCTTTTTTAGTAGACACAGGTACGACTCGCTCATGAATATGGGAGGGAAAATTTCCGTTATCAGGAAATGCCATGAATGCTATTGGCTTCTCTAGAGCTACAAGTAGAGTTCCTTTTACTAATGAATTGCCAATTTATGTGGGAAAATGTGACATGTCTGCACCGTTATTGTATTCATGACAAACTCCAGTTAATATTTTGGTGGGAGATCTAATGACGAAACTTAACATGACGATTTAATTCACTGATGATGGCATAGTATGTTCCACTCCTGGGATACACTATTTAAATATTATTATGTTGGAAATTCAAGGAAATGCTCCACAGGATGAGAAGGAGTTATGGGAAAGGAGGGGGTGTTCTTTGTCCCCCCAATGATGCCTTATGGCGGCAATATAGTACTGGGAAGCCTGTAATGCCAGTAGCATTGTTGAGGGTATCGCTTGAACAGCTGCACTTCCCTGCACATGTAACTTAGGGAGAGTCTGGCTACAACTATTGCAGATGACTGGTTCCTACTGAACCTGCTAGAACACATTGAAGTATTTCCTAGAAGGGGAATATGTGAAGTATTGAGGTCTGACAATGGTCCAGATTTTGTAAATGAATTGTTTGAGCAGATATGTTTGTTATTAAATATTAAACATAAGTTTTCTTCTGCTTCTCACCCTTAAATGAACGGGATATGTGAGAGACTCAATGGTCTGCTCAAAGAGAGAATAGCTACATTGAAATTATCAATGAAGAAGGGATTGTTCTACTGGCAACCCTTTCGCTCATATGCATTAAGGAAACAGCCTGGGCCGGACCACCACCTCACACCCCACAAACTAGTAACAGGGAGGCGAATAATAACTTCTCTGACTCCTCCATCGAGGAATGGAAGTGATGCCCAGAAAACAGCAGAAATATTAGGAAATGAGATAACTGACTAGTTGACATGTATGACCACTAATATCTCTGTCATTTCAGACCAATACAGCAGCAATAGGTGTCGGTCTCAGGATGCAATCAAAGATCATTCAGCAATCGAACTACCTGTTCCTAGACTGATTGTTGGAGATTCGGTCCTAATCCACAATTTCACAAGGAAGTGGCAGTAGCCTCATTTTGTTGGTCCTTTGTGATTGAACATATTTCCCCTTCAGCAGTGAAAGTCAAAGAAATGTGTGCCTGGATTAACCTGGGAGATGTCAAGCCCCCTCATTCGAAGGCTATAATTACATTATAACACATTGGCCACAGAGACCGATCCACCCCCACCCGTTGAATCAGAAGCAAGTAACCACGAGGTAGTTCAGCACGTGCAGATCGATGACGAGGAAGAAGGATGCAGAAAGTGCTGAATAAATAAATGCAAGTTTGCATTTGGACTGTGGCTCCCTTTGAACACTCCTTATAGATATTATAGCAGGTGTGAAAACCTGATTGCTTGAACCACAGAGATCTTTTGAAATGTTGGACTTCAGAAAAGCATTGAAGTCCTAAAAACGTATGCCAGATCTTGAATTTCTATTTGGCGACTGGAAAAGGAAGCCATTCCCTAACTCGTTTTTCACTGAGTTCTTGTTTGGTCTCCCTAATGGTATTGTCTGATGTCAACACTCACCGGCTCATTTTTTCTGTTTTTCTCTTTATTTTATGATCATATCCTGCATTGGTGGGGAGAACTACTGATATATGCGTTTTTCTGCAAGATCCTAAGAATGATCCAATCGATTATTGAGAAAATTCTATAACTTCCGGAGCATCTGCCAAGCTTGCCTGATTAAAGCAATTTTTCCTTCCTTAAAACGTAGTTCACAGGCATGATGTGGAGTTCTCATAGTGATAATACAGCAGACAACTAAAGAGCAGAGCAACGTGTGAGGAATCACCGGTGGTGGGGTTTGATGTACTGCTGTATAATATATGCATGCACCATATTCATTGCTGTTTTTCTGCTTCTCACGATACACACTGTTTATTATGTTGGTCCAAAGAGGGCAGCAGTTCCCTTGTTCCTCCCCACACAAGATGCTGTTGCAGACATAACTATTTCATGAAAACCAAGGCCATATGTGATCATTCCTACACCAGTGACATTCCTACACCAGTGACACGTGTAGAGTTACCTATCCAATTGACAAGTGTTCCTATGATCCACCTGTAGGAAGGATGGTTACTGATCTGTTTCATGAGTTGTTAGCACGCACGCTTCTTGCATGGAAGAGGCCTAAGAGAAGTGCAAGAGGAGATGATTATGAGTTAATTAATTATCTTGATAGTACAGCACATTTGGGGAATAACATGTAGTATCAGTACATGAAAGAAGTGGGCAAAAGTACTTCTGATGAGAGTTGCTATGTTTGTACTCTCCTACCTTATGCATTGGGGAACTCTAAGATATTTATAGCTATTGAGATAGATGTCCAGACAGCCCATTGCCTGACTCACCTTGCACTTGTCATACAAGAGGTCAATTCCAGGGTCGAACAGCATCGTTAATATGGGTGACAGAATGGTCAGCACCAGAAGAAGCTGATTATGTACAAGATTTAAAGACAAGAGCAAGAGCACATGCAAGAAATCATGTGATAAGATACATACAACCTGGTATGAAGGAAGCAGGAATCTAATGGGAAATAAACAAGAGGCTTAATTGCCAAGGAAAAACGGAAGAAGAAATATGAAGTTGCAAAGAAAGAGGCCAGATGCAAGTCTGAGGAACCGTACTTTCACCAGATGGCTGGGAAGAAGGAGGGACTATATGCAGAGCAGTAGCAGTAATTGGACATCGCAAGCCAGTTATAGATCGTGTGGAGGCAGGATGCAAACCAGTATGGCCAAAGCTTGCCAAGCTACTAACCTGGGTGGAAGACAGAGGAGGTCCAGTGCAGATAGTGCCTCTGGTAAGTGCAGAACTGTGCTTCAGAAACAAAGGCACAAGAAAAGTTGTCGAGAATCAGCAGTGCAATCGAATCTTTGATGTACCAGAAATTAAGGATGGGACAGTAGTGATAATGGACCACTACTAGGCCTGTGGATCCAGAGCATACATGAAGATGCCCAAGGACTGGGGTGGGCTGTGTTCCATAGTAATCATTCATGTTCCAGCATTAGTGATTCAGAAAAGTGACCTGAACATTGGGGAGTTTCCCAAAGCTGATGCTCATCTAGGAAGGAAGAGATCACTGAAACTATCACACAAATGAAGAGGGATAATTATTACTCAGCAAAGTCAATAGCAGCTTTTGACTTCATTCCGTATGGCACAGGTTGTTCAGCAAGACTGCCTCAACGTTTCCAATTATCTTCATACCAGGTATCCAGATGATGGCAAACACTGAATGGTTACAAATAATCAGATGGGAGCGCCTGCAAACGGTCGATACAACCATAAAGGGATTCAACCAGGGGCGTTGCTAGGGGGGGGGTAAGGGGGCTATAGCCCCTGATCTTTTGGTTGTAGCCCCGGATAGAATCTCAGGAGCTACAGCCAAAAGATTAGCTAGCCCCCAGTCCCAACAGTTCCGACATCAGCTTAGCCCCGGGTCTTTTCCAGACCTAGCAACACCCCTGGATTCAACGCAATCAAAGAAGAGTTAAGGGCCATAGGACTAATGACACTACAGAACAGATATGTTCTAGACATGATCACAGCTATGGATGGAGGCGTTTGTGCCAAAATCAGAGAATCATATTGCACATCCATACCTTCTCACGATGAAGAAAATGGGACCCTGACAGAGGCCATAACAATGCTGATGAACTTGCACGTCAAAATCGAAGATGAAGTAAAAGATGTTGCAGATGACAGTTGATCTTCTCATGGGTACCTCAGTGGGTGTGGAACATTTTCAAGTTTCTTGGAGCATTTCTAGTAATGATAATGTTTGGATTTTGTGTGATCAAAATAATCATCACGCATTTCAAAAAGACAACGAAGAAAGCAATAGGAATGAAGATCATGATTGATATCGAATCTGGAGTTGCTGACGTATGAAGAAATCAGAGACTACATAAAGGCCAGTATCCATGATATTATATTATATGTAATTTATAAAGCGCCTATACACAAGTGGTTCAAGGCGCGACAAGGCAAGGGAGGGGGAACAGAGGGAAGACAGAGACAACAATCCTACTAGACCAGGTGACATTGAGATTGTGCAAGGGCAGGGAGAGAGGGAAAAGTGTGAGGGGGAAAGGGGAGGGGCAGTGCAGTACATAGGATAACAATAAAATAAATAAAACCAATGGATACATTAAATAAGAAGTGCAGCCAAGTGTTGGCAAGTGCATGGGTAAGTGCAGACATTGGGTGTTAGATACTGGTAGGGGGCTGTAGGGTTACATAAACAGCCCCCAATTGCAGGGGGAGATGCCAGGGGGGCAGAGCAGGTGTGCAACTGGCAGGGATGGGTCCTGGGCCCGACAACAGAGGGTAGCTAGGTGATCAGCTCAATTTCAGATTGAGCCAGGAGTTAAGCAGGGGAGAGGAGGAGAGAAAGCGGAAGCAAAGAGGAAGGTCTTGAGGTGCTTCTGGTACGGGGGATGGTTCTCCTCAAGTTTCAGGGAGGCAGGGAAGTTTTTCCAGAGGGAGGACCCAGCTGAAGGAAGAGACCTACCTCCAAATTGTTGCTTGGAGAAGCAACTGACCCGGAGGGAGTTGGAGGTGGATGAGCGAAGGGCTTGAAATGGAAGATATTTAGGAAGGGAGATTTGAAGGTATTTAGGCCCCAGGCCCCAGTAGGCCTTGTGGACAATGCAGAGGGTTTTGAACTTAATCCTCTCAGACACTAGAAGACAATGCAGAGATTTCAGTCCTGGAGAGATGCGATCCCTGGGCTTGAGGCCAAGGACAAGACTCGCAGTCCTATTTTGCATGAGTTGCAGCGGGTGGAGTGTCACGCTTTTATAACACGGCACACTATAGCCAGGGACTCTTTCCCCGACAATGAACGTGGCGCACAACAAAAATGCTTTTTATCTTTAATAAGTCACAGATTCTCTTGTTTGAGTAGCCTTTCAACCCGTCTCACACCCAACCTTCACAAACACCCATGTCCCAATGGACTAGGAACCAGGCCGGTGTGTATTAATAAGATATTTATTAATTTAATATTTAATGAAAAAGGAAAAAAATATTAAAAATACAAAAGCCAATAATATGTGGCAACAAAATTGCAATGATTACTACTGAACAATTAGTTTCAGATATTCTATCACAGTTTACACAGATCTTTAATGGAAAAACAGGAAAAAGAACAGTTTTTAATCAAATGATAGCCTCAAGATTTAGCACCCCCACTGCAACACTCACCCCCAAACATCAGCTAACTTAATTCCTTTGAATGGAAGGCCGTGGCAAGGAATAAGGAGAGAGAGAGAAAAATCGGATTTGGAATAAAGCCCAGCACCACAAGATGGGAAGACAGAAAAGAAAGTGACAAACGTTTTTTGGAGCAAAACAGCATAATCAGACTTGGATTATTACTCACACGGCTACTCACAAATGCTGTGGGACAGAATAAAGGAAATTCGTGTTGCTACACTTGAGGAGATAGGGAAGCTTAGAGGCTACTAATAAGTACACAGAAAAAATTTGGAAATAAGGTTGGAAAATCGATTTTGGGGAGAAAGCAAATGCAGAAGGAAAAAATACAAACAGCAAATGGAAATTCGTTTTACATCGGATTTACAATGACAGGTAGCTAAGGAAAGGGTTTAGCTTTCAAAATCAGAAATCGGTTTTTAAAGATATGGACAGAGGCACATAACAGATAGAATTCTAGGCAAAAGGGACTACAGTTTGGGGTTTTCAATAGGACAAAGCAAAGTAAGAGTTTGTGGGGTTATGCACACAATACACAGGCAAATTCGATTTTTAGTTACACAGAGACTAATTCTGTTGAGGCTATACTTTAATGGCTATAGTTAATTTCAAACAGCAACAATTTTGAACATGAATTGCAATGGGGGAATGAATTGATTTATTTCAAAATGATAATAAGGACCTATACAGACAACTGGGAGATTTATCAAAGGAATACGCTAACATAAACAGGCTAATACAGAATCTTCTATGGAAAGGTGAATGAATTATACTGGCAATTTGGTGTAAAGCGCTCTATAAATCAATCAATCAATCAATCAATTTGGGACTTTAAATGGGATTTTCAATGGGGTTATGTTGCAAAATGAAAATATTATACAATTTAGGGCTGGATTTATTTGCTACTTACAAAGGAAGCCTTGGTTTAGGATTCTGGGAAAATAGCTGGATCTCAGGACACTCTGGACAGCTAGGGCAAAGGGCCTGGTTTCTGCACTCTCCTGGATGGGATTCTGGACAGCGAGCTGGATTCCAGGACACTCTGGACTGCTCGGCTAGGGGTCTGGTCTCTTCACTCTCCTGGGTGGGATTCTGGACAGTCAGGTGGATCTCAGGACACTCTGGACTGCTAGGCAAGGGGTCTGGTCTCTGCAGGTATCCGCAGGAGAAGCAAGAAGCCAACAACAAGTAAGTGTAGCAAGGGCGCGGCCAGAAGCAACTACCTCAGGCCATACTACCCTACCACTCATTCTAACAATGCATCACCACCGTAAATTCATTATAATTGCTTTCAGAAACTCTGTCCTTTGCATGTGAAAAGTGTCCCCAATTGCATTTAGAAGCAGTGACCAATAGCCTCTCTGTGAATTTAGAAGTGTGCCCGATAGCCTCTCTCTGAAAGTTGCATCTAGAAGTGTGCCCAATTGCATTTAGAAGTGTACCCAATTGCATTTAGAAGCTGTGACCAATATCCTCTCTGAGGAAAGTTGCATTTAGAAGTGTCCCCAATTAAATCTAGAAGTGTGCCCAATTGCATTCAGAAGTGCACCCAATTGCATTTAGAAGTGTACCCAATTGCATTTAGAAGCTGTGACCAATAGTCTCTCTGAGAAAAGTTGCATTTAGAAGTGTCCCCAATTGCATTTAGAAATTATGACCAATAGCCTCTCTGAGAAAAGTTGTATCTAGAAGTGTACCCAATTGCATTTAGAAGTGTGACCAATAGCCTCTCTGAGAAAGTTGTATCTAAAAGTGTACCCAATTGCATTTAGAAGTTGTGCCCAATAGTCTCTCTGAAAAAGTTGCATTTAGAAGTGTACCCAATTGCATTTAGAAGTGTACCCAATTGCATTTAGAAATTGTGCCCAATTGCATTTAGAAGTATTCCCAATTGCATTTAGAAGTTACGACCAATAGTCCCTCTGAGAAAAGTTGCATTTAGAAGTGTGCCCAATAGCCTCTCATTGAAAGTTGCATTTAGAAGTCTGCCCAATAGCCTCTCCTTGAAAGTTGCATTTAGAAGTGTGCCCAATAGCCTCTCTGTGAATTTAGAAGTGTGACCAATAGCCTCTCTGAGAAAAGTTGTATTTACAAGTGTACCCAATTGCATTTAGAAGTTGTGCCCAATAGTCTCTCTGAGAAAGTTGCATTTAGAAGTGTACCCAATTGCATTTAGAAGCTGTGACCAACAGTCTCACTGAGAAAAGTTGCATTTAGAAGTGTCCCAAATTGCAATTAGAAGTTATAACCAATAGCCTCTCTGAGAAAAGTTGCATTTAGAAGTGTACCCAATTGCATTTAGAAGTTGTGCCCAATAGTCTCTCTGAAGAAGTCGCATTTAGAAGTGTACCCAATTGCATTTAGAAGTTGTGACCAATAGCCTCTCTGAGAGAAGGTGTATTTAGAAGTGTACCCAATTGCATTTAGAAGTGTACCCAATTGCATTTAGAAATTGTGCCCAATTGCATTTAGAAGTATTCCCAATTGCATTTAGAAGTTACGACCAATAGTCCCTCTGAGAAAAGTTGCATTTAGAAGTGTGCCCAATAGCCTCTCTTTGAAAGTTGCATTTAGAAGTGTGCCCAATAGCCTCTCTGTGAATTTAGAAGTGTGCCCAATAGCCTCTCTCTGAAAGTTGCATCTAGAAGTGTGCTAATATCCTCTCTCTGAAAGTTGCATCTAGAAGTTGTGACCAATAGCCTCTCTGAGAAAAGTTGTATTTAGAAGTGTACCCAATTGCATTTAGAAGTTGTGCCCAATAGTCTCTCTGAGAAAGTTGCATTTAGAAGTGTACCCAATAACATTTAGAAGTTGTGCCCAATAGCCTCTCTCTGAAAGTTGCATCTTGAAGTGTGCCAATATCCTCTCTGTGAAAGTTGCATCTAGAAGTTGTGACCAATAGCCTCTCTGAGGAAAGTTGCATTTAGAAGTGTGCCCAATGGCATTTAGAAGTGTGCCCAATTGCATTTAGAAGTGTACCCAATTGCATTTAGAAGCTGTGACCAATAGCCTCTCTGAGGAAAGTTGCATTTAGAAGTATCCCCAATTGCATTTAGAAGTTATGACCATAGCCTCTCTGAGAAAAGTTGTATCTAGAAGTGTACCCAATTGTATTTAGAAGTTGTGTCCAATAGTCCCTCTGAGAAAAGTTGCATTTAGAAGTGTCCCCAATCGCATTTAGAAGTTGTGCCCAATAGTCCCTCTGAGAAAAGTTGCATTTAAAGTGTCCCCAATCGCATTAAGAAGTTGTGCCCAATAGCCTCGCTGAGAAAATTGCAATAGTGTTATACCATGCCGGGCCGAACCGATCAATCTCCCTAATAATCTCTCGGTACAAAATCCCTAAAACCCTCCCTGTATAAAGTCGAATTGAAAGAAGTGCACCTACTAGCGTGCCCTAATTAATCGTGTTATTATAAACAACAGTTTAGATGTGTAATGTAGAATCTAAAATGGTGACTAATTAATCTAATACAAAGTTGAATTAGGTCCATGCCTAATACCCTCCCTGTATAAAGGTGAATTGAAAGAAGTCCCCCCACTAGCGTTCCCTATTCAATCCTATTAGTATAACTAACAGTATAGCTGTGTAATGTAGAATCTAAAACGGTGACTAATAATCTAATACCCCCTCTAAGCAAATTGAATCTAGAGGCTGACCGAATATCTTCTCTGTGTACAGGTGAAGTTAGAAGTGTACCTAATAAATTAATATCATCTCTGTCTACAATTGTATCTAGAAAAGCACCAAACAGTCTAGTATTGTCTTTGAGCAGTTGAACCTAGAAGTGTGCCTAAAAGCGTGACACCACCGATCTTAGATCCACAATCAGAAAGCCCTCCTAAATCAACCTAAAAGCTCGCACCGATCATGAGTGCACCCACTCCACCAGAGTCTGACAGAAACGACCCCCGTGGACCACCCCCACTCTCCGATCTACCTTCCTTCCCGTCCCCCCTCCCAAATCACCCCACCCTCCTTCGCACTCCCTGCCATTCCCCTCTCCAAACACCAATCCAGGGGGGCACGATGGCGAGCCACTCACCCTAAGACCACTCATCCCCTGAACCCCACCCCAGACCCGCCAGCACTACCCATACCCGCTCCCCTCACTATCATACCTGGCACACCCCACCCTGCAATCACCCACCCCCCGCCTTGCCCTCATTCCCCTGCCACCTTCCCCCTGACCGCACCATTTCCCCTCCCTAAAAACTGCGCGCCTAGCCCTAGCAAGAATCGAAGCTGCTTCCCTCTCCCCTCTGACCAGCCCTACTCTCTCTCACACACCAGTCGCAGCAAAGAAACTAAAGAGGAAATGTTCCTGGTCCCCCTCAATCTCTCAGCACTCCTCGCCTCCCCTGTCTCGACCCACCACCTCTCTCCCGCAATCGGCTCCTTCCCATGTGGCTTCTCCCTTCCTGAAACCCCTCTCCCTCGATTTCTCATCCACTGCAACTGAAACTCCTAACCGCCCACACCCCACCTTCAAATCCCCCAACCCAAACCCGATCACCCTATCACACGCAGCCACCCAACCCCGCCCGAAGCCTGCCAATTTTTCTGCTTGCCCAGTATTCCCATCTAGCATCACCCACCCGACCCCTCTCCCTCCACTCTCTCCGCCACCGCCCCATCCCGCTCCAGCACCGAGACCAACCTTACCTGCCGATGTGAACTGTATCCTATTTAACGCCCGATCTGTATCAAAAAACAGACATTGCATCTTTGACCTCCTCGCCTCTGTCAAACCAGACCTAGTTTTCATCACTGAAACCTGGTTCTCTGACGACTTCGGCCCAATCGCTAATGCATCCTTTCCCCCTGACTACTCCCTCATCCCACTGAACCGTCCATCCAGAGGAGGGGGGGGGGTAGCATTCGTCTTCAAATCTCTCTTCCGCGCCTCAATCATCGACAACCAACCCTCCATTCCATCCTGCAAATCTCTCCTCGTTAAACTATCCCTCTCCCCGTCGCTCTCACACAGATTCCTAATAATCTACAGGCCCCCTGGCTACGATAGACAATTCGCAAACAACCTTTGCGATTCTATCGCCACCCTCCAACTAAACCATCCCAACCTCACCCTTCTTGGAGACTTCAACATATGGCTCGACATCCCCACCAACCCTATGACACACTCCCTGGTTGACGGTTTAGATGCAATCAATCTCCAACCCCACATAAATGGCCCGACTCACTATAAAGGACACACTCTTGATGCCATATTTAGCTCCAACACCGTGATTCATTTAAAGCCCCCCCCCCATCATCTGGTCCGATCACTTCATTCTCTCGTTCACCATCCACTCACCCGACCCCCTTCCCGTACTCGTATCTGAACCTCCGAATCTATGCAAATGCTGGAAAAAATGAATAATCACCCCGGACCTAGCCGAGGCACTCCTCCAGTCTCCACCACCTACCTGCCGTCTCAACAACCAACTAACCCCTGAGGCCTTTGATTCATGGCTCAACACATCTCTGATGCGGCTCACCCCCCTGTGCAAACCATCAACCCGCCATGGCCTTTTCCCCAGATGATTCACTCCTGAGTTGAAGACCACTAAACGACAATACAAATACCTAGAACGCAAATGGCAGAAAGAGAAAACCCACAAGAGCAGGACCACCTTGGCCCGACACCTGTATCGGTACAAGGCCGAAATCCGGAAAGCAAAAAAAGCCCACTACAACACCTGAATCCTAGACTGCAAAAACCCAAGCAAAGAACTCCACAAAATCATCTCCGAATTCACAAATCCGGCTTGTAACACAACCGTCTGGACCCCGTCACAATCACTGTGCGACTCACTCTCCCTCCACTTTTACACCACGGCTATCGAAAGGACAAAAACTCTAACCACCAAACTGGCTCTCTTACAGCCACCAGGCAATCCTCTGCCGTACCGGCTAGCCCATCAGCTGCAACCTCTACGCAACCAACGTTCGAATCCTTTAGTCCAATATCACCAGAACAATTTCTCAAACTTCTATCTGCCCACAAACCATCTGGATCACCACTTTACCCTTGCCCAGCCACAACCCTTAAATACATTTTTGCTTCCACCTGCGCAGGAGAACACGCAAGATCTATCATAAATGCCTCCCTTTCTTCCGGTATCTTTCCAGACACATTCAAAATGGTGCACGTCAAACCTCTAATTAAAAAACTTTGCTCGACCCTCTCGAGCCCAAAAACTACCGCCCCATCTCAAACACCAGGTTCCTTGCCAAACTCATTGACCGAACCGCGTACTCTCAACTAAATGCCTTTGTCGAAGCCAACAATCTCCTAGACCCCGCCCAATCAGGTTTCAGAACACGACACAGAACTGAAACCACCCTAACCTCGATCTGGGATGACATTAAAATGACAGCAGACTCCACGGGATGCGCCGCACTAATCTTTCTCAACCTATCGGCCGCCTTTGACACGATCAATCACTCAATCCTCCTAGACCGCCTCCACTCCCTAGGAATTTGTGGAACCGCTCTTAAATGGATAGCTTCATTCCTCAAAGACAGGCACCAAATAACGACACTCTCCAGCTTTACCTCCCAAGCCCGACCAGTCAACACGGGAGTCCCACAAGGAGCATGTCTATCCGCCCTCCTGTTCAATCTCTACCTGATCACCCTCCCACCAATAATTCATTCACACAACATCCTGTGTTACAACTACGCCAAAGACACTCAACTAATTCTAAAATTCCTGAACTCGAAACCCAAATCCTGACCTGACCTGGCATCCTGCCTCCATAACATAGAACTCTGGATGACCCAAAGCCACCTCTTGTTAAACCCCTCCAAAAGAGAAATCATGGTTTGCGGCAAATCCGATCTTCTTCCGCACCCACTACCCGGGGCACCCGCCATGGGCAACTCACCGACACCCTCCAACACAGTGAAAAATCTTGGATGCACCCTGGACTCTGACCTAACACTCTCGCGCCAAGTCAACAATGTCTCAAAGTCCTGCCACTACCACCTTAAAAACCTTAGGCGCATTTTTCCATATCTCTCCTTTCCCAACAGACTCTCCGCGGTCCAATCAATCGTTATATCAAGACTGGACTACGCAAACCCCCTATACCTCGGAATCCATGCCTACCATCTGAATAAACTCCAAAGGGCACAAAACGGGGCGACCAAAATGCTACTTGCCCTCGGTCCAAGAGACCACGTATCCCCAGCCCTTAAGACACTGCACTGGCTTCCAGTAGCCCGTAGGGTGGCTTTCAAAACCTTATGCCTCTCCCATCGAGCACTGCATAAAACTGGACCTCAATATCTTCAAGACAAACTAATACCTTATCATCCCACTCGCACCCTAACATCAAGCTCAGCCGGCCTCCTAGTAATTCCTAAGACTAACTCAGTCAGGTTAGGCGGATCATCATTCTCAGCCCTGGCCCCAACCATGTGGAACTCGCTCCCACCCCACATCCGCCAAACTGACGATTTAACGTCCTTCCGCAAACTACTGAAAACCTGGCTCTTCCCCTAAAACCAACCGGTTTTCCAAACTTGCATCATCACAATAAACAACAAACAAACGTCCTGAAGCGAGAAATTGACAGCTAATAAACTCAAATGTAAACTAGTAAGACAAACAGAACTAAACGAGTAATGTAGATCAAAACAGCGAAGTGGATAATAGGAATAAATCATTGGGAAAGTAATGAGACCTAAACTGATGAAATGGACATAATGAATAAAGAGGGAACGTAGTGAATGACAGATGAAATAGTTAGAATGGATGAAGCGTATAGAACAGATGAATGCACTAAGTGGAAGAGTGCATGAGTGGAAGAACAGACGACGAGAAAGATCAAATGAGTATGGAGATCGGATGGAATAGATGAACATACAAAAGCCAATGAGTGCGTAGAGTGTTTGGGTGTGTAGAGCGGACCAGCGTGTAGAGTTGATGAGAATGTGTAGAGTTGATGAGTACGTAAATACAGAGAAGCGAATAGAACGCAGAAGGGCGTAGAACTGATGACTATACTGAACGGACGAACGTATAGACTGAATGAACGTTTAGACAAGACGAACATGTAAGAGCGAATGAGCATGTAGAGAGGATGAACGAGGGGAGCGGATGAGTGTGGAGAGCGGATGAGTGTGGAGAGTGGATGAGTGTGAAGAGCGGACGAGTGTGGAGAGTGGATGAGTGTGGAGAGCGGATGAGTGTGGAGAGCGGATGAGGATGGAGAGCGGACGAGTGTGGAGAGCGGACGAGTGTGGAGAGCGAACGAGTGTGGAGTGTGGAGAGCGGACGAGTGTGGAGAGCGGACGAGTGTGGAGAGCGGACGAGTGTGGGGAGCGGACGAGTGCAGATGAGCGGATGAGTGCGGATGAGCGTGCAGAGCGGATAGCGTGGAGAGCGGATAGCGTGGAGAGTGTGTGGAGCAGATGAGTGTGTGGAACGGACGAGTACATAGAACGGACGAGTACGCAGAGCGGACGAGTACGTAGAGTGCACAAATGTATGGAGCGGATGAGTAGGTGGAACAGATGAATGTGTGGAAAGGATGAGTCTGTGATGCGGATGAGTGTGTGGAACCGATGAGTGTGTGGAGCGGGTAAGTACGTGGAGCGGGTGAGTACGTGGAGCGGATGAGTGTGAGGAACGGATGAGTGTGTGGAACGGATAAGTGGGTGGAACGAATGATTGTGTGGAGCGGACGAATGTGTGGTGCGGATGAGATAGTATGACACCATTCGGTATAACTGTTCTCATATCAACATCTCCCGCTCACTCCCCATCACTCTAAGTAATCACTGCTGGTTTCACACCCCCAGCCAGGCGTTCTCCTCAGGCCTAACACAGCCACACTCGGTCTGGATAAATCCTGCCAGAGCGAACACACCCTCCTGATCTCTCAACCACCACACCGACCGCTAAGAAGCAGCTACCACACAAATTCCGCACCAGCTGCACACATACCGGGTGCGCACACGCACCTTAGGACTCTCTCTACTCTCTCTACTGACCCGAACTTCGGTTCCCAAGGGCGTTCAACCTACCAGCACCTTCAGACCATACCAATGGTATATAAGGCGCTATATAAATGCAAAATAACAATAACAATAACAATAACTCTACTGGGTGGGATTCTGGACAGGCAGTTGGATCTAAGGAAACTCTGGACTGCTAGGCAAGGGGTTTGGTCTCTGTACTCTCCTTGGTATGGTTCAGCTGCCTCCTCTCCATCTTCCTTCTCTGGTCTCCTGGATTCTTGTGTGTGAGTGTCTGTCTCTCAACCTAGTACAGTCTCCCCTTATATAGCCCAAATGACATCATTTACTTTACAATGTAGGGAGAGTATTCTATGATTACCCCTATCCTCTGATAGGACAATCTACCCTTCCTTGCCCCACCCCTTAGCATCATTGGTTCAAATGGAGGGAGAACCATCTGTCTGTTTGGCATTTATTACAGTTCTTTGTTTCTCAGGTCAACTTTTTAGCAAAATTGAATTATGTTTCCTAACTTCATATTTATACTAGCCAACGCCATATAAAATAGTTGTGCGGTTTCAGTTAGTCATAGGGAATTCGATAATCCGATCGCCAACCCCGTACAAGGTGGCATGGCCCTGTGGCACATCATTTGTGTCCTTTTCATAAAATATATAACAGTTATAACTCTGCAAATGATTAAACATGCTCATAATCTCATTTTCCATCTTTCCATCAAATCTCATGCGTGTCACGTTTTAAATCAGCCATAAACTAGTCTCTACTGGCTATGTCAGTCCACAAAGTCCTAGGAACATGCGCTTAGTCTCTAAACAACCACCTGGAAATCACATGTAAAAATAGCAGAAAACAAAATTACTTCTTATGCTGAGTGCTGCAATAAATGCCTAAAATGAATCAATCATTTAATGCCAATTTGGAGGATCTGTCACATATGGGAGGGTGGTGCCTCATCCCCCACAGCCATCTGTCTTCCCCTTTCTCAGCCAGTGACCAAAGATTTTTATTACACCCTTTGAAGATTGTCAGTTTGTCCTTGGTAGTGGGTGCAGGAGGAACTCACACCTCCTGGTCAAGCTGTAGCCACACATGCTTTCTTTGTCCTCCCTGCTGGTACTGTCTTCAAGTCTGGCAGAGCAGGGAATTATAACGCCCTCAGTCACATCACATGTCATTGCGGAATAGTTCACTTATAGGTGCGACTTGCAGTGGGAGGCAAGGCTTTCACTTGAGTTTTGTGCCTGAGCCCAAAAACAGTTTTTTCCAGTATTCTGAGACGGTTTACCAAGGTGATTGAAGTCTTATGGGGGAAAACATAATGCACATAGCTTTAGTAAACAACCCACCAACAACAACATATTTCAGTGTCATTTTCTGTGCGAGCAAAGCTATCATTTCACAGTGGCTTTTAAAAGTTGTGTTTTTATTCCCCTTTTTGTGCCGTGATCAAATCAGCATCTGGGGTCTCCTTACTCCATTGGGCAATTGAGAGTTCATTTTGGGCAAGTTTTTGGGACCTGGTGACGGCAGCGACTGGATTTCCCCCAACAGGGACTCGATCTCAAGGTGATACCCCTGGATGGCTCCGGTTTTAGCCAACTGGTCGGCCAAGTCATTTGCGGTTTTGTCAGGTCTCTCTATTCTGGAATGACCCTTGATCTTCTTCCAGGATGGTCATCCCATTAGAGGTGACCAGATCATCAATGGATTGTATTAGTTTGCCATGCTTGAATGGTTTATTGTTTACACACAGCATGCCTCTGGTTTTCAAATTAATCAGGTGCTCCACAAACCCGTTCCAAACACGTTGCAGACATAATCTGAATTGGTGATTATGTCCAGTTCGTGGAGTCGGTTTTGCATGGCAGTTAGGATGGCCTGGTGAACTGCCATCAACTCTGCCACCTAACTACTTCGGCGATCAATCTTGTACCCAGCGGAGGGCTCCAAGGCATCATTCACTCAGGGATTCCCAAAGGCGGCCACCAGTTCCTTTTCCCCATTGTTATCAACATGGTAGGAGCTCCTGTTCATATAAACTGTGGGCACAATCATGCAAGTAAGCCAAACCTTGCGCAAGCAGACTCTTCTTGTTTTGGCCATATCTGACCTCCACAGGAAAGCCTTGCATGGACAGAATCCAGGAAGTAATTCTGGAATTACTCACATTCCCTGCCTGGATTCTGTTACTTTGGAGGTATTGCAAAGGCTGGTGTGGGGTCTCGATGACGATGTGCTACCCCTGGATGAACGGGTGGTAACTTTTCAATGCCCACACCATTGCCAGGAGTGCCTTCTTACAATTTCTCATCCACAGAGGATAAAGTCTTACGTGCATAGCAGATAACTTTATTGACCTTGTCATGCTTCTGGTGTAATACTGCTGTTAAGCAAGTATTCGAGAACCCTGTCTCCAAGAAAACTCCTTGTTTTTGACGGGGTAAGCAATCAAGGCGCTTGTGAGAGGCTTCTCTTTCAGTTGTTTCACTGCCTCAGCTTGTTCTGGACCCCACTCCCACTTGATCCCGCCCTTTAATAAATGGATCAGAGGTCTTGTGACCTCTGTGTAATCCTCAATGAACTGTCTACTGTAATTAGTCAGTCCAAGAAGGCTCCTTAGTTCACGCAAAGTTGTGGGGTCTTTTAATTTTAATAAGGCTTCCACCTTTTTCACCAGGGCTCAGAGACCCTCAGGGGTGATTTCATGCCCTAAAAAGTTCACACGGGTCCTACACCACTGTGCCTTCTGAAAGGACAGTTTTGCTCCAGCAACCTTCAAATGGGTCAGAACATAGCGGATTTCCGCTATGTGTTCCTCCACAGTTGAGCTTTAATTAGAACATCATCCACATAGGCTAGGTTACCCCTTTAACTCAAGTCGGGCATGGCCTTATGCAGAAAGATGTTAAATTAATTGCTGTAGTTTAAATATCCAAAGGGAGTTTGGGTCCATGGGTACTGCTGCCCCCCGAAGGAGAAGGCCAACTTGTACTAGTCTTCCCTACTTATGGGTACTGTCCAGTATCCATTGGTCAGGTCAATGTTGGTGTACACCTTTGACCCCTGGATCTGGGCCAGTCCCTGGTCAATGTAGGGAAGAGGCCATCTGCACATGTGGACCCATTTTGACTTGTTTGTTCAGCTCCCTAAGGTCTGTGCATAGTCTCCATTGGCCATTAGGTTTTAGTATCCCCAGTACTGAACTGGACAAATTATCCCACGTGTCTCTAGGCTTTTAGATTTCCGTGATTGATTCCATAGATGCGAGAAGCACCCGATATTGCTTCATGAATACGGGAGTCATACCACGGTCCGTGTCTATGGAGGTAGAATGGATCTCAGTGAGACCATAGTCATATGAGTCCACAGCAAAGATTTCTTGAAAATCTAAAAGCACCTGCTTCAGCTTTTGCTTTTGCTCCTCAGTCTCACAGGCATAAGCAAGGTTGAACCATTCCTCAACCGTTCGCTCTGAAACCTGGTAAGACCTCAGGTTTTGCCATCTCTGCGGTATCCTCCAGCTGTGTGGAGAGATCTCTGGTTAGGGTGTTGACCTGGACAGGAGGTTTCAGTTAGAAGAGGCAGTCACTGTGGACCTGGAATATCACCTCTTCCTTCCTGATGTCACAGGTAACATCTTCCCCTCATAAGGGCAGGAAGAATACACCAAAAATTACCCCCTTGCCGGGTAAAGATCTTTTCTGGTGGTATGTCATCATCACGGTCATAGCAGTCATTAGGGATTGGTCCTATTATTTAATTCCCTAAATCAATGGAGAAATGTTGCTCACCAACCGCCATTCCAAAAAAAGGTGTCTGGTCCGAGAGTAATACTCCTAGGGTTACTGTTATTCACCCCTATTGTAATGATGTTGTGTTCAAGTCAACCAATGGTGTCGGGTTAAACCCAACCCCTCATGTTAAAGATGGTGATTTAAATGTACATAAGCGTCCAGGTTTTGGAGTTTCTGTCCTTTCTTAAGTTTTAGGGAGATTGGGAATTGTCAGGTCTGTTCTGGGATGGTGACCTCCTCTCCAATTTGAATTTCAACTGCATATGATAGCAATTGAGCTGACCGAAATGCCCTTTCAGGATTGTCAAAGCCCATGGGGTTGCTCTCCAGTCGGGACCAGACTTTATAATTAATGAGGTCTAAATTAATTGCGAATTGATTGAGAATGTCACTGCCTAAGTAGAAGGCAGAGGGGACCTGTCGCACGACCCAACAATAATGCTCTATGCTTTTATAACCAATGGACATTTCTAGCAAACACCTGCTAGGCAGCAGATGTTTGGAATTGGGAGTTTCTAGGCCCATTTCCCACGTATCAATCAATTTGAATGTGGGAATGATCTGATCTTTTGGGAGTTACTTGAATAACGCTTCGCTGATGAAGCTTTTTCCATTATTCACGCATACTCTGGCCAGTACAGACTCCCCACACCCTCATTTACCTGAATGGGGAGAAACAGCTGTTCACCCTTCTTTAAATGTCGGCCAAGCTTTGAGCTGGTTTCTCATCACTTTTTACCACAGGATTTGGTATTTCAAATTGTGGATCAGTATAACATTTCAGGGTATTTCATTCAAGTGTGGAATGCTACTTGGAACTGGAAGGAAGGTTGATTTTCACGAATGGAGAAGGCTTCCCATCACCGGTTTGTTGTCCTACAGTAATTACAGTGATGTCGGGGACTTGATTGTTCTTAAAATGAAACTCAATTTTGTCAGATTGCTGCTCAACCATGTGGCATGTGCCATTTAGGCTCTGTTTTAATTTTATTGGCCGGTGAGTGTGGGTCCAGATGACCTTGTTAACACAGTCTATTATTGGAGACAACCTCCGAAGCAGGTAATTCCCTAAGAGACAGTGGGTCCCCTCTGGAGTAACGACTATAACTGGGTGTTTCACTTTGTTTCACCCAATTTTGTTCTCCAGATCTGCAGTCCCCTCGATGGGAATGTCATTCCCATCGAAAGTTCTGGAGTTGTCCGGGAAGAGGTGTGAGGGGAATTTGGTGACTCTCCCCCCTTCCTGAATTGAGTTGCTCCAATGCCCTTTTGGACAGAAGGTTGGCTTGGGATCCGGTGTCAACCAGCGCTAAAATTGCACACTGCCCTTGCACCCTGTTGGGGGCATAAAACCTACCTTCTTTTTCCTCCAGTGGGCAAAGGAAATGGGCATTTTGGACCAGTTGGACAGTTTATTTGTTTTATTTTGGACTCTGACACCATGGGATCTTGAGCCGTTTTTTGTGTCAGAGTTTGGGAATCTGTGAAGAAATTTGGCATCCTGAGATTTTTTAATCCCCCTTTTCCCTTGATTCTGTGCTGTCCCCCTTTTCCCGGAGACAATCACTTGAACTGGTTTGGGAGAAGGATCCCTCATTCAATTCTGAACTCTCAGGATGACATTTCTGGGGTTCAGGGATAAGCGGTTCGAGGTCAGTCCCCATACCTACCCAGTCTGATTTATAATCTTTTCGGACCCATTTTTCTTTGGAAGAAATCCCCCCATCTTTGAAAGAGAAGACTTTCTTCTCAGAATCCTCCCCAGATTCTTCTCCTTCAAACTGGAGGACACTGACTTCCTCCTCAAAATGGGTCTCCTTTGTCCCTTGGTTTCTCCTACTTACCCTCTGTTCCCTAGGTTGCAGCTTTGAGAGGGTAGGAGATTTGAGTTCAGGTTCAGAGGTTTCAAGGGGCTTCTCACAGGTGAGGGAGGAAGCTTCATCTAGGGCTTTGCATCCCCCTTGCTCCCGAGCCTCCTCCTATGGAACCTGCTGATTGTTGGGGTTCTCTCCCTGTCATTTTTCCGAGGTGCCAGACCCTGGGTTTTGAGAAGTTCTGAGCAGCCATGTTTATCTGAGGTTTCTGCTGAGCCCTCAACACGCGACTCAGGTCTTGGCTCAAGTTCTGGACCTGGCGCTCCAGTTGTGACACCCTCTCGGGCTGATACGGGGTCTTGAGTCAGGTGACACATTTGTGGGGTACCCTACCTGGCTACCACCTGCTTGGGACTGGTCAGAGGGTCTTCTCTGCTTCTGTTTTGGTTGGTTAGTGGGAGGTGTATTTTTAGGCCCCCCATCTCTAGGTCCAAAATGGGGGTAAACTTCACCTCTGCCACCTTGGCAGCAGCGGGGGTGTTGGTTGGTTTATGATTTTTGTGGTGACTCTTGATTTCTACTGACTTTTGAACATTATAGATCAGGGTAGCTTGCTCTATGACCCAGTCCAGGGTCCTTTCATCATGGAAGTCCCTAACCAGCTGCGTCATAATGTATTTAGGAAGTGCATGGAAATAGGTAGTGATGAACTCCCTTCTGTTTGTGCGCACATGCCTAGTGGTTTGTTTAATTCTTGGACACATTCCCTCGGGGCCTGATCCTCTCCACACTGCAGGTTGTAGGCTACAGGTTGTAGGCCAACTTGCGAGCCTCCTTAGAGTTTTGGTGCACAGAGAAGTGCTTCAAGATGGCCGCCTTTTAGGTAGACCACCTTGAATCAGTCTGATCCTCCAGACCAGCAAAGAACTGGAGTATTATGGGGAGAATGTCCATTTGGCAAGCTCGATGGAATTCTGATAATTTTTAATGCCAAATGACATCTTGATCTGGTCGTACAGCTCTGGATGCTCCCAGACTGAGTACTTTCCATTTTTATGGCACTGTCAGTCCAGAAAAAGTAGATACCCCTCAATGGTAAGGCACTGTGCTTTATTGGCCGAAGACCAATCGCCTCATGTGTTCAGTACCAGAAATATATAGCCATAAGCTTGACTAAAGTGCAGCCATTTTAAGGTGACTAAAACTGCCATTTTGTTTTCTCTAACGTTTGCCTTTTGCTTTCTGTTAAAACTGCTTTGCTGAAAACTTATTCTGCTCCACTAGTGCATAACGCAAGGCCGCGAGGGACATGTTGAAACATTACGCAGCAACCCAGACAGAAATGCCCGACCTCCTCCCACACAAATCCTTGGAAGTAAGCAGTGAGGCAACCTAATCAGAACACAGGTGCCAGCAGTCTCGTTAATACAGTAGAAATGTTAGAAGCGAGCATCAAATGGCTTGAATTATGCTCTTCTTTGTGGCCCCCCACTTTCCTGAGCCCTGTAGAGCCCTGGAGAGCAAGTTGACCCCAGTGCATGAATAGAAACTAGGAGATAGCAAGGCTTGGAATGTGTCTCTCCCCTACACGCAGCTTGCTTGTAAAAACTGAAGTATTGTGTTCTTTAAAACAAAGTTTTATGTCTGCAGATTCGCAGAATTGCAAACTGTTGCTAAATGAATATTTGAAGGTGACATACTCGTCACCAATGTCAATCATCATGCCCAATTCAAAGGAAATTTATTAGGGGCGGTATTGGACGTGACACTACTGATTATAAGATGCTTTTGTATATATGTAACTGTTGTACGTTTCTCTCCCCTCTTGCATCCCCCGAGGTCTGGAAACACACGTCGCGGGACGTGGGACCCAGGTGGCCAACTGAGACTATTTGCTTTGCAATAAACCCTAGCTTTTGGGAATACAACCTTGTGTCTGGTGTATCAGTTCGTGTGTGGGGATTGTGCCTTGTTTCTATGTGTGAGGGTCCCTCAGGGGCCCCTTCAGTACAAGGTCATGAAGTTTCTAATGTATTTTATTTGTCTAATGGGGTCTTTTACCAAAGCTCTTTTTTGTTTGGCAGCCTTCCTTTTCTGCTGCACCTGAGTCCATTTGCCCTCAAACTCAGAGCTGCTTCTATTTGAGGTCCCATCCCCATCCCTATCCTCTAGGTGCTCCCTGATTCTAGGAGACTGAGAATCTCTCCCAGAATGATGGGGCCTAGTCTCTTCTCTCCTGTTGTATTGTGGGCTCTCTGGGTAACTTCTCTTTGACTCACTCCCTCTTTTGCACATGGGAGTAGTCATCTGACTCTGGGGTTGGCGGAGAACTCCCCCCATGTCCCTGATTGGGTGGAGGTTTTCAGGATTCTCTTATGGGGCCTAAACTCAGACTCCTTTTTATCTGCAAAGTGGACCAGGTGGTTCCTTTGTAGCTGATGTTTCTGCCAGTCTAACTCCCTGATTGTTTAACCTGAACAGGGATGCACATCCATCAATCTTTGATGGACGCTGGCCTGCCAGCTCCATCATGCTGGGCCTAATTGAGTCCGGCTGTATCATGGTTCCCGGTTCATGTGAACCTGTGGACATGAAGTAGCAGCACCTTGCGCATACAGTGTCATGAACTACAAAACACGCCCCTTTTGGACTTCCTGGTCCTTGTCTCAACAGGGCTTACACTCCCTTGTACTTCCAACATGGCCATCCACTGTGAAACACCTTCCTCGCTCTACACCTTGGACGTAACGTGTTCTATTTATAGACCACGCCTCCCGCGGCTCTGCACGTCTCCATGCTATTGCGAAGTAGCGACCAGACGTGTGCTCCGTAGCTCGCGGTATTGTTTCCCTTGCTTCATCCAGCCTTCCCCATTCTTAGTCCCTTTCCTTCCTTTCTTGATTCCTGGACTCGTGTGCCAGTAGCGCACTCTATTAATTTCCCAGAATCCTGGATCCTTGCATCCCGGAACTTTGAACGCACGCTGGAGTCGGAAGAGACTCGTGCAGCCTTATTCAAGACTCAATCAGTCCGCAAGAAGGCATCTATCAAGGAATCCAGCAAAGATCGAACTCGGGTGAGAAGGGGGAACTCCTTGACAGTTTGAGACGCCAACTGACCGAACCCGATATGGACATGGAAGTGGCAGTCCAGGACCTGATGCGTGGCAGGCAAGAGCTATCAACCGAGGTGCAGAATCTAAAGGCGGAAAATGCCACTCTCAAACAATTAGTTCTATCCTGTGATTCTGCCACAAAAGAAAGTGTGTTGTTGGGCGGCATAGTGGACAAATACTATGGGTCGGCAAAAACCCTTCGTGGATTTGTGGATTCATGTTTGGTCCACTTTACTTTTAAGCCCTACTACTTTTCAACTCCCAGGGCTAAGGTGGGGTTCATAATTCCCCACCTTTCAGGAAACGCCTTAACCTGTGCTTCGCCCCTCGTTAATTCCGGCGATGCTCTCCTAGATGACTATGATGGCTTCATACAAGCCCTTAAGGCCATGTTTGACCATCGAGAGCAGGTCTATAGTGCCCAGGAACGCCTGTTAGACTTCCAGCAAGGATCCCAGGATATGCTCACCTATGTTACTCGATTCAAGCAATTAGTCAAGGAAGCTGATTGGTCCCCTGAGGCGAGTTTTACCCTTTTCAGGAGAGGACGGAATGAGAATATTAAGGATGAGTTGGCCGGAGTGGCTCGTCCAAACTCATTCCAGGCACTAATGGACCTCGCCATGCAAATAGATTTCCGTATCCAGGAAAGGAAGGCAGAGAAAAAGAAATCCTCCGAAGCTGTCCTTTGAGAGTACTACCAAGACAGACACAAACCCAGCCTCAGTCTCTGAACCAGAGCCCATTCAGATAGGAGCCTTCCGTTGACCTATATCCCCCCAAGAAAAATGAGAAGGATTCATATGGGGTTGTGCATGTATTGTGCCTCAGACAAACACTTGGTTAGGGAGTGTCCTCTAGCCCCTCCTCGGCGTTCGGGAAACACCAGCTCCCGATCCTAGATGGAGCAGAGCTTCGGGAGAGAGATGTTTGCTCCACATCAATTCCATCCTTGAACTCTCCTGGACAAAACAATTTGGTGATACTACAGGCCTTCCTGTCGCCCTCCAAGAATAAGACCTATCCCATTCTGGCCTTGGTAGACTGCGGAGCTATGGGAATTTTCATTGATCAAAACTGGGTTGTTAGTCATCATATTCCGTACGAGACACGAAGCACCATGCAGCCGGTGGAAGCAATCGACGGAAGACCCCTCACTTCAGGACCCATAAGCCTGCAGACAAAAGAGATCCAGCTTTCCAAAAACCAACAACAAGAGCGGATTACATTCGACATCATTAAGTCAGCTCATTACCCCATGGAATTGGGTATGCCCTGGTTACAGAAGCACAATCCGTATATCAATTGGACAGCAGGATCACTATTCCTAGGCTCAGAGTTTTGTATGTCCCACTGTCTATTCCTGGATCCCACCCCGACACCTCCTAAAGAACCACTAAGAGACCAGCAAACAACACTCATGGTTTCCAATATCATACAAGTCCCAGAGGCCTATCAGGGATATGCTGATGTATTTTCAACTGCCATAGTCCAGGCCTTACCGCCTCACAGACCTGAAGATTGTGCCATAGATACAGTTCCCTCAGCAGTGATTCCCTTCGGCAGAATGTTCATCCTTTCCGAACCTGAGAAAAAGGCCCTCCGAGAATACCTGAGAAAAAGGCCATCCGAGAGGCACCATAAGACCCTCAAATTCTCCAGCGGGTGCTTTGTTGTTCTTTGTTCCCAAGAAGGACACCAAGGA
Source organism: Ambystoma mexicanum (assembly GCF_040938575.1). Classification (NCBI taxonomy): domain Eukaryota; kingdom Metazoa; phylum Chordata; class Amphibia; order Caudata; family Ambystomatidae; genus Ambystoma; species Ambystoma mexicanum. The sequence continues at coordinate 1,329,475,231 of NC_090924.1, forward strand.
ACTCAGACCATGCCTCGACTATCGTGGCTTAAATCAATGCACCCTCAAAGATCGGTACCTACTGCCCTTGATCTTGGCTATCCTGGAAGCTGTGAGAGGCGCCGTAATATTCACGAAGTTGGATCTCTGCGGTGGCTATCATTTGATCCGTGTCCGGGAAGGAGACGAATGGAAAACAGCCTTTAGAACACTCTTTGGTCACTATGAATATCTAGTCATGCTATTTCATCTAGCTAATGCCCCCGCAGTTTTTCAACGTTTTATGGATAGGGTGTTTTCTGACATGTTATTCCTCTTCGTCATTGTTTATCTGGATGACATATTGATCTTTTCCAAGGATCCTCTAAAGCATGAATAACATGTAAAGGCAGTATTACAACAACTCTGTGAACACAAACTTTTAGCCAAACCCGAAAAATGCTTGTTTCACGTTACTTCTGTTCACTAACTGGGATTCATCGTTAGCCCAGAAGGAATTGGTATGGACCTTCAAAGGTAAAGGCTATACTGGCATGGCCCACTCCCACGTCCGTGAAACAAGTTCAATCCTTCCTGGGGCTTGCCAATTTCTACCAGAAGTTCATTTCTACCTTTTCTGAGATCGTTCAGCCGATCGTTTCCCTCTTGAAGAAAGACACCCCCTTTGTCTGGTCTACACCGCAAGATAAGGCATTCCAACATTTAAAGACAGAGTTCACACAAGCCCCCATCTTGGCCCAACCTGACATAAATCGGCCATTCCTAGTGGAAACGGATGCCTCTAACTACGCCATAGGAGCGGTCTTGAAGCAGGAACTTGAGGATAAACTGGAACACCCTATTGCTTACCTCTCACGAACCCTGACTCCCAGTGAGACACACTATTCCGTCCTGGAAAAGGAACTGTTAGCCATCCGCCAAGCCTTCACTGAATGGCGACATCTACTTCTGGGTGCTAGATATCCAGTTCAGGTCCGCACAGACTATCAGAATCTTCAAATTCTACAGTCGTTGGAGTGCAGGAACAGTCGTCAGGCGCGTTGGGCCTACTTCTTTGCCCAGTACCAATCCCAAATCACTCATGTTGCCGGATCACAAAACATGATTGCTGATGCCTTATCTCGACGTCCTGACTATGTAGCTACTGAAGACAAGGCCTATCCTAAAATGTTTCCCCACACAATCTTTGTAGCTCAAGCAGTCAACCTCCTGGAAGAAATTTGAGTGCAAACCCAATCCTCTGACCTCTGGAAGGATATTTCAAGGAAGAATCCGTGGAAGAGTTAATGAAGGATATTTATTCAAGGACAATGCACTGGTCATTCCTACACAGAAATTACAACAAAGAATAATAAACCTCTGTCATGATACCCTTCACTCCGGACATCGTGGCATAACCAACACCCTCCGTCTTATACAAAGACAGTTTTGGTGGCCTGGAATGAAGACCAACGTACAGCAGTACATCATAGCTTGTACTATCTGCAGTCAAAATAAACATGATAACAAGAGAACGGCGGGTCTTCTACTGCAACCTACACTGCCAACAAGGCCATGGGAATTCATTGCTACAGACTTAATTGTGGAATTACCACCTTCCCGGGGTTACACAACCATCATGGTTACCATAGACTTGTTCACTCATATGGCTAATTTTACAACCCTGTGTAAGCTGCCATCCTCGTCCGAGCTTGCTGGAATCTTCCTGGAACACATATTCCGTTTACATGGACTTCCTTCCAAGATCACATCTGATCGAGGACCTCAATATGTCTCTCAATTCTGGAAACATCTCTGTCGCATCTGGTTATCATCCCCAAACCAACGGGACCACAGAATGTGCTAATCAGACCCTGGAGCAGTATCTTCGATGTTTCGCCACCAACGTTCAGGATGACTGGTCGCTCCTGATACCCGTGACTGAATTCGCCTACAACTATTCCGATCATTCAGCACTTAAGACCAACCCCTTTTATTGTAGCCAAGGTTTCCATCCATCAGTTCTACCCTCTGTTCTCCCTCATCCTACACCAGTACCTACTGTCGCCTCCTGGATAGAAACCCTCATCAACGTACACCAGGAGGCCAAAGAAAACTTAGAGAGGGCCAGAACACAGACAAAGAGGTATGCGGATTTCAAAAGAAGACCAGGTCCTTCTTATGCAATCGGTGATCAAGTCTGGTTGTCCTCGAAATTACTACCCCGACATCTATGGCCAAACAAGTTGGCCCCTCGGTACTATGGTCCATTTCCCATCAAGAAAATTATCAATCCAGTTTCATACCGGATCAGACTACCAGACTCATGGAAGAAAATTCACCCAGTATTTCACACATCCTTATTAAAACCCTACACCCAATCCTCCCGGAATTCCTGCCAACCTCCTCCTCTGCTGGTCGATAACCAATTGGAATATGAAGTATCCCGAATATGTGACTCCAGGTATAAACGGGTTCAGCTTCAATACCTGGTTGAATGGAAAGGATATCCACCTAGTGAAAGAACCTGGGAACCACTTTCTAATCTCAAGGCCCCTCGACTACTCAGAAGATTTCACCTTATACACCCGGGCACACCCGGAGGAACGGGTCTTCGGAGGAGGCATGCTGTCATGAACTACAGAACACGCCCCTTTTGGACTTCGTGGTCCTTGTCTCAACGGGGCTTACACTCCCTTGTACTTCCAACATGGCTGTCCACTGTGAAACACCTTCCTCGCTCTACACCTTGGATGTAGCATGTTCTATTTATAGACCACGCCTCCTGCGGCTCCACGCATCTCAATGCTATTGCGAAGTAGTGACCAGACGTGTGCTCCGTAGCTCGCGGTATTGTTTCCCTTGCTTCATCCAGCCTTCCCCATTCTTAGTCCCTTTCCTTCCTTTCTTGATTCCTGGACTCGAACGCACGCTGGAGTCGGAAGAGACTCGTGCTGCCTTATTCAAGACTCAATCAGTCCGCAAGAAGGCATCGATCAAGGAATCCAGCAAAGATCGAACTCAGGTGAGAAGGGGGGAACTGCTTGACCTACATGGTGGTAAGTTGGCTTGAGGCCCTTCGTACAGAGTGCATCACACTGTGATCAGGGAATGCCCCACCACTCTCTAACTGTTCGGGGTTCCTCAAGTCCTTATTAAAACTAGCAGACTCTTTTTCTAACCTCTCAAATTTCGCTTTCTCAGCCCCTATTTCTTGATAGTATGCAAAGGCCTGAACCTTGTGCTCTGCTATCAGGGCTTGACTGGCTTCTATGACCTTCCCTTGTGCTACTACTTGGCTCTGGAGTCCCCTGTTCTCATCACTAAGGGCCTCATTTTCTTTCTGGGCTTCTTGTATTGTTTGGGAGTACTCATAGCATTTCTGTTGCAGGAGATACATCTCCTCACTCTGAGCATTTTTTGCCTGTATTGTCTGCTCTAGATCATGTTCTATTTGCCTTATGTGCCCCATTAACTTTTCATTCTCTACTTTCATGCTGGTCACGTCTTGAAAACATGACACACTTCTCTCCAGGTCTGTTTTTAATTTGCACACTTCCTGGCACAGGGCATCTTTTTCCTGATACAATGTGCAATTCTATTCACTTAGGTTATTTCTCTGTTGTTTTATAGTTCCCAGCTTCTGGCGCTCCTGGTCAAATTCTGCTTGGGAATGGACTTTTTAATTATTAACTTATTATTCTGCTCTTTTACTTGCTTAATCGGAGTTTGCAAAGTGCATATATTCTCTAAGCAAATTCTATTGAACGCCACCTGTTGACTCAATTTTAGCTGACTCTCTTCCAGAGAGTCAACCCTTTCTTTGCACTCCTCTTTTAATGCAGATAATTGGGCCTCATGTTCTGAATTATTTTGTTGCTGAACTACCAACTCCTCCTGTAACTGCTTGATGAGGTTTCCTAATTCTGACTCAGAATTTTGTCTATCGCATTTTCTCCTCTACCTGCCTTAACTCCCTCTGTGTTTGATTTAAAAGCGCAGACTGATTTTGCACAGAGGTTATACTTTCTTGCTACCTTTCTTCCATGACTATCATGTGGAAGTACATATACGCAGTGAGTTGGACCATTTTGATTTGTTCATCTTTAATGTTTTGCATCATGTAGGATCCGGTCATGGCTTGATGTAACAGGCCACTGTCCTGCCACACATCCATACTTATAGAGGTCCCTTGTTGCATCATACTAGATAGCAAGGCTTCCTGTTTTTGTTCTGCCCATTCCCATGCCCATTCCCATCTAATGAACAATTTGGACAGAAGGTGCAGCTTAGCCATATTAATTTCCACAGTGCTCATTATGAAGAGTGTTCTTCCTTTGGTTACCTATGCAAGGACAACATCTCTACCCTGCCCTTGCCTATTTTATGGTTACAATATTTTATTTTGAGACACAGACCTGATACCTAGGGTACGTGTTGGGATGGAGCTTTGCAGTGTAACACAGCTTTCTTACCACCAAAAGTAACAGTACCTTTAATGAGTTAGTCCGCTGTGTTGGACTGTCACGGGTGAAAACTCAAACCTCAATCATGGCACAATTAGTTTCCAATACCCTATTACAGTTTACATGGATCCTTAATGGCAAAACAGGAAAAAGAACAGTTTTTAATCAAGTTATAGCTTCAAGGTTTAGCACCCCTGCTGCAACACTCACCCCCAAACATCAGCTAACTTAATTACTTTGAATGGAAGGCAGTGGCAAGGAGTAGGAAGAGAGAGAATAAAGCACACCAACCCAAGATGAGAAGCCAGAAAAGAAAGTGAAAACCTGTTTTTGGAGCAAAACGGCAGAATCGGGCTTGGATTATTACTCACACGGCTACTCACAACTGCTGTGGGACAGAATAAAGTAAATTTGTGTTGCTACACTTGAGATAGGGAAACTTAGAGGCTACTAATCAGTACACAGAAGAACGTGGAAATGAGGTAGGAAAATTGATTTTGGGGAGAAAGAAAATGCGAAAGGAAAATAACAAACGACAATATTGTTGATTTCGAATGGCAACAATTTTGACCGTGAATTTCAATGGGGGAATTAATTGATTTATTTCAAAATGATACTATGGACTTATACAGACAACTGAGCGATATATCAAAGGAATACGCTAATATACACAGGCTAATACAGATTCTTCTATGGAAGGGTGAATGAATTATACTGGCAATTTGGTACTTTCAATGGGATTTTCAATTGGGTTATGTTGCAAAAGGAAAGCATTATGCAATTTAGGGCTGGGGTTATTTGCTACTTACAAAGCAAGTCTTGGTTTAGGATTCTGAAAAGCCAGCTGGATCTCAGGACACTCTGAACTGCTATGCAAGGGGTCTGGTCTCTGCACTCTCCTTGGTATGGTTCAGCTGCCTCCTCTCCATCCTCCTTCTCCTGTCTCCTCAGATTCTTGTGTGTGTATGTCTGTCTCTCAAACGAGTACAGTCCCCCCTTATATAGCCCAAATTACATTCACTTTACAATCTAGGGGGAGTATTCTATGATTACTCCTATCCTCTAATAGGACAATCTACACTTCCTTACCCACCCCTGGCATCATTGGTTCAAAGGGAGGGAACACCATCTGTCTGTTTGGCATTTATTACAGTTCTTTGTTTCTCAGGTCAACTTTTTAGCAAAACTGAGTCATTTCCTAACTTCATATTTATACTAGCCACCTCCATAAGAAATAGATATGCAGTTTCAGTTAGTCGTAGGGAATTATATAAGCTGATTGCCTACTCCATACGAGTTAGCATGGCCTTTTGGCACATTGTTTTCCTTTTCATAAAATATATAACATTTTTAACTCTGCAAATGATTAAGCATGTTCATAATCTCATTTTCCATCTTACCATAAAATCACATGCTTGTCACATTTTTTAATCACCCAGAAACTAGTCTTTAATGGCCATTCCTGCCCACAAAGTCCTAGGAACATGTACTTAGTCTCTAAACAACCACCTGGATATCACATGTAAAAATAGCAGAAAACAAAATTACTTCTTATTCCCAGTGCTGCGAAAAATGCCTAAAATGAATCAATCGTTTAATGTCAATTTGGAGGATCTGTTACATATGGTAGGGCGGTGCTTCATCCCCCACAACCAACTGTCTTCCTGTTTCTCAGCCGGTGACCAAAGATGTTTATCACTCCCTTTGAAGTTTGTCAGTTTGTCCTTGTAGTGGGTGCAGGAGGAACTCACACTTCCTGGTCAGGCTGTAGCCACACTTGCTTTCTTTGTCCTCCTTGCTGGTACTGCCTTCAAGTCTGGCAGAGCTAGGGAATTATAACGCTGTCAGTCACATTACATGTCATTGCAGAATAGTTCACTTATAGGTGCGACTTCCAGTGTGAGGCAAGGTTTTCAATTGAGTTTTGTGCCTGAGCCCAAAAACAATTTTTTTCTAGTATTTTGAGCCGTTTTACCAAGGTGATTGAAGTCTTGTGGGGAAACCATAATGTGTATGGCTTTAGTCAACACTACAACCAACAAGATATTTCACTGACATTTTCTGGGGCAAGCAAAGCTATCCTTTCACAGTGGCTTTTAAAAGTCATTTTTCTTTATTTCACGCGTGTGCAGGCCGTTTTTCATCTACCGTTTGAAATGCTGTTCTGTAGGTCATGAAATTGTTTAATTTGCCCTTTTTAAGTTCGTTTTCATCTGCTGTTGGTCCATTGACACAGAGGGGTAGACCCCCTGCACATCGTTGATTTGACATGGAATAAAAGCAAAAGCCAAGCCATTTCTTTTTCATTTGCAGTGTTTTAGAGTGCTGCTGCTCACATGAAAGGGAAAACAAAATCTGTTTTGGGTTGCAATGTTGAAATCCTTGCCCATCATGTGAATTAACAGTACGGCAGGGCCGTTTTGGATGTAGCGCATAACTTTTTGTTATTCCGATGAAAGAAAAGCAAACGTAGGGCTGTTTTGAATGCAGTACGTAACTTCTTGTTATTCAGATGCAAGAAAAACAACGCAGGGTCATTTTGAATGCAGGGCGTAACTTCTTGTTATTCAGATAAAAGAAAAGTCAATGCAGAGCCGTTCTTGCTGAAATCTTCAAATGCTTGCCATACATGTGCCAGAGAAGCAAAGCACAGCTGTGTTTTGTGGCAATGTTTAATTAAACTTTTCAAGTGACAGGGATTTCTGTTTAGGGCCTGTAAATGAACCCCACAGGAGAGTATAGGCAGGAAGATTTAGAAAGAGGATGTTGCAGTAGTCCAGCCTGGAGAGAACCAGAGCTCTGGAGACAGTGAGCTTCTGGGTGAAGGAGAGGAAAGGAAGAATACCTCTGAGGTGGTGCAGCTGGTAGTGTGACTTCCTTGAGATGTCAGACTTGTGAGGAAAGAAGGAGAGTGTGGAGTAGAAGATTACCCAAAAGATTTTAGCCTCACAGGTAGGAGCAGGAAGAGAGCCAAGAGAGGCCAGCCAGAGAGTGACAGAATTGGAGGGAGCAGGTGTGCCAATGAGAAGAATATCAGCACCTGAGGGGACACAATTCTGGTATCCAAGAAACCATAAGAAATATGTGGGAAAGATGGATCCATTGCAGCCTGAGTGGACAATTCAGTGACATGGTTTGTAGTGTTGATGACCACGTAAAGTCAGCAGGATCCTTGAAGGGAGTGATGAAGATATGGACTATGAAGAAGCACTTCTTCAAGAAAGGATGTCTAAATATGGAGAATAGTGAAAGAGTGGTCGATGAATCAGCCAGAGTGTAGAGGATGAGCCAAAAGTCCCTTCCATACCCACCCCTAACCTACCAATATGTTGGGAGCCAGAGAAAGCAACAAGTGCGACACCTGTAATGATGCCAATAACACGAGCAGCCTTTGAAGCAAAATACCCATTAAGGAAGCCATTCTTTATGTATCCACGGAGAGCTAATAGTCTTCTAGGGAAGATCCCTGAAGAATGAGAGAAAATGAATGAAAGAGCAGACTGGTGACGTCACAACACATAATGCGACACACTGAGAAAAGGTAGTAGTGGAGAGTCTAAAGAGAACATTTGGAATCTGATGACAAAATAAAAGAATCGAGTAACCTGTTAGGTGCAAGATGAAGATTTCACGTGTGAATAGGACGGAAGAAAATGCAAGCCGTTTTACAATTGTACAGAGCCAGTAATGCAAGCAGACTAAGTGATCGTAGAAGCTAGCTATATGTAAAATATAGATTACAGGCGGTGCCACCAAGGTATAAATGGAGCATAAGAGACGTCAAGGTATACATAAAAAATCTGGATGTTCCACATCGTGTTTTGAGCAAACTGGAGTCCCATGAATGAAAACGTCTGAAAGTGTGTCACAGTTGATAAACAGTGGCTAACGAGAAAAAGAGAATCAAGAAGGCTTGTCTGGCCCAGTGTCAAGAAAGCCAGGGCAGCCGAGAACTGGTTGTCTATTGTAAGGATACAATTAATACAAAGAATGAGCACAACACCTGCCAAGGTGCAGCTGAGAGACAATGAGTGCCCAGTTTTATTAGTTTAATACAATCTAATACAGAATTGAAGCATGAATTGTGGTCTTCAGACACGTGACCAAGATGGAAATAGACTCTAGCAGATGAAATTGAGCCAAGCAGATGCAAGTATACCCCGACTCCTTAATATTCTCAGGAGTTGTGAAGCCTACAAGGCCATGTTCAATGGCAAATTTTCTGACATAGAGTAAGAGTGATAATGGATGTTAGGCTAATTGGGTGAGAAGCTATGGTCAAGATCAGCCCACCAGCACCTGGGTGGCCAGCTTGTTCGCTGCTAGTGAGTGTAATATTCTAGAAGGGTGCACGTGTGCCAACCAATTATAGAGGGCCACGTAGCAAAGAGCCCTATATTTTGAGAACCAATTGTTCGTTGTGTATTTTGTGACGATCTAGATGACTTGCACTAGAGGAGGGCTTAGGTGCCCACCTGACAGTAGAGACCAAATCACAACTTCAACCCCCATAGAAGGTATATGTAGATGTTCCATGTTACCCTATCACAGCCCCACGTATGTAGTACAAGTTGCCACATAGTATGACGTCCATGATGATGAAAATTTAGTATATACGTATTTCTTTTATGAAATGTGTTGAGATTATGCTGTGTGACATCTGCTGATGTTCGTTGTACTTCCTGTTTTAGATAATTATTAATACAACAGCGTACACCTTGCGTCGACCCTATTATTGATGATTGAGTCATTTCTGCATCCTCATCCTTCCCATACGAGCACCACCTCGTCTTAAAGAGCCCCTTTACCCGGATCTTATATAACAGGTAAATGGTCACTTTTAGCTTCAGGAATAGTCAGTAATTTACCATGAGAGGTAATTGCCAGTTACCTCCCGCAGTATCACTGCCACTCTTTTCTGTAAGGAACCCTAACTTCTGCAACTCATTAATCTCTGAAATTCCAACTAATTATATCTTTAGCCAAAGCACCAATGACAAAAACAATTTTTTTTAGCTTGAACCTCACTGCCAAAGGTGAGAAAGGTGGACTTTGAGGAGACCGACAGGCCGATTCATGGAATAATTAGCGCGGCGCAAGTGGGCAAAAACGTGCGAATCGCAGTGGAATAGCGAAAATCGCAGTGAAAGTGCGAAAATCGCACGAAAAGCAGCGCACGTCGATTCATGGAAGTCCGTGCGCGAGAAAACCAGCGGATGTGCGATAAAAAGTGCGCCGCGCACGTTGGCGCACAGGCCATCTAACAGCGTGCGCCAGGTCACAGCGAAAATCGCACAGGCCACAGCGAAATTCGCACATAGCGCGGCGCACGCAACAAAAGTAGGCGGAACACGGGCGTAACACTCGGAATGGGGAACAACTTGCAAAAACGTGGGCGTCACGGGGGAAGTACAGGGCACAAGTGCGCGGAACGCCCACACGCTCGCCTACAACACGTATTCATGGAATAGAATAGGGCAAAAAAGCGCACGCTCAAACCAGCGCACAGGCACAAACACGACCGCCACAAGAAAGCAGGCGGTAGCGTCTCTGCGGCTGTAAGAAATGTGCGCCAAAAGGTGCGCCAGCAAATAGCACCCATATACTGCCATGATGAATGTCCTATACTGTGGCCCTCCTGGACAAATGACGTGCAAAGGGGTACCCACAAACACGGACACGCTGACAAAAAATACGTGTGCGTGTATACCGGGGTGCGCGGGAAGTCTCACACGCGATTTGGCCGGGTACGTGGATTTCAGGGGTGCGCGGGAAGTTCCACACGCGATTCCATCAGGGTAGGTGTATTTCAGGGGTGCGCGGGAAGTTCCACACGCGATTCCATCAGGGTACGTGTATTTCAGGGGTGCACGGGAAGTCCCACACGCGATTACAGCAGGGTACGTGTATTTCAGGGGTGCGCGGGAAGTTCCACACGCGAATAGCCTGGGCGCGTGTATTTCAGGGGTGCGCGGGAAGTTCCACACGCGAATAGCCTGGGCGCGTGTATTTCAGGGGTGTGCAGGAAGTTCCACACGCGAATAGCCTGGGCGCGTGTATTTCAGGGGTGCGCGGGAAGTTCCACACGCGAATAGCCTGGGCGCGTGTATTTCAGGGGTGCGCGGGAAGTCCCACACGCGATTACAGCAGGGTACGTGTATTTCAGGGGTGGCGGGAATTTCCACACGCGAATAGCCTGGGCGCGTGTATTTCAGGGGTGCGCAGGAAGTCCCACACGCGATTACAGCAGGGTACGTGTATTTCAGGGGTGCGCGGGAATTTCCACACGCGAATAGCCTGGGCGCGTGTATTTCAGGGGTGCGCGGGAATTATCACACGCGATTTGGCTTGGTACGTGTATTACAGGGGTGCGTGGGAAGTTACACACGCGATTAGGCTGGGTGGGTCCTCACAGGTGTTCCCTGTACACCCTCCACGGCCCCTGCAGGCAGCCCACAAAACAGGGGACTACCCTGCACACCTGCTCATGTCTCCCACCACCCCCACCATCCCGGGGCACCCTCCACCAGGCCCCCACTCATGTCTCCCACCACCCCCACCCCCCCAGTCACCAGGGGCAGCCTCCACCAGGCCCCCACTCATGTCTCCCACCACCCCCACCCCCCAGCAGTGCAGGGGCAGCCTCCACCAGGCCCCCACCCATGTCTCCCACCACCCCCACCCCCCAGCAGTGCAGGTGCAGCCCCCACCAGGCCCCCACTCATGTCCCCTATCACCCCCACCCCCCCAGTCACCAGGGGCACCCTCCACCAGGCCCCCACTCATCTCTCCCACCACCCCCACCCCCCAGTCACCAGGGGCACCCTCCACCAGGCCCCCACTCATGTCTCCCACCACCCCCACCCCCCAGCAGTGCAGGTGCAGCCTCCACCAGGCACCCACTCATGTCCCCTATCACCCCCACCCCCCTGTCACCAGGGGCACCCTCCACCAGGCCCCCACTCATGTCTCCCACCACCCCCACCCCCCAGCAGTGCAGGGGCACCCTCCACCAGGCCCCCACTCATGTCCCCTATCACCCCCACCCCCCCAGTCACCAGGGGCACCCTCCACCAGGCCCCCACTCATGTTTCCCACCACCCCCACCCCCCCAGTCACCAGGGGCACCCTCCACCAGGCCCCCACTCATGTCTCCCACCACCCCCACCCCCCAGCAGTGCAGGGGCAGCCTCCACCAGGCACCCTCTCATGTCCCCTATCACCCCCACCCCCCCGCCACCAGGGGCAAACTCCACCAGGCCCCCACTCATGTCTCCCACCACTCCCACCCCCCAGCAGTGCAGGGGCACCCTCCACCAGGCCCCCACTCATGTCCCCTATAACCCCCACCCCCCCAGTCACCAGGGGCACCCTCCACCAGGCCCCCACTCATGTCTCCCACCACCCCCACCCCCCCAGTCACCAGGGGCACCCTCCACCAGGCCCCCACTCATGTCTCCCACCACCCCCACCCCCCAGCAGTGCAGGGGCAGCCTCCACCAGGCACCCACTCATGTCCCCTATCACACCCACCCCCCCGCCACCAGGGGCACCCTCCACCAGGCCCCCACTCATGTCTCCCACCACCCCCACCCCCCCAGTCACCAGGGGCACCCTCCACCAGGCCCCCACTCATGTCTCCCACCACCCCCACCCCCCCAGTCACCAGGGGCACCCTCCACCAGGCCCCCACTCATGTCTCCCACCACCCCCACCTCCCCAGTCACCAGGGGCAGCCTCCACCAGGCCCCCACTCATGTCACCCACCACCCCCACCCCCCAGCACAGTGGGGCACCCTCCACCAGGCCCCCACCCATGTCACCCACCACCCCCACCCCCCAGCATCCAGGGGCAGCCCCCACCAGGCCCCCGCTCATGTCCCCTATCACCCCCACCCCCCCCGCCACCAGGGGCACCCTCCACCAGGCCCCCACTCATGTCTCCCACCACCCCCACCCCCCAGTCACCAGGGGCTGCCTCCACCAGGCCCCCACTCATGTCTCCCACCACCCCCACCCCCACCATCCAGGGGCACCCTCCACCAGGCCCCCACTCATGTCTCCCACCACCCCCACCCCCCCAGTCACCAGGGGCAGCCTCCACCAGGCCCCCACTCATGTCTCCCACCACCCCCACCCCCCCAGTCACCAGGGGCACCCTCCACCAGGCCCCCACTCATGTCTCCCACCACCCCCACCCCCTACCATCCAGGGGCACCCTCCACCAGGCCCCCACTCATGTCTCCCACCACCCCCACCCCCCCAGTCACCAGGGGCAGCCTCCACCAGGCCCCCACTCATGTCTCCCACCACCCCCACCCCCCAGCACTGTGGGGCACCTGCCAGCAGGCCCCCACCCATGTCACCCACCACCCCCACCCCCCAGCCACCAGGGGCAGCCTCCACCAGGCCCCCACCCATGTCACCCACCACCCCCACCCCCCAGCATCCAGGGGCAGCCCCCACCAGGCCCCCACTCATGTCCCCTATCACCCCCACCCCCCCGCCACCAGGGGCACCCTCCACCAGGCCCCCACTCATGTCTCCCACCACCCCCACCCCCCAGTCACCAGGGGCAGCCTCCACCAGGCCCCCACTCATGTCTCCCACCACCCCCACCCCCCACCATCCAGGGGCACCCTCCACCAGGCCCCCACTCATGTCTCCCACCACCCCCACCCCCGCAGTCACCAGGGGCAGCCTCCACCAGGCCCCCACTCATGTCTCCCACCACCCCCACCCCCCCAGTCACCAGGGACACCCTCCACCAGGCCCCCACTCATGTCTCCCACCACCCCCACCCCCCACCATCCAGGGGCACCCTCCACCAGGCCCCCACTCATGTCTCCCACCACCCCCACCCCCCAGTCACCAGGGGCAGCCTCCACCAGGCCCCCACTCATGTCTCCCACCACCCCCACCCCCCAGCACTGTGGGGCACCTGCCAGCAGGCCCCCACCCATGTTACCCACCACCCCCACCCCCAGCCACCAGGGGCACCCTCCACCAGGCCCCCACCCATGTCACCCACCACCCCCACCCCCCAGCATCCAGGGGCAGCCCCCACCAGGCCCCCACTCATGTCCCCCACCACCCCCACCCCCCCAGTCACCAGGGGCAGCCTCCACCAGGCCCCCACTCATGTCTCCCACCACCCCCACCCCCCAGCAGTGCAGGGGCAGCCTCCACCAGGCCCCCACCCATGTCTCCCACCACCCCCACCCCCCAGCAGTGCAGGTGCAGCCCCCACCAGGCCCCCACTCATGTCCCCTATCACCCCCACCCCCCCAGTCACCAGGGGCACCCTCCACCAGGCCCCCACTCATCTCTCCCACCACCCCCACCCCCCAGTCACCAGGGGCACCCTCCACCAGGCCCCCACTCATGTCTCCCACCACCCCCACCCCCCAGCAGTGCAGGTGCAGCCTCCACCAGGCACCCACTCATGTCCCCTATCACCCCAAACCCCCCTGTCACCAGGGGCACCCTCCACCAGGCCCCCACTCATGTCTCCCACCACCCCCACCCCCCAGCAGTGCAGGGGCACCCTCCACCAGGCCCCCACTCATGTCCCCTATCACCCCCACCCCCCCAGTCACCAGGGGCACCCTCCACCAGGCCCCCACTCATGTTTCCCACCACCCCCACCCCCCCAGTCACCAGGGGCACCCTCCACCAGGCCCCCACTCATGTCTCCCACCACCCCCACCCCCCAGCAGTGCAGGGGCAGCCTCCACCAGGCACCCTCTCATGTCCCCTATCACCCCCACCCCCCCGCCACCAGGGGCAAACTCCACCAGGCCCCCACTCATGTCTCCCACCACTCCCACCCCCCAGCAGTGCAGGGGCACCCTCCACCAGGCCCCCACTCATGTCCCCTATAACCCCCACCCCCCCAGTCACCAGGGGCACCCTCCACCAGGCCCCCACTCATGTCTCCCACCACCCCCACCCCCCCAGTCACCAGGGGCACCCTCCACCAGGCCCCCACTCATGTCTCCCACCACCCCCACCCCCCAGCAGTGCAGGGGCAGCCTCCACCAGGCACCCACTCATGTCCCCTATCACACCCACCCCCCCGCCACCAGGGGCACCCTCCACCAGGCCCCCACTCATGTCTCCCACCACCCCCACCCCCCCAGTCACCAGGGGCACCCTCCACCAGGCCCCCACTCATGTCTCCCACCACCCCCACCCCCCCAGTCACCAGGGGCACCCTCCACCAGGCCCCCACTCATGTCTCCCACCACCCCCACCTCCCCAGTCACCAGGGGCAGCCTCCACCAGGCCCCCACTCATGTCACCCACCACCCCCACCCCCCAGCACAGTGGGGCACCCTCCACCAGGCCCCCACCCATGTCACCCACCACCCCCACCCCCCAGCATCCAGGGGCAGCCCCCACCAGGCCCCCGCTCATGTCCCCTATCACCCCCACCCCCCCCGCCACCAGGGGCACCCTCCACCAGGCCCCCACTCATGTCTCCCACCACCCCCACCCCCCAGTCACCAGGGGCTGCCTCCACCAGGCCCCCACTCATGTCTCCCACCACCCCCACCCCCACCATCCAGGGGCACCCTCCACCAGGCCCCCACTCATGTCTCCCACCACCCCCACCCCCCCAGTCACCAGGGGCAGCCTCCACCAGGCCCCCACTCATGTCTCCCACCACCCCCACCCCCCCAGTCACCAGGGGCACCCTCCACCAGGCCCCCACTCATGTCTCCCACCACCCCCACCCCCTACCATCCAGGGGCACCCTCCACCAGGCCCCCACTCATGTCTCCCACCACCCCCACCCCCCCAGTCACCAGGGGCAGCCTCCACCAGGCCCCCACTCATGTCTCCCACCACCCCCACCCCCCAGCACTGTGGGGCACCTGCCAGCAGGCCCCCACCCATGTCACCCACCACCCCCACCCCCCAGCCACCAGGGGCAGCCTCCACCAGGCCCCCACCCATGTCACCCACCACCCCCACCCCCCAGCATCCAGGGGCAGCCCCCACCAGGCCCCCACTCATGTCCCCTATCACCCCCACCCCCCCGCCACCAGGGGCACCCTCCACCAGGCCCCCACTCATGTCTCCCACCACCCCCACCCCCCAGTCACCAGGGGCAGCCTCCACCAGGCCCCCACTCATGTCTCCCACCACCCCCACCCCCCACCATCCAGGGGCACCCTCCACCAGGCCCCCACTCATGTCTCCCACCACCCCCACCCCCGCAGTCACCAGGGGCAGCCTCCACCAGGCCCCCACTCATGTCTCCCACCACCCCCACCCCCCCAGTCACCAGGGACACCCTCCACCAGGCCCCCACTCATGTCTCCCACCACCCCCACCCCCCACCATCCAGGGGCACCCTCCACCAGGCCCCCACTCATGTCTCCCACCACCCCCACCCCCCAGTCACCAGGGGCAGCCTCCACCAGGCCCCCACTCATGTCTCCCACCACCCCCACCCCCCAGCACTGTGGGGCACCTGCCAGCAGGCCCCCACCCATGTTACCCACCACCCCCACCCCCAGCCACCAGGGGCACCCTCCACCAGGCCCCCACCCATGTCACCCACCACCCCCACCCCCCAGCATCCAGGGGCAGCCCCCACCAGGCCCCCACTCATGTCCCCTATCACCCCCACCCCCCCGCCACCAGGGGCACCCTCCACCAGGCCCCCACTCATGTCTCCCACCACCCCCACCCCCCCAGTCACCAGGGGCAGCCTCCACCAGGCCCCCACTCATGTCTCCCACCACCCCCACCTCCCAGCAGTGCAGGGGCAGCCTCCACCAGGCCCCCACCCATGTCCAACCCATGTCTCCCACCACCCCCACCTCCCAGCAGTGCAGGGGCAGCCTCCACCAGGCCCCCACCCATGTCCAACCCATGTCTCCCACCACCCCCACCCCCCAGCACTGTGGGGCACCTGCCAGCAGGCCCCCACCTATGTCACCCACCACCCCCACCCCCCAGCACTGTGGGGCACCTGCCAGCAGGCCCCCACCCATGTCACCCACCACCCCCACCCCCCAGCCACCAGGGGCAACCTCCACCAGGCCCCCACCCATGTCACCCACCACCCCCACCCCCCATGTCACGAAGTCCAGAATCCAAGGCGCAGGAGCGACGCAGTACCAACCACCCCCACTTTGGTCGTGGAGCCCGCAAGTCAGAGCTTACACGGGTTTCCTGGACCAGAGCAGGGAAGGAGGGTTAGGGTCTCGATGATTGGATAGGTAGGGGGAGTTAGGTAAACCGGATTGAGGGTGAGGTAGAGGTTATGGGTGGGAATGGGGAGTTCTACTGGGAAAGTTTGGTTGCTGCTCACTTTTGTTCTGGTGTTCTCAGCCCTTACTAGCTACTTGTACATAAGCACCAATTTGCACATAAGAACAGTTTAACTCGGCCTAACCCTAAGTCATCGGAACAGTACAAGAACTAGCATGCAACTTAGCTCTGGTCTTCTGTGTCCTGTCCATGAAGAGCAGTCACGTCCTTGGCACGTCTGAAGGGTTGTTTTCAAGGTCCAAGCTAAAAGAAATTAACAAGCATTAGAACATGCCCTCTATTACTCTCTGCATTCACCTCATGCAGACTCACTCACACAAACACACTCTCTAATGCCTCTCTCAAGGCCTGTATAGTGCTATTGCACTATGCTACGCAAGCGATCTCCTTGCAGATCCCTGCAAACATGTTCGAATGCACAAGCAGTCTTCCTGCAGACCCTCGTGATCGATTTGTGCCCTAAAACTGTGGCAGGTGTCTCCGGTGCTGTGTTTTCGCCTCACGGATATGCTTTGGTCTCCAAGAGGCGGAAACACCCCGAATGGCTAAACGCCCGTGCACAGGTCAATGTATCCCAAAAGAATGCCGCCGGCACATTGAGCGCCGAAGTTCTAAAAACTTAGCTTTTCGTAGCTGTGCAGGGGCTCTGGGGTGGCAAGCATTCGCCCCCTGCACTTCCCCCTCGATCCCTTTGGGCCCTGAGCAAAGAGGAGTACTTATCTCGTGTGGGCGAGGGGCCAGGCTGCTGCTCGGGTGGGGCTGGGCCCCTCGCGTGTAGTTTTGCTGGAGCTCCGGTCCACACGTCTTGTCGGCATGGAGTCTCAAGCACAAGCCCCGTGCTCGGGGCTCTGCGCATGCGCGATGGGGCGGCCGCGCCCTTCCTGGTTCCTGATTGGCCCAAAACGTCCCTGGGCATGCTGGGGATTGTAGTCCTTTGGCGCCGGCTGCTGGGAAACGCAGTCTTTAGTCCCTTTCTCCTGCACATAGGGCAAAGCAGCCTTTTGTATGGTTGCATCTTAGTTTGTCTCTCCCCTCCAGTACCCAAAACAGTACCCACAACACCCCTACGCCTAGCCTGTCCTTGTCTCTGCCTACCTGAGTCCCTGACAGTACTCCCCCTCCCACAGAAGGCAGTTGTTCCGGGTTTACTAGGATAATTCTTGTGAAAAGCACGCAGCAACCTGGGGGCATGTACATGTTGGGAGGGTTCCCAAGTGCGTTCCTCAGGGCCATACCCCACCCAGTCAATGAGGTAAAACACCTGGCCCTTTTTATCTTGTTTAGAGTTTAATATTGCTCGAACCTCGTACTCTGGTTCCCCTTGCACCACAACGGGAGGTGGTTTTCTAGCTATTGTCCCATGTGGAGCGGGTTTCAGGAGGGAAGTGTGGAAAGTGGGATGTACCTTCATTTGGGGAGGTAAGGTCAATTTAGCTGCAACAGGGTTCACAATTTTAACTATTGGGAATGGACCCAAATACCGGGGTTGTAATTTCCTGGGTCCTTCCATGCGAAGATTGCGAGTGGATAACCACACTCTATCTCCTACACAGTAAAGTGGGCTGGGTCGACGACGCTTATCTGCATAGCGCTTATATGCGTCCTTGGCCTTTGTGAGATTCTCCTGCACCTCCTTCCAAACCTGCTCTATGCCCAACCGTTGTCCAGCCAACGTAGGCAATTCAAATCCTGAAACTGGAATGGCCACTGGGAGGATCCGTGGATGTCGCCCATAAAGGCAGTAGAACGGAGTCTTTTTGGTGGATGCATGTGTGGCGTTATTATATGCCAATTCTGCCAACCAAGTATGCTGGACCCAGGTTGTCTCCCTACTTGTGGCAAAACACCGTAAATATTGCTCTAGGCATTGATTCACGCGTTCTGTCTGGCCATCTGTCTCGGGATGGTATCCGGACGACAAGCGGACTTCCATTCCCAGAATCCTGCAAAACTCACGCCAGAAGCGAGAGGTGAACTGTGGACCCCTATCTGTGACCACACAATAGGGTAGGCCATGAAGGCGGACTATGTTTTGCAGAACGAATTCGGCAATTGCACCAGCAGTCGGGACCCCCTTACATGGGATGAAGTGAGCCATTTTCGAAAAGGTATCCACAATTACCAATACAGAAGTGAATTCCTGAACTTCGGGAAGGTCCACAATAAGGTCCATGGTGATCGTATGCCATGGCACCGAAGGGGTCGGTAGAGGACGAAGGAGTCCAGCAGGTTTTTGGTGACTAGCTTTATTTCGAGCACACACCTCGCATTGAGACACATACTGCAGAACATCGTGCCGCCACTTGGGCCACCAGAAATGTCTAGCCACCAACTCCTGAGTTTTTGACTTTCCCGGGTGTCCTGCCAATGACGAATCGTGGCACCAAGATAAGGCCTTTTCCCGTAGTTGCTTAGTGGGCAAGTACAAGGCTGACCCATGGTAGGGGAGTCCCTCAACGAAAGTATTCTGAGGATCTTGTTTGCACCACTGATGGACGTCCTGCATAGTGAGGTCTTTTAATACGGCCTCAAAGAAATCAGAAGTAGCTCCAACGATACGTGTTGGGGGAATAATAGGTTGTGGTGTAATGCCTGCCTCTCGCTCTGCTGACTCGGGATATCGTGACAATATGTCTGCCTTTCGATTGTTGGCTCCGGGTCTATACGTTATGATGAAATCAAACTCGGCAAAGTATTGAGCCCATCGCAATTGGCGCGGGCTCAACGTCTTGGCGGTTCTTATAAACTGGAGGTTACGATGGTCCGTTATGATCGTGGTGGTGTGACGTGCCCCCATCAGGTAGTGTCGCCACTCACCAAGAGCTGCCTTAATTGCCAACAATTCCCGATCGGCAATGATATAGTTCTGTTCAGCTGGGAGTAGTTTCCTTGAGAAGTAGGCCACGGGATGTAGCAGGCCTGTCTGGGGATCTCGCTGGGACAGGATAGCACCTAGAGCGTAGCTAGAGGCGTCGGTTTCCACTACAAAAGGTCTAGACAAATCCGGGTGTTTCAGTACCGGGGCGTCGGTGAAGGCCTTTTTGAGCTGTCGAAACCCCTGGTCGGCCGATGTGTCCCACTCAAAAGGGCAGCCTTTACGGAGAAGCTTCGTGATTGGAGTGACCAATGCTGAAAAGTTCTTTACGAAGCGTCTGTAGAAGTTCGCAAACCCCAGGAATGACTGAATCTCTTTCACACTGGTAGGGGGAGCCCAATCCAAGATTGCCTGCACCTTTTTCTTGTCCATTTGTACGCCGGTTGGGGTCAGGAAGTAGCCTAGAAATTCCACGGTGGTACAATGGAACTCGCACTTCTCCAGTTTTGCATAAAGGTGGTATTCTCGCAGCTTTTGCAAAACGGCGCGTACATGTTGA
Organism: Ambystoma mexicanum; assembly: GCF_040938575.1. Lineage (NCBI taxonomy): Eukaryota > Metazoa > Chordata > Amphibia > Caudata > Ambystomatidae > Ambystoma > Ambystoma mexicanum. The sequence goes on from NC_090924.1 coordinate 1,329,495,317, forward strand.
ACATGTTCCTGGAGATTTTGAAAATATATTAGGATGTCATCTATGTACACTACCGCACATACGTCTAAATATTCTCTAAGGACCTCATCCAGGAAGTGTTGGAAGGCAGCGGGGGCGTTACAGAGACCGAATGGCATAACCTGATATTCGTACAATCCGAACTTGGTCCGGAAGGCGGTTTTCCATTCGTCTCCCTCACGCACCCGCACAAGATGGTAAGCGCCTCGAAGGTCCAACTTGGTGTAGATTGTCGCGTCCCTAACTTGGTCCAAAAGAACCGGGATGAGAGGAAGCGGATAACGGTTCTTAATGGTTATCTGGTTCACTCTGCGGTAATCTATGCAAGTCCGGAGTTCTCCAGACTTCTTCGGTACGAAGAACAAAGGGGAGGACACTGGTGAATTAGAGTGGCGAATAAACCCATTCTTTAAATTCGTAGCTATGTACTCTTGGAGGTGATTGTTTTCTGCCTCCGTTAGGGCATATATACGACTACACGGTAGAGTAGCCCCAGGCTCCAGATCAATTCTGCAGTCAAAGGGCCGATGTGGGGGTAATGATTCTGCAGCTTGTTTGTTAAACACGTCCATGAAATCTGCGTATTCCTGGGGTATATTTTCGGGACGCATTTCCTGCTCAACCGAGACGTTGAGAGCACACACTGAAGGTGTACTTTCTTGCCGGCAATGTTCAAGACAATGCGGTGAGTCCAGACTGATTGACCCTGTGGTCCAATGAATTTGGGGGTTATGCTTTTTTAGCCACGGTAATCCCAAAATCAGCCCAAATTGCGGGGCGGCAATGATATCAAAGGCAATTTTTTCCCTATGCCAAGCTCCGCATTGTAACGTCACCAAACAAGTGTTATGTGTTATGGGCCCTGAGCAGAGAGGAGTGCCGTCAACGGCACGTACAGGTTCTGGGTCTGCCTTTTGCTGTACTGGGATACCTAAGGTAACCACGTACTGGACATCAATGAAATTACCTGTCGCTCCCGAGTCCACAAACATAGTGACCTGTTTCTTTTGTGTTTGGAACTCCAAACAACCCGTCAAGGTGACATGCGTAGCATAGTTCGAAATGCCTGCCATTGGGGCCCTACTACTCAACAGGCTCGATCGGGTGACCCCCACTACCGACGAGCCGAAGCGTTTCCCTGGGTCTTGGGCTTGCTTGGGCATTCACGAACAAAGTGCCCAGCCTTGCCACAGTACATACAGAGGCCGTCCTTCCTCCTTTGTTCCTTCTCCTCTTTAGTGAGGGGACCTCGAACTGAACCTATCTGCATCGGTTCTTCCCCCTCAGATCTGGCCGCCACCCCCCGGGATCCCCTATACAGATCCAACCGAGGCATGGGTCGCGAATCTCCCTTTCGTTTATCGCCCCGCCTTTCTGCCATTCGGTGATCAAGCCGTAAGGCCAGATCAATCATCTCTGAACAGCCCCTTGGCTGTGGATCTACCTGGGCAATAAGGTCTTTGATATCATCCCTCAAGCCTTGATAAAAGAGGGACATCCGCTTATCACGGGGCCAGTCGGCTTCCGCTATCAGCCGATTGAAATGAGTGACGTATGTCACTAATTCCTTAGACCCCTGCTTGAGGCTTAACAGTTCCCGATCCTTGCAAAGGGTGGCGGCTCGCCGGTTAAATATTTTCTCGAATTCCGCCAGGAATTCATCCCAGTCATAAAGAATGGCATGGTCTTTTTGGACTAATGGGTTTGCCCATGCCGCAGCGTCCCCTGTGAGGTACGAAATTACAAACGCCGTTCGGGACTGAACAGACCGAAAGGCTGCAGTCTTGGTCAGAAAATGGAGACGACACTGAGTAATAAAAGTGGTAAACTTTTGTGGGTCACCAGCGTAGCGCTCAGGAGGTGCCAACGGAACTGTTGCCTCCGGACTTACGTGTACCTGCACCGGAGTGGGCGGTTGGGTAGGTAAGGGCGCTGTCTGAGCCGCTAAACTGCGCACCTGTGCGGACAGGGTGGCGTAGTCCTGTCTGGACGCTGCCAGTTCACCTTGCAAGTCCTGCAGGGCTTTGGCTATTTCTTCCATGGTTTCAATGGGGGCTGGCCACGTAGCTCGGGCACCTGAATGTTACGTGGGCTTGTGCTTCTGTCACGAAGTCCAGAATCCAAGGCGCAGGAGCGACGCAGTACCAACCACCCCCACTTTGGTCGTGGAGCCCGCAAGTCAGAGCTTACACGGGTTTCCTGGACCAGAGCAGGGAAGGAGGGTTAGGGTCTCGATGATTGGATAGGTAGGGGGAGTTAGGTAAACCGGATTGAGGGTGAGGTAGAGGTTATGGGTGGGAATGGGGAGTTCTACTGGGAAAGTTTGGTTGCTGCTCACTTTTGTTCTGGTGTTCTCAGCCCTTACTAGCTACTTGTACATAAGCACCAATTTGCACATAAGAACAGTTTAACTCGGCCTAACCCTAAGTCATCGGAACAGTACAAGAACTAGCATGCAACTTAGCTCTGGTCTTCTGTGTCCTGTCCATGAAGAGCAGTCACGTCCTTGGCACGTCTGAAGGGTTGTTTTCAAGGTCCAAGCTAAAAGAAATTAACAAGCATTAGAACATGCCCTCTATTACTCTCTGCATTCACCTCATGCAGACTCACTCACACAAACACACTCTCTAATGCCTCTCTCAAGGCCTGTATAGTGCTATTGCACTATGCTACGCAAGCGATCTCCTTGCAGATCCCTGCAAACATGTTCGAATGCACAAGCCGTCTTCCTGCAGACCCTCGTGATCGATTTGTGCCCTAAAACTGTGGCAGGTGTCTCCGGTGCTGTGTTTTCGCCTCACGGATATGCTTTGGTCTCCAAGAGGCGGAAACACCCCGAATGGCTAAACGCCCGTGCACAGGTCAATGTATCCCAAAAGAATGCCGCCGGCACATTGAGCGCCGAAGTTCTAAAAACTTAGCTTTTCGTAGCTGTGCAGGGGCTCTGGGGTGGCAAGCATTCGCCCCCTGCACTTCCCCCTCGATCCCTTTGGGCCCTGAGCAAAGAGGAGTACTTATCTCGTGTGGGCGAGGGGCCAGGCTGCTGCTCGGGTGGGGCTGGGCCCCTCGCGTGTAGTTTTGCTGGAGCTCCGGTCCACACGTCTTGTCGGCATGGAGTCTCAAGCACAAGCCCCGTGCTCGGGGCTCTGCGCATGCGCGATGGGGCGGCCGCGCCCTTCCTGGTTCCTGATTGGCCCAAAACGTCCCTGGGCATGCTGGGGATTGTAGTCCTTTGGCGCCGGCTGCTGGGAAACGCAGTCTTTAGTCCCTTTCTCCTGCACATAGGGCAAAGCAGCCTTTTGTATGGTTGCATCTTAGTTTGTCTCTCCCCTCCAGTACCCAAAACAGTACCCACAACACCCCTACGCCTAGCCTGTCCTTGTCTCTGCCTACCTGAGTCCCTGACACCCCAGCACTGTGGGGCACCTGCCAGCAGGCCCCCACCCATGTCACCCACCACCCCCACCCCCCAGCATCCAGGGGCAGCCTCCACCAGGCCCCCACCCATGTCGCCCACCCCCCCACCCCCAGCAACCAGGGGCAGCCTCCACCAGGCACCCACTGATGTCCCCTATCACCCCCACCCCCCCGCCACCAGGGGCACCCTCCACCAGGCCCCCACTCATGTCTCCCACCACCCCCACCCCCCCAGTCACCAGGGGCACCCTCCACCAGGCCCCCACTCATGTCTCCAACCACCGTCACCCCCCCAGTCACCAGGGGCACCCTCCACCAGGCCCCCACTCATGTCTCCCACCACCCCCACCCCCCACCATCCAGGGGCACCCTCCACCAGGCCCCCACTCATGTCTCCCACCACCCCCACCCCCCCAGTCACCAGGGGCAGCCTCCACCAGGCCACCACTCATGTCACCCACCACCCCCACCCCCCAGCACTGTGGGGCACCTGCCAGCAGGCCCCCACCCATGTCACCCACCCCCCCACCCCCCAGCCACCAGGGGCACCCTCCACCAGGCCCCCACCCATGTCACCCACCATCCCCACCCCCCAGCATCCAGGGTCAGCCCCCACCAGGCCCCCATTCATGTCCCCTATCACCCCCACCCCCCCGCCACCAGGGGCACCCTCCACCAGGCCCCCACTCATGTCTCCCACCACCCCCACCCCCCCAGTCACCAGGGGCAGCCTCCACCAGGCCCCCACTCATGTCTCCCACCACCCCCCCCCTCCATCCAGGGGCACCCTCCACCAGGCCCCCACTCATGTCTCCCACCACCCCCACCCCCCCAGTCACCAGGGGCAGCCTCCACCAGGCCCCCACTCATGTCTCCCACCCCCCCCACCCCCAGCAACCAGGGGCAGCCTCCACCAGGCCCCCACCCATGTCCCCCTGCCCCCAGGTCCTGACGATACACAATCATGGCAGTAATGGGCAGCATACCCAGCACAAACACCCAGGCAAGGATTGCATCCACCCACATAGTGAATGCAATTACATGACACAACCCCAATGGTAAGTATGTAAATGAACACATGTCCGTCACACACACATACACAATGGCTGCAAGTGAATGTCAAAACCCATATCATGACATGTATGAAACCAAAGACAAAATAACACAAGTGGAGGTAAAAATAAAAAATGTATTAAAGATCACAAATAAGTAAACAAATCAAACATACAACTATGTGGATAACAAAATAAATGGTCCATGTCGGAGAACAAAAGTAAAAATCAAAAAAAGAAAAAGGAATACAAAAACAAATGTTGACCAAAGCAATATCAAGTAGAAGGAAAAGAATGAAAAACCATTTGCACATGGTGAACACAATAATGAAAAAAAGAAAATGTTCCTTCAAAAAACAAACTAAATACAGGAATGTACCAGGGTCCATGAGCCCAACACCATAAAGGAAACCTACTACTACCTAATGAAAAAAATATATACAAAAAAGTGGCCATTGTCCGAGCGGTCCAAAATAATAAAAACAAATAAAGGAAACCTAACACTAACTAACTATATAACTATATACAAAGGCAGCGGGCAAGTCCTGCGGCTCACTTGTTGATGTTGCTGGCCAGGGCATCATCGAACTCCATGTCGATGTCCTGGAGGCGGGACTCTGTCCTGGCCCCGAGGTCTCGCAGGGATAACCCCATGTTCAGCTCAAACTCCCTGCGAGCTTCCTCGAGGCACTCAGCCCGCCTCAACGCCCGACGCATGGAGAACTCCGCCCTGACCATGGCGAGCCGCTCCTCTTCCGCCCGCTGCCGCTCCGCACCTAACCGCTGGACCAACTGCTCCCACACGGAAGACACCACCATCCCAGGGTTGCCCTGCCCTCCGGCCGATGCCTGCCCCTCTGATCTTGATGGCCCCGAGCCATGATGCCTCCCACGTCGAGCCCGCTGCTGCCTCCGACGCCACTGCCTCTGCCAGCACGATGGCATCCAGGCTGATGGAAACCACCGACGCCGTCGTGCACGTGCCCTGCCTGATGATGCTGTCACATCTTCCATCTGCTGGGGTCCAGTTGCTGTGTTGTCCACCCCTGCTGGACCTCCGACTCCCAACTGTGGCAGGGATGGGATCCCCACCGAGCTGGCTGCATTGGTCGGGGCAGGTCCACAGGGGGCCCTGGTGGCATCTGGGCTGGAAGACGGCAAGGAGAACGACTGGTGTATAGCCTGCACAGAGGAGGAGAGGGCCGCCACATTGGCCAACACATGCAGGAAACCCCCGAACATGGCCGACCCAATTGGGCCACGTCGGCACGGTGCACTTCTTGATGACGTGCGTGCTCCTCCCGGGAAGCACGCAGGGCATCACGAATCACAGCTGTGCGCATCGCGACCCCAATCAGGACCTTCTCCGCACGGCCAGGGGTTCCCACGTCCGCAGGTGGAGGGGAGTCAGGTGACATGGACATCCCCTCTACCTGCGGACGGGCCTGGGACGGGGCATCCCTGCTGGTGCATGGTGGTGCACTCACAGGGTCAGGGACAGCGACATGCACAGGCCCCTCCACGGTGACCTGTGCTGCCTCCTGCCCCTGGCCCTGGACTGCACCAGGACACCAACTTCGGTGGCAGTGAAGCTGGTGCCCCTCTGCCCCTCTGGCCTGGGGTTGCCACTGGTGCCAGATGTGGAAGTGCCCGACATGGCAACCCCAGAGGCAGGTGTGGGTGGGCAACTGGGTCCTGGGGGTGGGCTGTGGAGCGATGTAATCCCAGTCGGGAGTCTTCAGTTCCAGCAGGGGTGGACACAGCAACTAGACCCCTGCAGATGGCTGATGTGCAGGCACCAAATGGCAGGGCACGGTGGCAGCAGGCAGGCAGGCAGGCAGCAGCAGATGGCACGTGGGAGGCTGCTCGGGGCACGGGGGGCAGTAACTCGGCCTTCTGGGCAGGAGCGTGGTCTTCCGTGTGTTTTCGCGTGGCCAGCTTGATACGAAGTGATTTGGCACGTGAAAATTGGGCACGTCAGCGTGAAATCCGAGGAAAGGCCCTTAGCACGTAAGCGCGTAAGCACGCATACGCGATTCTATTGATTGGTCCAGAGTCCCTCAGCGCATAAGCGCGTATGTGACGTGACCCGCACGGGTGTTCCCCACCCAGCACGCGATGACGGAGCACATGTGTAAATACTGCACGTCAGAGTGTCATCGCGTGTAATTGGACAAAAGTGCGCGTACACGCGATTGGCCTATGTACGTGTATTTCAGGGGTGCGCGGGCACTTACACACGCAAGTACGTCAGCGCACCTGTATCCCGTTGTGCGTGTGAATTTTCACACGCTTTTGGACTGGGAACTGGATTCCAGGGGTGCGCGGTCACACGCTCGCCTAGAACACGCGCAAAGCATGAATTTGCGCACTTTAACAATAACAAGCCAGACGCCAGGATGAACATACCGTTCCTAGCAGCAGTGGCAGTGGGCTACCAAAGGAGGAGGAGGAGGATAGTCAGGGCCAGAATATTCACACCCAGAACCAGCCTTTTCGGGATGCCTGATGACCAGGTGTATGGAAGGTACAGGTTTCCACCACACATAATACTGGACATGGTGAGTGAGTGGGAGGATGACCTCACATCACCCACCCTGTGCTCCCAAGCACTCAGCCCCCTGGAGAAGGTCCTCAATGTACTGCACTTCTTAGCCACTGGATCATTTCAGCGGACAAGTGCCATAGTGGGTGGGGTGTCACAGGCCACCCAGTCACGCTGCCTACACCAGGTCTTGAACATCATCACTGCACGCCCATCAGTCCGCAGGCACATATACCTGCCCAGAACACCTGCAGAAAGGCATGCTGCCGCCCTGGATTTTTACGGTGTGGCACGATTCCCCAAAGTGCTAGGTGCCATCGACTGCACCCATGTGGCTCTACGTCCCCCCATGGCATCTGAGCACATCTATAGGAACCGCAAGCACTGGCATTCCATCAACGTGCAGGTAGTATGTAATGCCAAGGGAATCATCACCTCAGTATATGCCAACTATCCCGGCTCCACCCACGACAGCTTCATTTACCGAATGTCCACCCTATGCCGGGACCTAGATGCTGGGCGGCATGGCGATACATGGCTGCTTGGTGAGTATGTATGCCACTGCACATGCATGCATGTTGGATACTGAGCAAGGTCACAACCCCACCAATGATACCAATCACCACCTCCACAGGGGACAGTGCCTACCCTCTCAGCCCCCACATGATGACGCCAATTCGGAACCCCACCACGCCACCCGAGGTAAGATATAACACAGCCCACATTAAAACCCGGGGCATAGTGGAGCGCACATTCGGACTGCTAAAGTCACGCTTTCGCTCCCTTGACCGTTCTGGCGGGCAGCTGTTATACGCTCCCCCAGTAGTGTGCAGGATCATAGTGGCAGCATGTGTCCTGCACAACGTTGCAACACACCGGGGCCTGGCCGTGGACATGGTGGTGGCCCCACATCCCCAACCACATGCACAGCCGCTGCGCATGGGAGGGGAAAGGGCACGTGGGGAGGCAGCCCGTACACAGCTAGTGGCTAATTACTTCACATAGAAATCACACCCCTGTGGAGTGCACACTGCCCTGGCACATTCCATCTGACAATCAATGATGACTCAACCTGACACTGATCCTGAATGTCTGGAGAATGAACCGTGAATACCATATCAGCCTGAGATTGTTCACCTGGAAGTGTCACAATGTGTGCATCCCTACCCACACAGACACCACCAATGCAGTTTTGTGGAGTTACACATTCAAGCAGCTAAAAAGAATACCCACTTGCAAAATGCAACAAGAGGACAGTGCCATGTCAGCCAACCCAACCCCAGCACCGCCACACGACACACCGTGCCATGTCATGCTATTTGCAGGTAAACAAAGTAATCCCCACAACATGACACTAGTGTCACTATGTACAGTGTCCCTATTAGAAACCTGCAACACCTGAAATGCTCACAGCAATGCCGGACCAACAACATACTTGAGCACGTACTACCATTAACATGACATCACAAATTTTACATATTAGTAGTCTCACCACCTGGAAAGGCCTGCACTCCCACCACCACCAACTGTGCAGTGTTGGCGCCATGTAGAGTTGTAGGTGCACTGCTGCCAACATGGACCCCATCTCCAGACTAGAGGTCCTTGTGTAGACATGAGGAAGGGACCTGCAAATTGGGAGGTAGACACAGAAGATGAGTTACACATCAATGCAACATGCAGTGTACAACACAACAGCAATATGCACTAGGAATGTATACACAGTATTGACTACAGACTGCCCACACAGCTCATGGGAGTCCAACGTCACTGTGTAATTCACTGTCACTTGGGCACACCCTTTGCAAGCCCATGGAAACGGGAAGCAGGAGGGGTGTGTGTGACTCAAACCCAAGCATCTGAACCAAATACATTACAAGCCTGCATGTGCCCAGCCACAATGCAGCGTATGCCCACAGGAACCACGGAAGCCAACAAATCGTCCCAAAAAAATAGGGAATAAAATAAATAACAATAAAAATAAAAATAAGAAACAATCAAAAATGGCCATTGATGGGCCCGGGGTGGTTGGGGAGGCCACCCAGGAGGTCCGAGGACAGGATGCACACCAGAACCCACCTGCGTGGATCCTGGGAAAATAAAATACCTCCATGGGCTCATGGCCCACACGGCTACCCTGTTGTGGGAGTATCACTGCTGTAGCTATTATCACCCTGTGCAGCTGCATCCGGAGGTGGTTGCACTATGGGAGGCAGCCCACGCAAGGCCCTAGTCTGCTCCTCCATGGCTGCAAGCATGCGGGTGTGGTAGGTCTGGTTCTGGAGGATGAGTGTGCGGAGGTCCCCATGCAACAACTCACGGGATGCCCGGACCTCCGCCCTCGTTGCCTGCATCTCAGCTGAGAGCGTACGGGTGAGACGCTCCAGCTGCTGTTCTGTCCTTTGGTGTGTTGAAGCCTCAAGCTCAACAAGAGTCGCCCTGAGGTGAAGGAGCTCCTGCCTCAGGGCTTCCCTGTGGCCCTGGGACTCAATGGAGATGGCCTCCTGCAGAGTCGCCAGTGCCGCCCGCCTGTCCCTGTTGGACCCCAACATGTCCTCCCTGTGTGACTGGCAGATGGAGTCGGTTGCCTGCTCTAGTCGCTCCATCAGCCTTTCTGGGGGGACAATGGAAGTGGCCACCCTATCCATGGCCTGAGCCATCATCTCGGATGATGCAGCCTGTTGGGTTGCCATACCGTAAATGGATTGCTCCCATGCGGTATTGCCAGGTGGCGTACGGCCACCACGTCGGCGGGCACCACACCTGTCTGGGGCAAGGCGAACTGCGCCTTGCTGTGCCGGCACTGCCTGAGGCTGCAGGACTGCATTCCCCCTCTGATCTGCTGGCCCAGGAACAGGATCAGATGTCGCGGAATGTGACCCTGCATCCGTAACCACCAAAGGCGTAGCTGCCAACACTGACATCCCCATGGAGGGTTCTGACCCTGGTGCAGGTGGGTGAGACAGAACAGAATCCCTCCCTGGAACACTCACCTGTGACGGCACGTAGGTCTCATCCGAATCAACACCTGAGTACAGCTCGGGGGAGGTGCAGCCAGAGACACCCCTTGAGAGCACGACCTGCAGCACTTGTGGGTTCTCCCCCACCACCACACCACGTCCCTCACTGGTGGTTGGTCGGCCCTCGGACCCCTCCTGGGTCTGCACCATCTCCACAACCCCAGCAGTATCAGGTGCGTCTTCCCCTGCAAAGACATGAAAACAAAGAAATGGAAACAGGCATTAGCACCATGGCACACAATGAGGGCTGAGAAGCAAGAGAACCAGTACTTGATTGACACATGTCCCACATGACTAAAACCCTCCCATGCATGCACCCTCACTGCGTATGAAGTGCAGGCAAATGGCACACACTGATGACACCAAGATGGAAAATGAACACATTTTCTGCATGCTGCCTGGCAGTGGCATCACACATTGGCCTGTGATTGCCAGGTGAAACACACATGCCATCACACAGATGGCATGTACCATTGCTATTGAGTGAAGATGGAGAGGAGGGCAGCACCTATTCATTCAGTCCAGTTCCCGCATGTAATTGCTTTTCTAATTCTAACAGGTCAGATTTTTCACCTGGAGCTGCCAGTCTGAAATGGTCCAATTGCACAGGGACATGTGTGTACAAATGATATCCAGGTAACAAAGTCACTCCACTTCACCATAGCCATGTCAGACATGTGACTAGTGGACAGCGACATGGCTAGTAAAAGTGGGGGAATGCAAACAATCTGACTGAATGAACAGTGAAAAATAAGCAACAATGTTGTGGCAAGGTGACACTTCAAGGGCAACTGGCGTGCAGTTGGGCTAGATGTCTACTGTTGGCAGAAGGGATACTGCTATGGCCAAATGCAGCTGGGCAGGAAGTATTGCATGAAGCACATGGCTGACCCATACGACTCAGGCACACACACTCTCACCTGGCACACAAACAGAAGCCCTCACACACACACCATGCACATGGATGACACACACATGCATGTGCACTCACCGGACAATGCCTCGTAATCAGCCAGATCTCCCACGCCTTGGATCTGTTCCTCCGTGACGTAGGTCCCAGCGACTGACTCATGTGGAGTGAGTTCCATGTCTACTACTGGAGACCCACCTCCAGTCACTAGAGTTGCGGCATGACTTGAGGCCAGCTTACTCTTTGCCCTGCGCTTTAGGTCATTCCAGCGCTTATAGCAATCATTGGCTGTGCGCCTCACGATTCCAAGGGCACTTACGATGTCCGCAACCGTCTGCCAGTGTGCCTGGCGTTGTGCAGGTGTGGTCTTGGATCCTGCAACAATGACCATCTCGTTGTCATGTCCGGACACATACTCGACAAGTCCATTCAGTTCGTCATCCGTGAAGCTGGGCTTCCTGGACGGGCCGGACTGTGTAGCCGTGTCTGGGGCATCAGCCTGTGCCGGACGAGCACTCTTCCTCTTCCGCTTGGAAGGTGGTGGTGATCCTGAGTGTCCTGCGCCGCTCTGGACACTAGGGGCAGGAGCCCTGGTGGACTCTGTATCAGGAGTGTGGGATTGCACACTCAGCATGGGAGTTGGTGCAGGCATTGGCTCTAGTGTGATGGTGTCAGGGGGAATGTCAGCAGCATGGACTAGGACCGACACTGTCCTGGCTGGGTGTGTGAGGGCTGGGGTGGATGGAGCCGCAGCTGCCCCTGCAGCCTCTCCGCCCTGCCTCCTTGGTGCAGCAGATGACCTTGCTGCCCCAGATCCACGTGGCATGATGGCATCAACGTGCACCAGCGCACGTGTCGTAGCCCTGCTGACCTGGAAGTCAGCCATGGAGTCAGCCAGGTCTGGTGCCACAATGGGCTGGTCCAACAAGGGCTGAGCATGGATGGTGTCAGCCACATCAGCCTCAACGGGAGGGGGGGAGGGGGGATTATGGGTGCCCGTGACTGGTCCTCCACACATGAGGGGACAGGCTCACCCTGCAAGTTACGACCACGTCCCCTACCGGATCCACCACGGCCACCACTTGTGGCTCTTCCACCTTTGCCACCCTTACGGAATCCTCGCCTCCCAGCCATGGCACTGATGTTAATGTGCGTATGGGAGTGGATGTAGACTATTGTCCTGGGCAATTGGGGGTCAAAGGGGTTGGGTACCAGATGGTAATTGTACCCTAGTGCTCTAGCAAGGCTGAATGTAACCCCTGGGGAAAGATGACGGGTCACGCAACGCACAGGAGGCCCAAAAAAGGGAGATGACGTGCACGCAACCCCTCCTAGACCACGTGTGCAGAAAGAAAAACCTGCACTACGCTGTGGCACCCAGTAACACAAGAATGAACGTATGCGTGTCACACGCAGCCTAGAATGACCTCTGAAGGGGTAGGCTACACACGGGGCAAGCACAGATGTTAGATACGTGCGTGACTCACCGTCTGCCTGGTAAACGAGCGTGTAAAAGGAGCACGTTTGGTTGGCAACACCCCCGCCAAAAGAAGATTTGTACGCTGTCTGAGGAGACAGGACAACAGTAGAAGGGAACACTGTTTGAGGGAACAGGCCCAGGTAAACCAGTAAAAGAGAAAAAAGAGAAAAAGCTGTCAGAGGTAACAGGGAATACGAACTTGAAACGCCGTGAAGTAAATCGCGTGTGAAACGACAAGAAGTACAGAATTCACCCACTCGCTCTCCACGAAAAGCACGTACAAGGAAAACGTGTTCTACACGTACCTTTTATACAGGCCCACACGTCCAGCGTCACTTACGCGGCGTGTACGCGCTAGGGCCATTTCCACCAATTACATGCTTTGTCACTTCTGCGTGTAGGGCCATTTCCACCAATTACACGCTTTGTCACTTCTGCGTGTAGGGCCATTTCCATCAATCACACGCGATTACACTCTGACGTGCAGTCTTTCCACGTGTGCTCTGTCATCACGTGCTGTGTGGGAAACACCTGTGCGGGTCACGTCACAGACGCGCTTACGCGCTGAGGGCCTTTCCTCGGTTTTCACGCTGACGTGCAGGATTTTCACGTGCCAAATCACTCCGTACCAAGCTGGCCACGCGTACGCACACGGAATACCACGCTCCTGCCCGGAAGGCCGAACTACTGCCCCCCAGAGCCCCGAGCACGCTCCCACCTGCTGCTGCCTGACTGCCTGCTGCCCCTGCACTGCTGGGGGGTGGGGGTGGTGGGAGACATGGGTGGGGGCCTGGTGGAGGCTGCCCCTGGTGGCTGGGGGGGTGGGGGTGGTGGGAGACATGAGTGGGGGCCTGGTGGAGGATGCCCCTGCACTGCTGGGGGGTGGGGGTGGTGGGTGACATGGGTGGGGGCCTGCTGGCAGGTGCCCCACAGTGCTGGGGGGTGGGGGTGGTGGGAGACATGGGTGGGGGCCTGGTGGAGGATGCCCCTGCACTGCTGGGGGGTGGGGGTGGTGGGTGACATGGGTGGGGGCCTGGTGGAGGATGCCCCTGCACTGCTGGGGGGTGGGGGTGGTGGGAGACATGAGTCGGGCATGAGTGGGGGCCTGGTGGAGGGTGCCCCTGGTGGCCGGGGGGTGGGGGTGGTGGTAGACATGAGTGGGGGCCTGGTGGAGGCTGCCCCTGCACTGCTGGGGGGTGGGGGTGGTGGGTGACATGGGTGGGGGCCTGCTGGCAGGTGCCCCACAGTGCTGGGGGTGGGGGTGGTGGGAGACATGAGTCGGGCATGAGTGGGGGCCTGGTGGAGGCTGCCCCTGCACTGCTGGGGGGTGGGGGTGCAGGGGGACATGAGCAGGTGTGCAGGGTAGTCCCCTGTTTTGTGGGCTGCCTGCAGGGGCCGTGGAGGGTGTACAGGGAACACCTGTGAGGACCCACCCAGCCTAATCGCGTGTGTAACTTCCCACGCACCCCTGTAATACACGTACCAAGCCAAATCGCGTGTGAGAATTCCCGCGCACCCCTGAAATACACGTACCCTGCTGAAATCGCGTGTAAAACTTCCTGCGCACCCCTGAAATGCATGCGCCCAGGCAATTCGCGTGTGGAACTTCCCGCGCACCCCTGAAATACACGTAGCACGCTGGGAGACATGAGTGGGGGCCTGGTGGAGGGTGCCCCTGGTGGCGGGGGGTGGGAGTGATAGGGGACATGAGTGTGGGCCTGGTGGAGGCTGCCCCTGCACTGCTGGGGGGTGGGGGTGGTGGGTGACATGGGTGGGGGCCTGGTGGAGGCTGCCCCTGCACTGCTGGGGGGTGGGGGTGGTAGGAGACATGGGTGGGGGCCTGGTGGTGGGTGCCCCTGGTGGCTGGGGGGTGGGGGTGGTGGGTGACATGGGTGGGGGCCTGCTGGCAGGTGCCCCACAGTGCTGGGGGGTGGGGGTGGTGGGAGACATGAGTCGGGCATGAGTGGGGGCCTGGTGGAGGCTGCCCCTGGTGGCTGGGGGGTGGGGGTGGTGGGAGACATGAGTGGGGGCCTGGTGGAGGCTGCCCCTGCACTGCTGGGGGGTGGGGGTGGTGGGAGACATGGGTGGGGGCCTGGTGGAGGATGCCTCTGCACTGCTGGGGGGTGGGGTGGTGGGTGACATGGGTGGGGGCCTGCTGGCAGGTGCCCCACAGTGCTGGAGGGTGGGGGTGGTGGGAGACATGAGTGGGGGCCTGGTGGAGGCTGCCCCTGGTGGCTGGGGGGTGGGGGTGGTGGGAGACATGAGTGGGGGCCTGGTGGAGGCTGCCCCTGCACTGCTGGGGGGTGGGGGTGGTGGGTGACATGGGTGGGGGCCTGCTGGCAGGTGCCCCACAGTGCTGGGGGGTGGGGGTGGTGGGAGACATGGGTGGGGGCCTGGTGGAGGATGCCCCTGCACTGCTGGGGGGTGGGGGTGGTGGGTGACATGGGTGGGGGCCTGGTGGAGGATGCCCCTGCACTGCTGGGGGGTGGGGGTGGTGGGAGACATGAGTCGGGCATGAGTGGGGGCCTGGTGGAGGGTGCCCCTGGTGGCCGAGGGGTGGGGGTGGTGGGAGACATGAGTGGGGGCCTGGTGGAGGCTGCCCCTGCACTGCTGGGGGGTGGGGGTGGTGGGTGACATGGGTGGGGGCCTGCTGGCAAGTGCCACACAGTGCTGGGGGGTGGGGGTGGTGGGAGACATGGGTGGGGGCCTGGTGGAGGCTGCCCCTGGTGGCTGGGGGGTGGGGGGTGGGAGACATGAGTGGGGGCCTGGTGGAGGCTGCCCCTGCACTGCTGGGGGGTGGGGGTGGTGGGAGACATGGGTGGGGGCCTGGTGGCGGATGCCCCTGCACTGCTGGGGGATGGGGGGGTGGGAGACATGGGTGGGGGCCTGGTGGAGGCTGCCCCTGCACTGCTGGGGGGTGGGGGTGGTGGGAGACATGGGTGGGGGCCTGGTGGAGGCTGCCCCTGCACTGCTGGGGGTGGGGGTGGTGGGAGACATGGGTGGGGGCCTGGTGGAGGATGCCCCTGCACTGCTGGGGGGTGGGGGTGGTGGGAGACATGGGTGGGGGCCTGGTGGAGGCTGCCCCTGCACTGCTGGGGGGTGGGGGTGGTGGGAGACATGGGTGGGGGCCTGGTGGAGGCTGCCCCTGCACTGCTGGGGGGTGGGGGTGCAGGGGGACATGAGCAGGTGTGCAGGGTAGTCCCCTGTTTTGTGGGCTGCCTGCAGGGGCCGTGGAGGGTGTACAGGGAACACCTGTGAGGACCCACCCAGCCTAATCGCGTGTGTAACTTCCCACGCACCCCTGTAATACACGTACCAAGCCAAATCGCGTGTGAGAATTCCCGCGCACCCCTGAAATACACGTACCCTGCTGAAATCGCGTGTAAAACTTCCCGCGCACCCCTGAAATGCATGCGCCCAGGCTATTCGCGTGTGGAACTTCCCGCGCACCCCTGAAATACACGCGCCCAGGCTATTCGCGAGTGGAACTTCCCGCGCACCCCTGAAATACACGTAGCACGCTGGGAGACATGAGTGGGGGCCTGGTGGAGGGTGCCCCTGGTGGCGGGGGGGTGGGGGTGATAGGGGACATGAGTGTGGGCCTGGTGGAGGCTGCCCCTGCACTGCTGGGGGGTGGGGGTGGTGGGTGACATGGGTGGGGGCCTGGTGGAGGCTGCCCCTGCACTGCTGGGGGGTGGGGGTGGTAGGAGACATGGGTGGGGGCCTGGTGGTGGGTGCCCCTGGTGGCTGGGGGGTGGGGGTGGTGGGTGACATGGGTGGGGGCCTGCTGGCAGGTGCCCCACAGTGCTGGGGGGTGGGGCGGTGGGAGACATGGGTGGGGGCCTGCTGGCAGGTGCCCCACAGTGCTGGGGGGGTGGGCGTGGTGGGCGACATGGGTGGGGACCTGGTGGAGGATGCCCCTGGTGGCTGGGCGGTGGGGGTGGTGGGAGACATGAGTGGGGGCCTGGTGGAGGATGCCCCTGCACTGCTGGGGGGTGGGGGTGGTGGGTGACATGGGTGGGGGCCTGCTGGCAGGTGCCCCACAGTGCTGGGGGGTGGGGGTGGTGGGAGACATGTGTGGGGACCTGGTGGAGGATGCCCCTGCACTGCTGGGGGGTGGGGGTGGTGGGTGACATGGGTTGGGGCCTGCTGGCAGGTGCCCCACAGTGCTGGGGGTGGGGGTGGTGGGAGACATAAGTGGGGGCCTGGTGGAGGCTGCCCCTGCACTGCTGGGGGGTGGGGGTGGTAGGAGACATGGGTGGGGGCCTGGTGGTGGGTGCCCCTGGTGGCTGGGGGGTGGGGGTGGGGGTGCAGGGGGACATGAGCAGGTGTGCAGGGTAGTCCCCTGTTTTGTGGGCTGCCTGCAGGGGCCGTGGAGGGTGTACAGGGACCCACACAGTCTAATCGCGTGTGATAATTCCCACGCACCCCTGTAATACACGTACCCAGCAAAATGGCGTGTGATAATTCCCACGCACCCCTGTAATTCACGTACCCTGCCAAATCGCGTGTGATAATTCCTGCGTACCCCTGTATTACACGTGCCCTGGCTAATCGCATGTAAGACTTCCCGCGTACCCCTGTAATACACGTTCCCTGGACAATCGCGTGTTGAACTTCCCGCGTACCCCTGTAATACACGTTCCCTGGACTATCGCGTGTTGAACTTCCCGCGTACCCCTGTAATACACGTACCCTGGCTAATCGCGTGTAAAACTTCCCGCGTACTCCTGATATGAAGGTTGCCCGCTTTGCGTTCCTTGTTTGGCAGCCCTGTAAACTGGTCCAGGGTTAGCGCAGCCCTTTGCGATGATTTAGCGATGTTGATGGCTTTTCCTTGCGCGAGGGCGTTCTTGGGGGCGTTACTGGCGCTGCTGCAGGGTCGCTGCGATTCTCAGCGCCATGGCTGGTTTGGGAGCATGGAATCCATGAATACGCTGTGCGCGGAAATCGGTTTTAGCGCACGTGCCTGGCGCACACAATCGCACGCGGACACTCTGCGCCAGCCGCTTGCGACACTTTTCTGCGAAATTCTATGAATTACCCTGCTAATATCATGCCCCCAGTGCTTGATTTGTAAAGCAATAAGTGTCAGGGCTATAATATTTTCTAGCATACACATGACACATCAGGACAGGTAACTTTCCACTCACTGTTACCACGACCCAAGGCAGCTCCCCTCAGTGTCAACATGTATGGGATTAAAGCTTCAATTCCCACTGCTCATTGGGGTTGATGGATGTACTGACTATGGCAGATGTGTGATTTACAAATTCCAATCAACATAACATAAAATAACATACTTGTTGTGCTTTAATATGAGACACATGTTTAAGTGTGTCTTTAACCACAATCATTGCTAACATTTTGTTCTTATGTTATAGATACTTCCTATGTGACTGACAGTTAAAATAATACAGTTGCCAAAACACCTAATATTTATTGAACTGAGTCCGAAATGAGTTCCGGGGCTGAGCCCTGGCAAACACCTCCACAAATTGAGCACTGCTTGTCCCTATCTGTGAAACTCCTAAATAGAATTGTGGTAACACAGCTAAAGCATTATAAACCTCTAGTCACTGTTCAAATTCAGCCAGAACAGTGCCAATTCTAATAATTGTCATGTCATTCCCACATGTGAGGATAGCAATTGCAGAGCCACATTATGTCATGTTTATCTGGAAATATCATCATCAGTGGAAGATAAAAGCTAGTAAGATAGCTCAGCAGGTTGAGTGCTCTCTGCTACATTATATATGTGATGTGCACAGCGCAGGTTTGTATCCCCGGCAAGGCCAACTCATCAGCATTCCATCCTTCAGAGATCAACAACTGAGAAGCAACTTCGGTTGAGTGATAATAATTGTATGTAAATGTTCTATTTACAGCACTTTGAAGAAAACGCCATAAAAACAGCAAATCATTATCCTCATAATAGTAATGAGGAGGCTGACTGTTGGTGATGCTATTTAGCTGTTTGATTTTAAAACGCTTGCTATAATTTTCGTGTGCATTTTATTTTACTTGTATGCTTCCAGCTCTCCAAATATCCTGATTGTGTCTTTTAATACCTTTGCTACGGCATTGTACGGCATTGTTGCTGAGGAGCATAGACTTTCTTCAAATGCTCAATATCTAATCAGTCTTTTTTTCATTGCTGCGCATCTCGCGGTCACGTGCCCCTCACCACTGACACTTACGTGCCACCGATTCAGCCAGCGCAGCCGACGGGCACAGTGGGCACGGCTGTCGTCCGCCAAAGGCATGCTTAAGGCAAGCCATTTGGTCCCGTCCGGGTTCTGGTAGGGTTGCTGAGTCAGGATCGCTGGTGAGGCTGTGTCTGGCTTTTCTGCTTTTGGCAGACTGGAACACCTGATTTCCCTGGCCCCGTCCGAAACTTGTTCGCCTTCTGGCTTTTCTCTTAAGTTAGCAGCCAGCATTACTGGGCCAGCACCAAATTCTCATCAGTTGAACTGTCTGTTATGCAATGCTAGGTCCTTGGTTGCCCATGCTGCAGACTTGTTCGATCTGTTATCTGATCTTAAACCTGACTGCTTATTGGTGAGTGAAACCTGGCTAAAACATTATATGGATAGTCACCCTGGGGTGGCGTCACCTTTATTTTTAAATCTAGATTTGCATCTACTGTGATTCCTTAGTCTGCTTACTGCAAAATCGAGGCACTTTTTGTTTGCATGGTTCTTTCTGCGTCTAGGACTGTTTATATAATAGAGGTTTATACCCCTCCAGGCTCTGACGCTATCTTTATTGATATGTTTGTCGACCTACTAGCTTCACTACAGCTTCAATACACTAATCTAATTGTCGTTAGCGATTTTAATTATAGGTGCAATGATCCTTCTGATAAAAAGCTGCTACCAAGTTTATTGCTGTTATGGACGATCTTTTGTTGGTGCAGCTTGTTACTGAGCCAACACATATCCTTGGCAATCGTCTGAATTTGGTGTTTGCTAAACATGATTAGGTCGTTGTTTCCACTCCCTTTCCGATTACCTGCTCTGATCATTTGGTTATTCTATTTGTATATGACTATACTGACTGCCCTTTTGTCTCTGGCAATCAGAGAGTAAGGAAACGCAATTGGCGGGCAGTCGGTCCCTCTCTGCTTGCAGCCCACATTGATGCTCATTGTAGTACTGTTCCTTCTCTCAATCTTGGTACTCTCTCTGAAATATTTACCACTGTGGCTGATTTTCTGGTCCCTATGGTGGAGTTTCGAGCATGTGGTCGTCCATCTGTGCCTTGGCTTAGTGACGATCTCAAGGCTCTTTGTCTCAAACGCAGACAAGCTGAACGTAAATGGCAGTCGTCCTTCTCTGTTGGGGATAGGACTGCTTTCTGTACCATCACCTCTTCTTATGATTTGGCCATTGAACACGCTAAACAAAAGTTCTTCACTTCTCAAATTGAGAACTCGATCACTCAGCCTAAAGAGCTTTTTAGGATAGCGCGCTCTCTGTCTGCCAAAGAATCTTCTGATGACTCTATTCCTCCAACCCAAGAATGTTGTGATTCCTTGGTTCATTTTTTTGTCCGTAAAATAGACAATATTCGGGATCATATCTCTGCCACTCGCAATCTGGCTGTGGTGATGCAAAGTTTATCCGCAATGCTGCTCCCACGGCCTATGTTACCATCTGGTGCCCTTTGGGACTCCCTTACGTTTGTTACGGCTGCGGATATTACTTCAGCAGTTGGGAGAATGAAGTCGGCTTCTCCTGCTGATGCCATCCCTTTGAGAATGGTGAAAGCCATCTTACCCCTGATTATGTCTCACATCATGGTGTGGTTAATAATTCCTGTTCGACCGGGACCATACCCTCGATTTTAAAATGTGCCACGGTGATGCCTCTGTTAATAAAATCCTCCTTGGATCCTTTAGTCCTTGCAAACTTTCGCCCAATTTCACTGAAGCCATTTTTCATGAAGTTGCTGGAATCCCTGGTCTCCCCGTTAATTGGGTGGTTTTGTTTGTTTGTTTGTTTGTTTGTTTTATTTATAGTGCGCGCCTGACCCAGGGGTATCTGGGCACATGGGTTAAGGTAATGGTTACATGATGCAGTTATACAGTTTATGCAGTGTATACAATTTATACATACACAATACAGATTAAGCAATAGAATGGCAGGGAGAGTCAGTTATACGGTTTATGCAATTTATACATACACATTACAGATGAAACATTAGAATGGCTGGGAAGTCAGGTAGGTAGGGGGCATAGAAAAGCGAAGACAGATATATACAGGAGAGTTATAAATATGGTTGTGAGTGTGAATGCAGGGGGTCGAGTTAGTTTTTGTTCAGTAACCAGGTGATGACGTGTCTTCGGAATATGTGAAAAGTTGAGCTGGTTTTGATGTCCTGTGAAAGTGTGTTCCACAATTGGGAGGTTAGAACTGGGAAGCTCGTTCCGCCAGCTCTTTTTCGGCAGTATTTGGGCACCAACAAACAGGATGTGTTATGGATCTGATCATTCTGGCAGAGGATTTCATTGTAAATTTGTCCATGAGATTTGGCAGGGCTAGGTGGTTCTGGGCTTTGTATGTGAGGCAGAGGGTTTTTAGATCGATTTTGTTTTGTATAGAGAGCCATTTGCATTGCATTCTAGTGGTGGAGATATGCTCTCTTCAATGAATGTTTAATGCCGCTCTAAGTGCATTATTTTGCAGAACCTGTAGTTTATTGATTATTGCTTTGTTGGCACCTAAGTAGAGGCCATTACAATAGTCCAGTTTGTACTGTAAAAGTGCTCTGGTCAATATAAGGCAGCTGTTAGAGGACAGTAGGGGTCTGCAAGCTCTGATCAGATTACCAGTGTAGGCAGTGGCTGATGCGGTCATGTTTACTTGTTTGATGAGATTAATGTTGGCATTGAGATAGAGCTAGGAGTAGCTCAGTCTTATCATCATTCAGGCAGAGGCCGTGTGTGGCCATCCATGCCTGAATGATGATGTAAACTTTGTTGATCTGGCAGACATCAGAGTCGTAGATGCCTGATAGTTAGGAGTATCTAGGTGTCATCTGCATATTTGATGTAGGTGACACCCAGACGGTCCAGTTTGTCGAAAAGGGGATTTGTAAAAATATTGTACAAAGTAGGCGATACACAGGAGCCTTGAGGGACTCCACGTGTAATGGGGATAACGGCAGCCGCAGCTGTGGGTGAGAAAACACACATGGTCCTATTTGCAAGGAAGGATTCAATCCCCATGACAGCAGAGATGGAAAAGTGTGCTGCCGATGACAGGTGGTCACAAAGGATTTTATCGTCCACCAGATCAAAGACTGCTGATAGGTCTATAGAAGTCGGATGGCAACTTCACCTTTGTCTTTTAGGTCGTCGATTTGACTCTTAAGGTCGACAAAATCTGTTTCTGTTCCATGTTGGGTTCTAAAGCTGGATTGACAGATTCCTAGTAGTTGGTTTGTCTCTAGATACTCTTGAATTTGCAAGTATGCAACTCTATCTAAGATTTTCAGTAAGAAGGGGACTGTGGTGACCGGTCTATAATTTGTGGGTATAGACGGATCTAGTGTTTGTTTTTTGAGTAATGGGAGAACCCTGATTGTTTTAGATTACTTGGGACAGAGTTGCTGGCAAATGAGGAGCTTATATGTTTGGTGATAAAAGGTTGTGTCTTTTATGATTTGAGCATGGCAACTGTGCCCTTTACAAGTGGATAGTTTCAGAGATGCTATGATTCTTTGTACCTCAGGTATGGACACCTGGTTGAAAGTGAAGCCTGAGTTAAGGTGTGCGGATGGTTGTATGATTGGGCTGGTGAGATTGCCAGAGGCAAGTTGATGCCGTTTGTTGGCTATTTTTGACTGGAGCCCTGTGATTTTATTGGAAAGAGCATTTTGAATGCTGGTGTACCAAGATTTGTCCTTGGTACAGATATCAATATGTGGATTGGGGCTTTCTAATTCCTTTAGGATATTGAATAGTTATTTTGTGCTAGAGCTTGCCTGGTTTATTCTGACGTTGAAAGATTCTTTTTTAGTATGGATTATCTCACTTTTGTAAGTAGCAGTAATATTGGTTAGTTTGACTTTATTTTCTGTGGAGGGGGTTGTTTTCCAGAGTGTCTCAAGTTTTCTTTTTTCTGTACGTAAGATTTTCAGTTCAGGGGTGAACCAGGAATTCAGATGTGCTCTTGGTTTGCCTTTGCGCAATTTTAGCGGGCGATGGTATCTATGGCTTTGGACATGGCCTCATTGTAGGTGTTGACCAGCAGATTCAAGTCGTTAATGGAGGGTATAGTATTGAGAATTGGAGTTACCAGAGGTGTTATGGCCTCAGCAGAAATGTTACGTTTATTCCTAGTCAGACACGGAGGTGCAATGGAGGGTTTCTTACACTCGAGATTGTTGCCATTGATTTCTAAAGAAAGGAGATGATGATCAGTCCAGACGAGTGGTGAGGATTCTTTTGGGGTAATATTGCAGTTGAGGTCTGCTACCCAATCGAGTGTCCTACCTTTCCCATGAGTGGGTAGGGTACTTATTTGTACAAAGCCTTGCTCTGATAGTGCATTGGCTACAGAGATACCTGGTAGGTCTTTGGGATCATTATTGCCAGGGTTAAAGTCACCTACGATGATGTTTTGCACCAAGGGTTTACAATTTTCGGCTACTAGTGTTGTGATGTCTTCTTCAAAAGATCTGTGGGGACCTGGTGGCCTATATATTAGGTGGATGGTGATAGTATTTTTGGGAGATGTTTGGAGCTTTACCATGAGGTGTTCACAAGATGCCAGAGGAGAGGAGGAGGCTGGTCTCATGTCTAGGGTAGATTTGAAGATGATGGCTATTCTTCCACCTCGAGCGTTGGGTCTGTCAGCTCTGAGGATGGAAAAGTGGTCAGGGACGGCTAAGGTTAGAAACGGGCCAGCTGTTTCATGCAGCCAGGTTTCTGTTACTGCGAGGAAGTCTAAGTTGTTGGACAGAATGACATCTGCGATTCCAGTCGCGTGGGCAGTAAGGGACCTGATATTTAGTAGTGCCCCTTTTATGGGAAGTTTTTGGGTGCCCTCCTTAGCTGTTGTCAGCTAAGTTCTTAGTCCTAAGACTGTGGGAATTTGTGTGCGTGGGATTGTTAGAAACTGTGTACAATTTCCTAAGGGTCTTGGTGCTATGTTTGGCTGGAGGATTGGAGTTTGTGATGAGTTTGTTACTTATTCTGGTGTTACGCTCTGGTATGTACGGGTTAGTAGAAGGTGTGCCTATTTGCTGCATAGATACGGTAAGTGTAAGTATAGGTGTGCCATGATTAGGGCTAGGTGAGGTGTCATGAGTATGATAAAGTGTGCAAGATCTTGGGCGGTGACACCTAGTCATGCCAGTGACAGGGAAGGAAAGGTTGTTTGCAGAATTGGAGTGGAGGCGAGTATGCTCTGTTATGAGAGAATTAGTCCTAGTTTTAGTGTCAAATGTATGGCCTTCGATGTTGGTGGTAGAAGTGAGGTTGGTGCCTGGTGGAAATGGCGGTCTGGAAAGCAGAAATGGTGTAGGGCAGGTGATAGGGTGGTGCCGAGGGCAGGCAAGTTTGGACAGACCATCTTTGTAGGCTACATAGTGGGTAGGTACCAAGGCATGGTACGCTATCTTGGATGATGCAGTAGGGGAGCATGATTATGGTGAACAGGATTTGCATGGTGTGTGGATGTTGTCGTGCAGTTGCTTGCAATGTTCTCACAGTTTATGTTTATGTTTATGTTTAAGCATTTGTATAGAGCACCAGGTACCCTAAGGCTTAAGTGCGCTGAGAAACATAAAACATACAAACAACACAGAAACAGAGAGCAAAGCCCAATCTAAGATAGGCTCCTAAGCAGTTACAGTGGGCTGCAGTATAGGCACAGTGGGCTGCAGAATAGGCGAATAAGCCTGCAGTATAGGCACAATGGGTTACAGACAGGTACAGTAAGCTACAAAACAAGTACAGTGGGCTGCCGAATAGGTGCAGTGGGCTACAAGATAGGCACAATGGGCTGCAACAGGTTAGTTCAAGTGGGCACAATGGGCTACAAGACAGGTACAGTGGGATACAAAATAAGTACAGTGGGCTGGGCTGTACAATAGGCACCGTGGGCTGCAAAATAGGCACAGTGGGCTGCAGAACAGGTACAGTGGGCTGCAGAATAGTTGAAGTG
Organism: Ambystoma mexicanum; assembly: GCF_040938575.1. NCBI lineage: Eukaryota > Metazoa > Chordata > Amphibia > Caudata > Ambystomatidae > Ambystoma > Ambystoma mexicanum. Next base: position 1,329,519,932 of record NC_090924.1, read on the forward strand.
GGCTGCAAAACAGGTACAATGGGCTGTAAAATAGGCACAGTGGGCTGCAAAATAGGCACAGTGGGCTGCAAAACAGGTACAGTGGGCTGCAGAATAGGCACAGTGGGCTACAAAATAGGCACAGTGGGATATAAGATAGGCACAGTGGGATGCAACAGCCTAGTTCAGTGGGCTACAAAATAAGTCCTTGTTTGATGCTTTTCAGTCGGGTTTCCGCCAGGACGCAGTATTGAGACTGTTCTGGTCTCAGTGCTTGATGAACTGACACTCATTGCTGATCAGGGTGGAGTGGCGGCATTGATAAATTTGGATCTCTCTACCACTTTTGATACTGTTAATCACTCCATCCTGATCAGTCGTTTGTCAGAGGCTGGTGTGTCTGGGACCGTTCTCTCATGGTTCCATTCTTTTCTCTCTGACCGCTCACAGCTACTATCATTCCAGCCCTTTCTTTCAGTCATTTCTGCTTTGGTGTGTGGGGTCCCTCAAGGTTCTGCCTTATCTCTCACTCTTTTTAATATTTACATGAAGCCTTGGGTCGCTATTATCTACTCCCATGGATTCAGATGTTACTCGAACGCCGATGATACTCAGATTCTTGTTCGGCTTGCCCTTTACCATCTGGCTCACACCACTCAGCTGCGAGACTGTCTGTCTGCTGTGGGGTGCTGGATGAGCGAAAACTGGTTTAAACTGAATGGGGATACGTCTGAGGTTGTGGCTGTGGGTTCTACTGCTCTCCCATCCCTTTGGACTTTGTCTTTTCGGCCTTCTCCCTTTGGTTCCTTTCCAGCGGCTGTCCCAGTGATCAAGAATTTGGGTGTAAAGCTGTCTGCTTCTCTCTCTATGACTTTCCAAATCAGCTCAGTCTATCAAGCCGGTCATTTCCAGCTGAAGATACTCAGAAACGTTTTGCAGTTTATTCCTTTCCATCTGCAGGCTCTGGTGGTCGCATTCACTTCAAATCTATCTGCTTGGTGCATAGGACTTTTGAAGCTGCTGGCCCTGAGCATTTCTTCATTTCATTCTCTTCCTGCTTGCGGTCCCTAGGATTTATCATTCTAGAATTGGCGGCCGTTCATTTTCAGTTAAAGCTGATATGTTGTGGAATGACCTACCCATTGCTCTCCGCTCTGTGGCTACTCATTTGCAATTCAGAAAGGCTCTGAAAACCTTACTCTTTTAAACCCTTCTTCTTTTAATATTGTCTACTCAGTCTTAACGCCAGGTTGCCTTTGGGTGTCGGTTGCGCTGTACTTTGGTACGAAAGATTCTAACATAACATAACATATGTTAAGCACAGAGACAATCACTGCATAATGGGTACATGTTATCTATGAATGGATCACGGATTCATTGAACAGACGTGCAATGTCAATTACTGGCCAAGATACAGTTACATCTTATCGCTTTCACTGGTAGTTAGGTCCTCAGGGCGTGCTATAATTTATCTCACTCACTCACCGAAACTCACTCCCACAATCACTCACTCACTACTTAGAGAAAAGAGACATCCAACTTCATAGATCAGCCAACTAAACCCTTGACCTCCTGGAGTCACTCAGGGTACAGATGCAGAGAAATCGAAAGAGCAAGTAGTTTACAGTTGCCTGTTATGAAATGTGGTGGTCACAAGTTAGGTAATATATCATCACGGCTACCATGGTATCAACCCATTGTTATCGAGAACAAATGGTGAATGCGCATTTACTGCGCATTCAGCAGCTACAAATATGTCTAATCCCATTATACTGAACAGGACGAGCAGTGGTTGCGTGGGTGTTCCCTGCTCTCTTTGGATGCTATAATGGGATTTGGGGGGTACGGGGGTGTCCCATTCAGTCACAGAAAGCAAGGTGGAGGAGAATACATATGGGGGGGGCTGCAACGGAAGTCCCTACCGCCAATAAGGATAGGAGACTTCTGTTGCAGGCAGACGGGCGAGACACCGGAGTGAAGGAAGGACCACAGGCAAAAGGTAAGCAAGCATAGAGGGGTTGTGGATAGGGAGAATGCGGGGCAGTGTGATCTATGTCATCACTGCACACCGCCGTTTTCAGATTCACTATTTTCGTCTTTGGTATTACGGGAGCGCAGTGATGACATAGATCTGCCATAGCTCTCAACTCACACGCTTTTGGCGGGTGTCACCCGCCTTGTAAAGGGCTGACTCACCCGCCAAGCCTCCTGCACGCCCATTCATTTCAATGGGCGTCTCACCCGCCAAAAACAAAATCGGGTGATTTCACCCGCCTTTGCAACAGAAATGGTTGGGAACTATGGATCTGCTGTGGCAACTGTGAAAACCGGAGTGGCAGGTCCAATGCCTGAAAGCAACATCTGTACATTTTGCATGTAAAATCGGCCAAATTGTCCACCTCACCAACACATCCCAGCACTACCTTGGGCCCAATGTATTGCTGTACATGGCGGACACTGTCTTGCTGTTCTTCATTTCACCACTAGGTGGCTCAGTGCCAAGTAATGTGAGTGGGTGGAAGCACCTACATCCTCATGCACTGGCCCTGGCCACCAGTGTGTTGCAAGGAGGAGGAGGAGAGTGTAATGCAGGTGGGGCTGAACACCTACCTGCTGCGCCCATGATAGATTGGGGGCCAAAGTTTGAATATGGTGTATGGCTCATTACTGGCTGAAGGCCTCAACACATTGGTGATGCTACCTGTGCCCCATATTGTAATGCACTCCACCATTGCTGCTTTGAATGCATTCATTACACACTGGATGTTACACCGGCTTTTCCCTGTACGTGTTGTCATTGGTGTGTGTATTATTTCGTGTTTCTAGCGACTCTCTCAGTTACATTTCTGTTATCATTGGAGGACTACACTCTTGAACATGCTTGCTTTGTACATACCGTACAAAAAACACACACATCCTGATCTGGCTTGCCCCACTTCTTGATGATACCCTCGCCCCCAGTTCAAAAGTGCTGTTCAGCTGATGCTGGCTTCCCACCTCCCCTCCCCCACCCTTTCGCAACTCACAAGAGCCTGTAAGCGCATCCAAGAAATCATTAGCGCTAGCCACAAGTGCCCAGAAGCTCAAGGGCTTCCAGGGAGAGCTTTTTCTTAAGCCATATCACAAGGGCAGCCTTTACCCAACAGTTGAGATCCATTTGAGGTGCAGTCCCGGCTTAATCACTTTCAGAGTAGTGGACTAGAAAATGGTGGGCACCACACACACACGCACACCCGCACACACACGCACACGCACACGCACACACACAGACACACACGCACACAGACACACACACGGCGATGGCGCTGAGCAAGAGGAGCTCTGATTTGATTTAATTTGTTCCTCATAAAACCCTGGACCTCTAGGTACTGCAGGTCAGACTTAATTTAAATCGGATTAATACTAGTAGGATTAGTAAGTAGTTAATTATATTACACAAAAAAGCTCTGTTGGGACTTTTAAACTTTGGAAGGCTCGTGGAGTAATAAAGTTGCTGTCTCCATATTTGATCTGTTTTCTTGTTTCAAAAATGTGTCCAAGGTGACATTCTTCCTTTTAGGTTATTCCCAACCTTGACAGCTCTGATTCGAAGGAGCAGAAACAGTCAAAAGGCAATAGTGCTTATTTAGCAGTGGCAAGTTGAATGGGTGTGCTTTTCTTCCCCATTATATTTGGAGTTCACTTCATTACAGAGATATGGGGGACAATTCACAAAGAAGTTACCAAGCATAACGCTGCATTACACCTGCAGAATGACTACTGCATTCACAAAGAAGCTGTCTGTAGCATCTCTGACTTACTCCTAACTTACTCTTCTCTGAGTAAGTCAGGATTCATCTTTGCGCATGGTACCTTCTTTGTAAATCGAATAGTTGCTATGAATGGGTAAATATGGAGTGTGAGTTACTACCTCTGTGTATCAGTACACTAGATTTGTGGGGGCCATCAGTGTGCCTTCATTTATCACTGACGTATGGCCACTTCAAATCAGAAGCAATTCCAGCTGCCTTATGACTCTGCTTACACCTCACTCATAGTACCTGTCCTTTCTCTGTGCCGCGCCCTATAGAATAGTTGAGTCCCATGAAAAATTCAGTGCAGCTGTACACACCGTCTTTTGGGCTTACTGCACAAAACACCTAGGCTTGTGGTGGAAAAGGTAGCTTTAATGTGACAGGCCAAAGCTCACAAATAAAAGATAACGTGGCCCCTGGCCTTACAGACTAACAAATCTGTTTTTAACAACTCACCAAACAAATTAATAATGAAACATTTCAATTCCCCCAAAAATTTAATGAATAAGTCAGTTTAAATTCCTCCCTACCTATCCTTTGCTCCCTACCGTCTCCTTACCATCTTCTCCAGCCTTCCTTCCCGCTTTCTCCCATCTTCTCCCCGGAGCCATGCCCCTCCATCTTCAATACCTGTTCCCCATCTTTGCACCTCCGGGGCAGTCTGTTCGTGCAAACAGCACCACCCCCATCCTTTCCCGTGCTAGTCCCCATTCTGCTTCCCTCCCCCCTCATCGAAAAACCCTCCTTTGAGGTGTTCTTTCTGCCCCACCCTCCCTAACTTACCTCTACTTCAAATTTGTATTATGTCTTGTGACCACCCACGTCACCCCCTTATTCACTAACTATTCCCATAAACCGATAGATGCCCTCCCTCCTCTTAAAACGCAATCCTCACACAGCTGTGTCCCTGAGCACCAGCGCTCGTGCCCCCCACTCCCTCAACACCATCCCCGACCACCAGTAAAACTTCCCACTAGACCTATCCGCTTCCCCATCAAATTCCATCCCCCTGCAACTCTCCGCGGTGACAACTTTGTCCAACCACCTTACCTTGAGCCCCACTCCCGAAAACCAGCTAGGTCTCCTGTTATTTCTAAAGCAAAGCTACTCCTGATTAATTCATTAAGCCATACCTCCTGTGTGTAATATAAATTCCTCCGAAACCCCATGACATTCCTTTCCCACCGCCAGTATGGGCAGCAAATAGACCCCTCTAATCCCCTCATCTCCCTAAATCACAGTTATGACTGCGTCCTCAGTTGCGTCCAAACAATCCTATCTCTCTCCCCACGTACCGCGCCCCAAAAACCATTCGCTGGCTGCAATTCCACATCCACGGCAACTCACCTCTCCTTCAAGGCCCCATCTTCAAAAGAAAATAGTTATGATACTCTCTTCTCCATTGCCAAACCACCCCCCTAGTTCCTGCTCTCGTTCCCAATCTGCCACCAATTCCCGGAAATCTCTACTTATATCCCCTGAACCTCCCTTATCCCTTCACCCCCTCCTGTTCCCCCTTCCTCTGCTAGTCCTCATCCAACGATCTTCCCATGACTTGCGCCAACCTCCTTCAGGCAACATTCCTCACCTCCGCTCACTCCCGACTGCCTCAAAACCCTCCTTGTGACCCCTAATACATTTGCTGCCAGCACTGCAGACCCAAACTTAACTCCTAAAAAACCACCCTTCATTTACCCCCATCTGTCTCCCCAGAGACAACCCATCCTCACCTGACCAACTTATTCCCACTACGGAGACATCCCCCAGCCCTTTCCTCCTGGCCCTCCTATAATTCACGCCTTTAACACCCATCTTCTAAACAATGCACCTACCCCCACTTAGAACCCCTTCCTCCTCTATCCTAGTACCCTCCTGTTCACACTTGCCCCCCACCCTCCATCACATTCCTACTATTACATCGTGTTACCCACTCTGCACCAGGGGCCCACGTGCACCCCCGTCCATGCAGGCCCATCTCCTCATTACTCCACTCCGACACTGCACCAGGGGCCAAAACTGCGCCCCGTCCATGCAGTCCAATCCACATAACTTGCTCTTCCCGCACCTTACGTCTATGACACCATGTTTCCCACCTGCACCAGGGGCCCTCGTACACCTCCTTCCATGCAGTCACCTCTCATCACTTCCCCCCTACTGCACCAGGTGCTCTCCCACACCCCCGTCCATGCAGTCACCTCTCCTCATTCCCCCCACTGCACCAAGGGCCAAACGAGCCAAGTTCCTCCTGTGCTGTGCGTACTGAATTCCTGCCCTAGCGCGTGCCCTGTCTCCTGCCCCTCATGCGGCCTGGGACTACTACCGTACGCATGAAGTTGCGATATCCTCTTAACCTCTGTGAGTCTCTCCGTATTTACTCTGTGCCGCTATAACCCTCTCACGTCCCCCAAAGCTTGCTCACCTTGTCGTGCGGCAAGCGTGAGAGCTTTGCCACTGTCTTCCACACCCTCCCAATGATGGCCACCACCCCCTATCAGTTTTTCAGTTACACCCCCCCCCACAACCCTCCCCCTCCCTACCTAAACGTCTTCCTCCTCACCCAGCTCCTACGTCCTTGGTATCATCCCCAAAACCTTTCCCAAACCTTTGCGGCCCCCACCCTTTCCGATACACTGAGGCCCCACCGACAGAAACCCCCATTTTAACTGGCATACGGCCCTTCCCCCCACCTCCTTGCCCCGCTCCTCGCCCTTTCCCTCTGTCCCCTGTCTGAAAACAATGTGTAATCGTATGCCGACCCGCACATCTGCTGCACTCATGTTTAAATTTACACATCATCCTCGTGCAGCCTTCCTTATTGAAAGCCAAACATGCTGCTGAGGGCTGACCTCTGCCTCCTCCAACCTGCCCCTCCCAGGACGGGGTGACCAAGAAATGGCCGGTAAGGCACGGGTAAGCCACTTGCCGTGTGTACCGTTGTAGCTGGCCTCGTCTGTGCCATCCATTGCAACCAGAGATCCATGTCTATCTCCCCCCTGACTTTGACAACCTTGCTCTAAACTCCTCGTCATAACGTACCCACGCAAAACCTCCAAAACTTGTGAAAGCCTTCCTAATAATGTCCATATACTTCAACAGAGCCGTACATATCTCTGGGAATTTCTCACAATAGACACTTGTATAGATGATAAAAGCTGATGCCCAATTCTCGATCGTCACCAGCACCTTTGGACGCGAGGCCAACTGCCTCTCCTCCTTAGAACCCCCCCTGGCTCTGACCTCCCTATGTAATAGCTTGAACACATCCACACATTCCCCTGCACATATCTTATCTTTGTTGAAGTCATCAAGTGTGCTCCCAATGGTTTCGTAATGCCCATGTATGGCAACTTCTTCTCCTTTCCATTTCCCTCTGTGTCCTTCTACTTTGGCACTGTACCTCTGTTGCCAAGGGCTCAATCTCCCTGTCTGTCTGCATCTCCACCGAAGAAATCGTCTTCTCCCCAACCAAGGCCTCAATAGCCTTTAAGCCAATCTCTTCTCCCGCCCCCTGCGCCCTTGCCCCTTCCCTTCTTACCCCCAACCTCGTGTCCCCCCTCTGCCATGCCGCTGACCATTCCCCTTCCCGCGCACCTCTTTCTGCCCTGCCATCGCCCATCTGCAACCTGGCCTCCACTCCAACGCTTCTCATCTCCTTCCTCACCTGGCCCCTGCTGCAGGAACAACACATGTCAACAGTGTCACCCAACCAATTTCCCCTCAAACCCCTTGCACCCCTGCCCCCCTGCACCTGGATTTCCCTTTCTCACCTTAACTCGCTCCTCAACCTGTCCCCTCTCTTTGCCACCCTGTACACCTCATTCTCCCATTGCCCCACATACTCTTCCACCCCTTCATCATCCCCAATGCAATACCATGGCTGTTGCAAGCACGTGCTCGGGCCGGGCAGCTCCTCTTGCGATGAACCCGGGTGTCCACACCGCCGCTCCGTCACTGCCGTCAAGCCCCCGTCTGCTCCTCTCTTCTCCGCGAGGGCTCCTCACCTCCACCCTTTGGTCCTCCGCGCTAGGGGTCGTGCTGTGCCCTCTAGTCTGCTCCCGAAAGTCCTGGAGAGGGGCCGTTCTTAAGCCCTCTCCTGTCCGCTCCTCCGGAACTGCGGGGGCCGTACCATGCCCTCCACCTGAAATCCTCCTAGCCAAGGACTTCTCTCTCTCAACACTACTCTCTGGCGACCGCTCCCTCCTTCTACCTCTCACACTCTTCTGCAGGTATTTATCTCCCTTACCCTTGTGCCCGGCTGCCCCCTTCTGCACTGCGGCACCCCTATCCTGCCCACCTGCCTGCCCTACACCCTTTTGAAAACCCCTATCCTCTACTTCCTCCCCTGTGACATTAACCCCCAAACCGCTCCTTGACCTCTCTCCCACCTCACCTGCCCCTTTGGACGCTCTTCTGGGAGTCTCCCTTCTGCTCCTCCTGCCCCCTGACTCCCAGGCATCTCCTCTACCGGCCGCAGGGTGACATGTCACTACCGCGGCAAGCGCCCCATCCGCCGCAGCTCTCTGCTGTGGCCTTCCCCCAGCATCCTCCTTTTCCCCCGTAACCTCCAACACAGCCCCCTCAAGCTGCGCCTTAGATGCCCTGCTGATAATTGCCAGAGCATCCCTCAATGCCTTGGCACCAATGAGCCCCTTCTTGTTTGCCCCTTGAACCACCATCCTGATGCAGCAGCGCTGCTCCAAACTTGTGCACCACCCTGCCGACCCAATTGATAGTAAAGCCCCCAAGCAGCCTACTCCCCTAGCGCGCTGCCCAACCAGGGGAAGTAAAACCTCCTATTGGAAGTCAGGAAAAAGTCCCCAGGCCAACTGCAACACTAGGATTGACCTTAAATTACTGTAGCAGCTACCTGTTATAGGCCTAGCAGCAACTGGCTGTCATTTAATTATTAAGCCTATTTAATACTATATTTTAATTCCTTCTCTCCATTTCCCCCCTTTTTTGATTATTTATTTATTTGCTTTCTTATTATTTTTTTTTACTTTTTTTATTTTTTATATAGCCCTACCTAACTGTGAAATTCCCAAAATACCCCTGTAAAAAAACCACCTGCCCCACTAACTCTATACAGGCGAGAGCCCCCCCAACCGAAAATTAGCCCCCTTGAACCGACAGGGCCCTCACACCCACAGGAAAGTCCCCTGGTGGCGTGCTCACAGAAATCACACGGTTCTCGTATTAATTAAATACAAAGGTGCGTCTCCTGTAAGGGATCCTCACTGCCCCCAGGCGGCCTCAGCGCATCACTGCGTGCTTTGCCACACTAGCCGGTACGCCTGCAAACTGCAAGCACCAACAGCCCCTGCAACGGCTCACCCAAATCCACTCAACTGGTCTATAAGGCCCTAAAAAAACAAGCCCAATATACGCCTAAAAAGGCATACCCTTCAACTGACAAAACTACGGGCAAGACCGACACGCCCCCTGCCCGCAGATTCAGGTCCCACGCAGCGCAATCTCCAGCCCCAAAGACACAGGGGCCGGCACACTAAGGTAACCAGGCTGAGCCCACTGCTCACTGCCTCTGACAGGGACAGCACCCACTTATGCCTGCCCCCAGCACCATACTACCCTCCGGCAGGCACACTGTCAAGAACCCGCACTGATCCACAAAAAAGTCCACATAGCAGCGCCCAGATTACACCGCCCGGCGGCTGAGAGCCACAAACAGGTAAACGGCGGGAGTACCTTATTTATGGTAAACCCAACAATTTTTTTACATTTTTTTTAAAACCTTACTATACCTACCCACGGTTTATAGTCATAATGTCGAAAAAAAATGTCGACAGACAAAAATGTCGAAAAAAAAATGTCGAAAATAATAATGTCGACATCCTATACTTATAATGTAAAAAGTCATTTTTTCGAAAAAAAAATGTCGACTATAAACCCTTAAAACTATCAACACCTCACCCAACACCCCCCTGCCACCCCCCCCCACACCCCCCAACCACCCTTTCACCCCTCATACTCAACACATACCAATTATTTATTTATTTATTTATTTATTTATTTATTTATTCAATAAATAAATAACCTAAAAAAGGATCATTTACTATGGGGGGGTCCCCCCCCAACCCCCCCTCACCCAACACCCCCCTGCCGCCCCCCCACACCCCCCCAACCACCCTTTCACCCCTCATACTCAACACATACCAATTATTTATTTATTTATTTATTTATTTATTTATTCAATAATTAAATAAATAAAAATTGTATTTACTATGGGGGGGTCCCCCCCCCAACCCCCCCTCACCCAACACCCCCCTGCCACCCCCCCACACCCCCCCAACCACCCCTCATACTCAACACATCATATATATATTTATTTATTTATTTATGCATACACTAAATTAATGTCGAAAAAATATCGAATAATGTCGACATTTTTGTTTGTCGACATTATTGTTTTTCGACATTAATTTGTCGACATTTTGACTGTCGACATTATTGATGTCGACATTATGACTGCACACCACCCAAGTTATGCAAGGGAAAGGGGGGTGTTGGGTGAGGTGTTGATAGTTTTAAGGGTTTATAGTCATAATGTCAAAAAAAAAAATGTCGACATTTTTTTTTCGAAAAAATGACTTTTTACATTATAAGTATAGGATGTCGACATTATTATTTTCGACATTTTTTTTTCGACATTTTTGTCTGTCGACATTTTTTTTTCGACATTATGACTATAAACCAACTTGGGTATTTTATATTTTTAGTTACTGCTGATTTACACCAGCTTTACCTTGTCACCAGCTTTACTTTACCTTGCTGATTTACACCTGTCACTTCACAGCACCCCAAGAGGAAAAGGGTAAAAGGCAATAGGGCTGATCCTCTCCGCCCGGAAACATTCAGATCAGGTAAGTGAAAAGCAGTTGGCAGGAGAAGTGGCAAGGGGACTGAAACAGGGGGGATTGTGAAGTAAGTGCAAAGGCAGTACAATATGATTCAAATTCATAAATGATGATTGCTGAAGGTCCATCCAGAAAGGGAGACGAGCAACAGGAAGGCCCTGAAAGGGAGGGCAGTGCAGAAGTGGGGTAGATTCTACAAGAGGATGGTTGGGAGATAATTCCAAAGACTAGCCCAGCAGCTCGCGAAATCCTGCTGCCAACCTTCTCTCTCCTTGGCAACCAGCAGGCAAGGGAACCGGAGGAGACAGATCTCAGCGGCATTATTGGGAGATACCTGCTCTCTTTAAAATGGAGGTATGCGAGGCCCGTACCATAGTAGGTCCAATGGAAGATGGAGAGAGCTTAGAGGGAGATCCGGGCATTGACCGGGAGCCAATGCAGTGATTTCCAGGCTGCCTTAATGTGGGATCTAGGCTTCAGTCCAAGAATGAGTTTGACTGCCTTGTTTGTAAGGTGTATCTATAATATTTCTACTGTCCCCCTTTAACCTTTTCACTGTATTGTTAGGAAGATGTACATCTGAAGCATCAAGTCATGGGATTAGTGGTTCAAAATTGTGACTCGCATTTTCGTAGCACATTTCTGGACTGTCATTTTTGTACGTTTTTTGATCGTGCGCTTTCTTCTGCATTGTGGCCACTTGGGCTAAAATAGACTTTCCACATAAAGATCTGGCTGGTAAATGCTGAATAATTGCTCTCGCTATAGTCTTGCAAAAAGAGCCATATGTTTATGTTAATTTTCAGACATTTCTCTTTTTTGTTCCTCTCAAATGGAGAGAAAGATAATTGATGAAGCTGAGACGGAGGTAATAAAAAGATCCTACTATGGGTCGTGCAGGTCTTGCTAGGTGCCCCATGCATAGACCTGTGTGATCTTTGGAATGAGAAACTCAGAGGCTTCACTCTCATTGGAGCCTGGGTGGATCAACTAGGGAGCTGTGAAGTTCACTCTGCAGGATATTGGGATCCATTGTAAACTCTGTTGGGGTGTCTTGTCATGGCCAAGGGTCTCTTACAGGATGGCAAATGGAATGCTACATTTTATACGCCTGCTCTTCTCAATATTTTTGTGACTTGAATGTATGACTTTGCACTTCGTAACATCTAATCTAACAATATAGTAAACGGCCAGAGTTATGTTTGTCCCTGTATGTGTGTCCGATGCAGTAGCTATGCCTGTTGTCACCACCAGAGGGAACTGTTGCCTTAGGATATATAGAAACAATGCCAATTTGCATAGCTTCACCTGTTGACACGGCTAGAGGGAGCTGTTCGCTGAGGCTATATAATGGCCCTACTGTGTCAATGAAACCTTGCACGTTGGTCCGTATACTAGTTTAATATAGTTTGCCATCCGTAACACCACTGGCTCACCTTTTGAAACTTATGTAACTCTCCATGTGCACTTTGGGTCAGCCCACTAGACGCTAAACTATTGCTTCTCTGGAGAGATGGTGTTGGTTGTTTCGGCAGAGATAACACTCCAATGTATTATCCAGTGATGTTCCTTCTCCATAACTATTCTAATTTCTTTGAGTCATACTTCGATTTATGTAATGTTTTGTTATGTTATTTGGCATTTATATAGTACTCTATGTATCATTGGTATGACCTCAAAGCTCTGGTGGGTTGAAGGCCCTCAGGGACCGCAGTCCAGGTCATTTGAGAGAGTAAGTGTCATAGGGTGCATGGATGCATGGGTGCACCATTTATGTGTGCAGTTGATGTAATTGCATGATGGTAGGTTCATCCTAGCATTAGGTGTTGTGGTGATGATATCAATTGAATGTGTGTATTCTGTTGGGTGGACACCCAGACTGGGTTCTGGCTCCGTTAGGCTTGTAGGGTGCTTATGTGTGAAGCTAGGCCGATTTGTCATGGGATATAGCTGCTTTCTATTAGAGTGATGAGATCTTCGTGGGGTAGTGTTCGTATGTGAGCAGCTAGGGTGAATTGATCGAGGGGTACAGCTGAACTTTCATTGTGTGATGGTGTAGAGAGTAAGCATAGTAAGCATAGTGACAATCCACACAGCGCCTTAGCACAATGTGGTTGGAAAGCGCTCAATGACAAGGGAGCGAACGAGGGAGAACGCAAAGACACTCCCCCAGGCCATGACCAGCACAAATGTGAAGGCTAGCTGCTGCACTCGGTCTACAGACACCCAGACAGTGCATGTGCTAAGGCACAGACCAGAGGGCATGCCTGGAAACTGTACACAAGGACCCGGCTAGGGGCAAATAGCAACAGCATGCAGGTGCTAGAGGGTGTAGGGAGACATTACGGGGCGGGAGGGGCTGAGGGTATACAGTGACATCAAGGGCAGCCAGAAGGGGCTGGGGGCACAACAGCGACAACATGGGACACAAGAGGGGCATGTGGTACACTGCAATATCATAGGGGACCATGTGGGAAGCTGGGCACTCATTGCGACATCCCGGGGAGTCAAGGAACTGGGCACACAGTGGCATCACAGTGGACCAGGGGGATGGGGGCGCAGTGACGAGATGGGAACCAGGGGGCCTGGGCACACAGTGAAACATGGGGACCTAAGGGGTTGTGGGTACACAGTGACATTGAAGGTAAATGAGGGGCTGGGGGCAAACAGCGACATCACAGGGAACGACAGCACCGGGAACTGGAGGGGGTAGGGGCATACAGGGACATCACAGGGGCTTGAGGGGCTGGGCATACAGCGACAGTGGGCCAGAGGGGTATGCAGCAGGGGACCCAGGGGGCTGGGTCCGCAGTGATAATACAAGGAACTGGAGTGGTAGGGGCACAAAGGGACATCATAGGGATTACAGTGACAGGACGGGGGGCAAGCAAGAGGAGTACACAGCGACATCACGGGGAACAATAGGGCAGGGGGTACACAGCAACACACGTGGCACAAAAGGGACACACAGCCACATCACAGTGACTAGAGGGCTGGTCATCACAGTGACAGTACGGGATACCAGAGAGGATAGTCAAAGTCAAGATGGTATTGTGGGGGAAAACTGAGAATTTGAACATTTTAATAGCCTTTTGGCACTGCACACTGCTAACAGTAAATAAAGCTAACTCCCATGTTTGATAAGTGCCTTACTGTCATTGCTGTGTGAACCATATGTTCTAATGTGTATGCCCCAACCTCAGAGGCTTTACAGCCTAGTAACTAGCAGAACTTGCATCCACAGTTCTCGCCTCTCACGTGTTTCCCTTTTTGGCATAAAGAAGAGTGTTTTAGACTGCTCCTTTCCTAGGCAAGGTGCCGTTCAGTGGCGGTGCTAGGGGATGCAGGGGAGGGCAGCCGCCTGCTACCTGGTTCCCCACTGGCACCCAGTGCACCCTCCAGCCTCCCGCTGGCACCCTATTATCTGCTCTCCCAAAACAAAAAGATGCCTCTGCTACTGCCCGCTTTAGCAGACGGATAATGCCATATAGGAAGTGTGCTCACCTGCCCTGAGCCATTTGTGAACTGTAAAATTAGCTTGTACAGTAGTACCCAAAATGTGTCATTGATTGTCTTCCATCCTGATCATGTATGATGAAACACTGTCTTTGCACCTGGCACATTGTTTCTTCCCAATGTCCTGATGTGTTTGAAATGTCCCTCTCTTTAAAGGCATGGTTACCCTGCGATATAATACCCAGTGACTGTAGGAAAGGGGGGGCTGCTGAGTCTTGCCTCATTTGTGGTAAGTTTGCTGTTTGCCCTGTGTATGGTGATTTGGTAATTTGCCATTGAAGGTAATTCACCAATCCACTTGAAGAGTATGTAGTTATTTTTCCACAACAAGATTGGTGTCCGCTAGGTCGTAATCCCTCTCGTCTGTGGCCAAACTCAGGGGTCACAGACACGAGTCCTTGTGATCCCTGTGGTCTCAGGTAAGGTGATTTCCTCGATGGGGAAAACTGGCAAGCACAGACTGGGATCCGGTCTAGTAGACAGAACAGATGCAGAAGAGGAACCGACTAAAATGTGTGGGTTGGTGAGTTCAGTAAAGTGCATTGCTATTTGTCATGTTTTTTGCATATTATTCTCTAGACATGGGTTGGGATGATGTTTGCCTCTGGTTGAAGGAATTTTGAGAAACTTGAAATCTGGAATCTGTCTGGTGGTCCTAGGACATAGGAGGGAGTTGCCCTGCGTTTCAATAAGTCAGCTCTGATCAGAAGTAACAAAATGTGAAAAAAACAGTTGGCCAGCGAAGTTAGAAAGTAATTGTGAAGCAGCACATCCATGCTAGCTACTTATTCAAGATGACATTAGTCCACTGGGTTGGCCTAGGTAGAGTAGTATATATCAGGAGCTGAAATAAATGTGTCTTGTATGCGTTTGAAGCAAATATTTTGGATGAGAGCCAAGTACTTGCCCTGTCTATCTCTTTCCTCGATACTTGAAACTGTGTATGTGCAACTCAGTTGCGACCCAACTTTCTATTCACACTCTCCACTTTTCTAGTATGGGAACTATAATAGACTATGTGGCCTCTGAATATGTACCTTATTTTCAAGCCTTTTCCTACCCTGTGTCTGGGAAGCTGAATCCTGCTCTGTATTGTGGCGAGCGAACTGGGGGATATAGGCTGCAAATCAGCAGTCATCTGAATTTGAACAACATTTGTGGGTGCCACAGACATTTTTGTAACGGGAAGGAGCAGCGATCTGGTTGTCCCCATCCAAAGTCTCTGAATAGGTGTTACAGAGTGGTCAGCTATGAGTTGAACCAGCCCGGCCAGCCATGGGACACTGTAGTGTCCTGGTGCAGACAGAGTTAGGGACAGACCTGGTTCTGCAATAAGCCATCCCTTGTATCACCCCATGCAAGAACAGATTTGATTCAGATCAGTCTAGACAAGTGGCACTTCCTCCTAAAGGAAGTTCAGCTCGACTTAATGTTTACATATTAGTCACCCAGAGCCTGTACGTTTCTGGATACATGGAATGATTGTACACAGAAGGAGGCCCCTATATACTTCCCACTGTTAAGCACATTCACCTTAGACAAGAGAACAATCCTACACAAGTCTTCTGAGCATCACTTCAATGGAGGAGGCAAAGGTGTTCTCATCCACCTCAATGTCACTAACCCGTGGGGTATGAGGCGGTGGACTGACCCAGGCCTATTCCTTAATGCATATAATGCAAGGTGCAGGCAATACAGCCAACCCTTCTTCAGTGTCAATTTCAATTTTGCAATGCTCTCTTTAAGGAGACTGTTGAGGCTCTCACATATACTGTTCACTTGCGGGTGGTAAGCAGAAGAAAACAAGTGTTTTATACTAAGCAACAAGCTTATCTTTTCAAATAATTCATTAACAAAATGGGGCACATTGTCGGATCTCAGCACCTCACATACTCCCATCTGAGAAAGACTTTTCAGACTAAAAACATTGTTGCGCAAGTAGCATCAGGGTGTGTACAAGGACATGCTTCAATCCACCTAAAAAAGGGACACATCACACTCTCATATACCTGTATCTACTACATACATGCAGCATATCAACATAGTCAATACATAAATGCTGAAAAGGACCATTCAGTGGAGGAATAACTCCTCTGATCGTTCACAGTGTGTGCCCAGTGGTGAACTTTTGACATATGATGCAATTTACTACATAAAATGCAACGTGTTCCTAATGGTTTGGTATAAACCAGTCCTACGCAATAGCTTCTGCAAGGCTTTCCGTAGTTAAAAGCGCAGGGTAGTGCAGCTGTTGAAGCATTACCCTTAACAAGGCTACAGGCATCACTGGCTTTCCAATGCTGTACTGTCACCACAATTCTTCAGAGGGGGATAAAGAACACCCCTTTGTTTCCACAATTTTTGCTCTTCCTTTGGTGCACTGTCTTGAACCTCCATCAACTGCCTTCTTGATGAATGATTAAACCCTTCATTTGCAATCATAATTGTGACTACTTTCTCCTTTACATCTGGAGTATCACAATTTGAAATATCTGGTGAATATGAAACGCTTTTGGACTCTTCGTCTGCAGATTCGTTCCAGCGAGAGATAACGTCAGTTTGCTTATTATGTGCTGTGCATTTAACTATTGCAATGGCTAATGGGAGTCGGAGTGCCTTGATAAGCCTGTCCAATAATGCTGCGTGTTGCACTGGAGTGCTTTCTGCTCTGAGGTAGCCCGTCCTTTTCCAACGTGGTCATCCTGCGTGCATGGATGATGTCACATAGGTGGAGTCACTGTACACCATCACTTCCTGCCCTGCATGTTTCTCGAGCGTGTCAATTAGCACCACCAATTCTGCTGCTTGCGCTGAAAAGTGAGACGGTAGTCTTGCACTTGCTACCACTTCAAATTCACCATTGGCTCTATGTCTTACCACAGCTGAACCTGAATGCTTTCCCCATCAGTTTGATACATTTTTGAAGACCTGTTAATAACGAGAATCTCCTCCACTGCTAGCGCATTTTCCTTTACATGCTGGATATCATCATAGAACTCTACGTAATTAGCCCAATAATGCACGTGTGCACCCTCTGACACAGGCTCATCTACAAACGTGGCAGGATTCACTATTTTACAGCTTACTATTTTTATTTCTGGATTCGATATAACTACCTCTTATGCAGAAGCCCTCTGAGATGCCAATGTACCCTTAGGTTTCTCCAAAATGCCAAATAAAGCATGCTTAACAAACAATGTCATAGAACACTCCATCATGATACTGGTAGACTTCTTTATTGCGAATGCGGCTGCTGCCAGCGACTGTTCGCAAGGAAAGTTCCCTCTCGTAACTGGACATAAAATCCAACAGTAATATGCCAGTGGTTTGTACCCAAATGTATTTTTCTGTATAAGGACCACTGTCATGACTGTCCCATTCAAATGTGAGAACAAACATAACTCCTCATCATAGTTGGGAATTCCTGAAACTGGAGCTGTACAAATTTATGTCCTTCAATTCTTGGCACTTTTTTCCAAATCTTCATTAAAAAAAAATCTTGGTGCTGCCACACTATCACCATTCACTGTGGGATTTCTCTATTCTCTATTCTGATACAATATGTAATACTCATCTCGGATATTACTTCATCATTTGATGGATCATCCCTGAACATATCCTCATAAGAGACATCAGCCAATATAGACCCTTCCCCAATGGCAATCACTGTTGTCCATGGCCTGCCCTGTCATCTGTTCCTTCGAGCATGGGCAATTCCTCTCACAGTATGGTTGCATTTAACTCTAGGGGAATAGTCTGGCCCCCCTCTTTGCCCATAGCTATCTGTGGCCTGAACAAAAACTCATCAGGAATTCTCGTACTCTTTCCCACTAGGTCGGGTAGCCATGTCAACAAAACGCTTACCCCATAAAGAAAGACTTCTGGCTCTAACGGCATTCCTCACAGAGCCATATCCCTGGAGTAGAACACCTTATCCCTTCTTCGGTAAAATAAATCATCATATTAAGCTTTGTCATTAAATCTTGTCCTAGAATGTTAACCGGTGTCTGCCGCGAATACAATAATTGAATTGGATATGTTCCCTCTCGTATACATGAATGAGTAGCCCCACTGTCTGCTAAAAAAGAAACAAATGTGCCTCCTATGGTGACATCAACCCTTGGTTCCTCTTGAGGGTCTGATGTCACATATAGTATTGATAGTAATGATATAGTACTGATATAATATTTTCCTTCAGTAAACAGGTCAGTTCTCGGCCTCCGCTACAGCTTATACCTGTAAACTAATTAGAGTAGATAAACCCTTCCTCTCAACCTACAACTGTACTACCCTGGCCAAAGCACTAATCCTGTCAAAACTGGATTATTGTAATGCCCTATGCTTAGGAGGTAACAAATATATTACAAACAAAATCCAGATTTTGCAAAATAATGCTCTCAGAGCAGCACTGGGCTTCTCCAAAAAAGAACATATTTCTGAGACTAGGAGAGCCAACAACTGACTCACATCAAACGGATACAATCTTACTGAAAGTAGCCTCACTTACACACAAGTGCCTTAACAACGCAGCCCCTCGTTACCTTGTAGACAGATTCAAGAGATATTCCCCCACCGACCTACTAGAATCATGAACTCTAACCTCCTCACAGTGCCCAGATTTAAACGCTTCAAAACCGGAGGTAACAGCTTCCAGGTGAAAGCTGCCCAACATTGGAACTCCCTTCCACCTGCCTTACGGATAGACCAAACTTACCCACACTTCAGGCGCAACTACATTCATTGGATAAAGGAAACTATTGCTGCCTCAAACCTGCATTCTTATCTGTCCAACCCCACACTTTGACCTGGAGCTCCCTCCCCTGCTCCATCCCCCTTATGTACATTTTGTAAATTGTTCTTAGTGCAATCGCCTTGCATTTGTACCTTGAACTACCTCATCTGTATATACATGTAAATCAATGGACAGCACTGTAACCAAGCTGAAAATATTCCTTTTGCTTCTGTGCCCTGATACCCTTGGGTCTGGCACACATTACAAATGATTAAACAAACAAACAAACAAACACATCAGATCACCCCGTGTGCTGTCCTATCTTGGGTACATAATTATCCCTGTACACGTAAAAGGTCTTTCTCCTACCAGAGTGACACCCCAACACTAGATGTCAATAACTGTCCCATGTTCGCATTCTGCCATATCTGCATGGGTGCATGCTATGACTGCGGATTCAGTTGTGCTTGCTGTGGCTGCAATGCCTGTCGCATTTGCAGCGCTTGAGCTTGTTACGCTGTCTGATCTTGGGGAAACCCATCCCTAGTTTGTGAACTATATGCTTTAGGATACGCTGTGACCCCTCTTGAGAATTGCCTATTCTGTACATACCCTTGGCTTCCCTATGTTTGCGCAATGTACCCTATTATTCCACATGTCCAACATACAGGAGGAGCTCTTCTGACTATCCCCTCTTGATTAAATCCTCCTTCCACATTTTGATTATCATTATGCATATTCTGAAACCCGCCTTGGTTATTATGAAAACCACCTCTTCCTCTGTAGCTCATTCCTCTGCCTCGCGGCCTAAACACATTCCCTCCTTGATTCATTTGGCATTGATTATTCGCCTGAAATGTACCCAATACTTGCTGCATTCCTAATCTTTCTCTGCTTATCAGTACCGCCCCTTCTATGGCGTAATTCTTCTGAACTAATTAGGCTTCCTCAGGTTTTCTAGCATCTTCCTTCTTCTTGTTTTTCTCTTGTGACAGCTGGCAGTGATGCGCTATAGTCAACTGTATTTCTGCTCATGGCTTCGCTTCCATTACTACTAATTTCTTGAGCTGTCGCTGTACCTGCTCTGGTAATCCCTGACACAAAATGTGATAAAATACTGCCATTGATTTCCCCCAAGGCTCCGTCTTTTCAAGAGTCCACCGTTCCGGAACTCTTTGAATGTAAGCATGCAGATCTTTGTCATCTTTTATCTTACGTGCCATAATTGCACCCATATCTGACGTGTCAGGATACTGTACCCTGAGTGCCCTCCAAACATCTGCTCTACAATGTTTAAATGGCGCTCGATCGTGCGCTGTGCTCTGTGCCGTGGCACATGAATAACTTGCTCTCGTCCAAATGTAATCAGCCCTTTCCCCAAGAATGGCTGCCAGTGGGGACAATGGTTCCCGATTGCATTGTGCCTGGCAATGTCCTAAGCATGCTCACATATGGTGGTTTCCTTTCTCGCTGTACGATCATTCTCTAGGATGTTCTGGATATGCTATAGGATCTGGCATCCTATCCTTAGGCTGCTCTAGATCAGACCATCTTACTTCCTTGTCTGTCTGCAGACATCACTCAGGACCACATGTACTTCCTCCCTTCTCCCCATGGAAGGTTTCTCTCTCTTCGTCTGACATTTCTAGTCCCCAGCTGGAATGGCTTTCATCCCCTTCACCCTTATTCAAAGTCAGCCTGTCTAAGGATAAGGCACTATGCTCGAGACTGATTGTGTCTCTTTCTTCTCTTTGTGATTGGAGGACCAGCAATTGTTCTTGCTTCCCTCAGCTTTCAAATCAGCTGCTTTCCCTTACGTCTTGATAGGCTTTATCGATTCTCTCCCCGATGCTCCCTATGTCAAAATTATCCTCTAGGTTTATCCTAGATGCTCCTGTCATTGCTCCCTGTGATGGGAGGAACTTCTCTATATTGCCCCATGATATTACTGGACTCAGTTCCATTAACTCTTTCTGAATGCGATCAATATCGTGTTGCCTTTGTCTTCTTTTTCGCTCCATTTCTTCATCAAATTCTCTTAGCTTTCTCACTTCCTTTCTAACCCTTTCCTCTTCCTGTCTTTTCTCTTCCCTTCTTTCATTCTCTCTGCGCTCTTCTTCTTCCCTTCGCCTTTGTATTCTTTTATCCCTTTATTTCTGTGCTTTCTCCTCTTCTCTCTTCTTTTCTTGCCTTTCATTCTTCAATTGCTGTCTGCCTGTTGTCATACTTCCTTTGCTTCTCTGCTCTTTCTTCTTACTTCTGATGTTCTTCCTGATACATCTGTTACCATGTCTATTCTTTCTCTTATGCCCATCTTCTTTTAATCTTTTCTCTCGTTCCCTGCCTTTTCTATCCTGTTTGTCATGATCTTCCCTTTGCCTAACTTCCCCGATACTTTTCCCATCGAGCTAGAGCATTATCTGACCACCCATCCATTCGTTCTGCACAAGCGGTACCTTGTCAGCTTTCTCCTTTTCTCCTTTCCATCTCTTAATCTCTCATTTTATGTCTATTGATATATTCGGTCGTTCACTTTTATTCTCTTTGTCCTGTAAGACCTTAAAGATCTCCTCCGTTCTTTTAATCTCTTCTGGACTATCGTCACTGTTGGAGACAGGCGGTGCATATATCGGATTACTATATCCTGTTTTCGCTTTTAGTTCCTTTAACGTACATCTTCTATCCTGTTTGATTTCAATTCGAGTGAGGGTAGGGTAGCAGAAGGTTAAACACCTTCCTCCCTACACTGATTACGCATCCAATCCTCAGGAGGAAGATCCTCCGCTCCTCCTGGTACATTTACCAGAGCTCTAAAATAGCTAACCTCTTTTCCAATTTCTTCCTTGTTTATGCAGCGTGCAAGTATGTGGTCATGTGTTGAAAAAAAACGCATTTAACAGCAATCCCCTTTGTGGCCATGGTATGAACATTTTATCTGCTGTGCCCTTTACCCACTCTGCACTATACTGTCTGAGCTTAGGCACATGTTTGGCAGCGTCTTGCACAAATGCATCAGTGGAGTAACATCTCCCTTTGCGACAAGTCTCAATTTATTGTCAATACTTATCATTAGTTACACCCATACGTTTCAGAAAAACGACTAATATTAGCGCGCCCCAACACTCGCCGCTCAAAGCCTCTACTTCTCAATTATCTCAAGCGCAGACAATGACTAAAATAGAGAGCAACTTTTTATATCTTCTTTAATTTCACAGTTTTATTCTCGTTGCTCTTCTACACCTTTTTTCCAATTTACAAAATACACAAACAGATGGACTAGTCGACTTAGCACATATTCACCATGGTACTCCTTTTCTCCTAGCCCCTAGAATACTCCAATTGGAGTTTGAGTCATTCCCTATCATAAACCTGTTTATGTGCCGCCTATATTTTGAAATGAATACTTCTAGACCTGCCTTAAGGTAGGAAACTGGGTTCTATAAAATGCTCCTCGTTTAAACATTCCTCGTTATATACTTAACAAACCCCCTGTTGCTTTTCGCTCTTACCACAATCCCATTCCCTTGTTTTGCCAGTCCCCACAATCTACTCAACATTCGTTCTTCTGCTCAAAAGCATTCTGTATCGACCCCTCCTCTAATCGACCACCGCCGCCTTCAGTCCGCTCAGCGCCTGTGGAAACCAGGAGGTATTTCATCAAAGAGGGACCCGTACCACCTGAATCAGTCTTCTGCACAAATTCTATATCGACCGCTCTCCACAGGAAACTTGCGATCTTCCGGCTAAATGGCAGAGGGTGTCCGATTATCCGAAAATGTTGAGACCTACTAGTTGATGGATCTGAGCCATCCTCCCTCTGCTACCACATGAACCTGTAGGCCCTTTAAGCGAGGTAGCGCTCTATGGTATGGATGGGGATGTCGATTTTACTCTTACACCAATAATAAGACGGACTCAGGAAGTTGGCAAATCTTTAGCTGTTTCACTAACAAGTATCTAAAACAGGGAGTACAGCGGACATTAACGGATGCCGCACAGCATAGTCTCAACCCATTTAATAACAAATTAATTTATATAGTTAAAACTCATCATATGTGACATCATATTACATGGAAAAATAAGAAAACTCACATGAGATTATGATAGCTTTAAGGGGAACATCTAGGTATACTTTCTATGGGGGATGGAAAAGGGATTGGGTCTCTAAGGTCAGATGGACAGCTATGCCCACCCCTATTGCAAGTAATGTTCACTGTCATGAAATACACATTTCATTGGATTTCATACTATAGGGCTCTTTACTACGTGACCCTCTAAGATTGGTTGGTACGATTGTAACCTTCTGGAATATTCCATTTGCTAGCTATTTTTTTTATTTTTTTACATTGAGGCTCCTGGGCTGTGGCCAGCAGCATGAAGCTCTTTGTTTCTGGAGTGGCTGGTTTTCTGATGGCTATAGCCAGTAAGATAGCTCAGTGGGTTGAGCGCTTGCTGCTGTAATGTGTGTGTTATCTGCAGGTTGAAGTTTCGACTCCCAGCAAGGTCAACTCAGCCTTTCATCCTGCTGAGGTTGATAAATGAGTACCAACACAGGTTGGGTGATATTGTATGTATATTTGTTCTATATAAAGCGCTTAAGCATAAGTGCTATATAATAACACGTCATTATCATATGGTCATGGACATCTGCTTCCATTCACAGTGATTTGGTAATATGGGCCTATACGCACTAATATTAATGATACATATGGTGATCCATTCTTGTATGAAATATATATCACTTTACAGTGATATCGTAACCATATTTTTTGTAGTGTACTCAGAAACAATGCTATGTGATGCCAATTCCTGTTTTGTCATGGGGTGAAAGGTCGTGTTCCATCGCTTCCCGTGATGTCACTTCAGGGTGTGGTCAAATGACATCACTTCCTGTGATGTCAACAGAGGTCAAGGTTAGTGTGATATCACTTCCACTACCCGTGGCATTTTGGTGAAATTACGTCCCTGAGTCCAGCTCCAAGTTGTTATGTGGCCAGCCAGTCCGGCCCCACGTTCCTGAGGGCTCTTGCAGGCAGGCCTTCTAGCTGCATGAAAGTGCTTACACAGCACACACACAACTCAAGTCAGGCAGGGTCTGGTGGTGAAGACTGGCGAACGGTAAGCTGCTCGCCTCTTTTTTCAACAGTGTCACATGGTCATACACCACGTGGCACAGCATGAGCCCTACAGCACGGACTTCAAGTCACAACAGCACACAGTGGGTGTCATTACGAGTTTGGAGGCAGCCATGGTGCTATTAGCACCATAGTTGCCTCCAAACCTGTCTACGGGTAGTCGGAATGGGGACTTACCGGGTCATTCCAACCTTGGAGGACCCGGTAAGTCCCCATTCTGAAAACCTTTCCCAATTCCCATTCGAGCCCCCATAGGGCTCAATGGGAATGGGGAAGGAGCTAATAACGGGCCCGCAAATGGCAGGCCTGTTAATAGCTCCCTGATCCCTTGGCGGAACCCGCTAAGGGCGGCTGGTAAAACCAGCTGGCCCTAGTGGGACCCGCTAAGGGACCTCGGCATGCGGCGGTAAGGGGGTTAACGGCACCGGCATCCTTACCGGTGCCGTTAACCCCCTACCGCCGTACTCGTAATGAGGCCCAGTGTTTTTTACGCCACTGTGCAGAGCTGGATGGACAAACTACCGGCAGAATGCTTTATACAAAAGTACGTTCTTCATGCAAGTCAGTATTTAGTGCTTGTTTCTTCTTGGGCTGGAACGTCCTTGGCCTCCCCGGACTCTTGGACTCTTTCTATTAATCCTGGGCAACAAAGCAGACATTGCTCAATTGCCGTCTCAACATGGCAGACCGCCATTGAACTCAAGTATCACAATTGAAGACAGTGGACAATGAAGCTTGGGAACAGCTGCTGAAATAGCTTATTGCATTTCTGTGGCTGCGCCGGCCTTTGAAGCCCTGAGTTCTAGGAACCGGAGAACCCGCCCTGTGTCTGTCATCCTGTCTGTTCTTAAAAACTACGGTAGCCGCAAGGGATCCACAGCCATGCGGTTGCATTCCAGAGACATGACGTGCCATGAATAGTTGTTTACTTTTCTCAAATCTTTATTTGTCTATATTTGGAGGATACTTGTGCGCTTCCTTTTGTTCCACAGAGGATCTGGCGCAATGTCCAGCAGTACGTTTGGAGCAGGAGATGGACAGATGCTGTCAAATATAAGGGTTGCTCCAATGAACGCTAATGGGAAAGACATGTTCAACAAAGCATATCAATGAGAAATAGAACTGACATTAGACAAATTGAAACAGTCAAAGCATGAAGCGAAATAACACTAGCAGTCCACAAGGAAGACGGAAATAATTGATGATAGTGATACAGAAATATCTGAGCCCTAATGCCACCACCTTACCTGCACCAGGGCCACATCTGCAGTGTGGCAATTCGATACTGCTATCTAAGGCATGCCCTCACCTCACCTCCACCAGGGCCACATCTGCAGTGTGGCAGTTCTAGACTGCTTCCTAAGGCATATCCCCACACATCACCTCTACCAGGTCCACATCTGCAGTGTGGCAGTTCTAGACTGCTGCCTAAGGCATACCCCCACACCTCATCTCCACCAGGGCCATATCTGCAGTGTGGCAGTTCTATACTGCTACCTACCCACACCTCACCTCCATCAGGGCCACATCTGCAGTATGGCAGTTCTAGACTGCTGCCTAAGGCATATCGCTGCACATCACCTTAACCAGGGCCACATCTGCAGTATGGCAGTTCTAGACTGCTGCTTAAGGCATATCCCCACACATCACCTCCACCAGGGCCACATCTACAATATGGCAGTTCTAGACTGCTGCCTAAGGCATATCCCCACACCTCACCTCCACCAGGGCCACATCTTCAGTATGGCAGTTCTAAACTGCTGCCTAAGGCATATTCCACACATCACCTCCACCAGGGCCACATCTGCAGTGTGGCAGTTCTAGACTGCTGTCTAAGGCATATCCCCACACCTCACCTCCACCAGGGCCACATCTTCAGTATGGCAGTTCTAGACTGCTGCCTAAGGCATATCACCGCACATCACCTTAACAAGGGCCACATCTGCAGTATGGCAGTTCTAGACTGCTGCTTAAGGCATATCCCCACACATCACCTCCACCAGGGCCACATCTACAATATGGCAGTTCTAGACTGCTGCCTAAGGCATATCCCCACACCTCACCTCCACCAGGGCCACATCTTCAGTATGGCAGTTCTAGACTGCTGCCTAAGGCATATCCCACACATCACCTCCACCAGGGCCACATCTGCAGTGTGGCAGTTCTAGACTGCTGTCTAAGGCATACCCCCATGCCTCACATCCACCAGGGCCACATCTGCAGTGTGGCAGTTCTAGACTGCTGCCTAAGGCATATCCCCCACACATCACCTCCACCAGGGCCACATCTGCAGTATGGCAGTTCTAGACTGCTGCCTAAGACATATCGCCGCACATCACCTCCACCAGGGCCACATCTACAGTATGGCAGTTCTAGACTGCTGCCTAAGGCATATCCCCACACCTCACCTCCACCAGGGCCACATCTTCAGTATGGCAGTTCTAGACTGCTGTCTAAGGCATATCCCCACACATCACCTCCACCAGGGCCACATCTGCTGTGTGGCGGTTCTAAACTGCTGCCTAAGGCAGACCCCACACATTACCTCCACCAGGGCCACTTCTGCAGTGTGGCAGCTCTAGACTGCTGCCTGAGGCATATCCCCACACCTCACCTCCACCAGGGCCAGATCTACAGTATGGCAGTTCTAGACTGCTGCCTACGGCATATCCCCACACATCACCTCCACCAGGGCCACATCTGCAGTATGGGAGTACTATATTGCTGCCTAAGGCATATCCCACACCTCACCTCCAACAGGGCCACATCTGCAGTATGGCAGTTCTAGATTGCTGCCTAAGGCAGACCACCACGGCCCCAGGGCATTTCGACAGGGCTTGCGTGAATGCTGGCACTGCGCCACTCTGCCCTGTAATCACTGCACCAGTGGTCACATCAAGAGGGGAGGTACCCACCTAACAATGTGGATGAGTGCGCTGTGCTTCACGTGGGATAAGCAATCAGGGGAGGTGGCCTCAACGCAGTGCAAAACAGAATTTGGGGTGGGCCTTAAGAAGTTGCTGTCGCATGTAGCCTCAGCTAGCTGGAACAGTGTTTACGTATCTGAAATGAAAGAGAATGAAATCTATTTTTAAAGGTGTGTTAAATATAATCAGAATCGACTAAAATTAAAATATTCAAACTGAAAATCCTAATGAAATTCAAATAGGACAATCCAGGTTCCAATCCCGCCGATCGTTTGCAAGAAATCTTTGATGTGTTATTTTTTCAAATCACCCTAATGACAAGACTCCAATATAACATGTTGCAAATATAAAAAAAAGTACTTTGTATCTTCCATTTTCCCTTGAGAGTGTTAATGCAACTCCACATGGCTGGAACAGATTAAGTGATTCTAAACATTACTGATAGTGCCGGCTTCTGGGGCAGAACATTATTGTCACTCATCGTCGTTTTTAAACTTTAGGTATCCTATCGATAAGTCATTTCAGGGAGCCAGCAGAGCCATGGCTATGGGACAACTATTGGATAATGGTGCCCACTTAAAGCACTGCGACTGGGCCACTGGTAGAATGCCCGAATGCTTGTAGACCAATGTCGCGATTGTAATGAGTTACTTCAAAGTGGGGTCGATGCACACACCTTTTCCCAGGCGTTAGAGTTGAGAAAACACACACAGTTGCGACGAAGCTGATGAAGATTCCTTTATTAATATTCTCTACGTGAATATATTTGCCTTTGCGTGCAGTCCCGGACTTGCGGCAGAGCCTTCGAGAAAAGGGGTGCAGTATTTGCGAATCGCATCCATTTCCACGGACAATGCAGACTTGCATAGCACATGCATTTATCTTTAAAATGCCCGCAAACCTGCATACCTTACCCACAGCCTACGGATATGGTCATCTGCGCTCTACTGTTGCAGCTGCATGAATTATCCCTATAGTCTGAGTAATGTAAGGAGTGCATCTGGAAGAGATGATATTGGGATTGGCATGGATTTCCTCCATTGCTGTCATTCATTTTTCAAGGGAGAAAGTTAATATTCTAGTAATAATAATATTTAGGCTTCAGTAACCTTTGATGTCATTTTCTTATGGAC
Organism: Ambystoma mexicanum; assembly: GCF_040938575.1. Classification (NCBI taxonomy): domain Eukaryota; kingdom Metazoa; phylum Chordata; class Amphibia; order Caudata; family Ambystomatidae; genus Ambystoma; species Ambystoma mexicanum. Next base: position 1,329,548,023 of record NC_090924.1, read on the forward strand.
AGTAACAGCGTCATCAGGGCTAAATGACAGCAAGAACACTCCCTGTCATGCTGAGGGGGCGGGCGTTAGCTGTTCCGCCCGAGTGGGGTGGGAAGGATCACGCTAAGTGGTTCCTCTTTCCCTGGTGCGTGGGGCGCATGCGCCGCTCTTCCGTTTCGTTTCGGCCTGCGCTCCTCTGTAATGTCGGGCAGACATTGCGCTCCTGATCATGTTGACCTCTCCTAATGAAGCGCTCATCTTGCCCTCCTTCCTCAGGATGGGGTTGGAGTTTTCCTGGGATCTCATTCCCCCTCTACCTTCCCACACCGTGGCAGATCTCGAGAAAACCCATTGGTGCCTACCTGTGGCGCTGCCTGATGACTGGGCGCGCATGCGGCGGCGTGATGTTGCACTCCGCCGCGTGCAACATAAATAAATGAGGCGATCCCGGCCGCGTCAGAGCGACCGGGAATCCCGAACCTAGAAGGATGTTTCCGTGTGAGTGCTTCGGTGCGGCGATGCGCAGGAGGGCACCAGCAAACTCAACAGTGGCGACGAGTGGGGGAGACGATGCCTGGGCCCGGCAGTGACTATGAATATAATTTTTTCACCAAAACGAAGTCGGATTGAAAACTTCGTTTCACGCCGCAGGTAGTGCGTTACCCACGCAGATGGTGACCATTTTGTTAAATGGCTGTGGGACTTCACGAAGCTCCGGTTTGGGCTCTGAAGCAGCCCCAGGCCTAATTTTTGGAACTCTTGATTGCAGGCAGGCATACCTGCATGCACATGTGCCTGAAGAGGATTTTTTCCATTTCCTTGGGTCTTCTACGTCGAGTGAAAGCAAGAAGGAGAGCCATAATGTCTGAGTTTGTATAGCCCACACATGTTCTTCTTCCAATTTTTGGAGCAGCTGAAGGCTGGGGGGCCTTTTTCATCCTCTTCATCATCAGACTGGTGGCCCCACTGATCTTCATCCTCTTCATCATCACAGAGGTGTGGTGCAGCAGCTGTTTTTCTCCATTGGTGCTGGCTGGAGGTTTTTGGACTGGATGTTTGAGTTGCGGCCCCTGTCTTCCATGCTGGGGGTGCCTGTACGCTCGAACTGATGAGCGATACTGAGGACCAGGTCGGAGCGGCAGTGCAGCAGACTCCACGTGCGCCAGCAGCACCTCTAGGTTTGCTGCCTCCAGTGCAGCTGGCACAGAAGCCTCAGGTTGGTCAGGCAGGCCTTCAGGGTCCTCTACTTCCAGCGCAGCCTGTGGCAGCACCTGTTGTTCAGCAGATTCTCCCCGTTATGGCCCAGGTACGTGCACAGGTGGCTCTGCAGCCCATCCCGGAGTTTGATGTATCGGGCCCACCTTCCAGTTTGGGGCCCAGATGAAGGAGGTGGGTGGACCGCCTGGACATGCACTTTTGGGCTGCCCAGGTGGTGGATGATGATACCCGGCAGGCAACCATGCTGTACTCGGCAGGTCCATCTGTCCAGGAGACTTTTGAATCGCTTTTGCTTGGGGATGGATCCTATGATCAGGCGAAGGCCGCTCTGAAGGCCTACTTCCTGCCTCTCGCCAAAGCAGATTATGAACATTTTGTCATGCTCTCTGCTAAACAGAAAGACGATGAGACTCTAGACACTTTCTACGGGTGCCTAAGGCGTCTCTCGCTGACCTGCGCTTGGGGTGATGCGGAGGACATGATCAGGACGATGCTGATCCGGGCTTGTTCATCAGGCAAACTAAGGCGCCAGGTGCTAAGCGAACCTGGAATTACGCTTCAGCGCATCCTTGAACTGGGGAGGTGCCATGAGGTGTCGGAGGCGAGGGCAGATAGAATGGAGGCCGGGTCACGCCCCATCAAGACCGAAGAGGTATGTGCGATGTGGCGAGGTGGCAGGGGCACCCGAAGACCTGGCAGCAGTCTCCGGGATCGACCCGGGAGGGCAGGAGAAATCTGCCAAAAATGTGGGTATGACCTGCCCCACCCTGCTGAATGCCCTGCGGCTGGAAAGACCTGTGGACGGTGTGGGCTACCCGATCATTTATCGAGAGTATGCAAAGCAGCAATGCCGGTATTGGTACCGAGGGGCCCGGGGCGGTCCAGTCTCAATCGCCAGGGTCGACCATCCAACGTCGCTCAGGTGGATCAGACTGAGGAGGATGCCCAGGTGGAGGAAGCGGAAGAAGAAGACGAAGAGAACGTCTTCTTTGTCTCGAGTGTGGGAATCCTGAAAAGCAAGAACAGGAGACAGCCAAGGTGCATGGTCGAGGTGAACCGGTCTCCAGACCCTGTCCTCGTGGACACTGGGGCGTCGGTGAATGTAATGGCCCGTGGACACTATGATGCCATGGACCAGCCCCCCAAGCTGGCTACTCCCAAGGCCCGCATCTTTGCCTTCGGTGGTGTTGACCCCATTCCTCTGGACGGGGTGTTCGTGGCAAAAGTGGAACATGAGGGCTCCCAAATCACTGCACGATTCTACATGACACCCGTGAGCACCAACACGCTGTTAAGTTGTTTTGCAGCAGAGGCTCTCGGTATCGTCAGCTTCGCATACTCTGTCTATTAAGAGGACATTAATGACCTGCTCGAGAAGTATGACGCACTTTTCAAGGGGATCGGGCAGATGGACGGTGACCCAGTGAAGTTACACATTAATGAGTCGGTGCAGCCCATTGCCTAAACAACCCGATGCTGTGAGAATCTGCGTCGACTAGAGGCTCCCAAACAAGGCCATCAAGAGAGAGAGACACCTCACCCCGACGATCGATGACATCAATGCGGAGGTACAGGGCGCTCGTTTCTTTTCGAAACTGGACCTTCGAGCGGGCTATCACCAGGGTGTCCTCCACCCCGAGTCGGGGTACATCACCACCTTCACAACACACCGAGGGCTATACCACTATAAGAGACTGAGATTTGGTGTGTCCTCGGCGACAGAGGTGTTCCAGAACATTATTCGGGGCCCCCTGGCTGATCTACAGGGCGTTCTGAACATAAGCGACGACATCCTGGTGTTTGCAAGAACAGAGGTGGACCACCTGAGGCGGTTGGCGAAGACGTTCAGAAGACTACAATCTTTGGGACTCACCCTCCACAAAGAGAAGTGTGAATTTCTACAGCCATTGATAGAATTCTTTGGATTTGTATTCAAAGAAGGGGGAGTGTTCCTGATCCCCGGAAGGTGCAGGACATACAGAAGGTGCAGCCTCCGGAGTCCGTGTCTGAGGTGTGAAGTTTCCTGGGCATGGTTACATACTGTGGACGGTTCATTAAAAATCTGGCCTCCAGATCGGAACCGCTCAGGGCACTGACCAGGAAGGGTGTCATCTGGAATTGGGGCCCTCTAGAACAGGTGGCTTTTGAGGACATAAAGGGTGCCCTGGCGGCTGAAGACACCATGTCGTTCTTCGATCCAGCATTACCATCAGAGATCATCGTGGACGCCAGCCCTTTCGGCCTGGGCGCTGTGCTGATACAAATTGACAGTGGTGGGGGCGTCCACCCGGTGGCATATGCCAGCAAGGACCTGCCCGATACTCGCAGATCGAGCACGAAGCGCTGGCAGTGCTGCGGGGATGCCGGCATTTCCGGCTCTACGTCCTTGGACGCCCGGTAATGGTGGTGACAGACCACAAGCCCCTGCTTCCCATCCTAGCAGGGTCGTCATCCAAGCCACCGGCACGCATTGAGAGGTGGATGCTCGCCCTTTTGGAGTATGGAGTCACCTTGGTATACCGGCCAGGGGCGCACAACGCTGCAGACTATCTCTCCAGACACCCTGAGGCATCCGCAGGTAAAGTCCAGGACGCCTGTGCAGAAGAAGCAGAAGAGCACGTCCGTGTGGTGGTGGAGGCAGCCACGCCAAATGCCATGCCTCTCCAGGAGCTGGAGGCAGCTGCAGCGCAAGATGAGTGCTTCAAGATCCTAAGGCACTCGATGCAACAGGGCTCTTGGAAGTCGGTGTTGGAGGCTCTGGCGGGGCGCACCCAGGAGGCCAGAACCGGACTTGAGCAACTATGGAAAGTCCGGGAGGAATTATCGTTTTCAACATCTGGCCTTCTGCTCCGTGGAGATCGGATTGTGGTGCCTCAGTCGAAGGTGGACGAGGTGATTGCCTTGGTCACCCTGGTCATCAGGGTGCCGCCAAGACCAAGGCACGTCTACGGCTGAAGGTGTGGTTCCCAGAGCTGGAACGCACGGTGGATGACTTCGTGGAGGCCTGTGTGTGGTGCCAGGCGGCATCTCCCCTGCAGCGGGAACCTGCAATAGAGACAATGCCTAGGGGGACGCGCCCTTGGGAGACTGTTCATGCAGACTTTGGATCCACCACCATGGGCACCCACTTCGTAGTTCTGGTCGACGAGTACTCGAGACACCCCGAGGTGGAGTTTGTGGACTCTGTGGCATTCGAGCACGTTGTGGTGGCTGTGGAAAAGGTGTTTGCGGCCCATGGGTTCCCACGCACGCTGTGCTCGGACAATGGGGCGCCTTTCCAGAGCGAACGCTTCTCGGAGCTGATGGAGAGCTATGGGGTGGTGCACAGGAAGATCATGCCCCTCAGGCCCCGAGCCAATGGTGAAGCAGAACGGCTCATGAGGACTCTAAACAAGACTTTTAGAATTGCTCAGGGACAGGGGCAGTCACTCCAGAGAGCCCTGTACCAGTTTCTGAGGGTGTATCGCACCACGCCACATGCATCCACTGGAGTGGCCCCGGCGGAGGCATTTTTCAAGCGGTGTCCTCGGGGTTTGCTACCGGAGGTAGGAGAGAAGGAACCGGGGGTGATCAATGACCAACAGGTCGAGATGGACCGGCGGCTGAGGATCGAGCAAGAGAACATTCGGAGAGGGCTTCGCCCGCAGCGGCTGGAGCCTGGCGATGAGGTCCTCATTCGGAATAGGCATCCCCATGGGAAGCTCTCCCTACCATATGAGCCGGAACCGCTGGATGTTGTCGCAGTCCGGGGATCCATGGTGACTGCATCGGATGGACGGTCGGCGGTAACTCACAATGTGAGTTTCTTCAAGAAACTGCGGGATCCAAGAACTGATCCACCTCCTGATCCAGACCCAGGAGAAATCCCTGGGGATGAAGGGGAAACACCATGTCTGCCTGAGTCCCCGGCCCGGGGCATGCCCGTGGACAGATCACCCATGCCGGAGGTGAGCAGGAGGTACCCCCAGAGGGCTGGGCGAGGGAAACCTGCTCACCTCAGCGACTACGTGTTGGGTCACCTGGCTAATTATCCTGACCATGAGTGCTGTTAAGTAAGGGGACCCGGGTGGATGTTAATAAAGGGGTGTTTTGAACATGGGGCCTTTTGAAATGCTAAGTATTCGTTTTGGTGTGGTTTGCAGTGTCTAGTATTAGCATTGTTATTGTTCTCCTGGAAAAAGGAGGAGTGTGGCGCTGCCCGATGACTGGGCGCGCACGCGGTGGTGTGACGTTGCACGCAGCCGCGTGCAACATAAATAAACGGGGCGTTCCCGGCCGCGTCAGAGCGACTGGGAAGCCTGAACCTAGAAGGACGTGTCCGTGTGAGTCCTTCGTGCCGGGGCTTGCGGCGATGCGCAGGGGGGCGCCAGCAACCCCCAACACTACCCATTCCCTCAAATATCCCCAAATCAGGACCAGCGAAGTTCTTGTCATAATCCGGGTTGAGGTCTTTCCTCCTCAGCACAGTCCATGATTGGGAATTGGCGTGAAGTGCTCATGGGCACAGATGGTGCACTGCATTAGCATGGGGCACTTCTACAGGGATATGCCTCCATGCCAGGGAGGCACAGGCGAGCAGTGCTTTGATCCAGTGGTTTAGCTGAACCTTCAATTCTGCATGGCTAGGGCATGCGACCAACTGGTATCTGTGGTTAACCCTGGCAGCAGGCTGTTGCCCATATGCAACAAAGCCCTCAAGACTGTTAAGAGATGTTTTTAAAAGTAATTTCAAGAACCCTGTAGGATTGAAAAGTCTGCAATCTTTGTGAAAAATACGCTAGCACCGATTATGTTTTTTTCCCAGTAAATTGGGTTCTTGATTGTGACTTTCCGCATGGTGGTGGAGAGGGCAGCGTTTTGTTTGACCGTGGTGAAGGTTCCAGAACCTTTCCACAAAAATCTGAGTTTAGATGTTAGTGTGAATCTGCTTACTTTACTTTATTAATTTATAGAGCGCAGCCACTGACTGACCCGGAGGCTTAAGGGCCCTCAACAGATTGAACAGGCAAGACAGAATACACACAGATCCTGACAAATATTGGGCCAACAAGCTATACTGATAACACAGTGCCTTTAGGGAAAGAGCCAAACTAGCTGAACAGGAAAGTCTTCAGTATTGTTTATGTTCTTTATGGATGGTCGGGGTTTGCAATCGTCCAAAGCCTCCGGAAGTGATGTTATGTGAAAAGGCGAGCAGTGGGTGCAAGCAGTGCTCTGTGTTTCTCGGGTGTCTAGTCATGCTTGTTTGCCTTCGGTTACACCTGAAAGGGAGTGTTGCTGAAGGTTGTTTCCCTCAGGGAGTTTGGATATGACCACCTCCCATATCACCCGAGATGGATATTTCTGTTTGATGTGGAGGCCTGAGCATGGAAGCTCAGGGATAGCCTAGCTGGATGGTTGGGTTCTCCCTTACTGGCCAGGTTCTCTGCAGGTGTCCAGCCTTTTATCATTCTGCTAAACTTGAATGTTCTCTGGTCCCTCTGGGGTTTCGGCTTGTCATGTTCCACAACGCCTGTGTGTGATGTTATTGTGTGTGCGTGTGTGGTTCCAAGGTTGGTGGGGTGTCCCACGCTCCATGGGAAAGGAGCATGGCCCATTCATGCAGATTAATTCTCAGACGGTGATAGGGACAGCAGACTTCTAACTTAGCCCATTGCTGTGCCTGTTAAGTCATGTTGTGTAACCTTTGGCACCACACCGCCTGAGTGGTGATGCCTGTGTTTGTGTGTTTTTTCTGGGTGTAAGGGTACCCCTTTAACTGCATCCTATTTTGAGTGTTTCTGCGTATTTTAGGATGTGTGTATGGCACCTTCCCTTTTGCCCACGTTTACTTGGCTGTTGCCACTTTGGACACCCAGGGGTAGTCTATATACCTCCTGCGGGTGGGTAAGTTGCATCTCCCACAGCATCGGACTTTGAATAGACAGTGTGGGCGCAGGCTCTTGCAGTGATCTGGTCTGTCCTCTTGTGTGTGTGTGTGTGTAAGGTCCGGCGAGTGCATTGACCATCTATGCGAGTGCCATACATAGTCAGTTTGGATGGCATGAGTGACTGAAAACCTGCTATGAGGGTTGAAGGGAAAGGATTGTTACAGTGAGTTTAGAAGGATGGACTCAGGAAGCCAGGTAGTACTGCAGTAGATCTTGGAGGAGGTACGGGGTGGATTTGGGTGGAATACAATGTTGTGGCAATGTAATGGGGGGGTGGGTTTGAGTGAAGGTAAGGTAGGGGACAGGGAGGTATGTAGGTACATGGCGGTGTGGCATGTGGGAGGTGAGTCTTTTTATGGGCATGGATAGAGTAAAGAGTACCATCTGGAATTCCAGGCGTCTAAACAGGGATCTAGTAAGGTGAATATCTGAATGGCGTATATGTGTGAGAGGTATGCGTGGGGTGGGAGGCAGTGGCCGCTGGCCATTGGTATCGCTTTGAGGGATGAGGAGATGGTAGTGGTGGATAATGTTGCCCTTAGGATGGTGACTGAGAAGGTCAGGTGGCGCAACCAGGAACAGCTGTGAGGTGTGCACATAGGATAGTGGGTGAGGTACACGAGTGATGGGTTTAGGCGTGAGGTACTGGTTCAGAGGTATAATCTCCAGTGTACTGGGTGCTGTAAGGGGTTTTCCTGGTCCATTTGGTAGAGCGGCAGGTGCCAGGTTAAGTAGGGCATGTTATATCGTGAACACTGCAGATTGTCAGATGACCTGGGGATGGGCCAGGCTTTTCCAGTCTGCCTGATTAGGAGTTTGTAAACGCATAAGGGAGGCAGGGGAACTACCTGCATGTGGACAGAGGTATTACCTCCCAAAATATTGAGTTCAGTGTGGAGACTAAACCCACCGCATAATTCAGCCGAGATTATACCGATACCACAGGTGGTAACTCTAATTCAATTTGGTGGAATTAGCACTGCTCATTCCACCAAACACGTAATGAGGCCCATATGTACTGCATTTGACCTTATTCTGAGCAGGACAGCAGGTGTGTCCGAAATTGTGACCATGACAAAGAGAGCGCCTCACAGTACCATCAGGAACATGAGAAGTTTACAATATGCCTGGCTTTCATTAATGTCTTCCATTTTGAATCCTCTGTGTTAGATTTTTGTTTGAAGTCATTTTATTCCCTCAAGTATGTATGACTTTCAACAACTTCCGCTGTCTTGAATAAGGGACCCGGCACAATACAGGACACGCAGCAATAACAGAAGGATCACCCAGAGCGGTCAAACGGAATGAGAACAAAAAGTTATTTGGTTTTGAAGTTCTCTCTGGCCATTTTACTTTTTGTGGATGGAAAATCCATTCTGGTTTTATCAGAATGAGATCTCACAGGGCAAGCTGCCCTCTCAGTCCACAGAGTAATTCAGCAACAAGGCAAAATGTCAAAACTTCCTAGTTGCAGCTCGCAAAATCGCAGTGACACGCTGTTCCACTTAAAGGAACACATTTTATGACAGCTAAAAAAATAAAATACTTGTCTTGGCTGGGTTATTCATGTTTCCCATGTATCTTCTTCCAAACGCGGTTCTCTTACGCAGCCTACACATGGATGATTCCTGTGGACATCAAAAGGAATATTTGTTGTTGAAATAGATAAAGCTAACTGTGACCAGAGACCTATATTGCAGGCTTAGCAACAGTCAGGTTGTTGTACTTTAAAAAATAGAGTGAACAGGGATGTCATTTCACCAAAATGCCAGGGGTAGCGGAAGTGACATCACTTGACCTCAGATGACATCACAGGAAGTGATGCCATTCGACCCCACCCCGAAGTGACATCACAGGAAGCGATGGAACACAACCTTTTACCCCTTGACAAAACAGGAAGTGGCATCACATAGCATTGTTTCTAAGTACAGTGGGAAAAATATGGTTACAATATCACTGTAAAGTGATATAGATTTATACAAGAATGGATCGCCATATATATCATTAATACCAGCGCATATAGGCCCATATTACCAAATTACTGCGAATGCAAGCAGACATCAAAGCCAAACGATAATGAGGAGTTATTATGTAGCACGTACTATTAAGCGCTTCATGCGACATAATGTTAGGGCATAAGATGCATGGGGCAGAGGGGTAGTGGTGAGTGGCCAAGGCTCAGGGGCCATGCAAGTGCTCAGGAGGGGCGTACCAAGAGCCAAGCAATGCTAAGCAGGGGGACAGGGAGGAGCCAAGTACCATGGGATGAGAAGGGAGGGCCACTGTCTAAGTGTGTGGGACGGGGGGTGGACCAGGCTCAACAGGGGGGAGGTGCTTGACCCACCATGCTGGTTGGCAAAGGGGCCCAGGAGAGCAGTGCTGGATGAGAGGTGCTGGTGTAGACTGGTCAGGGGAGCCTGGTGTTCTGTGTGGATCATAAAAGGATCACGGATCAAGCCACCACTCACAGTGGCTGGAGGGGGCACTTAGCAAGGGAGGGGGAGGGGTAGGGGGAAGGAGGTTGAGAAGAGGAGAGTCTTGTGAAGCTTCCAGAACTTAAGGAGATGTGGCTCAAGTCTGAGAGAGGTAGAGAGACAATTCCAGAGGGAGGCACTTGTCCAAGAGAGGGATATACCCCCACTCTCTGCTTGGAAAAAAGTCTGATCTGCAGAGAATTCGATCTAGAGGCCAGACTGGCTCTAGCAGGGAGCTATTTAGGGGGAAAGAGTTGGATATAGAGAGGCCCCTGGCCCCCGAACACCTTGTGGATGATGTAGGGGTTGTTGAATTTGATCCTTGCAGCCACTGGGAGCCAGTGGAGAGATTTAAGGGCTGGAGATATGCGGTCGCTGGGCGTGAGGCCTAGGATAACTCTGGCTGTCCTATTCTGGATAAGTTAAAGAGGGCGAAGGGTGGGAAGAAGTATATTGAGGAAGAGACTATTGCAGCATTCCAGCCACGAGAGGACCAGAGCTCTAGAGACATTGAGTTTCTGGGCAAAGGTAAGGAAGGGCAGAATGCCTTGGAGGAGGTGAAGCTGAAAATGGGCCTTCTTGGCAAGGTCCGTGATGTGAGGAGAGAAGAGTCAAAGATGACACCAAGGTTTCTTGCCTTACTAGAGGGTGAGGGGAAGGGACCCAAGGAGGGTGGCTAGAGTGGGAGGGAAACAGGGGACAGGTGTCCCTGCTCTAAAGAGTAGGATCTCAATCTCACTGGCATTAAGACAGAGATCATTAGCCGTGCATCATGCCTGCATAGCAGTCAGGGAGTCAAGAATGAGAGAGGAGGAAGAAGGAATAGAGGAGGGAAGCTTAAAGGAGAGCTGAGTTTCATGAGCATAACACTGGAAGTGAGGATAGAAGGAGGAAACCAGGTAAGCCAGAGGGGAAAGTGTGTTGACCCTCAGCCCTCCTTCCAAATATATATATATGTTTTGCTTTAGGGAGCAACAGATGGTTTACTTCAAAAGTGAAAGGCAACTTCAAGTAAATGAATGATCTCACCTTGCGTCTATCTACGGTGTACCTGTGATGCAGGTTTGGCAGATCGGGTCAGATCCCACAGTGCCCAGTCAGTATTGGTGGTAGAAGCCACTGGGGCACACCCCTCTCATCACAGGCTGAGTGACTCACTGATTTGCGTTCATGCTGTGCTGTCACTCACTACTGCAGGCTGCTCTTGCCCATTCCCAGCTAGCTAGATCTAGCCCTCATACCCTTCCTGTTGCTACCGTACTGAGTATGAGCTGCACAGACAGCCCCGCCTCTGAACCCGATCTTTCAGGCATGCTTCACTAATGGACTGCAAACATGTTAGTGATGGTGGCTTCATGGTTCTTCCTGCATCCCTATTATTTCTCCAGCTAATGAAATCTAGATTCCAGGTGAAAAAAGCTGTGGCACATTTAGCTGCATTTACAACTGCCTTTTTCAGGTGCAACACAGATATCTGCTCTTGGCACTGCCTCTTTGTCCAGTGGCCCAGGAGTAGCAAGGACAAGTCCAGGGGTAGCAGAGGGGGAGCCAGTGGTAGCAGCTGCTACCCCTGGAGACCCCCAAAGGACCTCCCTACTCTTTCAGTGTCTGTCTCCAGAATGAGGTTGTTGGATTATTGAATATGAATCTGTGTACAAGGAAGTCCTTTATTGATCACTATTATTGTGAGAGACCTGAAACCTGTATGTATCACTCGTGCAGTGGGTGGGCACAGCCAGAGCGCCAAAAGTACGCAAATGCAAGCCCATCTGTGCACACATCTGTCAATATCATGGCCAGAGTAACTGCACTCAGAATATTGGACTGCTGGAAGTTTCTTTGCAGACAATGCACTGGCAGAGGGCAAGAATGAGTGGCTAAAGTTCTTTGTTCCAACATTCCAATTTTTCTCCTTGGTCTCTCCTACTTTTAAACAGAACCTTTTCTACCCTCATTTGATGTCATCTTCTAATAGCAATAATGCCATACACGTGGTAACATCTCTTGGCCCTCGTTAAACAACCACACTTTGCTCAGGCTTTAACTTGGTCAGAGGGCCGTTACCATGAGTTAATGCCCTCAGAATGCATCATTATTGCTCAGTTAGGAAACATAGGCCATCTTAACTTGCATGTAAAAATGCCTGCTGTAAAGGCTTTGCCCGTTATGACTCCACATCAAATGATATAGCAAACGCGTAGGGATTCCACATACAAGGACATTTATTTTAATCTAGATCTAGCTCCGGGGTAACATGCTCATCTTGGAAACAAGAGTATATGAGCAGCACAGGTTTGATATCTGAGCCTGTCCTTACAGGCCAGAATCCGACATTAAACGTGATATAAGCACCCAATTTAATTCTTTTACAGTGAAGCATAGGATTGACATTGTAGATTTTTAACAATTACAAGTTTCTAATGGTGTTCATTAGAGAAGCCTGGTTTAAAGAGGACTGTGGATTTATATTTCATGATTTGGGGCCTCATCATGACCCCGGCGGTAACACTTAAAAGTAGCTGTAATGGATTTACTGCTGCAATCACTGCTCTGCAAAATCATGAGTCAGAGCAAATACCATTGACTGTATTACATTCCGGCAGAATTAGTGCCGATAAAAGGAAGTGCATTTACCACCACATTACAAGACCTGACATGGCGGAAGTAGTGTCGAAATATGGCATACGGCACTAATACAGCTGGAAAAAAACACAATTACCTCATGCCTCCAGGTGGTGGTAAATGCACACAGGTGCCACAAATGAAGCCACAGGTGAACCCAATCCACTCAAGAGGGTTAAATAAGGCACATGCTTTCCCCAAACACAGTTCCCAACACCATGCTGCCACAAGAGATTGCGCGATAAGACATGTTGCTGCTCATGCTGTGCCTGGTCAGCTCAGCAACTGAACGTCATTTCCTGCCAACTGTTTACATATTTCACTCTGTCAGTCACTAAATATGGCTGTTGTAAGCAGTTAATGTTTGTCAAGTTGCTCTTGCATTCCAGGGCGTCTTGATTGACAAGTTGTAGCCACACGCTCTGTGCCTGGAAGGTGCTATTTAGTCTACATAGCGCAAGATGAACCAGGCATTGTGCCTTTATAATTGGGACTTCTTGTGGTACTAAAACCTTGGGTGCCCCGATGCATGCAGTATTAACGAGCATACATAACAGTTACTGTTGGTCGTTCGTCTTCCCACCGCAATCATATTGGAATACCAGTTATTTGAGTGAGGATGATGAATATCTTCAATAGCATCCAGGCATTGGCCATGGTGCTTGCCTTTTCTTTCTGTCGTGGTGCAATATATACCACCTTTGTCGTGTAATACTGCTAACGTTGGTGTTGCTACTACTATTCATGCTACAAGAGAGGTTTTTAATTGTGGGAAACAATATTTTGAACATTTTGCTCATACACACTAATTCGGCGACTGTTGTTACTTATTTAGGAAGTATTGTACATGTGTACAGTTGTATTACTGGTTTCATTTGACAGTAAAGTTGCATTTAGTGGTGCACTTCCATTCATGTTCCCCCTGATCCCTTCTATTAAAAAGCTTGCCCAGATTAAAGATGAGCCCCAATAAATTCCTAACATAAACATAAGTATGGTGAACAGAATAGCAGTGAAGTGCATGCAGCAATTATACAAATATAATCTTGTAGAACAAATGACATTTCTAGCACTATGCAATGAATAATTTGATTTTGAGCGCTCTGTGTTCGTCCTCCTATAATTGGGAACAGAAACGGGTGGGGGAGAGGAGGAAAAGGAAGAGAAGGAGAAAGAAAGAGAGAGGGCGAGAGAGAGAGAGCGAGAGAGAAAGAGAAAGAGAGAGAGAAAGAGAGGGATAGAGAGAGAGAGAGATTTTGTTTTAATTGAATGAGCTAATGCTTTTAGCAGCAATGCATGTCTGGTGTTTTGGACATTCAATTATATTAGCAGCATTCAGCTAAGCATGGTGATGTAGATTGGTTGTTTTAGGATTCTGGGGAGGCGTTTGGGTGTGCCCTATGAACATCTGAGAGGTGTATCCAGTATTGAAGTCCTTTCACCTATACTGCGAGAGGGGTGGAGAAAGCCACTTCATAAGGTCCATGGAACCTGGGGTGTGTCAACTTGCACAAAAAGGTCCTGGCATACATTAGCTCACCCGGCAACAATGGTTGGGTGGGTGTGGTGTCCGTGGTAATTTGATCTGTCTGGGTGAGGTGGCACGCTCTGTTGGGAGGCGCACATGTTACATTTGTTAAGTATTCCTTGAACTCCTCGTCCAGAACTTCAGGAGCTCTATGAGCATCTGATGCCCTCCTGATCGGTGAGATGGTAGTGTGCATGTGCCTGCCTGTTACTATTTCATGTAGTGAAAGGTGAAGGTCTTTACTTGGCTGAGTGCGCAATTTGAACAGGGCCAGGGGCAAACAACGCACCCAGTTCTTTTTTAGGGTGGTGCAGAGTTTGGAAACCTTACATTTGAGAAGGCTGTTGATTTGTTCCACAATGCCTTCTGCTTGGGGGTGATAAATTGAACACATACAGTGTTTAATGCCAAGTAGTGCTGTGATTTCTGTTGAAAAAGTAGGTGCTTTTATTGGACCTCAAAACATTGCACACCCCCACCAAGGAAAATCCCTGTGGACCAGAAATTTTGTGGCACATTTGGCCACAAGAGCCAGCCACAACCCACCAAGAGAAGGGGCACACCACAACAATTAGATATCATACTCTGTTATATCTCTCACCCATGTCCGCAAAATCAATATGGAGCTTGTGGAATGGCCCAATGGAGTGGGGTAGAGATCCTCATAATGTGCAGATCATCATTCCAGTGCTGAACACTTGGCATGTTGTGCACTGTAAGACCATAGTTGCAAGGTGTTCCTGGAGGTTCGGTATGAACCAGTTCTCCTGGATGTCTGCTCCAATGTGTTGTTTCTAACTGTTAGAGGGATAGTGTAATTGCTCAAATGCAATGTGTAATAATGCAATTGGCATTACTGCTTTGCTGTTACAATGCTGCCTCAATAAGAGATCAGTAGGTGATTGCATGCACCCTTGCTTGAGCCAAATGTCTGTCTCTTCCTGTGGTGCTCTACATTGGAGCTCTATTATTTCTGCTGTGGCCAGTGTTGTGTATGGGTCCTTCTCTGGTCATGTCGAAGGGCTTGTGACAATGTATTCTGCAGATGTGGGCACTGATACAAACTCTGCTGCTTTGACCACCGCATCTGTGGCTGCGTTTCTCAGGGAAATTTCATCAGTATTATTGGTATGAGCAGAACATTTGATGACCGTCACTACAGATGGCTCTGCCAGGGCAGAAATCAGGACATTTAGTAGCACTGCATGATGCATGGGTGAACCGTCTGCCAGTCAGACGCCCCTTCTTTTCCAGTGCAAGAGACCAGCCTGCACCATTGTGGTGACGTGTGCTGAGTCTGAGTAAATGGTCACATGACAGTCCTTCGATGCTCGAAGCGCTTCTATGAGCGCTACGAGTTCTGCTGCTTGTGCAGAGTAGTGCATAGGTAGTCTTTTCATTACTAATGTTTCATATACCCCTGCTTCTAAGTGCACCACTGCCACCCCAGTAAGTCTTTCTTCTGGTCAATTGTCACTGACCCATCAACAAAGAGCACCTTTTGCTTTGGGTATGTCATCCTCTCTGCCCTCATATGTGGCACAGTAGTGTTGTTCCTAATCTTTTTCTGTGCACACTTTCATTAGGAACGTGGCAGGATTTACTGTTTTGCATCGTACTACATGGATATTCAGGCTTGAGATGATAATCTCATTTGCCAATGGTCTGTGGGTGGCAAGGGGGGACTTCTATCTTTCTAAGATCTTAAACACTGAGTGTTCTACATACAGTGTTACTGAGCACCCCATCACAATTGTGGAGCTGTTCTCAATGGCAAAGGTAGCTGCAGCAAGAGCTTGTTCGCATGCAAACAGTCCTTGCATCACTGAATCTAGTGTACATATGTAGTAGGCCTGTGGCTTATGGCCCATTGTGCTTTTCTGTGTTAACACTGCAGTCATAAGTGTGCCATTTGAATGTGAATATATGTACAGTTTATGTGTGTAGTCTGGAGTGGCACAAACGGGGCTGTGAAATCTCTTCTTTTAAGTCATTGAATCTTTGTACCATGACTGCTGTCCATGCTAGGTTATGATTCCCTTTTGTGCTTCCTTTGCTGCCCTGTAAGAGTGGTCTTGTGTATGCTGCATAGTCTAGAATCCATGCCCTGCAGTAGTTGCATAACCCCAGGAACTTCTGCAAGTTTTTTACTGTAACTGGCTTGGGCATGGGGCGCAAAGTCGCTGCTCTGTCTGGTATGATTCTTTTGCCGTCTGCTGAAATGAGTTGTCATAAGTAGAGTACCTCAAGCTGGTAGTATTGGTGCTTAGCCTTGTCAACCTTGTATCCCTTGCAGGCTAACAGATGCCTTAGGGTAATAGTCTTTGCCACAGTTCTTCTCTATGTCACTGCATTCTAACAAGTCATACAGGTACTAGATGTCCGTGCTGGGCACATGAATGTTACCTAAGTCTTTGTGCAATATCCTGTTGAATATGCGCAGACTCTCACAATACCCCTGGGGCAAACATGTGTGCTCATAGCGCTTTCTGCCATATGTGAATGCTTTGAGGTACTGTGAGTCTGGGTGCAATGGTATTGAACAGAAGGCATTCTTTAAATAGACTACTGTGAAGTGCATTGCTTCTTTGGGGATGCTGCACAAAATGGAGGCATGGTTCGGAATGAGAAGACATTTTTGTACTGCGTCATTAAGTGGGTGGAGATCGTGGATAATTCTCCAGTTACCCCCTGTCACCTATTTGACAGTGTATATGGCTGTGTTGCATGGTGAGGTAGAAGGCACTATTATCCCTTGGTGCAGTAAGGCCTGTATTGTGTCTTTTATCCCTTCCTCTGTCTCCCTAGTGGGTATTGTTTCACTCAAGATAGTACTGCTCGATTTCATAGTGTGATCCGCACTGAGGTCACCTACTTTAGTAGCCTTACATCGTGTGGGTTGGCTGTCCTCCATAGTTGTGTTGGCACATGCTCTAAGTCACACTGGATGAAGGGAGGTGGTGCGTCAATGGCCTTTAGTGGGCTCTGTATGCTCCTGTACTGCACCATGATAAAACAGGGGATGCATATCTCAAGTATTATCTCCCCATCATCATCATTGTCTTAAAAATGTTATGCATCTGTCAATTCCTTGAGGGGTACGTGGGATCAGTGCACAATACGGTGTGCCACTGGCACCCCTGGCTGTCTGTGCCAAGAACAACAATTCCTTTGACAGATACCAACAACCCTTGCTAATCTAGGGACAGTATGGTACCTGCTACTAACTCTAGGGACACTACAGGTTGGAAAATGAAATCGGTTGGCACTCTCCAGCAGGCTTTGGCACAGCTTGCACAAGCACGGTTATATCATTGAGCACATTCCTGGCATGGCGCAGACAATGCTGTTGTCTGTGAATGATATCGTCATTTCGAACTTGCTAAGCAGGTCCCTGCTGAGCAAGTTGACAGGAGAGCTCTCAGAGTACAGTAGGGGAGCACATACTACCCTTCCTCCCACATTTACATCTAAATCTTTTGTATATGGAACCGTTAAAATAACCACAGAGAATCCATGTTTGTCAAGGGTTTTGCCAGCTAGTGGGAAGTCACATTCACTGATGCATGATTTCTCAGCACCTGAATCTACCTTAAAGATGTATTGTTTGTTTCCTACCTCTGCACCACTGAGGGTTTCTCTTCTGGGCTAAGGGTTATTGACAGGACTGGACACACAAGTGCTCTCTGTGGACTGTACTAATCAGAATATGTGTCTGTCCCCGGGAATGAGAAATGGCTTCCTTCTACCACTGTAGCACCTTGGAACGGGGCCACTGTGCCATTGGGCGTGTCGCCAAAGATGTTCACATTCCCTGCCTTTGGGAAGTTTTGTGAGGTGAGTATTGTTGCATCGCGTGTTGGGGGTGTCACAGTGGGGGAGGGCCTGGGATCTGCGGGGATAACTTATTTATTTATTTATTTATTCATATTTTTAAAGCGCACGCTCAGCCCGTGGGCATCGTGGCGCTGTTACATATAAGCAATTGGCTGGTTACAGAAGGAAGGTTGTTAAAGTTTACAGGATTTTGAGTTACGGTATATGTTTTAGAAATATACGTTTACAAGGCATTAGATTTACAGTAACATGTTTTAGTTACAAACTTAGCAGTGCAGACATCATGGCGTTTAAAAATATGTCAATCATGTCGGAGGGGAGGGTAGGAGGTGATTATGTGAAGAGCAGGGTTTTGAGGGATTTCCGAAAGGAAAGCAGTGAAGGTTCGGCTCTAAGAGAGTTAGGGAGGTTGTTCCAGAGCTTAGGTGCTATGTGTGGGAAGCCAATGCCTCCAGCTTTAGCTCTTCTTATGGTGGGGACTCGGAGTTGGTTGTCATGGGGGGTTCTTATAGGACGAAGGGAGGATTTCCTGGTGATGGTTTCTGCTAGGTAGGAGGGAGCGGTATGATTGATACATTTGTGTGTGAGGGAGAGTACTTTGAAGTTAATTCTTTCTTTAACTGGGAGCCAGTAAGCATTTCTTCTGGCCTGCGACACATGGTCGAATTTGGGGATGTGCAGGGCAGCGCGGAGCGCATTGTTTTGCACTGTTTGGAGTTTATTCAGGTTTTTGGTTGAAGTGCCAGCTAGGAGGGCGTTGCAATAGTCTAGCCTGGCTCCTATGGTGGCTCTAGCAATGGAGAGGCAGTTGGGAGTGGTAAGATAGGGTTTTATTGCGAGGATGAGTTTGGTGGTCAGTGCGGAGGAGGAGGAGATGGCGTTGACCTGTCTTGTCATGGAGAGAGTAGCGTCTAGATATACTCCTAGGGTCTTCACAGCAGTGGAGACGGGTATGTTGGTGTTGTCGATGGTTATGTGTGAATAGTCTTGGCTGAGCTTGGAGAGGATTTCGCTGGGGGCCAGGATGATGATCTCTGTTTTGTCTCAGTTAAGACAGAGGCCATTGATCGCCATCCATGCCTGTATCGTGGAGTAAATGGTAAGGAGGGCTTCTGTGTCTTGGGCATAGTCTCCAGTGAGGGGGAGGAGGACTTGTGTGTCATCGGCATAGTTGGTATAAGCTATGTCGAGAGAGTCCAGTAGGTCGAAGAGGGGTTTAGTGAAGAGGTTGTATAGGGTCGGTGCGGTGCATGACCCTTGTGGGACTCCACAATTTATGGTAGTCGGAGGAGCATTGGCCTGATCAGAGTACACCTTCATGGCTCGGCCTTCTAGAAAGGAGGTGATCCAAGAGGTTGCTTTAAGGGAGAAGTGGGCTGCATTAAATAGGTGAGATGTGAGGATGTCATGGTCCACTAAGTCAAATGCCGCAGAGAGGTCGAGTAGCAGGAGGAGAGCAGGTTTGCCTGTGTCCATTATTTTGGTGATTTGATTTTTTAAATCTAGTAGGGCAGTTTCTGTCCCATGGCCTTTGCGAAAGCCCAATTGTCTTCTGCCTAGGATAGAGTGGGTCTCTATGTATTGCTGAATTTGGTTGTGGGCTGCTTTATCAAGGATTTTAAGGAGGAAGGGGACGGTGGTGATGGGGCGATAGTTGCTGGGGGAGGTGGGATCTAAGGAGGGTTTTTTTAAGAGTGGGCAAACCCAAGCTTCTTTCAGGCAATGAGGTACGGTTCCTGAGGAGAAGGAGGCATTGATGAAAGCTGTGATGATGGGGGTGAGGGCTTCTGAGCACTCTTTGATGATAGTGGGAGGGCATATGTCTCCCTTGCAAATGGAAGGTTTAATGTTTTTGAGTAGAGCAGAGGTTTCTAGTTCTGTAACTTCTCTGAAGGCAAAGAGGGGTGTTTGCGGGTGAGTGTTGTGAGGGGGGAGAGAAGGAGTCGTGGCAGAGGTATTGAGTGCTTTACGTTGGGAGGCAATTTTGTCTTGAAGCGTTTTGACTTTATTTAGGAGGGCTGTCTGGATGCCTGTGCACCAAGCTTCATCCTTGATGATTTCGTCTGGGCTGGACTCGGGAGTGGTGAGTTCTTTGAAAATAGAGAATATTTCTCTGGTTTTCGAACTGGATTTGGTTATTCTTTGATTGTATGATTCAGATTTAGCTTTGAAGATGGCCATTTTGTAGGTCCGTGAGATTTCTTTGAACTCATTGAGAGAGGATTGGTTGGGCGTAGACTGCCAGTTGGATAAGGCTTTGCGCTTCATGGTGCGCAAGACAGATAGTTCTTCTGAGAACCAAGAGTTGGAGTGCATGGATTTTTTTCCTTTTTTGTCTTCCAGCGGGGCAATAGAGTCAATGGCTTGGGTGAGGGCGTTGTTGTAGATGTTAGCAAGAGAGGTGGGATCTTGGATAAAGGGATGCTTGAGTTCAGGGATATCAAGAAGAGGAGCGAGATTGGTCGCTGTGAGCTTTTTGGAGCTTCTGACTTTGGCGGGGGGTGCATGAGTAAGGATTTTACGAGTGGGTGTGGTGGGGATGGAGAATTGGATGAGATGGTGATCTGTCCAGGGGAGGGCTGTGATGGAGGTGATGGATGAAGAACAGTTATGATCTGCTACCCAGTCGATGGACCGGCCTTTGCAGTGAGTAGGTTTGGTAATTTTGTGGATGAACCCCATGTTGGTAAGATCGTTGGCCAGGTGTGTGGCAGATTTGTCCTTGGGGTCATCTAGGCCAAGGTTAAGGTCACCAAGTAGAATGGTTTTGGTGGAGCTTTTCAGGTTGTTGCTAATGATTTGGAGGAGATGCTTTTGGACGTCCGGAGGGGAGCCTGGAGGTCTGTATGTGACTAAGAGGTTGATGGTGCAATTAGGGGAGAGAGCTAGTTTGGCGTGGAGAAGGTCAGCGTTATTGTCCCAGAGTTGGTTACACTGCCTAATGGCAAGTGAGTTTCTATAGATGAGGGCAACGCCCCCACCTTTAGAGGTTTTGCGGTCCTGCCTGAGGATGGTGTAGTCCTGTGGGAGGGCAAGGTGTAGGGATGGGTTGGATGCCTCGTGGAGCCAAGTTTCGGATACTGCTAACATGTCTAGTTTGTGGGTGGTGATGAGGTCATTGATCTCTATGGCATGGGCATGGATGGAGCGTGCATTAATGAGGGCGCATTTAAGGAATCGGTTGGTAGGTGGTGGGTCCTGAGCGCTGGTGTTCGGTGAGAGCGAGGTGGTGGGAGCACTTGTGAGTGAAGGAGGGAGGGGTGCATGTATGAGCGCATGGGGGTGGAGGGTATGTGCATGGGCTGGAGGGTGTGAGCGTGAAAATGTTGTGTGGGTGCGATAGCTGAGCTTTTGGTTCCTACTGAAGGTAGATGGTGGAGAGCTGTGGAGCACAAGTGAGGGTTTGGTACGGGTTCTTAGTCTGTAGCGCCTAAGAAGGTGTTCAGGAGGGTTGATAATGCAGTGGTTGAGAGTGGTGTGTGGTGATGCGGGTGGGGAGGAGTGAGGCATGATGGAGGGCGGTGGAGGGAGGTCTGGGTATGCAGGGAGCAAGCTGCAGATGGCCCAAAGAGACAGAGTAATGAGCGAGATAGAGGAGAGGAGGGGTGTAGGCGCTGTGAGGTGGGTGGCAGGGGGATGCATTAGAGCACTGAGCTGGGTGGTGTTGTGCGGTACAGGGCTGGCACTAGGGGTAGGTAGAGGCAAGTGCAGAGGCAGTTGTAGGTCTGGCAGGGCATCAAGGGGCTAGTGGAAGCGCTTGTAGTGGCAAGGCCGGTAAAAAGCTGGCCTGGCAACACAGTGGCAGGGCCCCTATAGGCTGGCAGAGGAACACAATGGTAACACATTGGCAGGGCCCCTATAGGCTGGCAGAGGAACACAATGGTAACACATTGGCAGGGCCCCTATAGGCTGGCAGAGTAACACAATGGTAACACATTGGCAGGGCCCCTATAGGCTGGCAGAGGAACACAATGGTAACACATTGGCAGGGCCCCTATAGGCTGGCAGAGGAACACAATGGTAACACATTGGCAGGGCCCCTATAGGCTGGCAGAGGAACACAATGGTAACACATTGGCAGGGCCCCTATAGGCTGGCAGAGGAACACAGTTAGTGTGAGTGCGGGCAGGCGTTAAGGCAGTGAAAGTTGCACGAAGATAAGTCAGGGGGACACACTTACGGGCTAGTGTACAGTAGTTGTTTTGGGCAGCGTTTCTGGCCGACGGCCCGTACGGCAAGGGACAGGCACAGGACAGGCGCCTTAGTGTGCGCCTTGTTTTGGGCCGGCTCACGCCTGCCGGTGCCCCAGGATCGGTGTAGTGTATAGGCTAGGCGGGGTGGGCCAATCAGATTGCCGTTAGTATCCGGGCCGAGGGTGCGATCAGGCGGCCATCTTTTGGTTGTGTACTCTTCGTACACATCAAGCGGCAGAAAAGTGCTCAGCCGTGCAGGCAGAGGGGAATCATGCACTCAGCAGTGCGGATGGCAAAGGATTGAAGAGTGGGGGCCACCCTCGTAGGTAGCGGGGGTTAAGGATCTCCCGCTCACCTCTGTGAACGGGGCTGCAGGAAGTTATCTGTGGGCTGCTCCGGCAGCCAGGAGAAAGGAGCTCCTGCTCCTGTGGACGCAGCTGCCTCAATGGCTCAGGCACAGGACAGGCGCCTTAGTGTGCGCCTTGTTTTGGGCCGGCTCACGCCTGCCGGTGCCCCAGGATCGGTGTAGTGGATAGGCTAGGCGGGGTGGGCCAATCAGATTGCCGTTAGTATCCGGGCCGAGGGTGCGATCAGGCGGCCATCTTTTGGTTGTGTACTCTTCGTACACATCAAGCGGCAGAAAAGTGCTCAGCCGTGCAGGCAGAGGGGAATCATGCACTCAGCAGTGCGGATGGCAAAGGATTGAAGAGTGGGGGCCACCCTCGTAGGTAGCGGGGGTTAAGGATCTCCCGCTCACCTCTGTGAACGGGGCTGCAGGAAGTTATCTGTGGGCTGCTACGGCAGCCAGGAGAAAGGAGCTCCTGCTCCTGTGGACGCAGCTGCCTCAATGGCTCAGGCACAGGACAGGCGCCTTAGTGTGCGCCTTGTTTTGGGCCGGCTCACGCCTGCCGGTGCCCCAGGATCGGTGTAGTGGATAGGCTAGGCGGGGTGGGCCAATCAGATTGCCGTTAGTATCCGGGCCGAGGGTGCGATCAGGCGGCCATCTTTTGGTTGTGTACTCTTCGTACACATCAAGCGGCAGAAAAGTGCTCAGCCGTGCAGGCAGAGGGGAATCATGCACTCAGCAGTGCGGATGGCAAAGGATTGAAGAGTGGGGGCCACCCTCGTAGGTAGCGGGGGTTAAGGATCTCCCGCTCACCTCTGTGAACGGGGCTGCAGGAAGTTATCTGTGGGCTGCTCCGGCAGCCAGGAGAAAGGAGCTCCTGCTCCTGTGGACGCAGCTGCCTCAACTGAGTGTAAGCTTGATGTATCTCATATGATATTGAGGTAATTCTGGGAGTAGGCCCCTTGAGGTGGTGCACCATAGTTCTGCTGGCCATAACTATATCCCATGCCTTGTCAACTCCTGCACTCCCTCGAGAATGCCCCCACCTCCCACAGTTCCAACATTGCCCCATTCTTCCTCCTCTAGGTCCCATTCCTTCCGAACCCCCCTCCCCTCGATCCTCTGAACCCACGTCAGCCTCGCTGCTGTCCTGCTTGCCACTGTGGCCCAGAGTACTGCGGGTTTTCGCCCCACTGCCCTTGTCCTCCTTCAGTCCACACTGCTGCTATTCAGGCATTTGTAAAGTTTGGTGTGTACCCCGCCTCTTCTATATGTGTGGGCGTTGGTCCGCAAGCCACCACAGCTACTTTAGCTAATTTGTTTTGGACCAGTTTCACTTCCTCTGCCTGTCGCCTCTGAAGCATTTCCTTCTCCCGCATTTTATCCTTCTCAACGGTGCACTACTATACATTGAATCTCAGGGCATCCATTTGCGTCGATCCCCACAATTTTGTTAAGTGCCTTTTGCACCTCTTCGGGCAGGCCTAGTTTTACTATAAAATAGAAAACGGGTATTGACTAATCCCACATCTCTTGTACCTTAAGGATGAATTGCACAGCATCCTCACCATCACCTATGGTACACTGCATAATGGACTGTAAATCTAGACTGTCCAGGAAAGCTCGCTACAGCACATCCCACACTTTAGCTCTAATCTTGTTGAAGGATACTCCATCATGAGCATCGTTCCTCAGGGTTCACCCACACAGCAGCAGCCAGATCACTACCAGCGGCCACCAATAGGCTTTTCATATCTCCTATTGCTAGGGGTACCACTGCTGTTTGCTTTTTGAAAGCATATATCTATTTCCCTGCCCCGCCGTAAGGGCATGAAGCGGCTTTATTAGTTTGTTTTTGCCCATCTGTGCCCACGGGACATAGTGTGGCCACCCTGTACCTTTGTGTATTAGGGGCATTTGGATTTTCATTCTCCTACTGCCCTTTGTCACACTTACCTTTTTCTGTGCTACTGCCATCCGGCCAAACCTCTCTCTCAACCTGCTGTCCCATAAGCTCTCTACTCTAGGGGTACGTTGAGGCACTTGCTCTGCCTCCCCATCCTCATCATCCTCAACCTCATCCAACGTGCTCCACTCATCTTCGTCTCCCCTCTGGGAACCAACATTCTCGGAACCCAGGCTGTCCTCGTCACCATCACGTTCTACAAGTACTGTTCGTATGGGTGCATTGTCTATTCCAAATAAAAAGTCTCCTGACTTCCACTCATCTGCCCCTTGCTGCACTGGTGTGTCTGTCTTAGTTGCATCACATGCTGCCCACAGGCTGGCTAGTTCTGTGCATGTCAATGCTAGTGCTATTTCTAGGTCCCTTGGATTAACATCTGCGTGTGCTGCAATATCTGGTAGGGAGATAGATGGGGTGGTGGGGCTGTTGCTGGTGTTGATGCATTGGAACCGGTTGACACATACATTTGTTTATCCCACTACGGGACAGTTTGCTGAAGGATATACTCCCTTGCGCCCCATCAATGCCTTCCCATCTTCACTTGGGTTTGCGCCTTTGCTATCGTTGCACACCCTTCCTCCCCTTTGCCCCCGTCTGTATCCTCAAACATCTTCCAGAGGTTCAATATTTCACTTCTGTTTTGTAATTGTTTCTCTTGGTACTTCACTGTCAGAAAGATGGACATGTGTTCTAGCATACTCCTGTCAACGGAGCCCTACTCTGGCCATGAGCAGGGCATCCCACCTCCCCTAGCCTCGGTCACCCACTTGCTCAGATACTTCTTGATCCTGTCACAGTACAACGGCAGTGATTTACACATGTACTCTCTGAGCCTTTCACCCCCCATGGTTGCCTCTGCCATATGTTTGCTGGTAGTAGTACACATGTGCTAATGCGCCACACAGTTGTACAGATATTGTCGAAAACACGATTCAATTGTCCCACCCACTCTTGTCAGCAAAAAGATAAAAAAACCTCTTTCTCTTCCCCCACCCACCTGCTTCTCCTTTTGGTCTTCTTACTCACACAAACCACACTCTCTACACACAGGCATGAACCACACAACGCCCCTCCTGGGCCTCCTCCCGACTCAATAAAATACACATAAATAAAACTAAAATAACAAGCTAAAATAGCAATCACTACTATGCCCGAGCTCTCTAAATATACGGAGCTACTGCATATTTCCTTTTTTTTTTGTAAGTTAAACAATGTTTGTGGTGCCACCTTCCCCCTTCACTTGGGGAGGTTCCCTATCTTCCCATTTCCTTTTCCTTATTATTCTTCTTAAAAAATTGATAATAACAAAACACAAAATAAGCCACAGGCATGCCACAGTCCCAATTTCAATCTCTGCGTATTTACACTGTTCACATCTGTCCCCTACTTGCTATCCCATGCGCGGCTATACTCACGTGCGTTTTTTCACCCAAACGCCTACGTTCACGAAGTTCCAACAACACCGCCATGCAACCCTCCTTTGGGCCACACCCCGCTGCACAGAGCAGACAGGATTCTGCAAAGCCGGCTCCTGTACGGCCAGTAGGAATTATGCATTTTTGGGGCTGGTCACTGTAGGTGAGCGCGGCCCTTCCGGAGAGGCTGCCTGTACACCTCCGAAGGTACTGGGGCACTGGGATCACATTTGGGTCACTATTAAAGGGACACACCTGCATGCTCACACCAGAAAAAATACAACCCGCTAGGGAAAATAGACCAAAAGATTTCTTGCAAGGATAACAAGTTTTAATGAGACAAAAATGGTTGGTGGGACCCTATAAATGGGCCTGCTCCATAGGGTTGGTCAGGCTGCGATTGGTTCCAGCCCTGTCGGTCCATGTTCCATCATGTGGGGTCAGCTGGGCTCATCTCTCCAGGGACTGAAGGTTGTGCTTCTCACATGTTGCTATTACAGAGTAACTATTGCAAGATAATGCTACTCTATTGTTATGGCATGCACCTGGAAAACTCAAGGACTGGCACAGGGGGAGGAACACGATCATGCTGAGACACATATTCTTTGCTCAGTTCATATCACACTTTCCTCACACAAGGCTTCCACCCTTGCTGTGGACTATATGAACTTTAACTTTGACCCCATCCCAGCATACCTGGCCAGACAACATGTGTCCGCATTGAGTGGGTTGATTTCTAATTTTATAAACGCTTCACTAGTGCTAGGATTAATTCTGACAGATCTTAAAAAAATCATACCTTAATCTGCTACTCTAAAAGGCTACATTGGATCACAAGATACTATCAAATTACTGATCCATTGCAGGCCTTCTTTGGCCTTCAACTATTTTGGAGAAAATGTGTTACCATACAACTTCAGAGTTTCCTTGAAGATCATGGGATCCTTGTCATGTACCAGCCGGGATTCAGGCCAGGACACAGTACTGAAACAGCACTTGCCACTGTTTGGGACAACATATGGAGGGCTGCTGACGAGGATGACATCAGAATGCTCGTCATGCTAGATTTATAGTCAGCTTTCGATACTGTTGACTTTCACATCCTTATCTCGAGACTCACCATGGTGGCCAGGGTTTCTAAGGAATCCTTTAAATGGTTCATCTCATTCCTGTAAAACCGTACTCAGCAAGTTAAAATGGGCCCACACTGTTCCGACCCCCTACCGGTTTGGCGTGCCCATGTGTCCTCTTTGTCCCCACTGCTGTTTAATATCTATATTCTCCCATTGTTGAGTATCTTTTCTCAGTTCAATCTGTGCTACCAATCAAAAGCCGACGACACCCAAATCTACGTCCGTCTAAAGTAGCCCCTGGAAGCAGTAGATCAAATTGTATCCTGCGCGAGCAATATAAAAGTCTGGATGTTGGAGAATAAGCTTCAATGAAACCCCTCCACAACTGAGATCATTGTATTTGGATCCAAGAAAAAACTAGCCAGCATGCAGTTGTGTGTCCGCTGCGCAGCACTTGTTGACGTCCCGACTGTCTTCTCCTCCAAGGTGAAAAACCTTGGTTGCATCTGACAGCCAAATCTAAATTGAAACATGCAGGTCAGTGAAACTGTTAAACATGTTTATTTCCACTTTAAACCTCTGAAACCTCTTCTGCCTCTCATTTCGGAAAGAGATTGTTCCACTGTAGTCAGTGCATTAGTAATTCCAACCTAGACTATTGTAATGCCCTTCTCATGGGCTTTCTAACTAATCAAATGCAGCATCTTCAGGTCACTCAAAATGCGACTGTAAGGCTTCTTTATTCTCTTCCTAGGGGCTCATCTATCTCACAGCTGTGAAGTGCCTGCATTGGCTTCCTGTTCAGCAGAGGGTCCTTTTTTAAACCCACTGCTTTTTGGGAATACCTGGGCAGACTGGGAATGTTTAACACATTTGCATCACTCAATGCTAGCTTCTAGAAAACACGGATGCTAAAAGCTTCATGAGCATATTTAATATGGTCAAAGGGATAGCTCACAGAAAGGAAGAAGGGCTGGACATCTAACTATTCATTTCTTGAGTATCTAAAGAACAATGCCCCATTGCTCTCTGGGCTGTGCCCCTGCAGTGCTCCTGACTGGAGGAGTCAGTCTCTACCATTCTCTGCCGTGGCTCATGGACTCCTGCTAGCCTTACACTGAGGTCATCAAGGTGCACCACTAAAGAATCAAAACCCTGCTGAGAGTCTTGGGACTAGCATTCCTTCATCACTCTGTCCAGGGTATCACATGCTCGTAAATAACAGACCTACCTAAGGGAAAGCCAGCACTCACTCAAAACTATCCCTCAATCAGTAGCATGCCCCATGCGTCCCACAGCCACTGTGGAGAACCCCAGTGGATCTAAGACCTGGAATTCATCTTTCTTCAAGAAATTGAAAGAACATCCATTGTGTGATTCCTCAATTACTGCATCCCCTTGGGAACCAGATCCTCAAGACGTTAAAATAGACTATGGGGGTCATTCTGAGTTGGGCGGTAAGGGATACCGGGCACCGGTAAGGAGACTGGTGCCGGTAATCCCTTGCCGCCCAATTCCGAGGTCCCTTAGCGGGAACCGTAAAGGACGTGTGGACTGACCACACGTCCTTTACGGGTCCCGCTAAGGCACCAGGGCGCTAATAACGGGCCTAATATTTGCGGGCCTGTTATTATCGCCTTCCTCATACCCATTGAGCCCTGTAGGGGCTCAATGGGAATGGGGAATGGTTGGTTGAAAGGGGACTTACCGGGTCCTCCAGGGTCGGAATGACCCGGTAAGTCCCCATTGAACCAGACTGGACCCCGGACCCGGTATTGGAGGCAACCATGGCGCTAATAGCGGCATGGCTACCTCCAATCTCGGAATGAGGGCCTATATCCCAGATTCATCAACAAATGGGGGTCAAACAGAGCCTTTCAGAGAGGGCCGTCAAGCCAGCTCCATCCTCACTTTTATGAACTCCTGTGATGACAAGAAGTCAATGATCATGAATCTAAGTGATCCGGCCGCGGCTGAATTTACCGCGGCCGAAACGTTTGCATGAGAAAGGTGTGAACTACCAAAAGTTTGCACCTTTCTCATGCGAACACACATACATACTCAGACCCACACACACAACACACCCACAACACACCCATAACACCCCCCCACCCACACCCTCAGCACATCCCCACCCACACCCCCAACATAAACATACCTTACTTACCTTCTTCTTCACGCTGGTTTCTTGCGGCGCCAGTTCCCTTTCAATTCCGTGATTGGGAACCGGAGCTGCAGGGTCCTTTTCATTGCTTTTTTTTTTACAGGGCAGCAGGGGTTTCCCCCGCAAACCCCGCTCACTATACTGTAAAGTATTGTGAGCAGGATGTTGCAGGGGACAACCCCGCAGCCCTCATTTATTTTTATAAATTTTTTTGCGGGTGTGCTTCCGGGGTGTCCCTGCAACACCCCGCGCACTATACCACACAGTATAGTGAGCGGGGTTTTGCGGGGGACACCCCCGCAGCCCCCACAGTCTTTTTTTTATACTTACCTATAATGCTACCACCAAAGGTTCGAAGTTTTGGTGGTAGCATTTTTCGGACTTTTAGTCCATGCAAACTTTGGGATGCGGTCCGTTCGACCGCATCCATGATCTTGATATCATCTGAGAAACTATGGGCCTCATTACACGGTAGGCGGTAAGGGCTTACCGGTACCGGTAAGGGCACCGGTACCGGTAAACCCTTACCGCCTTACTACGAGGCCCCTTTGCGGGTCCTCCCTTAATGCCTGGTTTTTCCAGGCGTTAAGGACGGGACCCGCAAAGGGAACTTGGTGCTAATTACCGTACCGCAATTTGCGTTACCGTAATTAGCTCCTTCCCCATTCCCATTATGCCCTATGGGGGCGAAAATGGGAATGGGGAAGTGCCTTGGTGAATGGGGAATTACCGCCCCCGCTCACCTTGGAGTAGGGCGGTAATTCCGCCATCCACCAAGGCGGACACAGTAAAATACTGGCGGCAACCATGGCGCTAATAGCGCCATGGTTACCGCCTACCGTGTAATGAGGCCCTATGTATCCTTTCTGAACAAGCTGAAAGACTATGGGCCTCATTACGACCCAGGCGGTAAGTTACCGCCTGGGCCGTGACTTTACCACCATGGCGTAAACTACGTTTACGCCATGGTGGTTGGCGGACTTACCGCCCCATTCCGAGGTTGGCGGGGCGGTAAGTCCCCAATCCCCATTTACCCTTCCCCATTCCCATTTTTGCCCCATAGGGCATAATGGGAGTGGGGAAGGCGTTAATTACGCCACCGTAAATTACGGTGGCGTAATTAACTCCATGGTCCCTTAGCGCCATGGATTTTAACACCCGCTAAAAGCGGGTGTTAAAAGCTCCATGGCGCTAAGGGACCTCGTAATTGGCGGTAAGGGGTCGGCGCAGCTAACGCTGGCGTAAACCCCTTACCGCCAGGGTCGTAATGAGGCCCTATGATCAAGGACATGCAACACTGTTTCAATTATGCAAAGGTCTAAGTGAATATACATTGTTCTTGTTGGATTCTAATGTTGAAGGAGACGAAGCATGTGGTAGGAACATGAAAGATCAATCACCACACTCAGGAAGGAATCTGTAGCATTACATTTCTTAGCAAACCAAGGCTCTGTGCTTCTTTTGTAAAGTAGCTTCTTCACCGGTACTCCTGAATAGCAACCATGACAGGGCACAGATGGATCAGGGCTGATAGGCTGCACCCTAATCTTGGAAACACGAGTACGTCGAGCAGCACGGGTGCCACCCTTCGAAGCTGGAGTCTGGCATGAAGCGCAATATGAGAAACCATTTTCATTTCACTTAAAACATGAGGTACGTGGAGCAACAGACGCCCCACTAAGGACGAACGTGAGACAGATAAGGGCAAGCCCCCCGTCTCATCTCGCCTGAGCTCAGCATGTCACGTGGAGTAGAGAGGATGCACCCCAAAAGCTGGGTCACGCCCCAGCAATGGCGGTGCGTATGGATCTAGGTCTACTTGAGGTTGACATACAGGCATTCACATTTAGTGCTGTTTCGGTCGAGAATGTTGAGGTAAAAAAAGCCAAATGCACATTTGGTGTGCATTCGGCATGGTCAAAAAGACCGAAGCCCATAATACCGTACAAAGGGAGTGGGTGTTGTGGGGGTGTCCCCTGCTCCCCTAGTTTGATATTATGGGCTGCAGGGGTAACAGGGGTATCCCCGGCATACATTAAATGCACAGCGGGGGACGAACAACCAAAATCCCAAAAGCTTGAGTTGCAAAATGCGAACGAGTGGGCTTCGCAATTTTGTACCTCAAGCTTTTGGAATTCGGTTTTTCAACGTAGATCCACTTACTGCAGCCTCTATAATAGGTTATTCAAAACTGTTTGGAAAAAACATGAAAAGCCCTGTTACGGTAGCAGAAGGAAACGCATTAGAGTTCCCTTATTCTGTTCAAGATAAAAACGTTTATGCAGGCATCGGTTACAAAGCAGCGTCGAGGGCTGCGGGAGATTGCATTCTGTTCGGCTTCATGAAAGACACCTTGAAAATTCACCTGTCAGCTCAGGATGACATTTTCTCATTTTCTAGAGATATCATTTTAAATGCTCAGCAAAATGTTGCCTCCTTCTCGGTATGGAAATACACATTTAAGTTTGGAGGGGTTCAGGTCAGACAACAGGGGCATGATTTACCCTTCCGGCTCCATAGCAGTGTAGGATGGTTTTACCA
The DNA here is from genome assembly GCF_040938575.1 of Ambystoma mexicanum. NCBI lineage: Eukaryota > Metazoa > Chordata > Amphibia > Caudata > Ambystomatidae > Ambystoma > Ambystoma mexicanum. The sequence continues at coordinate 1,329,579,309 of NC_090924.1, forward strand.
AACCAGCAATTCTGCCACCATGGGGACTCTGTATACAGGCTTCTCTCTAGCAGCCCATTCCAAGATGTGTTGAAACATAATGATGATGATGATGATAATAATAATAATAATAATAATAATAATAATAATAATAATAATAATAATAATAATAATAATAATAATAATAATAATAATAATAATAATAGTGTATATAGGCAACACATATAAGGGGGGAAGACCAGGGCAGTGGCTGTTTCCAGAAATATATTTTGCCCAATTACCTTCTAAAAACCTCTGATTCCCGGGTCGCGCGATTCATACGTAACTCATCGATCTGGGGCCAGATTGTCTAACATTTGTATTCATTTTTGCCCGATGTGAAAATAGTTTAACATAGTATGGGTTGGGTGCTGCACCCGTTTGCTTCATTCCATATTATACAAGCAAATAAAGTGGTGCTTAATTCATGTGTGCTCTGTTCACAAAAGTAGGGAAGCAAAGAAACAATAGCCTGATTTTTATTTCTTTATATTTGTATTGCACAGATCATACAGAACAGGGCAGATGTACATATGCTAAGATTAAGAGGAACACACTGGAGAATAAAGCAATAGGCCATTATTGAAAAAGGAAAGTTTTTAACGTCTTCCTAAACTGTGGAAAGGAATCAATTTCACAAAGCAGGGTTTGTACCTTTTTCCATTCTCGTGGACCCATGATGGAAAAAACATCTGTCACCCTGATAAACAAATCTGGATTGAGGAACCACCAAAACATTTTAACCCATGGACCAAAGAGGGCGGTTTGGGTTTTATACAGCAATTTCTGAAGAAAGGTACCGAGGGGTCAGGTCAGATAATAATACGCGACACACTGGGAAACGTTTGCAAAGCTTTAGATCTAAGGAAATTGCCATACATCAAAGTGAAGTAAAATGAGTCCTAACACTCATGGAATACAGTACACATACGTCTACCAGAACAACCAAGACAAGTATCGTGAGCGGCAGCTACGAATAGCAAAGAGGAAGCGATTGGGACCACAGCCCATCCAGAGTAATCTGCTCTACTGGAAGTGATCAAGTAATGTGAGCATCCTGGAGTTATCCCACGGTCCTGAGCTTGCATCCAGAGTTCTCTGGAGATGAGGCAACTACACCATAAGGCGTAGGAGTGGGGCATAGCAAGGCACCCATCCCTGTCCTGAAGAAGGTTGAAGAGAATTAAGGGCCACAGTATAAAGGCCCGCCAATACCGACTGAAACACGTGTCAACAACACTTGACAACATTTGTTGTGTAATAGAAAGACACGCCAGTAGACACGCAGATTGTATGAAAATGGTTGAATTATTGTGAGAAGGCCATGTATGTAAAGAGGCCAGTATAGGGAATTGGTATTGAATGTGAAGTTTGAGTGAGTGTATGAACGAGTACGCATGATTAAATAGACCGAATGGAGTTGGAGCCACCAAAGATGTATTAGATTTTTAGGTTTTACATTGTATGTAGAAACTGGAACATTACCATTGATCATGAACAGTATATGAACATAAATGTGTGTATATTTTTCTGTTATCCTTTGGTCAGGAGTTTGTATGTAATCAGTTCTGTTCACCACCCTTTGATCTCGGTCCTTTATTTTGCTCATAGTTGTCTTCTATACATACAGCTATGTAATATTAACTGTGCAGGTTTGGGAATGTTCGTATGGCACCACCTGTGGAGTGAAAGGTAGCTCCTGGTAGCTGTTGGTTTCAAGCTAAGCAGACTCCCCTTGGTTATACCCAGGAGCTAAATAGCTCCCAGCTCCTGGCAATTTCGAACCATGCACACAATGACTACATGGAGCTGAACCAGGAGTTAGGAAGTGAAGCTAAGACCACAGTCCCTGAGGGAGATTAATTCCTTAGTGCATCATCTCACTATGATGTTTACATTCTCATAAAGTGAGAGATCCAAGGCATGACCCATCACAATGCACAGGGGTCAGCCAGTTTGTGGTAGCTAGAGTTCCAGTATGTTCTACCGATATATGTGTGATTTCTTGAGATCCCCTGCACAAGAACTTTGTTCTCTGTTCAGCTCAAATGTCTTTGCCTGGTGATAGGTATGGAAACTGTCCTTAGACTCATCAGATGCCAACATTTCTCTGCACAGATGGAAGCCTTACTAGCCTAGATGTTCTTGTGCATTAAAAGTGTGCTGACAGCACCTAATGACCAAGTTCCTTTCTTACCAGTCAACATCAAAACACCCAATGTGACCAACGATTGGGTTCACTTGTTTCCATCAGTCAACTTTAAAACATTCAATGTTAGGAAGAATGGTTCTTTGGATTGTGTTTTTGATGTTGAATATTTGGAACTATGCAAGTGGTTGCCTTATGAAAGAACTCAAGATTATTTCTTTGTATATGTTGTACGCTGAGGCCAACCGCTAAGGAGTTCACGGCTCTGAAACAGCTCTGCTCGTGATGGTACATGTGTGTTTTTAAATGTTTCCCTATGTATTTGTTCATTGAATTAATGTTTTTTTCTTCTACGATTTTGAATACAACTGTTTTACTAAATTTGTACATATGAACACAATGTGGATTTGAATCTGCACTTCTAAACACTGGCTAAATAAATAAGCCTAAGCGGTTTCTTTAAGAGGTTGTCTGCTCACCCTTTCTATATGGGAGTCAGATTAGTAACACAGCTCTCCTTATACTAAGCATGCCAAATGATTAAGTCTTCACAAAAAAAACATATGTAAAGTGTCTAAATATATGTGGCAGGATGCCACCCTTTTGTTCCCAGGACAGCAGCCAATGTGGCCATACTAGTGGTGCACCAGCCACTGCGTTGCAGCAGTTGAGACTCACACCGTTCAGACTTCCCCAAATTGGGGCACTAGACTCATTTAGGTGTCATAATTTCTCCTATTCCCATGAAAGGAGATTTGAGTGGTGTATCAACAGCAAAGGAATCATCTTCATGAACTACATTGGAAATTAAAACCAGATCCTTGGTTTGCTGTGACATTTCCTGGACTAGGGACCAGCTAAAACATGGGGCTGGCCTTTTATGTTCAAGTTTTATCCATTGTCTTTATTTATTTTACTGTTTATCATCTGCACAAAACTGCACTTTTCCCTTCCCCCTCCACTGCTCTTGTACGATCTCAATGTCACCTGGCCTAGTAAGACCGTTGTCTCTGTCTTCCCTCTGTTACCCCGCCCTAGCCTCATTGCGCCTTGAAACACTTGTGAATAGGCGCGTTATAAATGCCATATCATATCATATATCAAGCAGTAACGTCATGCCCCATAACCTGTAAATGTGTGGGTGGATACTTGCCAATGGTGCTGGATTCAAAGCAGCCGGTAGGGACCAATCTTAGTATGTTGCACTTTGCATTTTAAAATTAAGAGTCCCAAAAGGTACTTTCATTACTCCCCTTCTTGCTTGTTTTCGACTCCTTCTGTCACCTATGTGCTCTAGTGGAACGCCAAACATTCCCCCCCTACGCCAAACCTGTTTCCTACTCAACCTGTGCTCTATAATAGAGACCTTTATCCAGAAGTCTTGCCACCAGACCAACATTCTGCTTTTTATGTCACCTCTGTTGTGACATGTGGTGCCACATAATGCTGCTTGCCATACCATACACAATGCCCGTTTTCTGTTTAACCACATATTCCATATTCATTCCACATATAATTATAATTGCTCCTGTATGGAGAGCCACAAGAGGCATCTCCCACATCACCTACTGCTCTTTTTGTGCTCCATTTGGCCTCAGGCATGGGAAGTCATTTCACAAATGTCCTATTTAACTGGTATTAGCATAATTGACCTAAAAGCATTTGATCGAATTTCTGTTGACCTTTTTTCGGTCAAATTTAAGTAAATATATATATGTGGGTGGGTAAGGGTATAGATTAGGTTGAGGGGAAGTGTGAGGGGGGTTCAGGGGTCTCCCCCCGCATTTTATACCAACAATAAACCAGTCAAATTAATTATATCAAATGTGATTAGGTCAAATGTTTTAGGTCCAATAGACCCAAACCATTTAACCACCCACCTGTGCTCTGGCTTGGAGTACCACAAGAGGCTGTGTCTCCCACTGTACATGCTGCCCGTTTACATTATCATCTGTCTTCTAGCATTCAGAACCAAAAGACACCCTACTCCTCCCTAGAACGGGTAGTATAGCTCAGTGGCAACATGCTCGTCTTGGAAGCAAGACAAAGCAGAGCAACACAGGTTCAAATCCTGAGTCCATGCACAGACATTTTTTCAGTATTAAGCATGTTATGAAACACAATTATAATAATAATTATATAATATTAATATTATATATTAATAATAATTACACCGCCCACGGTAGTGGCCGTGTAGTTATGGTTAAGTTGCTAATCCCATAGGAAGAGCACTTTTTCGGTGGCTTATAACTTCGCTCTCCCTGGACGAATCCTCACCAAACTTTGCAAAAGAAAAAGTATGTGGCCCACTCTGAATTTTTTCTGCAAAGTTTGGAGAGGGTTTGTCCATGGGGGGCAAAGTTATAGGGGGATCCCAAATGTATTTTTTCCCATAGACCGAATGGCGAAAAAACTTTGCTCATGCCTACAGACCAAACTGCTGGACGGATTTTCACCAAATTTGCGGCAGGAGCACCGGCTTGGTCCCAAAAGCCTGTTTTTGTACATTTTGTGAAAATCCGTCCAGTATTTTATTTTTAAACGGCCAAAAAGTAGGTCACAAAAAATGTGTGATAGCTATGTCTGCTTAGTGGACACACTTCCCTGTTCGCTCCGCGGACAGGACACCGATTGGCTAATCGGCTTGCGTCATGTCCACGGGCATGAGACGTGTTTGCTGATTGGCTGGAACAAAGCGTGAGGTGCGCCTTATTGTTTTGATGCGCCCGCCATCTTGGATCCGCAGACATCCGCGGACAGCGCAGCATTGAACGGGGGAGAAATACAACTTTGGGGAGTGTGTTGGTGTGTAAGAGTGCTTGCGGGTGGTGGGGAAGTAAGAGAGGGGTCAAATGCAGTATATTTTTAGGTGGCAGGCACACCTGATGTGTTCGTCATGTTCGCATCAGCGCGGCTGGCCACAGACATAAAAAATGCAGTAGCCCATATAGCACAGTTAAAATGTTTCATTCTATGGGTGTGATCTATGGGTGTGATATGCTGCGGTGGTTGTGGCCACAGCCTAGAGTCTTGGGTGCATGGTCGACGGCCGTAGGCCATAGCCCTATTGGTGGCATTTGAAATAGAATATGTATTGCTACATTTGTGTAGCAATTTCAACCAGTTATATTTGAAAATTTGAATGGACCAGATTGTTCTGTGTCCAAGTTATTACTTCAGAGTGTGTGTTGCTTCTTTGAAGAAGTACCTGAGTTACTTTGAGTAGTAGATTATTCTTTGGTTGTAGTAATTGATGAAGTATTAGCTTCTTTTACTCTCTTTGGAAGATTTGCAGTGAGATCCTGTTTCATTTCTGTTTGAAGTAGATTTCTTTTACAATATTTTCCTTTCTGTGGAACAGGATAGGTTTTTAGATGGGGGTTGTACAATGAACGTAGGCTAATGTATTCTATAATGCAAGGAATATCAGAGTTTACTTTACTTGCATCAAAGTTGATTAGAAATAGACCGTCAAGTGTCTAGGCGTGATAGTGCTACGTAGCTCATGCCTTCTTTAAAGACTGTGTTCCCAATCTCTATCAATGCTTTATCTAGGGTACGACCTTGTGATTTGTGAATGGTGACTGCGTATGCTAGAGTTAGAGAAAATTGCTCTCTGCGTACATACATGTCTTGGAAACGAAAGAATTGAACTGTTGAACATCCGATCATTTTTACTTCTGATAGTTTGTCAAAGAGAATATTGACAAACTGAATGTTGTTGTCACGTGGGTATGTTTGAAAGCCAACAACTGTACCAAGTGCTCAAGTAACTAGTCATTGCTCCACGTCAAGGTTACATTTAAGCATTACTCTACAGTTTAAAGATAATTTTAATATTTTCTCCAAACCAGCTGTGTTGGAGATAGAGTTTTCTAATGTATTTAGTCTTGTTGTGGCTTGTTGACACAATGGTAGTGTCATACAATATACATCCAGTTTGTCTGTGGAGCAAATTTCAATTATTGGTTGCATTTCTTTTTTCAAAATTGTTTCATTGAATTTTGAACAGCTTACAAGAGTTGGCATCAAGGACATACAATGGACATTTTTGTGTGCTAATCAGTAGCACATGAGTTTTTAATATTGATTGTGCTTCTTGACGTATTACACCAACTCTAATACTTTTTAGAATATTGGCGTATGTGAGGTCTGCAGACTGGCGCATGTTTTCTGTTAATTCTCGGTATTGGAAATGTTGCCAAAGGTTGACATTTCCTATGCTGCCAACAGTTTTACGGCAGCGTTTTTGTCCTAAGGTTTTAAAAATAGGTTCACCTTTCACTGGTGTCAATTGATTTTGAGTACTTATTGTAATCTGAGGTGAATCAAATCCAACATTAGTTGGAGACCACTTCATCTATTAGTAGCATTTTCATTTGTTTTAACATCATTATGTGTAGTTCCATTGCAGCTTCTGTATAAAGTTTGTAATATTCTAATTTGTTTTGGTGTTCTACTGGAAGGAGTAGTAATCGGTGTAAAGTGACACCACCTATGTTGTAGGCAGCTAAACCTGTGGGGGAAGTTACAACAGCTGACAGTTTGTTGTTTTTCAATTGTTGAAGGAACTTGCTGATGATTTTGATTAAGAATGTTTTGCCTGAACCAGCTTGACCACTGACGTATAGTAGTATAGGTTTCTAATTTTGACAGGTACATTCTTTATTTTCATGTTGTACACCATGTGAGATTTCTCTTGTTACTTCTTGAAAAATGCTACACTTCTCCTTGTTCAGATTTGATTGCAGTACAGTTAAGTCTTCTGTATCTTCTTCATAGTGACACAAGGTGTTTTCTACTTCTGTCATATCGAGTCTGCCTTATTTGCTATTAGTGGCTGTCCCAATGGTTCTTGGTTTCCTGTTATAGAAGGTTGACTACTGTAGGGAGTGTCCTTATCTAGTTAGGCCTGGAGTTCTTCTTCGTGTTGCTGTTCATTGTGCAACATTGTTTGGTACTTTGTAAAGTTTACATCGGTTATAGTGCTTTTATTTGCTTTTAAAGCATCGTCATAGGAGTCATAGATATCTAGTAACTCTTCTTCTTTTCTCCATGGCTTAAAAGGTTGTGGCAGGGACATGTAATACAGTTCTTTATGTTGAAGAGTTTTTAATGACAATGTGATATGATTAATTAAGCTTCATTTGGAAAGTTTCACTAAGTTGCCTTCAGAATTCGGCACTCTGTATCTACCTTTATTTTCATCTGGTTTTATATTATTTTTGTTTGTGAAGTTTTGGGCTATGTGGTATAGACACATGGTTTCCAAATTGGTACTCATGTTTGGGTAGTATGTATCTAGTAAATTGTTTTTCAAAATGTCTTGGCTGTTGGGATCATTTTTGGCTATTGTTTCTATGTTGTCGTATGATTTGAGAACTCTTTTTTTTTCTATATTTAGCGGGACCAAGACTTAGCCATACATTATTTTCAGATTTTCCATACAAAGCAGTACCGGTTAAACAATGTGCTGCTTCATAGCAGCCACATTCCCTATGAGAGAGCATTTTTATACCTAAACTTTACAATTTCTGAGGCAATGTTTTGTCCAATGATAGGTCATCCCAGAGGTCTTGAAGCTCTGTTTTTTCTGCTTTGGTTAAGTAGGCTGTAACATATCGTAAACCTGCAGTGGAATTGTCTGCAATGTACTGCACATCTATGTTTGCATTCCATAAGAGGGCAATGATTGCATTGTAATCATTGATATATTTTGCTTCTTCTGTTCTTTTTATGTAATATGTGTTCTTAGGTGATTTACCTTTAACACTATGGGCCTCATTACACGGTAGGCGGTGAGCCATGGCGCTATTAGCGCCATGGCTCATGCCGGTAAAATACCGGCACCGCCTTGGCGGTAAGGGGATTTACCGCCCCATCCCAAGGTTGGAGGGGCGGTAAATCCCCCTTCCGCCATTGCCCTTCCCCATTCCCATTTCTGCCCCATAGGGCTCAATGGGAATGGGGAAGGCGCTAATTACGGCACCGCAATTTAGCGGTGCCGTAATTAGCTCCGAGGTCCCTTAGCGGGTTGGTATTTAACGCCTGCAAAAAGCAGGCGTTAAAACTCCAACCCGCTAAGGGACCTCGTAGTAAGGCGGCAGGGATTTACCGGTAAATCCCTACCGCCTACCGTGTAATGAGGCCCTATGTCTAACTGAAGACATGAAGTTGTTTACTTGACCTGATGCTGTAACTGGTCTAGGGAAACCAAAGCGGCATTTGGTTTAGTATTTCCCTTTGTTTTTGTATTTGCGACAACAATATTTCCCACATTTGTGTCTTTGAAATTGTAATTTCAAAGACATGAAGATCACTACTTGTTGCTTCTGATGGAATTTCACAAGTGACATGATTTTCAATAAACTGTAAAACAGTCGCATCACTGTCTTGACCAAATTTAGGAGCATCTTTAATCCATAAAATCATGTGGATATGTGGTGCTCCTCTGGCTTGGTATTCTTTTCTCCAAAAGAAGTGTTGCACTTCTCCGAGGGGAGGAACAGTTTTATTACAAATAAAGTGTAGCATAGCAATGAAGCGATGATGGAAATATCTTGAAACATTAACAGGATCTAGAGAGCAAAGTTCTCCAGGTGTTAGTATATCTATGTTTGTTTTGATTTTGTTTGATATGCGTAGGAAATCATGTAAATCTTCCCATGCATATTCTGCACAACTTAAAGTAACAAACCAAGTGGGTGGGCCAAGGTTTCTTATCATACAATGTACATCTCTGTTACGTCAGAACCAGTACTCTTTAGTACCATGCATATTTGCTAACAGATTTGAAAGGCTTGATTGTAAAACCTCATCTTTTTCTTGCACTTCCTGTAGTAATTGCATAGCTGACATATTTTGAAAATGGGTACCTGATTTCAATGTGTGTGCAACTCCGTAGCAGAGCGTTGCTAGTTCACATTCAAATTCTAGGTGGAATATGTATTCCACATTTTGTCTAAATCTGGGATCTTCAGAATACATTCATAATGAGCGGTATACGGATGATGTTATCTGAGTGGGTCTATCATTGTACATTCCTCCTTGCCCAGTAGAGTAAAAGCATGTGCTTCTATACTTTTTCCCATATGCTGATTGGTGATCCTTTGGTTTGTAGCATTCGGTATGTTTCTAGTGCATCATCTATGGTGCCTTAAGAGTGTAATGTATGAATTGTATAATGGTCTAAAATATTGGATACTGTAGCAGGATCTAGAAGTTCAAATTTACCAGTTTTTGGTGATTCTTGAATTATTTCAGTCGTTTCCCTGAGGTTTTCTTCAATATTCATTTTTTTTGTATTATTCATTGTTGTCTTTTAGATATTGCAAGGCTTGTCTAACTTTATGTAAGTCTATGAGTTGTTGCCAAATTATTTTGTCTTTTGTAGGTACTCCATTTACTTAGACAATTAAAGATTGCTCTCTTGGACGTTGCACTCCTAGAGGGTGTACTTTTTCTTTCAGATCTAATGGTAAAAAAACTACTTCACCACAAATGCCTTTCACTAATTCTGAGGGAGATAATTTTGCTGTTTTTGGTTGAAGGCGTTTTATTGCTTGAAATGGATGCACTATTTGAATTATGATGCTCTCATATAAATTGAGTTGCTGCAAGGGTTTTGTGAGTGGGAATAATTCTAAGTTTGTATTTGTGATAGCATGTGAAGGAGTTTGGTTGTTGTCAAGTTTTGCAGTGCAGTAACTGCAAAGTATTAAAGGGTCATTTATTTCATATTTGTTTTCTGCTATAAGGGAGAGAGCTAATTCAACCATTTGGAATCTTCATTGTCTTCTATTTTGTATGTTATATCTACAGATTTTGTGCTACTTTTATAAAAAGTTCTGCGGCAACACACAGACACATGGTTTGGTACTTCAGCGGATGCACTCTTAAATTTTACTGTTTCTTTTTTGTATGTGTATAGTAGAAGATTGACATTTGTAGAATTGTTCCTAGTCTGTTGTAAAGCTATTACATTTTGTAAGTGGCTTTCAGATCCAAAATATTTTCTCTGGATATGCTCTATTTCTTCGAGTAGGTCTTTGGCTGTACCATGTGGAACTTGTTATTTAAATTGTCTAATCCTAAAGCTGGACTTTTAGCATAGTACTGTTTATGGACTAGATTTCTTATAGTTGAATGATGTGTTGATATCATTTTGATATGATGGAAGGTGCTTTTGCAATTAGGTCCTGAAATGCAGGCTAATGAATGTCCTTGTAGTCCTGTATGTTTGCGCACTGGACAGGTATCCATATTTTGTAGAAGGTTTCTTTTGAATTTGTCTTTGCCTTTTACATATTGATTGAGGAACTGGCATTGATTTTTTGTCAATGTTACACATTGACGTGCACGGCCATTTGAACACTGGACGTCCTGGTTCAGTCTGATGGAGGGGTGATACTGAGTTTTCTGGGGATATTTTTATGATCAGCATTTCTTGTTCCATAATGGTATTATTAAGTTTTTCATACCCTCGTCCACTGATATGTATGGCAATTATGTTTGTTTGCTTTTGTTTGTATGCTTCTTCATTGAAATATGGTTCTGTGCTCGTGGTGTGACTCCATTCACCTCCACAGATATTTAAGAAGTTATTTTTGTTTACATTCTGTTTATTGAGAAGTCTTTTTTGTAATTTAGTAGTTTTGTTAGTGGTTTCATTCTGTTTAACACTAAAATAAATGATTTCCTTTTGAGAAGGATTGCACTGTCTATGAGAGCTTCTAAGATTAATTTTCTACGGTAGGTTTTAAGGGTTGTTCATGATTTCTCTCCTGTTTTCATAAGATTCTGAAGGACTCTGTGGCAGAACATTTTTTGTAAAATACTTTTTTTGGTATGGTTACTTGCCACTACATCAATATTTATAGGAGCAGTGTTAGCATTAGTGGTAGCTGAATTCTTGATAATCACTTTCTGATTTGTTTTACATGTTGAAAGAGGAGGCAAAGTCTTTGTACTGGAAGCTTGTTTTCTTACGCTTAATGACTCTATTAGATCTTTTGTTTGAACTTTTTGTACAAATTCAGCTAGATATGGATGCTTATTTTGGACATTTTTATTTTCATTTGCTCTACTTCTGCATTGCTTTCTACAGACTTGCTTTTTGGTAGGCATTCTTTGGGGTCTGTTGAAAAAAGAAGGTATGGGTTGGGCTGTTCTGCAATGTATGTGTGCTGTGTGCATGAGTGTCTGAGTATGATGGCAAGGATGTATGTGGTGGTGTGTGATTGTGCATTGGGCAGCTACAACTAGTTGGGAAGGTTATTCTTGTATTTGTGTGTTACTATAATGGGGTTCAGATGACAGTTGAAAGTAAGCTAATGGTGAGGAGAAGCAATAATACTAAATCTAATGGTATAGAATTAAAACAGCTCTTTGTTCGGCAACAGTAACATTCTAGGGGCTGAGTTATGTAATTTGTGCACCGAAAAATGGGGATGTGTGCACCATTCTGCCTCCAAATCCTTAGTTTAGTTTATTCATTTGTATTGCGCACCAGACCCGAAGGTATGAGGGCGCATGAGCAGCATGGATATTCTAAGCTTGTTTAACACATGAGGATTTTTGGGCAGAATGGTGCACAAATCCCTGTTTGTCGGTGCCCAAATTCCATGAATCAACCCCACAGTGTGTTTGAGTAACAGTAAGAATATTATGGTACTATCGTACTTACTTTGTTTGTTTGGAATGAGCAGGTTTCTTCTGAGTTGTGGTTTGCACTTCTGATGCTGCTGCTTTTCAGGAGAGTGGTCTTCACTGCAATTGTAAAAGAAATAAATTAGTAATGTTGTGTGTTTATAGCACTGATGTTAATTTAGATGTTGATTATTATGTTTTTGTAGTAGTATTGTTGATTGATAACTGAACATAGTGTGTGCATGCAGTTTCCTTTGACTATGTACAGCCATTATATTTTACTTACAATACGTTAGTTCAACATGCTTTGCAAATGAGTAGAATACTCATGTATGAAGTTAGGAGATAGAAGAAATAATGATATACTTATTTTGCAATTTTTATAAGGTAAATGGCTGAACCTGTATAGAAAAGCATAGAATGTACGCATTTGTGAAGGTGTGGAAAATAAAGCAGAAGGATGTTATGTACAGGCAGTGGTGTGATTTCAGCTGGGAACTTTTCAATAATAGTGTCTATCTGTGTGAGTGCATAGAGATGCATGAACTTATCCTGGCTGTGTGTAATTTTATAATACACTACTAAGTGTTCTTCTACAATTATACTGTTATTTCTCCCATCTTTTAATATTATAATTTTATAGATAGTTGAGTGTGTAACAAATAAAATAGATAGCAGCCAGGTTTGGAAGTGACAGATGATTATAGCAGATGGGAAAAATAATAGTAAGTGCATTTTATAGGTTATACAGGTTAAGTGGCAGTTACTCTGTTTATATGCGTTTATAAGAGTTGTACATGTACTCTGCATAAAATATGCATACCTGTAGTTTGTATTCATGCATGTGGATATGCAGGCAGCTGCAAATAGAAATCTTGGAGACTTGTACAGTAGTTTCTGGAGTAGGTGCTTTCCAATGATATGAGACTTGTATTCAGAGTGATCAACAGTACATTTGAAGTGCTGTATCCAATGAGGGAATGGCACAGAGAGTGAAGTGGAAATGGTAGAAGGACTGTCTAAGAGTTACGCGCTCTGCAGACATTGTGGCTGTCCACGGAAAGGGCATGCCACATCCGGGGATTTCCAGCAAATCCATCATGGAAAGGGGACTGTAGGGATTAACCAATCAGGTGTTGAGGTTGTGGATTTGTGTTGAAAGAGGTTGTGTGTTGTGAAGATGGCAGAGGTGGAGAAAGTCAAGGTGTTGGAGATATGTTTGTGCATGGTTTACAACAGTATGCTCAATGCAGGCATGTGGCAAACAATTCTGATGTTAAAGGAGTGGAGGTGGTGTGGAGCACTGTGACTGATTGCAATATACAGGGAATTGTACAAGTTTGTGAAGATATGGGAAGGTTGAACAGTGCCCATGTGGTAGTTTTGCACAGTGGTGCTTTCCATTTGGGCTATGTCAGTGCCCCTACTTTGTTGGCAGATTTGAGAACACTTGGTTCAAGCAGTAATGAACATCCTTCCAAATGCCAAAGTTATTTTTACTGGATTAGTACATAGTGCAATGTGGGACAACAGTTCTGTTGTTTGTCCTCAGCAAAACATTGCTAGGTGTTTAGTCAACCGAGGCATGTGTGCTTTCTTGCTTAGAGCTGGTATGTTCTTCTGTAATAATGAGAATATTGATTCCAGTAATGATGTTTATTTTAAAGACAATGGGCCTCATTACACGGTAGGCGGTAACCATGGCGCTATTAGCGCCATGGTTGCCGCCGGTATTTTACTGTGTCCGGCTTGGTGGATGGCGGAATTACCGCCCTACTCCAAGGTGAGCAGGGGCGGTAATTCCCCATTCACCAAGGCCCTTCCCCATGCCCATTTCTGCCCCCATAGGGCATAATGGGAATGGGGAAGGTGCCAATTACGGTACTGCAAATTGCGGTACTGTAATTAGCACCAAGGTCCCTTTGCGGGTTTGTTTTTTAACGCCTGCTAAAAGCAGGCGTTAAAGTGCCAACCCGCAAAGGGACCTCGTAATAAGGCGGTAAGGGTTAACGGTCACCAGTTCCCTTACCGGTGACCGTTAACCCTTACTGCCTACCGTGTAATGAGGCCCAATTACATTTCTTTATCTTTTATGGGAAATGCCATGCTGTTTTGGAATGTAAGGGTTGCTTTGGAGAAGGTTATGTGAAGATTGTAGGAGTAAAGTAAGAAAAAAAAAATACAAAATAACAGGTGTCTGTCAAGCATCTGTAAAAAAAAACATAAGAAAATGGCTCTTTTCAGAGCCAACCTCAGGGGGGAAATGTGGCGCACTATTTAAATTTAAATTCACCACACTCAGATTTTCGATATGTCTGCGGACATGGCGGTAGTCTGCGGACACCACGTATTACATGCAGGGATTATGGGGTGGAGAGGCATGCAAATGAGAAAGAGTAGTGAAAGGGATTGGTCAATAAAGTTTACTGGGTGTGTTGTGTAAGGAGAGAGTTTGTCAGGAAGTCTTTTTCCTGAGAGAAGAACAGATAGCTATGGCTGTGCGTTTTAGAAAACAGATTATCTTGATTGTGGAAGATTCATGGATACATTGGTTGGAGGTACATGCAGAACTGTAACGCTCACCTGATTCCCGTAAAGGCGCCGGTCTTGACTGGGCGCAAACCGTATCTTCAAAGGTGATGTGTAACCCACGGCTGGCTCTTTGGGCTGGACCTCTGTGCACTGTATGTCTGGCTCGAAGGGTAAGATGTCTGCAGATAGAAAATGTGGGATTAATGAACTGGGTTATTGAATGTCTCTCTCTTCTTCCCTTTCTCTTCTCCTGTAGAACCCCAAAGGTTAACGCTCTCACCTTAGGTAAGTGAACGCCGTGCTCTCCATCTGCCTCGAGGCAGGGTGCTGTAACCAGTTTCTTCACTGGATATGGGGAGCAGGCCTCTTGACTTCAGAGGACTGCTGTCCGTCGTTTACTGCACGAACGGTAAGTTTCGAGTAATTCTAATGTCTTTAAAGTCTTTAGTAATGATGTCTCTTGTTTTGCAGGGTTCCGGCGATGGCGGATGGTGGGCTGAAGTGAGTTGAAGATGGAGCCCGTGTGATGAATAGAAGCGCCTGGAAGCACGTAAGTAAGCGCTTGTTGCCTGCTTCACGATGCGCTCTAACTGTCTTTTTATTTTGCAGGTACAAGTTCGGGGCGGCTGCAGGGTGCCGGAATACCCACTGGGTTAGATGTGGAAAGGAGTAATGGCACGTGAGTATTAAAGTTCCCCAATGTCTTTAAACGCACCTTGTTTTGTCTTTCAGATGCGGGATGCAGCGCCGAAGGCCTCCGGAGCGTGCGAAGAGTTGGTAAGCTTTTGTCTTTCAGATGCCGGAATGCAGTGTGAAGACCTCCGGAGCACAGGAAGAGTAGGTAAGCCTTTGTCTTTCAGATGCCGGAATGCAGCGCGAGGCGTTGGTGACAGCCGATGGACAAGGTAAGTGAAGAGCCGTCACTGAAGACCGTAATGCTAACCTGTTCTTTCTTGTCTTTATAGGTGTTGCTGAAGACTGGATTCAGGATGGTAAGCCTTTTTCCTTAGGCCCAGGATCAGATGCAGAGGACACGATGAGCGTTCTGCTGCTGAGGATGCAGAATAACGCAAAGCAAGATTCATCCATCGGGTGTGGTTTAAATAGCCTCCTGTAGTGCTTAGGTGTCTCCTTCCACAGCCACGCCTAGGTAAGAAAAGAGTTCCTGCTTTCCAGAAGAGTTCCAGTGTTCTGAATCTAGGGAGTGGCTCCTGCCCCACCCAACAGGAAAGGTAGTTCCAAACAGAAGAGGATCAGAGACTCAACTGGCAGGCAAGTAAGCAGCATGGTCTGCTGCAGGTAAGTCCACCCAAGCATTATGTGCCCGGCGCTTCCAGCGCTGGGACTGGGCATATTTATGAGCCTGGTGCCACTGGCGCCAGGACTGGGTCCAAAAGGTCCCAATTGAGACTGGTTGGCACTCGGAACCTGGGTTATGGATCTGCTTCCAAGTGAGTTGGGAAAACCCTGACCTTTTGGAAGCAGAGATCATGACAGTACCCCCCCTCAAGGCCCCTCCCAAACCGGGCTTCTCCGGGGGTTTTGGCTTGTCAGGAAATGTTCAGTGAAATCTTTTGATTAGGTGAGGAGCGTGGACATATTCAGCAGGTTCCCAGGATCTCTCTTGGGGGCCGTAGCCTTTCCAGTCAATTAGGTAGAATAGTTTAGATTTGGAGATCTTGGAGTCCAGAATGCTTTTGACTTCAAACTCGAGTTCTCCATCAACTAGGATAGGTTTTGGAGATTTGGTTAGTCGGGTTTGAGGTTGCACGGGTTTTAATAGAGAGACGTGGAAGACCGGATGTATCTTCATGTGCGGGGGCAAGTCCAACTTCACCGCTACTGGGTTTACTATGGTAGTGATGGAATAGGGACCAAGGTATCTTGGGTTGAATGTGCGTGGCCCTTTTAGAGGTAGATATTTGGTGGATAACCAGACTTGATCCCCTACTTGATATTGAGGGGCTTCCTTCCGATGTTGATCTGCTCCTTCCTTGTATTGTTCTTTAGCCCTTTGAAGGTGAGAAACATCTTCCTTAAAGGCTTGGGTGATTGTAGAATGCAGGTAGTCTACTGCTGGTGTTTCAAGATCTTGGAGGGGATCCAACTCCGAGGTTCGAGGGTGACTGCCGTACAAAAGAAAAAACAGGGTTTTCCCAGTTCCCGAATGGACAGAGTTATTGTAGGCATATTCGGCTATCCAAAGGATGTCTTTCCAAGTTTTTTCAGTTTGTTGCAGCATGCAGCGTAAATATTGTTCCAGAGTTTGATTGGTCCTCTCGGTTTGTCCGTCGGTCTGAGGGTGGTGACTGGTCGATAGTCTCACATCAATTTGAGCTGACCGACAGCAACTTCGCCAAAAATGAGAAATAAATTGACTACCTCGATCCGAAATTAGAACCGAAGGAAAACCGTGCAGTCGGACGATGTTTTCGAGAAATTCTCGGGCCAGAGTTGCTGCTGTTGGCAAGCCTTTGAGCGGAATGAAATGCGCCATCTTGGAGAATAAGTCCACGATTACTAGAATCGTATTGTATCGGGAGCATGGAGGTAGATCGGTGATGAAGTCCATAGAAAGCGTATGCCAAGGGCGAGGTGGGACGTCAATAGGGCGTAAGAGGCCTGCTGGTCTTTCCTTTTGACTCTTGTTTTGGGCGCATACTCCACAGGACATTATAAAGTCTCTGATATCTTTTTTCCAAGACGGCCACCAGAAGTAGCGCTTGATCTTTTCTGAGGTCTTGGCCATACCGGGATGTCCTTCCATTAAAGAATCGTGATAACAAGAGATTACTTTTTTCTGTAAATCTGTGCTGGGTAGGTATAACCGTTCTTGGAAATACAATAAGTTGTCCTTTACTGCAAAGTCCTTTCCCTGCAGATGCCAATTCTGTATGTCTGCTGGAGTTACAAGTTGCCTGGCTTTATCCTTAACTTCCTCTATGGATTGTGTGGCGATTACACCCAGAATTCTTTGTTCGGGAATGATTGGTACAGGTTTAGGGTTGATCAAGTGTTCTTCCACTCCCATCCGAGAAAGGGCATCAGCTTTACCGTTTTTTGTACCAGGTCGATAGGTAATTATGAAGTCAAACTCGGCAAAGAATAATGCCCAACGGAGTTGTCTAGAGGATTGGGCTTTTGCGGTTTTCAAATATTGCAGGTTTCGGTGATCCGTAATCACAGTAACGGTGTGTCAGGCCCCCAGCAGATAATGCCGCCAAGCCTTAAAGGCAGACTTGATAGCCAGAAGTTCCTTGTCAGTAATCGTGTAATTGATTTCAGGAGGCGAGAATTTGCGGGACCAAAATGCCACGGGATGCAACTGATTGGTTACCGGGTCCTTTTGTGATAGAACTGCCCCCATGGCAAGGCTTGAAGCATCAGTTTCCACGATGTAGGGGAGTTCAGGGCGAGGGTGTTTTAAGATTGGTGCAGAGATAAATTTAGTCTTCAAATCCTGGAAAGCTTGTTCCGCCTCGGTAGACCATTCAAAACGTTTGTTTTTCTTTAACAAGGCAGTGATGGGCTGGACTAGTCGAGAGAATTCGGGGATAAACCTGCGGTAAAAGTTAGCGAAGCCTAACATGCTTTGCACACCTTTTACGGAGGATGGTGATGGCCATTTGAGAACTGCATCGACCTTCTTTGAATCCATACGCACTCCGCCAGGTGATAATATGAATCCCAAGAATTCAACTTCAGTCACGTTGAAAACACATTTTTCCAACTTAGCGAAAAGTTTGTGTTGACGCAATCTTTTGAGGACCATTTTCACGTGTTTCCGATGTTCAGATTCCGATGAAGAATAAACGAGGATGTCGTCAATGTAAACAACAACACACACATCTATGAGCTCTCTGAGGACATCGTTCATAAAATATTGAAAGGCGGCCCGGGCATTACAAAGTCCGAAGGGCATGACCTGATATTCAAATAGCCCATACTTGGTGCGGAAGGCCGTCTTCCATTCATCGCCCTCTTTTACTCGTACCAAGTCGTAAGCTCCTCTAAGATCCAGCTTTGTATATATGCATGCTTTTCTGACTTGGTACAGGAGTTCAGGGATCAAAGGTAACGGATATCTATTCTTAACGGTGATCTGGTTCAGGGAGCGATAATCTATACAAGTTCTAAGGTCTCCTTCCTTTTTTGGAACGAAGAACAAAGCTGAAGAAGCAGGGGACTTGGAAGGACGAATAAACCCATTTGCCAGGTATTTATCCAGGTATTGTCGAAGGTGAAGGTTCTCAGGCTCGGTGAGGGCATAAATTCTACTACAAGGAGGAGTAGATCCAGGTATCAGGTCGATCTGGCAGTCATAAGACCTATGAGGAGGTAGAGAGTTAGCCTGATCCTTCCGGAAAACATCTTGGTATTCTAGGTATTCGGGAGGTAACTGGGGAGTCTCTGAAGAAATTGCTGCCAGTGCAACACCAGGTGGAGGGTGACAAGTAGAGACACATTCTGGAAACTGGACCGTTCTTGCTCGCCAATCGATCAGAGGATTGTGTTTCTCTAACCAAGGTATTCCTAGAATAATCTGAAACTGAGGGGCCTTGATCACATCGAACACGATCTTCTCATGGTGTCCATCTTGACTTACTAGCGTCACTTCTTGAGTGGTATGCGTTACTGGCCCGGAGGCTATCTCCGTACCATCCACGGTAGTAATGACGTCCTTTACAGCCTTGGGACAAAGAGTTAGATTCATCCTCTAAAACCATTTCATGATCCACATAATTGCCGATGGCACCGCTGTCGACTTAAGCTTCAATTGCATGTAATCGAGGTCACGGAACTGGTTTTCACGCTCGGCAAGAGGACCTCTATTCTTGTCGGGCGAGGTTGTTTCCCTGCTCAGAGTTTGTAACTTTGGTAACTGCAGCTCCTACTGCCTTCTTGGCAGGTTTCACCGGACAGTCTCCAAGAAAGTGCCCTGAGTTTCCGCAATAGAGGCATAATTGCAACTGTTTTCTCCTTTCCTGCTCCTTTTGTGTTAGAGGACCTTTCAGACCCCCTATTTGCATGGGTTCCCCGGAGTCTACTCCTTTGGAAGGAGTTGGCGGTTTGGAAAATACTCGAGCATCAAACTTGGAACGATCGGCCTTCCTGTTCTGCAGTCTGTGATCTATTTGAACGACTAAGTCTATATAGTCCGAACAATCTTGTGGGGGATTCACTACTTGGGCTAACACATCTTTGAGCTCTCCGCGTAGACCTCTATAAAACAGCGTAATCCTTTTGTCCTCAGGCCAGTGAGTTTCCACTATCAGTCTGTTGAAAGACGCAATATAAGCCAAAAGGTCTTGATTACCTTGTCGCAACGAAAGAAGCTCATTGTCCAAGGCCTGCCCCTGTGAATGTCTTGCGAACAGTTTTTCCATACTGAGCTGAAAAGCTTGAAAATCATGGAGGACAGGATCATCTTGATTTACTAGAGGGATCGACCAGTCTGCCGCATTGCCACTAAGATACGAAAGCACGAAAGCTACTTTAGCTTGATCAGTTGGAAAGGCTGCTGGCCGGCATAAGAAATACAACCGGCACTGATTGATAAATACTGCAAACCTCTTTGGGTCACCAGAAAATCGTTCGGGCGGAGCCAGAGGTACATTCCCAGGTAGGTTGATCTGCACTGGATTCATAGAGGATGTAGAAGGAAGATTTCCCGCAGATGCGGGTAACGGGGTCTGTCCGGCTTGTGACTGTAGCAATTGTCTAGCGAGATCATCTGTTCGCTCCTTGGAAATAATCAGTTCCCTTCTTAGAGCGTTCGTTTCCTGACGGGCTGCATGCACTTCTGCCCTTAGTTCCCCAAGTAACTGGGCTAGCTGGTCGGTATCCGAGGTTTCCATAGCGCCTGGACGGGAGTTTTGTGGTAGGCTTTGCGTTCTGTAACGCTCACCTGATTCCCGTAGAGGCGCCGGTCTTGACTGGGCGCAAACCGTATCTTCAAAGGTGATGTGTAACCCACGGCTGGCTCTTTGGGCTGGACCTCTGTGCACTGTATGTCTGGCTCGAAGGGTAAGATGTCTGCAGATAGAAAATGTGGGATTAATGAACTGGGTTATTGAATGTCTCTCTCTTCTTCCCTTTCTCTTCTCCTGTAGAACCCCAAAGGTTAACGCTCTCACCTTAGGTAAGTGAACGCCGTGCTCTCCATCTGCCTCGAGGCAGGGTGCTGTAACCAGTTTCTTCACTGGATATGGGGAGCAGGCCTCTTGACTTCAGAGGACTGCTGTCCGTCGTTTACTGCACGAACGGTAAGTTTCGAGTAATTCTAATGTCTTTAAAGTCTTTAGTAATGATGTCTCTTGTTTTGCAGGGTTCCGGCGATGGCGGATGGTGGGCTGAAGTGAGTTGAAGATGGAGCCCGTGTGATGAATAGAAGCGCCAGGAAGCACGTAAGTAAGCGCTTGTTGCCTGCTTCACGATGCGCTCTAACTGTCTTTTTATTTTGCAGGTACAAGTTCGGGGCGGCTGCAGGGTGCCGGAATACCCACTGGGTTAGATGTGGAAAGGAGTAATGGCACGTGAGTATTAAAGTTCCCCAATGTCTTTAAACGCACCTTGTTTTGTCTTTCAGATGCGGGATGCAGCGCCGAAGGCCTCCGGAGCGTGCGAAGAGTTGGTAAGCTTTTGTCTTTCAGATGCCGGAATGCAGTGTGAAGACCTCCGGAGCGCAGGAAGAGTAGGTAAGCCTTTGTCTTTCAGATGCCGGAATGCAGCGCGAGGCGTTGGTGACAGCCGATGGACCAGGTAAGTGAAGAGCCGTCACTGAAGACCGTAATGCTAACCTGTTCTTTCTTGTCTTTATAGGTGTTGCTGAAGACTGGATTCAGGATGGTAAGCCTTTTTCCTTAGGCCCAGGATCAGATGCAGAAGACACGATGAGCGTTCTGCTGCTGAGGATGCAGAATAACGCAAAGCAAGATTCATCCATCGGGTGTGGTTTAAATAGCCTCCTGTAGTGCTTAGGTGTCTCCTTCCACAGCCACGCCTAGGTAAGAAAAGAGTTCCTGCTTTCCAGAAGAGTTCCAGTGTTCTGAATCTAGGGAGTGGCTCCTGCCCCACCCAACAGGAAAAGTAGTTCCAAACAGAAGAGGATCAGAGACCCAACTGGCAGGCAAGTAAGCAGCATGGTCTGCTGCAGGTAAGTCCACCCAAGCATTATGAGCCCGGCGCTTCCAGCGCTGGGACTGGGCATATTTATGAGCCTGGTGCCACTGGCGCCAGGACTGGGTCCAAAAGGTCCCAATTGGGACTGGTTGGCACTCGGAACCTGGGTTATGGATCTGCTTCCAAGTGAGTTGGGAAAACCCCGACCTTTTGGAAGCAGAGATCATGACAAGAACGCTGTGGAGTAGCTGCAGATCTTGGATTCCCTCATGTGGAAGTGCACTGGCATGGAGTGCGTGGAATGAAGTGGCTGGACTTGGTACCTCTCTGTGCTACTTTGGAGACACAGCATCATCCAGACATAATTATAATTCATTGTGGAGGGAACAGTTTAGGACATGTGTCTGGAATTTCTTTCCAATTTGCAATGAAAGAAGGACTTGGGAAGGTCATGGACATGTTTCCAAATTCCCAAGTAATTTTTTTTCGTATTGCGCAGAGACAAATGTGGCTACGTTCTTTTTCATTTGGTCCACAAATGGAGAAAGCGAGGCGCAATGTCAAAAAGGCTGTTTGTGCCTTTTCAAGAGATGTTGGCATGTCCTCTTTTCACAATGAAAATATTATGCTTCGTAGCACATACATTTTTCGCAGAGTCCATCTTACTTATGCTGGCAATCAGATTTTTCTGAGAAATGTACAAAATGCATTGCGACCTTTTTTGGAATTACAGCCATCCATTTTGCAGTAGGTGTTGACTATTTGAAGTTTTCCAAACACATAAAACAACACCAGAAGGCTCTTTTCAGAGCCACCACTTCCTCCCATAGAAAAGTGCAATGGTTCTGAAAAGGGCAGCACTTCCAGTGGACTGTCCGCAGACTTCTAAAAAAATGCTCAGGGCCCTGCACTATTTATTTGACACTTCTATTTTTAAACTGTGAAAGGAGGCTCTGAAAAGTGCCTTTTTTGGGGGTTTTTTGTTTTATTTTTTGTTTGGTTATTTACACACGACACACTAGGAAATGAGGGTAAGGAAGGGCCACCAACCACGGGGATAAGAAAGGGCAGGTGGAGAGAGAAAGATATAGGGTGGCCTTATTTAGGTAGGTAGCAGACCTTCTCATGCTCTGTGACCACAGTCTCAAAAGCATTCAGAAGACTCTCTCCCCTCGCAGTACATACACAATAGTGTGACCCTCGAATGGTAAGGGTCAACAGCATCATGGATGACCTGCGAGGCAGCTAGAGGGATGCGTTGTCCCACAGGAGTGTCTCTTGTGGTGACAGGAGTGGAAACGGAGGATGTCGAAGATGAACTCAACCTACTACATTTATCACAAGGTACAACCTTGCGAATAGCCCCCCCGTGGAACGACCTTAGGTGTCGCTTCCTGGATGTTGTACCAAAGTTGTATGAACCAGGACTCGCACGACTCTGCACCATTTTGCACTGGTTACAGGTGACCTTGTTCGCACGTGCTTTTGGCACTCCACCATGAATGGTAAACAACCGCCACACCCAAGACTCACAGCGAGTGCTGGTAGTAGGGACTTCCACTACCTCATCCTCTTCATCCTCTTCATCCGACTCCTCTACATCCTCACACCTGTTACCCTCTGCAGGCCCTTGGGGAGGCTGTGGTGGTGGAGGGGTTAGGGGTGGTGCTGAGGCAGAACTAGCACCAGCTGGAGCAGCAGCAACCATAGATGCCATCAGTTTTGAAAGCAAGAGCAGCAAGAGCAGCAAAAGATGAAAAAGACAATGCTCTGTCAGGTAGCCAGAAGCACAATGAGGATGAGCTCTAGGGCGTGGCCTTTTATAGGGGTGCTGGTGCACCCTCCGCGGACAGATCGAAAACCTCAAAAAAGCACAAAAAGTTCCAAAAGTATGTAGAATGCCAGGGACATTGTCTGGGACATGTGCAATGGTGATTTTCTACTGTAAAATACTTGGATTGTCCAAAAAAGTACTTTAAAAATGTTTGGGGACCCGGACAGTGTCCGCATATCAGGACACACGCTCAGCGTGGGTGTGGTCACATTATGATGTCACAAACACATCCGCGAATGGGACAGGTGTCCGCAGGACACCAAATGTGCAGGAACGGGTGTGCGCATACGCGTGGGTGTTCTACGGACAGTGTTCGGGTCTTCAAACTAATTAAAAGTGCGACACACATGAGACTGACAGTTACAGACAGGCGCGATGTTCGTAGGACTTATGGGTGTGGTGGTGCGCATGTGCATAGATGTTCTACGGACAGTACGGACAGGTATAGTGTCCTTAGGACACCTCCATTTTGGTTAATTGTGGACATTCCGGGCACCGAGTGTGTTTTAAAAACAGTTCCATCTTGTTTGCGGATAGTACAGACAGGTATAGTGTCCTTAGGACACCTCCATTTTGGTTAATTGCAGACATTCCGGACACCGAATGTGTTCTAAGAACAGTTCCATGTTGCTTGAGGACAGTACCGACAGGTATAGTGTTCTTAGGACACCTCCATTTTGGATAATTGCAGACATCCCGGACACCGAGTGTGTTCTAAGAACAGTTCCATCTTGCTTGCGGACAGTATGGACAGGTATAATGTCCTTAGGACACCTCCATTTTGGTTAATTGCGGACATTCTGGACACCAAGTGTGTTCTAAGAACAGTTCCATCTTGCTTGCGGACAGTACGGACAGGTATAATGTCCTTAGGACACCCCAATTTTGGTTAATTGCAGACATTCCGGACACCGAGTGTGTTCTAAGAACAGTTCCATCTTGCTTGTGGACAGTACGGACATGTATAATGTCCTTAGGACACCCCCATTTTGGTTAATTGCATACATCCCGGACACCTGCGCTGTCCGCAGACACACTAACTGCCTTTAAAAAAAAATTAAGACACACAGGACGGAATTAAAACACACATAATATTTGTTTTATTATATACAGATATAACATTTATGAGAGAGAGTGGGAAGCAGAAACATACACAAATACAGGGGAAATAGGGGTTTAAAAGATTGAAATGTTCTATAAACATATCAATTTTTTGTTCCATGCGCTGCAGAGTATTTTGCAATGTCTCTTTTGCTATATTATTTTCACTGTTTGTATTGTCTGTTAAAAAATATATATATATATATGTTAAGTACACATAAAGTAATGATTATTAATTTGCTTAAATAGAGAAGTGTCTACCATTAGTATCGCTGTCTTCATTCATTTCCTCACGTGGAAAATTTTCTTCAAGCCATTCCAAAGTACTGGACATTTCTGTGTAAAAAAAAAAAAATATATTACTTTTAGTGTACCTAATACAGAAATTTTAGAAATATATAAGAAAAATGAAGTTTACTTACTAGGTACATTTTGTTGTTACTGTTGTGTAGGTCTGCTGTTGTTTCTTACTGTGCAGTTTTTGTGAGGTAATTATGTTGGAGGCATGTATTTTTTGTTTTGGTATATTCCATTTTAGTACATATGCTATTTAGATGGACGGTTGATGTGTTACATATATGGGTTGCACTTCTTATTTATTATTACATGTAATGTATTTATGTGCTGCTTTTTGAACTTGTTCAGTGTTTATATGGCATGATAAAACAATTTAAGAAACCCCGAACATCAAAATCACTAGCTGGGGGTTCAGTATGTTCTATGTTACATGTATATAAAGTAAGGGAATCCTAGTAAACATGTATCAAATTCACACTGTGAATATGTATATTCAGTAAAAAAAAAACCTTTGCTAAAGGGAGGTTATGGTTGCTTAGCTTACCATAACTAGCAAATTTCAGGGTTTTTTTGGTTTTACTTTGAACCATAACATCCCTTTAACAAAGTTTTTTTTACTGAATATTATATATAATTAATTAAACATGCCCTTTGTTCTTCGTCACTTGTGCTCTGGCCTGGTGAGCTACAGAAGCAACCTCTCTCCCTTCACATCTTTTCTGTTATCTCCTCCACTTGAGCTCTCAGATGACAAGCAACTCCAGCATGTGCAGGGCACACCTCTGTGCAGGCAAGCAGGTGGCACACTCAGGAGTGAGGTCAAGATGGTTGGCTCCTCCTTAATTGTATTCCTGGTTATACTCATGCTGGCTGTTGTGCTCATAAACTACACACTGCCCAACTTTGAGGAGTGTAGTGATGGAACACACAAGAGAAGTGTGTGCAAAGGAGATGTAGTCACGTAAATAGAAAGAAACTTGTTAATTGTTGTTTTGGGTGCGGCCAGCTCAGTGTTGCTGTTCCTTTTTATGTGGGCTAGTGGGAATGTGGGTGAGATTATTCTGGTGGGTGACAAGGGTGATCGGCTGTGACATGCAGGTTTAGATGTCATCTCCACCAGTGAATGTTGGAGATAACAGTCCTTGTCAATAAATATGTAATCTCGGCCGACATGCAGATAGTGCAGGGTTTCCCAACTCCAAACCTCGATGGCCAGAATCCTGACAGGTTTTCAGGATATTTCTCATTAATATTCATGAAAAAACATATGCATACATTTGGAATCATTGCATGCAAAATGATCTCATGCATATTAATGGGAGCTATCCTGAAAATCATACAGGTTTATGCCCCCCGAGGCCTGCAGAGGAACAACCCTGAGATAGTGAATACCCATGAAAGAAAGCAAACCACATTCTCCCACTCACTCGACAGTGCGGCCTTAGACACAATCTGCCGATGCGGGCATCATTATGAGTTTAACAGTATTTGTAAAACATTTGGTATTTCAGAATACTGCATATTTAACCACAAAGACGAATTCCAAGTTTCAAGACTGAAACTCATTAAACTACTTGCTTTTGTGTGGAGGGAATTTTCACCACACACAACCAGTACCAGAAGCGATATTACTATATTCAGTAATCGTTCATGGGGCAATATGGCATTTTCCCTTGGAGTATAGTAAGGGACTCCAAAATTGAATAATTGAAGGAGCAGTATGACTATGAAAAATGATGACACTTTCCATTACCACCTACTTACCGCAGGAGGTAACAGTAAACACGTTTGGCTGTATTTACCACCAAACTCGTAATGAGGCCCATATCTGCTGTCCTATTGTCTTATATTGTAGACACTAATTGCCATGGCCAAAATAGTGTTCTGCACATAGTGACTAACTGTGCTGGGTTTACACTTACACACCTGTACATGCTTCAAAACCAGTGCATTGCTAGTGTAGCGAATGGGGTATGAAGTAATAAAATCGCGGCAAAAATGTCACCTTTACAAAAAATTGCAGCAAAAATGCTGTGGTTTGACCTGGTAAAGGTGTACCCCGTTATACCATTTAAGGGGAGCGGGGATTGCGGGGGTGTTCCACGCACCCCTTAAATGGTATAATGGGTCTGGAGGATGCAGGGGTGTCCCACGATACCTATATATGGATTGTGGTGGCAAAACCACAGCCTTTTTGCAGCGATTTTTTATGTAAACTGCCATTTTTGCCTCGATTTTAACACATGGAACTGCGATTGGCCACTCGTGTTTGACAAAGGTTGCAGTCTTGGTTTATTTTAAAATGTATACTATTATGACCTCAAATGGCCTCCTCAAATGAAAACAAACTGTTTCATTGAAATGTGTGATTGTGTTTAACAAAAACAAAAAGAGCATAGGTCGCATTGTACTGCATTGAGGTCGACACAATAACGTGGCCTTTCAATGTGGAATTGCACCTTTCTGATGAAGCCCTAGATTACAGAGGGCCATGCACAGATTGGCATTGTTCCCCCTGGGCCTAATAGATGTGCTGACAATTGGGCAGTTGGGGTGGTTGAACTAGATTGGGCAAAACACATAGCACGCACATTTTGGGTGGTTTGAGCCAAAGTTTTCAGGAGATTTATGCAGAATAACATGAGCTCAACAATGGGTAAAACATGAGGGCCTTAGAGGAAGGGCCCTGTTACATTACCCACTGGCCTTGAAATAGAAAGAAATGTGCACACCTGCACGATTTCACAAGTCAATTTGGAGAAGATTGCCTGCCCACAGTAGGTGGTAACTCTGATTTGATGGAGGGTGAGGGGAGCTCTTGACGTCTTTTACTGACTGTGCTGTCCAGCAAACATTACATCGAAACATAGAAGGGCAATGTGGATGCAAAAAGGAGAGCCAAGTGGCAGTGATCTTCGAACAAGCCAATTGCCTTGGCTGGATGTGCGGGGAATCTGTGTAACAGCAGATGAGGTACTACATTTCTCAATGCATATTTTAGGAATCCTAGCCTGACTTCCACAACAGTAACAATAAAATGCAAAAAATGGAAACCCGCCTTGGTCATCACGAGGAATCGAACCTGGAGTTGTCAGACACATACATGTCTTGGAGTAGTTCCACAAGGCTACCAAAGAGTTACATGAGCCACCACTACATCTTTTACACACGTCAGCTTTCTGTATATGTCATTCACCAGTAGACAAAGGACCATGCTCATCTAGGTGAACCGAACTTTAATATGTGTGAACAAAATGTACTATAACCTTTTCTATAAAAGTCTAAAATGTTAAGAAATGTATTTAATAATGAGCAGACGAAAACAAAATACAATTAATATAATAGTGGACGAGCTTTGGGGGGAAGAATGATCTCAGCAGCTGTGACTGCTTCCTCCACAAACAAGTATCCTGCAAGGGCACAGCCTGCGCACACATGCACCCGCGGCGGCCCTTATATGGTGAATTTAGTCTTGGTAAAAAAGCAACCGAGGCTGCCAGGTGGATAACCACTTACATTTGCAAAATTAAAGATGTAAATTGGTGGAAAATAATAAAGACCAGTACTGGGACATATGACTCCGATTATCCGACCCCCAGACCACTTTGCTGTCAATCACGGGGTTAGGGATGAGGACCGGTGAGCATCAGCTGATAGCTCACCACACCTGAGCCACTGAAACTGAAGGCGGGATTAGGATGGAGGAAAGGAAAGCCACAACACATCTAGAGATGCTACACCTGGGAGACGATGCGAAGCACACACAGGTGGGGATGTGGGGGTGTGTGGCAGGGGGAGGTTGGATGCTCATTACCACAGGGCAGTACTGTGTGCATACTGCCAACAGCATTGGAGTGAGAAAATAACTCTTTGCCATGGGAGTCGTACTTTTCAATGAGTGATAATAACTTAAATAAAAGGAAAAGAACATGGGCCAGCTAGGGCTGGTGTAGTTTAGGGCTGGGGCAGTGGGGTGTGCCACTATGCCACTGGTGAAGGGATTGAGTGCCCGGAAGAGCCTTCTCAGATTCCCATACAAGCAGTGGTCACCTAGTGGTGGATCAAACTGGGTCAATGTACAGGTGTAGGATGGACCCTTATATAGAAGGACTGAAAAGGAAAAACTCAGTTTTTATCATTTGAAAAGAAGAAAATAAAGAATCTTAACTATTCCTTGACTGCGGCCTATTGACTCGCCCATGAGATGTTAAAGCATCACCTGTTTAAAAAGTCAGAATGAAGTTCTAAAGAGTTAGAGAACTCCATTTGAACGTATCTTATAGTTCTTTCACTCACCCAGCCTGTTGTAGATGCTCTCAATATTTAGCCGGACCGTTCCTTATAGAATATATTCGATAACAATACTGTTAAGAGAATCTTCATTCTGCTGGTCTAGTCTCCATTTATAACCTCTGAACTTCAGGTTGAAATAATTAACAACATGGAGTTAAAACCATTTTCCTCTGATGTCTGGTATCTCCAGCAATTAATGTACAGTCGTTATGCTGTATGTCTACCAGTTCCTACTTTTAGCTCCCTTTTGCATTCTGTATTATTTGCGGTGCAGCGCTGTAAAGTTAGTGTTACAGTTACTGAATTCACATCCCACATCTTTGAGGTGGAAGGGAATGGGCCGGGTCTGCAAATCTCTTAGAATGCCTCCCTTCCAAACATGCACACCTGTAGAGCATTGTCTAACTATGTAATATTCAATTTAGTACACGCAGTACCTCCTGGTGTGATATCCACAGCCCTTCCAATACTGTCTTGGATGTAATCTATAGAATAGTTACAGACTGATTGCATATTCATGTTTTGCAAAAATACCTTTTTAGTTTGTACACATCCTATTTATATAAGTCTCCAAGGATCTCTGTGTATTGTGAACTGGGCATGCACACTGCCCCATGGCACACTCTGGGCCCCACCGCTCCTATAATTCTGATTCAATGGAAACCAGGCCCTCTACCCCAAAGTAGTGACATATTTTGAATCCATTGTATCCTAACATCAGAATTCTGGGGCTGCCCGAATGTGTGTGTATATATATATATGTATGTATATGATTCATAGTTACAAACACTTTAAAATTAAAGTGCCTCATAAGAAAAACAAAATGGGCACAAAGCCAGCTTGCATTACTTAGGTATTCAAGCATAAAATAATGTTATCGCAGATATATTTGTCAAATATAAAGATCTGCCATCATTCTAATGTTCCCAAAATGCTCGTTGATTGTATTGAAAATAGCCAGGTAGCTGCGTTCATGCCATTTGTCCCATTTCGCCTTCATCATAGTTTTTTTTAAAGAGCACAATTGTAGTGTGCTAGACTATATATGCATTTTAATGTATAACAATCTAACAAACATGAATGCATATGCTTAGCCTAGGTTTCGATAATGTGCTTTGATCAGTAAAGAAGTATATGCTTGCTTATTTTGACTACAATGTATACTTGAGGTGAACATTAGAAGTGAACATTGTAAAAGTTTGAAACGAGCCAGTTTACAATGAAAGTTAAAATAAAATACATCTCCTTTATTCTAATATCGTATTATGTCGAGAATTGACATAATCAAAAAATCCTTCCTACTTGGAAAAGGGTTGCACTCAGATTACAACAAATTACCTGTTTCTTCTGTGAGCACCAGCACAATGTTTAATTGTGTGTGCTGAGCACTGCTTGTTTGGTAGGTTAGTAGTGCCACACTGTATTCACAAACACTAATAATTAACAGAAAAGATCTTGGACCTTTGGGCCCATGCCAAGTGTGTCAGAGCCCCAGCACCCATTACAGTGCCTAACGCTTCACCATATTAACAATGTGCTGGCAACATGCCTGCAGGTACCCCTGGAAATGCCACTGTTGAAACCCACTAGCAATGATAAAATAAAACACAGCATCCCTCACCTCCCCCCTCGATGTATCTGTTCTTTGTTGCTCTAGTTGTGCGGCTGTCAACAATGGATGAAGTAGCGCAAGCAAACACATACCTGACAATGTGGCTGTCACCCAGAAAGACAAAGAGATAGAGAGAAAGAGAGAAACTGAGATCTAGTTAGACAGATAAAGCTAGAGAGTGCATATAGAGAGTGGAAGTGTGAGGGAGAGAGACAGAGAGAGAAAGAAGGAGAAAATGAGAGAGAGGGACAGAGAGACAAAGAAGGAGAGAACAAGTGAGACGAATAGATAGACAGAGAGAGAGAGGGAGAGAGGGGCAGGGAGAGAGACAGAGAGAGAGAGAGAGACTGAGATCTAGTTGGACAGATACAGCTGGAGAGTGCATATAGAGAGTGAAAGAGTGGGTGAGAGAGGTAGAGAGAGAAAGAAGGAGAGAAAGATAGAGGGGGCAGAGAGACAAAGAAGGAGAGAACAAGAGAGAGGGAAAGATGGACAGAGAGGAGGGAGAGAGAGGGGCGGGGAGAGAGAGAGAGAGAGAGGAGAGTCAGAGAGAGGGAGAGACTGAGATCTAGTTAGAGAGATAAAGCTGGAGTGTGCATATAGAGAGTGAAAGAGTGGGTGAGAGAGGTAGAGAGACAAAGAAGGGTAGAACAAGAGAGAGGGATAGATAGACAGAGAGAGAGGGCGAGAGAGAGAGCGAGAGAGACAGAGAGATAGAGAGAGAGACTGAGATCTAGTTAGACAGATAAAGCTGGAGAGTGCATATGGAGAGTAAAAGAGTGAGTGAGAGAGACAGAGAGAGAAAGAAGGAGAAAATGAGAGAGAGGGACAGAGAGACAAAGAAGGAGAGAACAAGTGAGACGAATAGATAGACAGCGAGAGAGAGAGGGAGAGAGGGGCGGGGAGAGAGACAGCGAGAGAGAGAGAGAGAGAGAGATCTAGTTGGACAGATACAGCTGCAGAGTGCATATAGAGAGTGAAAGAGTGGGTGAGAGAGGTAGAGAGAGAAAGAAGGAGAGAAAGAGAGAGGGGGCAGAGAGACAAAGAAGGAGAGAACAAGAGAGAGGGAAAGATGGACAGAGAGGAGGGAGAGAGAGGGGCGGGGAGAGAGAGAGAGAGGAGAGTCAGAGAGAGGGAGAGACTGAGATCTAGTTAGAGAGATAAAGCTGAGTGTGCATATAGAGAGTGAAAGAGTGGGTGAGAGAGGTAGAGAGACAAAGAAGGGGAGAACAAGAGAGAGGGATAGATAGACAGAGAGAGAGGGCGAGAGAGAGAGCGAGAGAGACAGAGAGATAGAGAGAGAGACTGAGATCTAGTTAGACAGATAAAGCTGGAGAGTGCATATGGAGAGTAAAAGAGTGAGTGAGAGAGACAAAGAGAGAAAGAAGGAGAGAAAGAGAGAGAGAGGGACAGAGAGACAAAGAAGGAGAGAACAAGAGAGAGGGAAAGATAGACAGAGAGAAAGGGAGGGAGAGAGAGAGAGAGAGAGGGAGAGAGAGAGAGAGACAGAGAGAGGGATCTAGTTAGACAGATAAAGCTAGAGAGTGAAAGAGTGGGTGAGAGAGGTAGAGAGAGAAAGAAGGAGAGAAAGAGAGAGGGGGCAGAGAGACAAAGAAGGAGAGAACAAGAGAGAGGGAAAGATGGACAGAGAGGAGGGAGAGAGAGGGGCGGGGAGAGAGAGAGAGAGGAGAGTCAGAGAGAGGGAGAGACTGAGATCTAGTTAGAGAGATAAAGCTGGAGTGTGCATATAGAGAGTGAAAGAGTGGGTGAGAGAGGTAGAGAGACAAAGAAGGGGAGAACAAGAGAGAGGGATAGATAGACAGAGAGAAAGGGCGAGAGAGAGAGCGAGAGAGACAGAGAGATAGAGAGAGAGACTGAGATCTAGTTAGACAGATAAAGCTGGAGAGTGCATATGGAGAGTAAAAGAGTGAGTGAGAGAGACAAAGAGAGAAAGAAGGAGAGAAAGAGAGAGAGAGGGACAGAGAGACAAAGAAGGAGAGAACAAGAGAGAGGGAAAGATAGACAGAGAGAAAGGGAGGGAGAGAGAGAGAGAGGGAGAGAGAGAGAGAGACAGAGAGAGGGATCTAGTTAGACAGATAAAGCTAGAGAGTGAAAGAGTGGGTGAGAGAGGTAGAGAGACAAAGAAGGGGAGAACAAGAGAGAGGGATAGATAGACAGAGAGAGAGGGCGAGAGAGAGAGCGAGAGAGACAGAGAGATAGAGAGAGAGACTGAGATCTAGTTAGACAGATAAAGCTGGAGAGTGCATATGGAGAGTAAAAGAGTGAGTGAGAGAGACAAAGAGAGAAAGAAGGAGAGAAAGAGAGAGAGAGGGACAGAGAGACAAAGAAGGAGAGAACAAGAGAGAGGGAAAGATAGACAGAGAGAAAGGGAGGTAGAGAGAGAGAGAGGGAGAGAGAGAGAGAGACAGAGAGAGGGATCTAGTTAGACAGATAAAGCTAGAGAGTGAAAGAGTGGGTGAGAGAGGTAGAGAGACAAAGAAGGGGAGAACAAGAGAGAGGGATAGATAGACAGAGAGAGAGGGCGAGAGAGAGAGACAGAGAGATAGAGAGAGAGACTGAGATCTAGTTAGGCAGATAAAGCTGGAGAGTGCATATGGAGAGTGAAAGTGTGAGTGAGAAAGACAGAGAGAAAGAAGGAGAGAAAGAGAGAGAGGGACAGAGAGACAGAGAAGGAGAGAACAAGTGACAGGGAAAGATAGACAGAGGAAGAGAAAGAGAGAGAGACTGAGATTTAGTCAGACAGATAAAGCTGGAGAGTGCATATAGAGAGTGAAAGAGTGGATGAGAGAGATAGGGAGAGAAAGAAAGAGAAGCAGAGAGGCAGAGAGAGACAAAAAAGGGGAGAACAAGAGAGAGGGAAAGAGAGAGAGAGAGAGAAAGAGAGAGAGAGAGAGATAGAGAGAGAGACAGAGAGACAGAGAGAGAGAGAGAGAGAGAGAGAGAGAGAGAGAGAGAGAGAGAGAGAGCGCTAGATCAGCATGTTATAGGTAGGTACAACAAGTGGTCTACATAATTTGCTTTTTCTTTGTAGTTTACCAAAGTCAATAACTTGGCTATTTGGATATCTTGTTCATCATCAGTTGAAACAACAGAATTCATAAAATGTGTTGATTTTTGTTATATCATGAACATATATCTCTTGGATACAATGCCCCCAGATCACTTGCGCAATATGCAAAGGCTTCAGCTTTCAGATTGTTAACTACATTTTTGTTTACGTGTGCCATGCTTAGTGCATATTGATCTATAGGTACTTGGGCTGGCATGTTGTGGTTGGACAAAGAGAGGTGACACAGCAAGCATTGACTCAAACATAACCCCCTCTCCTACACTTGGGGAATTAGAAATCACTGACCATCAGAAGATGGCTGATTATAATTGTGTGATGGGATACACCCTTGTACAGTCACTCCTGTGCTATCTTCAAGCTTCTTTCTAACTTTCTAGATAGGCAGCAGACCTTGCATCTATGGAGAGTCAATAGACTCAGAGAAGGCATATTTCACTTCTGTCTTTCCTTCTTTTATAATATAAAGTAGTGTGTTCATAGAAGCTCCTTCTTTGTGCTCAAATGTCAGTGACAGGTTATGAGGGATATCTTTCTTGAAAGCCCATGCTGGGGATCACGTCTATGACATTAAGATGTTTCCCTAGACTAGAAGCCCCTTCTGAATCTGCTGAATAGAAAGAATCTATAGTCACAAAATGTACAATTGGGGTATAACGAACGATTCACTGTATCTCATGTTTGATATGTTTTAGATAGCTGAATTAGAACAGAAATGATATAATTTCTGTATTTTTTATGCTATGGTTGTTGCCTGATTTTCAGGTACACCTTCATATTGAGGATTAGCAACTTCCCGGAAGTCTTTGCTGGCTTCCTGGGTTAAAGTGCAAGCACAAACCACCCTAAAAGGGGCTGTTGGGGAGTAGGAGGACAGAGCATCTGGGTGCACTGATGCTGGGTGGCTTTGGGGAGCTTGTATAAGTATAGAGAAAGGATAACAAAATCAAGAAATTGGTAAGTGTGCTCTTAGCCAGCCAATAGAAATCACCCCACAGCACTTTATAATGTACACCTTACAATTCCATGCATTCCATTCTAGAGTTATTGGCCCAGAACATGTAGTACTCCTGATATATTCATTATACATTCAGGACAAGGAAAGAAAAATCTTGGGCAATCACCTACAAAAATATATTGGGGTATACTGTAAATCAAAAAGCAGCCTCCAAGCCTTCATATTATGATAAGATATGATATGTTATTTATTTATAGCGCGCCTATACACGCGTTTTTCGAGACGAGGTAAGGGAGGGGGACAGAGGGAGGACAGAGACAATGATCTTACTAGGCTAAGTGACAGTGAGATTGCGCAAGTGCAGAGGTGATGAAGGGGAGAAGTGCCAGGGAAGGCGAGGAGGTGCAAGTGCAGGACATAGGATCCAAACATAGAGAAACAAGAAATGCGGCCAGCAGGTGGCAGTGCAGGGGTTAAGTGCAGACAACAGGTGTCAGGTAGGGTTGCAGATACAGCCCACGTGCAGGGTTTCCAGGTGACAGTGCAAGTGTGCATCTAGGGGGGCAGGGACCTGGGGCCGTGGTTCAGAGGGTGGCCAGGTAACCAGTGCATCTGCGGTTCCTTGCTTCTCAAGGGATGTTTTTCCCCTCGGGCCACCCGTTCTCTGGCCCTTCGTGGCTGAGTGCATATGGATCTGCTTCCATCTTGAGACATGTCTACAGGCGCAGAGAAGGGGCTCAGCTGATTGGCTGAGTGCATATGAACCTGCTTCCGTCCCAAGACATGTCTACAGGCGCAGAGAAGGGGCTCTGCTGATTGGCTGAGTGCATATGAACCTGCTTCCGTCCCAAGACATGTCTACAGGCGCAGAGAAGGGGCTCTGCTGATTGGCCTAGTGCATATGGATCTGCTTCCATCTTGAGACGTCTACAGGCGCTCAGAGGGGCTCTGCTGATTGGCTGAGTGCATATGAGCCTGCTTCCATCCCAAGACATGTCTACAGGCGCAGAGAAGGGGCTCTGCTGATTGGCCTAGTGCATATGGATCTGCTTCCATCTTGAGACGTCTACAGGCGCTCAGAGGGGCTCTGCTGATTGGCTTAGTGCATATGGATCTGCTTCCATCTTGAGACATGTCTACAGGTGCACAGAGGGGCTCTGCTGATTGGCTGAGTGCATATGAACCTGCTTCCATCCCAAGACATGTCTACAGGCGCACAGAGGGGCTCTGCTGATTGACGCGGGGACACCTACCTGCAGGATAGCAGCATCATTTTGTAGCCAAAATAGTGGCACTATCTGTCAATGAAAGATCCATTTCAATCGGCAGTAAAAAAAGAGAGCGCTGTCCAAATGCTGCTCCAAAGTAAAGCACATGTGTTCAGTAGGGGTGAGGGTTAGACTAGTCTATGCAGTGGTGGCCTTTATATTAGTAATGGTAGTTTGTGAACAAGTCTAACGGAGCAGGAATACTTCCAGGAGCTTTGGCACCATATGATGCATTAATTTGAGGCTCCCTAAAATGGCCTCTGTCACCCTTGAAGCATATGCCAACACACTCCAACTGTGTACTTGAAGGGCTTTAAGTGGGCCGGGTCTTGGCCGAATTAAAATGTTTCAATGTATATGTGGTATCATAAAGAAACACTGCAGGTATTTACATGATCTCTAACCTAAACTATTTCTAAAGCTTCCTTGGACTCCAAGTAGATTAACCCGGCACATCGTTTTTTGTGTCTTATCTCTCTGGAAGGTAGACCTTATGCAGTGAACTAATATGCATCCACACTAATACAAAAAACATTCCTTGCCTGCCTGACTCCATTTCCTCTATCGACACCTCCTTCCTGGCCTTTGTCCCTCTTACTTCACTCTCGCTCTTGTTGTCCTTCCCCACCGAATAAGATGGGCTGCGCCAGGTGGGGTTACAATACGCCACAGACACAGATCATCACGTGGAAACTACTACGTGATTTGGCGCAGTACAAAAGCTTTGTAAGAAAACATAACACAACAAAAGAGTTGAGAATGACTAAGGTATCGCTGTTGAAGCAGGCTTTGCAGCGTTCATCTGCTCAGCAACTTAATCTGATTTACTGATTCTGGAAACCCTTTGCATGTGTTTGTTTTTCGTATCTGTTTATTTAGGAACATGCATGCTTGCTACGCCTGCATAACGTTTATTAATGTATTGTTTGCTTGTTAGGCGCTTATACAATAAAAAAAAAGACTGGTTCAAAGCGCCCACAAGGCAAGGAGGCAGCAAGGGTGGGGAAAAAAACCCATTAAAAACACAATATTTAAGAGCAGATGGGGGGGTAGAAGGTCCGAACCTACTATGCCCTGTACGTTGGATTATAAAGTGCGCTGTTTCTCTTGTTCCCGGTTTCTTTTCCCTGTTCTGTACATATTGTTGTTTTGTTCTTCCTAGTTTATTTATTCATGCAGAACCTCAACAGGAAGCCTCTGCCTTCCTTCTCATAAACCACCTCTTTCCCTCTGCCAGTGCTATGGCATGAACAGCCACAGGAGGCATCCTCTCTCACACTCTATTTTAATTCCCATGCTAATTAAGTATAACATTGGTTCCTATCACCTCTTCTGCCTTAAGTTTAACCCTTTGATAGTCATACCTAATTTCTAACTTAAGCATTGCGTTTTCGGTGCATGTCGAAAATGTGATCATCCTTTGGTTTTAGGATTTCACCCATCTTGTTCACCCTTCCACCTTTTTAAATTCTAGTGGTAGTTAGTTCATTGTTATCCTGCTCTTTTGGTCTGTTCATCCTTCTATTGTTTCATCTTCTTGGGATGAGATTCTTTCTGGATCTGTGTCACATCCCTATTCGTCCTCTTCATCATTGCTGAAGAAGGGCACCGTGGCGGCTTCAGGACAAAATGAACTGCACCTGCTCAGACACATCTGATGATTGATTGGGTGTAGGGGTGTCCAGTCATAATGTCGAACCAATAATGTCGAATTACAAAAATGTCGAATCCAAAAAGTCGAAAACAAAAATGTCGAATTTTTATTTTTTTTATTTATATATTTTTTTTGGGCTCCGGGGGTAAAAAAAAGGGGTAAAACAAAAAAAAAATTAAAAAAAGGGGGGTTGGGGGGGGGGGGACCCCCCCATTTCGAAAAAAAAGCAACCAAAAAAAAAAATTCGACATTTTTGTTTTCGACTTTTTGTTTTCGACTTTCGACATTATTGGATTCGACTTTTTGACTATAAACCGGTGTAGGTGGTAGTCATACTTTCTGTGCCACCGTGTCTCTACCGCACCTGCTCACTAAATAGCATTGGAGGGCCGGTGCTAATAGCCTTGTTTCC
The DNA here is from genome assembly GCF_040938575.1 of Ambystoma mexicanum. Taxonomy (NCBI): domain Eukaryota; kingdom Metazoa; phylum Chordata; class Amphibia; order Caudata; family Ambystomatidae; genus Ambystoma; species Ambystoma mexicanum. The sequence goes on from NC_090924.1 coordinate 1,329,617,295, forward strand.
ACCAAAATATTCATTATTTTAGTGGCCTCACAATCAGCCCTGTCCGCCCTCTGCTTTCTCCTCTCTCTTTCTGTTCTTTTACAGTTTCAAACCATCCATGTGCAGCTCTTCTCCGTCTTTTCTGGCACGTGCAGCCCAGAATGCTTGTCATCCTGGCCTGGCCTGGACTATTACATCCAAAGGAGAGGCATAGGCCTGGGCTCAGAATTATGGTCAGTGGCAATATGCTACAGTACTACAACAGACCCATCAGAGCTTCCTCGAAGGTGGGGGAAGTAAGTGTAGTGAGCATAGGAGTTGGGTGGGGGGCAGGTTCTTCGAGTCAAGCTGGTTGACTCGAAGAACATGGGAGATAGAGAATTGTCTGTAGGAAAGAGAGAAATAGTGACAAAAGGAGTTGCTGCAGTTTCTAGGCAGTAATTCAATGCAGAACAACCCCAGATTTCTGTATTTCTTCTTAGCTCCTTTCTGACATGTTACCTCTATAGCCAGGGAGAAGGCCCTTACCTTTTATGTCTGCTGGTGGTCACAGTAGACTGCATGACTGTGTGCGCCAGATAGGAAGCCTACTGAGATGTAGACTTGATGTCCCATGTAGGATTCATAGCGTGTGGGTGACATTCCAGCACTCTGGTTGATAAAAGGACTAGATTAGACCCCACTGCAGAGAGATCAACGGATTGCAGTTGAGATGCTAGATAGCTAAATTGTGGGGGTTTCTGTTGAAGAACACTGGCTATTTTACCTAAGTATCTGCAAACGCTAAAGAAGTGCTTTTAAAACCTAAAGGAATCTCCTGCAGAGATCTGTGTATCATTGGTAATTAGTACCCGGCGGGTGGGGGTGTGTCAGCCTCTCAGCCAATAAGGAGGATAAGAACGGGGGAATTACCAGATGGTAATAGCCCTGCACCGAGCCACCTTGCGGCTTGAGGGCGCCATCTTCACCCACTGGGGGATGAGTTTAGGTATGTGCTCTGCCCCCCTGCCCTGCTCCTCCACAATTTGCCCCCCTCTTCCCTCCACTTAGCTGTTTTTTTTGCACATCTTCGGGGACGGATGCGCTGGAAACACTCCACAATGGAAACGAAGAAGGGACTAAACGTAGTCCCTTCTCCTTTCCATGGCAGACATTTTTTTTAAACTTTTTTTCCTTTTTTAATGGCTGCCATGGAAAGGGAGAAGGGACTAAAGATAGTCCCTTTTCCCTTTCCATGGTGGCCATTTTGTTTGTTTACTTTTTTTATTGTTTTCAATGGCTGCCATGGAAAGGGAAAACAGACTTTGTTTTCCCTTCCCCGGTGGCCATGTTTGTAACTTTTATTTTCTGTTCCGAAACGCTGCCGTGTTTTGGAACAGAAAGAAAATGCTTTTAGTACCCCGGTCATATGGGACACGGTACTAGTAGCAAAAAGCCCTTTGCTGGGGAGGCATTACCACTTCAGGTAATGCCCCTGCTCGGGGCTTATTGCTTAAATAGTCCTAAGGACATTTTATATAGAGATCTGGTTCATGTCTAAAGAGGATCTCCTACTGTGAATGCAAATGGCTGTGCCTCCTTGTTGTGATGTTCTGTACAATGTTCTTGGTCCAGACTATTCTAAGATACACAGTGCCCTGGAAATAACTTCCTACTTGATGCATTGAAGTGAAAAGATTTCAGTAGCTTTGCTTCAACATATTAATCTATCATACCAATAACAATACCAATACCAATACAACATATAGGTCTCAGGAGGACAGCTCAGGGTCTCGGGAGGATAGCTCACGGGCAACTTTCTCACCTTGAAAGCAAAATGACACGGAGCACCACAGATTCGATCCCTGGGTATGAGCTTAGAAACCTCTGGGTATTAAGATCCTTATAAATAACCTATCCTATCATATAAACTAGCACTCACAAAATGGGGTATCTATCTGTGGTGTCTACAGTGTAGTGTGTTCATGTATATGACCAATTGAGCATTTTATTTTCTCTGACACCTTTCCCGGCCCAAATAAGGCACAGGTGGAGGTGCAACCCCTTGATTTATTTTGATATCTACCACTGGCAGTGCTACCTGAAAACTACAGGAGATTTTGGTTACAGCTATGTCCACAATTTAGTTCCACTCCCAGATGCCCATATCCGGAGCTGTGCCCCTCACACAGGGTGATATGATGTGACAGGGTTTCCACCTATTGAATAAAGGGGAATAGGGCCCTACCCTTCTATTTAGGCAATAGAGTGACTCTCTCCCATGCAATCCAGTAAAGACCACAAAGGATGTGTGTGGTTTCCTTTATTTCTTTAACATGAATATTTGCAGTTAAACAACTATAAAATAATGTGGAAACGTATACTAATAACGCAGCCATTAAAGTATGGATGAGAGGTTGAAGGGTGATATACACGCAGAGGTGATTCTCTACCTCACTGATGTTTGAACCGACCCTTCACACTTTGGATTAGTCAGTTTCAGCCTATTCCTGCACACCACTACCTCCAATCACAGCAGTGCCTGCCTAGGGAGAGAACACTGCCAATAACACAGCTTATTTGTTTGCACCTGGCACATGTTTGGACAAACGGGCTACCTGTGGGGGTGACCCTGTCCCCTCACCTACTTTTCATCACCAGGATAGTCTCCGAACCCTCAAGCATTGGCATGAGAGACTAATCAGAAAACTTCAGTAAGTTTCCACATTTGCTTCCCATGGAAGCTCCTTCTACTCAGAATAACACCAGTAAATATTCAAATAATTCACAGGTGGCAAACTACACCTATCGTCTATCCTCTACTTCACCCTACTACTCCTGCCATAATTTACCTGGAATCCCCCTGGTTACAGGATTACTGACACCCCTTAGGAACCATCTCCTCTTATTAAGAGCTGTATGTTGATACCTCACTCCTTATTAGTTATGATGATATCGAATTAATTTCATGGCTGCCTCGCCCATAATGCTAGTTTTCCTGTCATTATGTGATCGTTCAGATTCACCCCTCCTCAAAATGGATGTGGAGAGTCTGAAGAAATCCTAAGTGGCAATCTTCTCTGTCAGGGACTCTGTTCACAGCATCATTCAGTGGAAAAAGAATCCTTCCCTTTCGCTTCCTCAGACACATTGGGCCTCATAAGGAGTGTTGCGGTAAGGCAACAACGGTGCCAGTAGTGCTACCAGCGCCGTTGTTACCTCGCCGCAACATTCCGAGTTTGCTTGCGGGTGCCTCTCTGGATGCCTGTTCAGACCAGGCTTGCAGAGCCGCACCCACGAGCAGACTAGGAAGGTAGCAGCGGTACCGTTATGAACGGTACCGCTGCTACCATCCTCCTCATTCCCACTGAGCCCTATGGGGGCTCAAATGAGAATGAGGACGTACCGGGTCTCGGTCCCGCGAGCGTGAATTACCAGGCCCTCCAAAATCAGAATGGCCCGGTAAGTCCCCTTTTGCGGGACATGGACCCGGACCCGAGTTTGGGGGTAGCCATGTCCTTATTAAGGCCCATTCTCTGCGAACAGATCCTTCATCCCTCCCCTGCCCCCTTCCTACAGTCATTGGCACAGTTCATTCAGTCACTGGGAAACAGGCACCATGCTGCCACCTACTGTCAAACCCGTGTCAATGCAGTGCAGAGCCACCTAACAAATCATGAAAACAGACCAGAAACTACTGATCTTAAAGTCTTATCCTTTAAGTACCACGCATCTTCTTACCCCTTTACTGACCAGTTAAATAGACAAACACATTTCTGGGCCTACTGAATGACCTGGGGGTTACAGGTTTCTTCTCAAAGAATTATTGCACGCTCAGGACCTATTCTGGATACTTAGAAGCTGGACATGTTCTCCAATTTTGCTAGTCTTTAATAAATGGTTCCCCGCACACTGATGCCTGCGGGCTTACAGCGCGTTATAAGCGCATAGACAAAGACATAGACATAGGAACTACCTTTAACACATGCAGAGAACTGAAGTCAACTGCACACACGGATATGATAGTGATGGGGATTAGTGCAAGACAGTTGCGTTTGTGTATCTATTCTCTTGTCTGCTAGACTAAGTGGGAGCCATTCCCTAAAACAAACGAGGCACACACCATTCAAAGCATACTCCCTAGTGGAAACGTCATGGCGGTTGTGTGGCTCATGCAGGCATCTGAAGATGTCAGAAGTGGGCATGGAGCGATAATGAAGCATTAGTGATGATTCTATCAGTGCCAGTGACATCATCATTCTCTTTTGCACATCTTTAAAGGACCATGCCAGCTGAAAGACATACTCAGCGTACCTCTCACAGAGGGCATTTTATTGAAAGTGATGATTGCATGCAGAGTGCTGCAATCCTTGTACAAACATGCATAAAAATGTCCACTTTCACAAAACTCTCCATTTTGTAAAAGACACAAATGCTGCATGCGAATTTAGCTTTGTAGATGGCATTTTTGATGGCATTTATCCAGCATTGAGCTAGCTTCGAGAAGCAAAGCTTGCTTTTTGCCAGTGCTAAGTGCTAAATGCGGAGGGATTCAATGTATTGTAATGTAAGAGGCGCTAAAGGCAGACAGTGAGATATCACCTCTAAAAGAAGCCAAAAGACAGGAGATTGAGATTTTTTAAATTTTATTAACTTGACTCAACTGTTTACAACAATTTTTGCAAATTTGAAGAGGAGAGTCCATTTTCGTCCTACTTCTATGTTAAAGCGCATAAATAATAACTGTGTAAAATATAAAATGTTCTTCACTTTCTTTCATTTTCTTGCACAATGTTCCTCGATCAATCGTCCTCGGTGCTAGCGGCTGTTGTTGTCTCTCAAGTATGCATAGTTACGGGCACTCTAGCCGCCTCCAGGTCAATGATCTGTAGAAATTGTGCTACTGCTATTACCAATTAAACGGTTCCACCAAAGATCCTCGTCGTAAAAATTGAGATCTTCAAAGAATTGACCCATGTGTATAGATCTCTGCGTAGAGGTGCCCAAACATGACAGGAGCAGGACGTGTCTTATTGATTCCACTTTGTCCTAAGTGTCGCAACATCGGCAGATGTTGTTATTTGAAATTCTTCTTATTGCTGAAATCTCATTCGTTTTTAGCAGCTTTAAGCGTACTTTCAAGAAAGTAGTGCGCAATTTCTTGTTGGGACATTTAACTAGTAGTCTAGTGTTGACTTCACCCTCTGTTTATTCGTTGTAGGTGCGCCCTGACCACCATCTCTAATGTTTGGCTCCAATCCCATTCCTTCAGGCATTTTTATGGTTTTCATTGGGTTGTTTTCTAATTCGTCCTCTGTGCTTCCGATCGCTTCCAGTAAGGATAAGTTATTTTTTTCCCACTGAGAGAGCATTTTGTTTAGGTTGACCATGCTTTTGAGGAATACCAGACTAAATTCTCTCCTGATTGAAACCATCAGTGTAGAAGAGTGCATATTTAAGACTTTCCTCCAGAAATAGCCTTCTTATAGTATCCAGATTTTCCCAGGGATAGAGGGCATTGCTTCCACTCCGTAAGTGATTGCTAGTGTAACTTTCGCTTTATAAAAATTAATCACCGGCTGCAAAGAGAAACGACCAAACTTTTTGTCCATTACCTTTGTTTGTGCTGTAAGGCATTTCCTTTTGGCGTGGAGGGAGTGTTGCATTGGTGTTTCCCAAGGACTCCCGTTAAATGTGATGCCCAAATATTTAAAGCTCTTAACTTTTTCTAGTTGGACTCCTCCGACATACCATTGAGCTTTTTCCTTGTGCTTTACTGTTTTCTCCAGGACCATGATTTTTGTTTTGCCTATGTTGAGTTCAAGATCGTTCTCTTTCAAATATGCACATAGGCCATCAAGTTTTCTCTAAAGACCGACTATGGTCTGGTCACAGAGAATGATGGCATCTGCGTATAGTACTCGGCTCACTTTCTCTTTTCCCATCTTTGGTGGAAAGGATCTTATAGATCTTTCTGTAACCAAGAAGTCGCCCATGTATGTGTTATATAGAGCTGGTGCTAGAGGGCAGCATTGTTTAACACCTCTAAAGGTCATAATTTCATCTGAAGGGTTTCCCGCGGCACTGAGTTAAACTCACATAGATGTTTCTGTGTACAATTCTTTGAGTGGTTCCAGAATTGTAGGGGGGCCATTCGAGCCGTTTAGCTCAGTCCATAGTTTGTCCCGATTCACCCAGTCAAAACCCTGACTTAAGTCTACAAAAACCATAAACACTCTCGGACTCCCGTTCAGTATTTTTGATTTTAGAGTGCTTACAAGCATGGTGTTTGGTAAAGTGCCCAAGTTCTTAATGTAGCTGAACTGAAAGGGGTCCATGCACTCTGACGATTGAGCCCAGCTTTGAAATTTGTCTATTAGAAAAGATCCAAACAGTTTGCCAAGGACGTCCAACAGGGCTATTGGATGGTAGTTTCCAGGATTGCCTTTGTCGCCCTTTTTTTAAAACGAAATTTGCCGATTTCCATGAATCTGGGATTGAGACTGCACACAGGTGTCTATAATCTCTGAGATGAGATGGGCCCACTCTTCAGGGTTTTTTTTTCAAATTCATGTTGGTGAGCCCGTCAGGTCCCGGTGATCTTAAACTTTTTAATTTTTTGATCTTTGTTAGGATTGTAGATTTGTCATACTCCACATTCCATATTTTTGCAGGTGGTAAGTGGGAATTAGTGAGGTCATATGACGGGCTCTTAAAATGTTCCGTAAAGTAAGTCACCCATTTTTTGTCTCCTACGCTGTTTAAAAGAGCATCTTGTGTGGCGGTAGTCGATGAAGTTATTAATGACCAAAACTCCCTGTAACGTTTGCCACAGATGGTTTTAAGCATATCTGAATCTTATTGCTATAGGGGTATTTTGTATGACTTTAGCCAGTTTGTATATGCTTTAGACACTTGTTTAGCTTGCTCTCTATTTCCACAGTAGGGAGGGTTTTTGCTTGTCTTACTTTTTGTCGCATCCCTTTCCTTTTTATGATTAAAAGCAAGGTTCTTTTGTGCACATGTTGCTTTGTGGTTTGCTTTTTCCTTGTTTGTTGATAGGGAAAAAGCATAGGTCGATAGTCAACATTTCGTGTTCTAGGATAGTTGTTGTTCCTGAATTTCACTGTGGTGTATTGATCTGTGATTGATTTAATAGCAGAACTTGTCATCCATAGTCACGTTCCACCAGCGGCAATTTTGACTGGGGTTTGTATTTTGCTTCTATTTAAGGTTGTTGGAGCTACCCAAGAGGTGACCAACAAATCATGTTCATTGTTGGATGTTCCCCTCACCTCAAATGATGTCACCAGGGCCAGCAGATTTTTTGACACATCGATGTGATCAAGTGTGGTTTCACAAACTTCTTGTTCCCAGGTAGGAATGCAACATTTGTATGAGATCTGTAGGGAGTGAAGATTATGCAAGTCTTTTGAGTCTATGAGGGACAACCACTGGATTCCTCTTTGGAACGACCCGGACGTTTTAGACTCCCTAATTGTAGACTCTTCTTTATCACTATTTTGATCTCACTCATTTTCCATTACCAAATTTGGGCAAGTTGCGTTAATGTTGCCACATATTATTGTATGGTCGATGTCATATCCCATGATTGTCTCATCAATAAGTGTTTCCATCTTATTCAAATATTTCATGTCCACTTGTGTTTTGGGATTCCAATAAGTATTTATTATGACAAAGAGCTTCGTTGTTGTAGCATCTTGTAATGCTGAAGTTGGATTCCAGGCTATCAAGGTGGCTAAGAAGAAAGTGTCTGCCAGTAAGGTTTTTACAAGGTGGAGGCCGCTCCTTGAGCGGATCGCTGTAAGTAACCCTGAGAAGGGTCTCCCTTTTCTTCCTTTACCTGCCGGTGGGATGGCTAGTTCGTAACCATCCAAAGTGGGACTCTTTAATAGCCATGTCTCTTGCAGACAGAGCATATTAAAGGCTCCCAGTTTTACCTTGCTGAGTAGTGTAAGGTGATGAAAGCCACGGGTGTTCCATGAATCCAAGATCAGTTGACTGGTTTCCTGCTGTTTGGTTCAATTGGTGAAAGTGCCCCTTGATGGAATCGAGGTGAGTGTTGATGGCTAAATTTGTGCAAAGTTGGCCAGGGCATCGGGAATCCATGCCCACCTCTTTTGTTTTTTTTTCTTTTAGGCTTTCTACTTATGTATTATTCACCCCTGACCTCTTTTCCTTGTCAGGTCCTGGTCAATAGTGTTATTCCAATTAGGTAGGGGACCGTTGGCCAATCGGTCCTTGTCAGCAGAGGTGTAAGTATCAAGTGCCTCGTACATAACCAGCTCTGGTTGCTTTTGTATTGCTTATTACTGTAGGTATGTTGATTAGTTGTTTCAGACACTTTGTGATTGTTCCTCAAACGTCTAGGCCGTCTTGAAAAGAGACAGCTGGAGTCATTGTTGTTTCTCCGGTATTGATGGTCCACTGATTTTCTCACTGATCAATATTTGTTGTCTCTTCTTTCGAACTTAGGTTTGTTTGTTCTAAAGGTCACCCGTGGTGAGCACCTTGCTAGGGGTACTTTCCCTTGCTTTATCCACCATGCTCGGCCCTCTCACCTTGCTGTGAGAGGACCGTATTTTCCACCTGGAACTTCTCCTTTATGTTGATGTTTCACGTTCTTGTTCTGGCCTTTCGATTTCTCTCAGGTCATAGCCAAGCATCCGTAAATTGTCTTCTGCCTCCAAAAGTCAGCGTTTTGTCACAGACGATGAGATATGTAGAAATACACTGTCCAGATAATTCCTGTGGGCAAATTCAATAATGTCTATGTTGTCTGACTGAAGTGATCTCAAGTTTGGGATGTGGTGGAACAGCGTAATGACTGACTTTCCGTTAAGGATGAGGTGGTCTCCTTCAGTCCTCCTTTCCAGTTTAAATGAGCGTGTATTTTTGATTCTAGCCTGTCTCGTTAGCAGAGCTCTTTTAACTTGTCTATCTTAATCTTTTGCTCTATTCCCTGCATTTGCACGGGGGAAGGTCACTTTTGGTATGTTTACTTGTGTATGTCTTGGGTCTGACCGCGGTGCTTTCCAAAGTTTTTTATGTAAATATCTTTGTTATTGCGAGTTACAGCCCCCTCATCCCTTCTTCGAGGAGGCAAAATCTTGTCTCTGTCATTGTGTGGCCCTTTTTTGAGATGTCAAGACACTTTGTCTCCTTTCGCTAAAGCCAAGCAGCATTTATTATCCATTGTTAAAAATGGTTGTGATTTGGGGTCTGAAGTCATCAATTTTTTTGTCCGGTTCGCCTGTTGTGTAGTTATAAGTGGGAGATTCAGCTTTTGTCTTGCCATGTAGACGCTCCTGTAAGTCACTTTCTGAGTCCTCTATTGTGTATTGACTCCGGTCCAGTAGATCAATCAACGGTTCACCCTCCTTCACAAGAGTCTAATTTTCTGCTATTTCTAATGTAGATTTCGTGGGACGTTTTTGAGTAGGTGGTAGTTTGCAAGTTCCTTTTAAAAATGTTCTTTCTTCAAAGAGTGGCGCTAATTGCTTTCCCTTGTTGTTGTTCTTGTTTTGCTGTTGCCGCTGGGTCTTTTGCGTGTTGCTGTTATCACTATTGAGCTCTTTTGTGGATGTTTTGTATGGTCCCAGATGTGAGTTCTGGTTGATGGGCGGGTTGCGGGCTCCTTCCGAAAGGGAGATTTTTAAAACTGGATACAATAGTTTCCTTATTTCATGAAGCTGTTCATAGCTGTCTGGAAAAGTACAGCCGTTTGATCTGGTTCCATCGTTACTGGAGTCAGTCACTAATTTGACTTGTAGACCTTTTGTCTTTTGGAGTTTTGTTGGCACCCCTGTCTTCAAGATCTTATTTTTGATCTGCATTTTTTCCTTGTTTTGATCTTAGTTGGTGATTTCGCAAGGGCCAGTCTCGGAGCAGGAGTAGGTTTTACGTTGGTGACCTGTATGGTTTTTATTGGCGTTGTTGTTATTTTTGTGGCCTCAGAAGAGAATGGTGGCATCACGGAAATGGTTTCTCTTTCAATAGTTTCCGTCTCTTGATGTCTTGTTATTTGAGCCACAGTAGATGTTCCCTTTTCTCTTGTGTTTCTTTTTCGCTTCCCCATTAACATTATGTATCCTTCCAGGTAGGTCAGTTTGGTATTCATTAGGGCTGTCATTGTCGTATGATCTCTCAGTGTGTCATTGAGGGATTCATAGAGGTTACCGAAAGGCGCCATTGCTATGGTCACCGTGGACATGACAGCTAATAAGTCTAGTTTTTTACATTGTGTGCCTTTCTCTATGTTTTGGCGAACCTCACTAAGCCTTTTATTCCTGGGTGGAGTTATAGAAGAGGCTATGGGTAAGTTGGGGGGTTCTGGTAGCCCTGGTAAGGTGTAGTCTGAGTAGTCACCGTACTTAGTTTTGTGGTTGGTGTTATATCCTTTGGGGTTTTTGTCCCACGTCTCAGGCCGATTTACATCCCCCGAGTTCTTCATAGGATTTATTGTAAACACTGGGCTTTTGACACAGTTAGTTGGAGGGGGGCATTTTCTACCTCCTGTGTTAAGGTCTTGTTACTCATGGTGCGATATATATGCACCCGAGGTTCCCAAATTATGTATAGATTTGGGCAGAAGGCCTATGGGTTTTTTTCTGAAAGGGGTAATGATAATGATAATGATGTCTTATTTATATAGCGCCTTTATCCAAAGCGCTTTACGGAGCATATATTTAAATACAATATCACCCAACCGAAATTGGTACTCATTTGTCGACCTCGGAAGGATGAAAGGCTGAGTTGGCCTTGCCTGGATTCGTACCTGCGACCTTCAGATCACGCTCAGATCGCAGCAGCGAGCGCTCATCCCGCTGAGCTATCTTACCGCATTTGTACCAGCTGGGAATTTGCCGAAATGCCACTTTTTGGGAGTAGAAGTCAGGTCACGTTTAAGTGGGTTATTCTCTTCAAGGTGTGTAAAACCCGTTTGGCCAGCGTCTGTTTTTCTAGATTCTGCTTCTGTAATCTCAGCAATCCCTTCTAATACTTCTGCGTCAGACTGCTTGTTTTTCTGGTTAGAGGTCTGTTTATCAAGTTTGTGGAAGAAATTGTCCAACGAGCTTAGAATGGCTCGGGATTGCGGGTATATTTTCAAAAACTTACGATCCGACTTCAGTGATAGTTATTTAGAGCTCGTTGAGCTTGTGAGGTTGATACAATTTTGTTTACAAGGTTTAATTGGATTGTCAGACATTTTCCTCGATTTCATCTTTTTTGTGTTACTTTTGTTTAACCTTGTATTGACTTTTGATGCAGGTGCCAGGTTGGCTGCTCGATTTTTGTCAAGGGTCGGAGAGTTGCCAGGGATAACATCTGTTGTTGTTGGCGGGGCTCCAGAGCCTTGTAACCCCGGTACAGCGTGAGGGTCACACAGGCTCCTGAGTTTTCCTTTTCTGGTTCAATTCCCGTGCAGTATGAGTTGTCGTCGGCGTCAGCTGATCCTTCAAAGTCACTCAGAACATGGGTTGGGCTCACCAAGTCTGCTCTTGCCATAACTGGGTGAACTTCAATTTGACTTTTTAATGTTTGTTTAGAGGTGACGTTTACTTCGACCTTCCCGACTGCAGGCCGAGCATCAGGAGTATTTTCGCCCAAATCTCCAGCCTGAGGTTGAGGGCATTTATTTCAACTGCCATAGGGTAAAGAGTTAGGGATCGCCCCTTTCTCCGACCCCACTATTTCGATTGTGTCTGTAGTGTGTTGGTTTTCGATCGTGAGATTTAGCTCTGAGAGCATTGAGTTCAGTCCGGGGTTAGAAGGAGATTTCGGCATGTTCCGTTTTTTCTCTTCGTCCGCCAAAGCCGGCGGCTCGCTGAAGAAGACCCGCCCACCCAGTCTCTGTACACTATGCTTCACAACACTTCTGTCGCCCATGCCGCCCTCCCTGACCGCCTTATCCTTCGGCGGAGTGGTCACATCGTTTTTACTTTGCCTTGCGGACAATGTTAAAATCTCTGCACTCATAGGAACATCAGGTGAGGGGGCCTGGGGACAGGGAGGTGTTAATACAGTCGGAAGGGACATCTCACCTGGATTCCTTAAGTTCTGGTCCATCAGTTGTTCCGTCGGAGAATGTTTGGCTGCAAACAGGGCTGATGAACGAACGGGAGATCGCTCCGACAAGGCTGGAGCTCCCTGGCCTTCTCGACAATATAAACCGTCTTCTTCACCCTGTTGCCGTCTAGCCGTTGCTGCCGAGACTGCTCAGACTGCAGTACTCTGCAACACTCCGCCAACGCTCCACAGCCTTTGGGGATTTTAAAGTGGGTCCACCCACTAGCACAGAAGAAATGATAGAAAGACTTTATCTTTGCCACATAGAATCAGCGACCAGCCAGCTGCTCAGACTGCAGTACTCTGCAGCACACTTGAGACTTAGAAAAGACAGGTTTTCAGAGACTTCCGAAAGCGCAGGTGGTCACTCGCTTCCTGCAGCTGAGCCAGGAGAGAGGTTCACAAAGCTGGAGCAAGAGTCAAAAATTCCCGACCTCCCGCACGTGCTCTGCAGAATATTGGGACTGTCGAAAGGTTCTGAGAGCCGGTCCGGAGAGACCTAGAAGGTGTGTAAGGGGTCAATTTAGACGGAAGGTGCTTGGCGCCAGACTGGAATCCATTTGTTTTACGCCTGCATGAAAATTCCATAGAGGCCCAAAACCAAGAGGCATTTGATGGAGAATGGGGTAGCACTGCGTAAATGCTCCTTTAAATGCATTGTGCACAACCAACTATTCCTCACTTTTTTTACGCCTTACCTTTGCCCTCCATTCTTTACAAAATCACCCCCACAGTCTTCTGTGGGCACTGCCGACTGATCTGGCCCTGACAATACTCAGCTCATCGGCACTGTCAGATGTTGCCATTCTGAAAGCAGTTCCCCTTGAAAAAGCCTCAGCCTTGCTATTGGTGACTGGCAGGGTCGAGACTCAGCAGGCGCTATGGGAAACTTCCAGAAGTGCGTGGTAATGTGCACTCTCTACAGACTTAATCATAGACGCATGGCGGGATTATGTGATATACAACAATGTGATCGACTTTCATCGCCACGCCTGTCGGTTCTATGTTGTTTCATCCACAGTTATTTTTTCGATTAGTTTTTTGCAGAAACCTTTTTACTGAAAAAAACGAATCAACATTTTTTTGTTTATTTTATTTTGGGGGTGGGGCAGCTTCCCGTCCAATATTATTTTCTCTATTTTCTCCACCCCCTACCACTTAACCCCCCCCCAAAATGTTTCAATATGTTTTTCACTGAAAGATTTTCTGCAAAGAAAAACACCGAAACATATACAGGGGATGAAACTACGTCATACCATGCTGTCACCTCCACAGAGCCCCCCATAATCCCACACAAAAGAGATCAGTTGTGAAATGCACCTCTGTTTATACCCTTACAGAATACACATTTCCCATGAAAAATGTAGCTTTTTCCCAAGGAGCAGAAAAGCCAAAGTTCACACTACAACCTTTTAGGTGGTAGATTAAGCCGCACCAGCCCTTAAGATTTTTCTCGGGCTTGTCAAAGTTCTGCAACTGCTTGCCGTCATCTTTTCCCTTCAATGGCTTCAAGGTTTGAAAAGCGAGCACTCACGCAACCTAGTCTACACATTTATTTTAGTTCACACTCTTCGTGTTGAATGGCAGGCCTTCGGAATTCAATAGTTGTGCCTGTGCTTCCCAGCATCTCATTGGTTAATCCGAAAGTTTGCAACCGACGACGAATCCCCGGCTGTTGCTGGGAATACGCTCTATCCCCTATTTGAGATTCAGCAGAGCTACTCATTTAAATAATTTTAAATAATGACATGTTTGCCCTTTGGCTGGGCAGCAGATGTCCCTGTTTCACGGCGCTGGGATTCCCTCAGAGCAGAGGCCTGGGAAAGTCTGAGCAGGCCTCGGAATCCCAAATGGGCCCGAGAGGCCTTGGCCCAGAGCCCTGCATAGTCGGTCAGTTGCAGCGAAATGACACAGAGCGCCGCCATGTGTTTCCCCTCTGCGCTCAGCAACGGTCGGAGCAGCGCGCCCATCGGCTTGCAACATTCCACGCCCATATCTCTTAGAACCCAAGGCTCGGTCTCTGCAAAGTTGGGCCTGGCCCCGGGAACATTGACCCGTTCAGAACAGCCACAGCCCACATGAGCAAATATTTCCTGAATGACAAAACATTTGTGCACACACAATAACTGACTGCTGTCGCAGGAAATGTCGCTGCCAGTGTGTTAATGGCATTTAACCAACGTGCGTGAGAGTCTTGCAGTTTTTATTTCAATGGAGCTTTTATAAATTGCTCATTACAGCATGCGTGATTTTTGACCTTTATAAAACAATATCCACGAATAGTGCCCGCTGAGAATGATGCATGCCTGTAAAAGCAAATTAGCGGGATTCCTGCACCTGAGCGTCAAAGCGCTTAGGCTTAGTGTGCCTTGTTAACTCATTAGTGACCAAGCCATGCTTGGTATTACGTAAAGATGCCACTTTGTAAGGCGTGTTACCTTGAAGTGTTATTGCCAGCCTCTTTCCCCTGCACTGGCTTCTGTCTGCAGCTGGGCTGCATCCGATCATAAATTATGGTGTTCCAGCTTTGTGATATTTTTTCAGTAGATTTTCATCACCACCGTGCTTTGCAATTCCCAGTTTGTGCAAGCCCGCAGGGTGGCCTTCATAGGCGCAGCACAGCACTAACAGCACTCCACGAAATGTAATGTGTCATCATTGCGCGCGAAAATACGCCACCACCCAGTCCTCTGATGCCCCAGCGCAGCATTCAAGCCCAACCTAAATCAGGCCGGCAGTCACATTCTAAGTGGGAGCCTTACTCTCCCAGCACACCCTGCGACATGCCTCACTTCCTGGGTCTACGACTGAAATGGACCTCATGGCTGCCACGTTCCTGTGTTTATAGGTGGGACCTAGGCAGTGACGACAGATCACCAACATGGAAGTTGGTGGCAGGAGGCTTCATAAGGTTTACGCCCCTTGGATACCGCGCTGGTTATTCAGCTTCACAGACATGCAGGCTTTATTCAGAGGAGCAAGCCCTCGCTTGAAGCAGCTGGCCCGTGCCTTGTTCCCAGGAGCAATCACCCTTATTAGTGAATTTAACACAGTATGTCCCTACGGAAATCGAAATAAAAGTCCTGAATAAAGCATAAATTTTGTACCCACAGCCACATACGATAAATTTCAAACCCGAATTGATGTGGAGTGTTTATTACGTAAAATACATCTGAGACAATACTTCAATGACAATGCTCACGATTCACCTGAGAACGAGAGTGGATTGCGCAAAAAATCATCATTTGAACCTCCAGTCAATAGTACAACACCTGAGGCTATAGTTTATGTGAAAAGAGTGTGGCATGACATTGTGGCATTGGAAAAATCTAAGAAACCTGAGAGCTACCACAACTTCAGCAATGAAGAAAAAAAGGCTACTAAAAGTTTAACCAATAACAAGGAAATAATTATTAGAAAAGCCGATAAAGGAGGAGCAGTGGTGTTGTTGGACAGATCAGCATACATTAGAGAGTGCGACAGACAACTGTACTACTCTCATTTCAGAAAAACTGGAGAAAGCATTACAACGTGAGTGGATCTCAAAACAGGAGTTTGAGTACCTCAGTGTCATCAAACCATCCATGCCTAAATTTTACATTTTACCCAAAATACATAAATCTTTGGAAAATCCTCCCCGACGCCCCATCGTATCTGGTAAAGGGTCCTTGTTAGAACCTTTATCAACATAGCAGACAAATATTTGAAACCTTACGTAGCTACTATGTACTCTTATATCCAGGACACAACAGAGGTGATAAACCTTATAGAAAATTTGAAGGTTGTACCTGAAACGCAGTTTCTTGCAAGTTTGGACATAGTTTCACTGTATACTTGTATTCCTCAGAAAGCTACATTGGAGGTACTCGAAGAAGTTCTCTTAACTAAAAGGACCACAGGAACAACACCCAACAGCTTTATTCTATGGTGCGCAGAAATGGTGCTTACAGAAAATTATTTCAGTTTCAACAAAGCTTTATACCATCAAACCCATGGAACAGCGATGGGCTCCCTAGTAGCTCCCACAGCTGCTAATTTATATGTTGAAGCATTTGAGATCAAGCACATTTACCAGAGTTCCAATCCTTACCTTGACCAAATTGTTTTATGGCGATGATTCATAGATGACATCCTAATTATTTGGGAAGGCACAGAGGATTCATTCACAGAATTTACTCATTGGATGAATCAACAAAATCAATTCTTGAAATTTACATCTACATACAGTAGGAAAGAGATCAGTTTTCTGGATATTTCCATGTGGATTGATTAAGAACAATGTGTGCTCAAAGTCAGACCCTATCACAAGCCCACCCATCGCAATGCATTATCGAACTTCAGCAGTTGCCACCCGAGGCATACCCGGGAGAATCTTCCGTTCTGACAGTTTTTGCAACTTAAACGCAATAGCACACTGAACCAAACCTTTCTATCTGAAGCGGCAGTTCTGAGCTGCAAATTATAGGACAAAGGTTATCCGAAGAAAGTAGTGAAGAGAGCCATGAAGAGAGCTAAAAACAACAATAGAGAAGCACTACTCGAATATTGGAATAAGAATGAAAAGAACACTGAGATTGTGTTTGTCAGTACCTTTAACACCAGTTCGAACGAGATCACCAAAATCATCAGACGGCACTGGAATATATTGGAAAGAGGAGAATGCGCACTACCCAAACCTTTATGTGCTTTCCGGCAGAGTACCAATTTGAAAGAGCTTTTGACCAAAAACGACATTTCACTCAAGAAAAGTACACAAACTAGGATCACTGAACAATGGGGACTACCCAAATTAACGGGACACTCACCGTGTGGAGAGTGTGTGAATTGCAAATATACGAGTAGATCCACGGTCGTTGATCTATGACTGGACAAACCATGGCGACAAACAGGCTTTACCAATTGCAACTCCACCAATATAGTATATGCCGTTTGGTGCCCATGTGCTGAGATTTATATTTGTATGACAGAGAGAAAAGCAAAACAGCGGAGCAGCGAGCATCGGAGTTGCATCAAAAATAAAGTGTTTACAGCACCCTTGGTTCCTCACTTTTTAACTATGGAACACTCAAGTGACACACTAAAATGGACCATCCTGTGGCAACAGACTAGAAACAATGACAAAGCAGAAGATGCTAGGAAATTATTTTTTAGAGAACAATGGCTTAATTTCTCACCAAAGCATCTGAAACAGGTTTGAATAAAATGATAATCTGGAATAGTTTCTAAAAATACCACAAGTGCCAGCTCATACTGCGTGTCGAATTCAGTAAGTTCTGTACGTTACATCACACACCTTGCAGCATCAGCTGCACTTGTATTGCAGCAACTCACAAGAGACACTTTAAAAAAACAACCAGTTGTCACGCTTTACATCATATGAGGTTGCTAGTTGTGTCATTCAGTTTCAATGCCCGTATCTTTTGGTGCGATATGTACCCCCCATGACACACCCACAATCAGACCCGATGTTTATTTAATGCAATGAGGCATTACAGACCTTTATTTTACTGCATCCGTAGTTGTTACATGTGGTTTATGGCGGATGATGCAGCTTGCAACGTAATTAATGGGCCGAGGATTAGCTCGGACTAGGTGTGTTTACATGGACCAGTGACGAGTCCGTGTTCCGTGATTAGAACGGATGCTAGGTGGAGGTACACGTCAACACGCTGCACGTTTATCACGTGAGGCCCCGCATGGCGTACTTTAAACACACCGCAGACATCTGCAGGAAGTAGACGGCGTGGGGAAACTCACATGCCCGCAGGTGATGCGAATAGTGACAAGGTCCGCAGGAATCTACGTCGCTCTGCAGATGCTACAGAGCACTCCAACTGGTGAGCCTACTTTTTTATACAGCGTGTCCAGAATATTGCAATCCGCATAGACAACAGAGAGGTAGTGGCCCGGCGCTCATTGTCATCTTTCTTCCCCAATCCCAGTGGAAGAATCTTGCGGCCTCGTGAGAACACACATTTCTGATTTGCAACGCGAGCCCTAGGCACACTTCAAGACCAGAATTATCTCCTCAAGTATAATTCAGGTAATTGCCAATTAGGTAATCTGTTACCCGTTTATTGTCATGAAAGAATGAACTTTGTACATTAGATGTCAAAGTTGAATACGGGTGGTTTAGAGCACCCCGTGTTTCCATCCCTAATGGTGAAGTCTTGCCATCACACGCACAGGTGGTGTGGCCTCGCCACTACACAGCAATGTGTGTACAATGATGTGACTGTTTAGAACCTTTGGTGTGCGTAGGTTTTATGTTTCACCACACTATATAATAATAATAATTAGGCTTTTATATAGCGCTACAAACCCTCAGGTATCTGAGCGCTGCTTATTATTACCCACGGTGTGTGGTGCTCATTAATCGACCTCGGAAGGATGAAAGGCTGAGTTTGGCCCCGCCGGGATTCGAACCTGCGTTAACAGGCTCTGCACGGGTGTCAAAGCGGGCGCTCTACTCGCTGTGCCACTTGACCGGCTATAAAGCGGTGATAATAGTCAGCACGATCAGTAAGAAGCATCCGCAGTTACAATTCACGTTTTAATTATAAATAGAAGACTGTTGAACAGACCTGACTGATTGTTTTATGTCTGTCTTTGTCTGTCCCTTGTTTTGACAGGTGGTTTTTTTCTCTCTCTCTCTCCCTCTTTTTGTTCTCTAATTGTAGAGAAGGTGTCGTCTATTTAGAGGACGAGAGACCCAACCGATTCCTGTGCCCAAAGGGAAATAATCTATACCTTTGTTGACACGGTAAGCCCATAGTGATGTTATTAGTAAACTCCTTGGGTATGCAGGAGGAACTGAACTTAGAATCACTAATAATCTCCTGCTTTTTGTTGTTGTTTTTCCCTCTCTCCCTTTTCTATGTCCATCAGTCCACCATTGCAAACATTTGATTGTTCACTGCGGCAACCCCTCGAAGGTCTGGCGTTGGGACTTCAAATTGCCATACTTCATTGTGACGGATAAGAATATTAGCCTAGTTTGGAACAGGCTAAAGTAAATGTTTTGAGGCTGTTTTTTGTTTTTATATACAGTTGTCTGTTGTTGGTTCCCCTGAAGAAGTCTACCGATATTTAAAAGTA
The DNA here is from genome assembly GCF_040938575.1 of Ambystoma mexicanum. Lineage (NCBI taxonomy): Eukaryota > Metazoa > Chordata > Amphibia > Caudata > Ambystomatidae > Ambystoma > Ambystoma mexicanum. The sequence continues at coordinate 1,329,636,441 of NC_090924.1, forward strand.
CTTGTCTTTTGAAGATAGATGAAACATGTTGGGTAGTATGCACTGAACAATACACAGTGTTGAGAAATGTTATTAGTTTAAAAATTAATGTCGCCTTTAGGCAGATAAAGGGCGACTATCAAGTACGGATTCTTCTAGTAAGGCATCCCCTTATGAGAATAGGTGTCTGATGCTGCCCAACCAACATTGTATTGCACTTTAGTAGCGAATTTGCACTTTACTATTGCACTGAGAAATTAATTGGTGTTTACACTGCACTATTGGTTTTAGTTTCGTATAGGAAGGGTGTGGTTTTAGCAATATATTTTGATGCATGTTTTTTACTTGCCATTATTTTTAGGATGTATTTTAAAATAGGCAAGATGCTAATATTATAAACCAGTGCCTCTGAAATGGTATGTGTGTTATACTTGTATATATCTATTTTGTTGAATTTGTTTGTCTGAGTGACTAAATAAATTACATGATTTAATATCGACTCAAGACCTATTTGGTACATGGACTGAGTTGTGTAGTAGATGGATTGAAGTAGAAGAGGAAGGAAGATTGTTGGGTTCTTTAGTTGTTGATTGTCCATTTTCTAGCTAAGGGCTGAATCGAGCGGTCTATAAATGAGCCCGATCCAGTCTCTTCTTTGTTTTTATTGCTCCCTGGTGTGCCATTTGTCGGCCTGACTCGGACCCCGACACGTGTTTAATTTTCCTTCCTGCTGTCCACACTTTCCCGATACACATCCTTACCTATTCCCAATGCTGCATTCTGCAGGCCTCGACTTCAAAGTCCGGCTCCAAACCCCTACCTCCCTCTGGCACCTCTATGCCCGATGCTTTAAGTGGGATACGAAATCGAGGGGGTTTTCGGGGGCTCTAATGTGTTGTGATGCAATATTTGGGGGTGGGCCTAGAAAAATCTTGCGCAGTCGCAAATCCCAAGTAGCTACTAAAGCTTTGAAAGAGGAGAGTGGCCCTTGTAATTAAAGGAGTGACTTACTAGAGCCAATGGAGTTTGCATGTGTGCAAAGAAAGGGCAATACTTGTGATTTAAAATATGTATTTAAATATGGTTAATGTGTGTCAAACTTTTGACCAAAAATAAATATATTGAATTAGCACCCGGGGCGGGGGCGCAGCCAATCACAGAAACCTGTAATCTCAGCCTGCATTCCATGGAACCTGCAGGCTGCCTCCCCCATCACAGGCCGCCATCATTCCCAACGGCCTTGCTCCCGTAATTTTTTTTTTTTTTAAATCCAAGCCACCTCCCCACTTACCTGACTGTTGCAGCCCACCGCCGGAGCTTCCTTTTTCCGGCCACCATGGTCATAGAAGAGGGGCTCTGTCAGGAGCCCTGCCTTCTATAACCATGGTGGCCATCTTGGTAAAGCATTTTCCTTCATTCAACGGGACACCACGCGTGTCCCGTTGAAAGAAGGTAAATACTTTTTTTCTTAGCACCCCTGTTAACCACTGGGCACCCCTGGTTAACCCCATTACCAACCGGGGGTGCTAATGGGGTTAATCCTCTGTTCCAAGGGCTGGAACGGGGGTACCGCCATAATATGAAACAGAACATCAAATCAAAAGGGGTCACCACAGTTCTTCTGAAAGATATTCATTATTCATGCATACTAATTAAAGACATTCCAATGAAAATACTTTAATGCAATATTTGGCAAAAATCAAACAATGTATTCTCCTATCATTTCCCTCTCCTGTTTGAAAAGTAAATAATTTCACATTTCTTTAACTGATGTTGTGATTCTAAACATTATTGAAGGGAACATCTACTGGTAAAGAGCAGTATTACCACTCATATTTTTTAAAGATGTTTGATGAGGGAGGTCAGATTAAGGAGCTTTGGCAGAGCCCTGGCTCAAGGGCAATATTTAGAGACTGCCAGGGCTGAGCCCTTGCTAGCCCTGGGCCACTTAAAGCCATGTACTATAGAAATAGAATAGGGGCTCCCCTTGGAACCTCAGCATCAGTTTGTCTAGCAGACATGGTCCCTCCCCACACCCCCACAAACAGAATCCATGTGTCATGAAGCATGACACATGTTTTTCCACAGTTCCCTCATCCTAAGCACCTCGTACTTTCCTCAGGGGTACGTGTCAATTTTTCAGGCTTTGCCGGATGTTAACAGCCATTAGCACCTAGGACTGGGGGGGAGTGCAGCCAATCAGGTTGGCAGAACGTGGGCTCAAATCTCTGATCTCAGCCAGTATTCCACAGAACCGCAGGCTGCCTCACATGCCACAGGCTGCCATTCGCCCCCGCCCTCCTGTAACTTAAAAAAATAAATTAAATCCCAAACCCCACCCCCACTTACCTGACTATTGGCCACTGCCGCCGCAGCTTCACTTTTCTGGCCGCCATGGTCATAGAAGTGGGGCTCCAAACACTAAAATGCAAACCCTCTTCCCACATTTATAAAATCATTTCTAGATGAACAAAATATTTTTTATTAACCTTTTAAAAAAGTACTTTAGTCGACAGAACAATGCAGATAACAAGATTGCGTAGAATAGTTAATCTCATCTACGTTTTCATTGCCCTTACCTGAGTTTTGCCGCTGAAAAAGCATTGACTGCTTCTGCATTTTGCTCTCAGTTGAAAGCATACATAGAGCCAGTAGCCTCTCTTCAGCCAATAGAGACCATACATATGTTTTAATTTACGAAAACGCTCCTCTCAGATACAATGCAAATTGGTCTTGCATAGCAAACCTCTGTCATTTGTCACATGTTTGTGCCACCTAAAATGACTATGCTTTTGTATGCTGCTGCCGCCCTGCAACATGGGGTTGGGCAACATGTTTGTGCCACCTAAACCGACTTTCTGCATTTGTATGCTGCGGCCGACCTGCAACATGGGGTTAGGCAACATGTATGTTTTTGTATATTTTTACAAGCACTTATGTAACTAAGTAAGCCTTCTGTAACAGTGCTGCGATGCCCGAGGGCCCCCTTGTGACTGTCTTTTTTTAATATAATGGTTTTGTAGCTTCATAAATGCAAAAAATAAAATTTAAATAAATTTGGTGGCAACTGTAACCAGTATCCTGACCGTGGCCCAGGCATTTGGAAACAGCAATCATGTCTTTGCATGGTGAATGTGTTGCAAAAAGATTATGCACGAGCCAATGCAACATTACGGCCTAGTGAACCACGAGTGAGATTGTATTAGTTGTGTACACTGCACATGTAATCACTTCTGGGGCTCCCAATGTTGTCAGATAAGACACACTGAGAATACATGTTTGTGCAGGATCACACTTACTGTGAGGTGCAGACCAGATGGTCACTAGCATAGCTCAAGGCACTGTGTAAGCAAACAGGACCCATGCGCCTCTGCGGGTTGAAGAGTGTTTGCCCCAGCCCCTCAATTCCCAAAGCATTTATTATTGATGGCAATTGAGCCCGCGCGGGTCCATATAACCCAGGGTTTATGGATGTCGGCCCTGGGAGTTTACATTGTTGCAGAGACTATGATCTTTGGATGTCATACAATCTTTTCAAATGTTTAGAGGCAAAAATAAATGTGGCATTAAAATGACTCTTGTAAACAATCTAAACTATAAAAGCTTTTCTATATTTATGATCTGCAAAACACTTCTTAAAAAAAAGAAGGTTAAAACTAAAACCACATTTAAAATAAAAAACAAACAAAACAAAAATAGGTTCTAATTTTAGAGGCCCTGCAAGGCAGATATATGTTGTAAAAAGCAAGGTGCTAGCCATTTACGCCTTAACTTTATGCTCAAGGATATTTTACAGACATTTGGAGGCAGAGAAAGGGCACAAAATGGAATTAACATTTCCGCTATGCTTTCCTTCTCCGACATCAAAGACCACGTAGTTTAACGCCAGCAGGTATTTTCATGCTGCCCTTAAAATAGATTCCTGTGAAACACACCTGCATTCAGCACCTGCTAAAAAGCAAGCAGATTCCATAGGAAGCTATTGTAAATGCTGTCTTCAAAGTAATATGCAAAAGGCCTTTACATTTGTTTTTGAAATAAGGCCAAAAACATGTACGTTTAAAAGGGGATTCCAGCTGTTTTCCCGTCCCTTTTGTGAAAGTAAAAAAATGGCAACGCCCCACCCCTCCCCCCACGGACCATACAGCAGACACATGCTGATGCTGGCGGTCGCTTGCATGCAATTAACAGTTTTTGAAAAATAATCCCCTAAAGGTTGAAAAGTGACTAATTCTGAGCATGTGCAATGTTACTTTATATGACTCCGACAATTGGGTGTCTACTAAACTTTAGATTTTGTAATAGAGAAGAGTTTATTAAATTATTTGAATTTTCATGTTTAGAACAGGGGTTAGGATAATGGCCTCTTTTTTAGTAGGATTCAGAGAGCTGCTTTTATAAATTGAAGGGGTGTTTCATGGAAGATAAAATGCCTATACAAGAGCTTTAGTCTGGATTCTTACGGACAATATGGAGTTTAAAAGATGTATCTTTCGGAATAATTGGCCCTGTGAGAATCCTCTGGGACTGCATGTACTGTGGGGGATGTAGTGTCTGGGTATCATTCACAGACCCGAACATTAGAGCACGCCTCTGGGGGAGAAGAGATGTGAAGGCAGAAGCTCTGGTGGAAGTATATCTAGATCGTGCCGCGATACACTGCCATACGCATGATACATGGTCTACCCTGGAGGCATGAGAAACTGTACTAGCTGGGCAAGGCTACCGCCTCCTGATACATCTGGATCTTAGTCATCCGACTTACGATGCACTACAAGATCTGAATCAAAGAGATCTCGAACAGATCCTTCAGCTGAAAGTACTACAAATGATGTCCGACTTCACTAAGGAGAAATTCTACAATCACATCCATTTCGCTAAGCCGACTAAGCCACTTGCAAATTGAATTACTCCATATCCAAAGTGTCTGTAAAAAGCTTCCTGGAGTATAAGCAGGCAAACGACTGGGTAGCCTTCATCAGAGGTTTTGACATATGTCTGCAAGAGATTGGTCCCTGCCTGGTTTCTACTCTGTTGCACAAAAGGATGTACCCAGTAAAAGGGTCAGGAAAGGAAGAGGCCTGCTGACTTTAATCCAAAGCAATTTATTCAGAACGGTACAGCTTTTGGAGGATTTAGAATATGGATGCCTCACTCTAGATTTGTGCCCTTTTAAAAAGGCTGGGGACCCCTGGATTTTAGTCAATGTATACTTACATTCATCGATGGAGGCTGAGAACATACGGGAGGGCATATGGGAGCATATGGAAGGGCGGCTAACTCTAGAATTTATATGAAACACATAGGGACAAAATTCACCTTTTTATGAGAGATTTGAACACAAAAATCTCAGGCTCCAGATCAGAGTGCCTAGAACTGTATGAAAGCCTGAAGCCTGTCTCCCACTTCAATGTCAACAGGGATGGCAGAGGTAATCTGCTAGAGAACTTTATGAATAGATGCGCTCTTACTGAACTGAACAGCGGTTTCCGGTAGACACTCCACCACACCACACCTTTATTACTGGCAAATATATTTCAATAATTGATTACATTTTATCATCTATATACATTGTTTTACTGTTTTTCAGGCTATTGACAGACTTGAAAGTGACCATAACTCTCTTGTTTGCTTCATGGAATTCTCAACTACACATCACCTGATTGAAACTCGGCTATAAACAAACAAAAACATGTGCCACATTGAATGCATCTGGAAAGGTGGTTGATGATAGTGATTATTTCTCGAAATGTGAAATTTTACGACATGACATTTTTGTCGCATATGTATATAACAAGAGACCTGAGCTCATAAAGAAATGTTCCACCTTATGCAGTTATTTATAACCAGTATATAAACAATCACGAACTCCAAGCATAATACCTGGTTTGATCGTAATTGACGACAGGTAAAATTGTTCCTATACAACGTTCCTATACAATCGTTCCTATACAACAACCTGAACTCCAACAATATTTGTAAGACTAGGAAAGCACAACAAAAAACAAAAAAGCGATTACAAAAAGCTAATTAAGAAAATAAAAAAAGAGCGTAAACAAAAACAATGGGATACGGTTTTGCACACAGTGAGAGACAAGGACACCTGACTATTTTGGCAATTAGTGGCCAAAGGAACAAAAGTGGGTTTCGCAGTTCCAGAAAGTACTCTTTGTCTCCGGCACTATAAAAATATTTAGCACAAATTATCTGATCCAGGCATACCACCGACACTTGCCGAAATTCAAACAAGATTTAAAGTGTTGAGGAGGGCAAAGGCCCAGGCCCCAATAGAATGGAACCAGAGATGTCTTGCACCTCTGGACTGGTGGTACGGCATTTTGCTGCAGATTTTTAGTGCACTTCTGAAGGCGAGCATGCTCCCGGGTTCTTGTTCACATAGCATCATAGTGCAAATATTTTAAAAGGGGGACCCTGCAGACTCGAGTTGCTCTAGACCTATACCACTTCTGGAAATCTCAGGGTAGATTTTCTCATGCTGGAATGCTAGTAGACTTGAGGAATGAATACACTCCTCAAATATTATTCCAAGCAATCAAGCTGTTTTTCAGCCCGGATGCTCACCTATCGATCAGTGTATGCTATTGGCCGCTTTAGTTGACAAATGCACTAGGAAACAAGGGATGAATGGAGGATATCGCAGCAGGGGCAACGCGCTGGTCTTGGAAGTAAGACCACGCAGAGCAACAAAGCTTTGAATCCCGGATCCGAGCTTCTAAACCAAACTTAATTATGGTATTAGGTGCGTTATAAAAAAGCAATTCAATAAATAAATGAGTTTATATGTAGCCTCTATTTATTTAAAATATGAATTTTACATGGTGGACATTAACACTCGGGATCCCAGAGAGCCTCCTTAAACCAATCCAACTTATATACAAAACATCTTCTTTGGCGGTAATGTGGCGATCAAGCTTTCCGGCCACCTTTGACTCAGACATGGCTCCCCACTAGCTCCTTTATTATTTGTATTAACGCCGGCAGACTTTGAGTCCTTCTTTATTAATCAGAGACATATCACTCTTTATTGTATGCTGATGACACTATCTTGCTGATTTTAACTCGGTTAGGCCTACAAAGAAGGTTTAATTGGCATCAGCCTACTTTAAATCACTAAAGCTAAAACTGAACATCAGAAAAACCAAAATGCTACCATTTGGTAGGAAAAGATCCTTATTCAAATGGTCTGTAGATGAAAACCAACATTGAGGTGGTAAAACAATACACATATCTGGGTATCACCTTTTCATATAACGGGTCCTGGATAGCACCCAACTGAGAATAAGGAATTTACTAAACCCAAGTCTGGGGGGATTGCAGCAGTTTTATTATAAACACAGTGTTTAAGTTCTTATGAGATGAATTGAGGTATTCAAAGCTAAAATCTCGACTGCCCTGGACCCCTGGAAACAATTAAAAATCGTTTCTTAAGATCTATTTTGGGCCTCCCGAACTCTACCCTGGTCTGTGCTCTAAAGCTGATGCTGGGTTTCCCCCTCTGGCCTCTCAGTACGCTGCCGCTGCACTCAGATATCTTGTTAAGAAATCGGTGGCTGGGTACCCAAATCATAATGTTAAAAATGCAGTAAATGAATTCACCAAAGAGTACTGAATAAACCTCTCTGGTTGGTGGTCCCATATTTTAATGCTCTGTGAGAGATAGGATATTCACAATCTGATAACCCAATAAATTGCTACAGAAGCAGATTGGCACTTAAATGATTGGCACTCTGCAAATAAGCTCACCTCTTTAAAATTTTGGATGCCAATAAGACCCTTTAGACTCTAAAGATTTCCTAAGCTTTGTACTCTCCCCAAGGCTTAGGTATCTTTTAACCCATACGCGACTGAATTCTCTCCCAACGAGCGACAAATCAATGCCCAATAAGTCAAGCCAGGTGGCTGATAAGCGCTGCGATTGCGAATTTGGAGGAAGAGGTGATCTACCTCATTTTTTACTGCTATGCACCAGTCATTTGTTTTTAAGGAAAAGACTAATTAGGCCACATCTCCTAAAATTTGAAATAAAGACGAGAAGGGATGCTCTAAAGACGATCTTACTAGTCCACGACGCTACGTTTAGCTATAACGTGCCTCGCTTTATTGATGCTGTAATATGTTTGAAATCTAATAAGAGTACTAATGGCCATAAACAGGCTAGTGGATTATGCTTTGACCAAAGTATATTTATAAAATGTGTGAACTTGTGTAACTCAATTTATTTTCAACTGCAACAGATTCATACATATTTTGTACTGTTAGTTATTACAATGGGCCTCATTACGACCCAGGCGGTAAGTTACCGCCTGGGCCGTGACTTTACCACCATGGCGTAAACTACGTTTACGCCATGGTGGTTGGCGGACTTACCGCCCCATTCCGAGGTCGGCGGGGCGGTAAGTCCCCAATCCCCATTTACCCTTCCCCATTCCCATTTTTGCCCCATAGGGCATAATGGGAGTGGGGAAGGCGTTAATTACGCCACCGTAAATTACGGTGGCGTAATTAACTCCATGGTCCCTTAGCGCCATGGATTTTAACACCTGCTAAAAGCAGGTGTTAAAAGCGCCATGGCGCTAAGGGACCTCGTAGTTGGCGGTAAGGGGTCGGCGCAGCTAACGCTGGCGTTAACCCCTTACCGCCAGGGTCGTAATGAGGCCCAATGTCTGCAGCCGAATAAAATGTGTTGTTGTTGTGGAATAGACCCGAACCTGATTGTCTGGTTCCCTTTGTTCAGCTGCATCATGAAGTCCATGCCAGCAGTATTTTACTATGTACTAATAGGCCCCTGGCCATACACAAACCACCGGCAGAGTAGCAATGGAGCCATGATCTGGAGAATGATGTGGTGGGAAGCATAGCTGACTGTGATTGGTTGGCTGAAATCCAGAGACGTATAAGGACTTGTGGCTGTGACAACAGTCTCTGCCCTGTCGCCTGTTTGCCCAGTGATGCATAGCACTCACTAATGAAGGAGAGTTTTCCTTGCCCGAGAAATAGAACATGGGTCATGCGGATATTAGTCACCAGATCGGGACATGTGTGTGGAAAGATTTGCTGCAGACAAGCACATGTGTCACATGGGTGGGCCACGCGGATTTGCCATAGCATGTTCTATTAGGAAGCTCATTGTTAGTGCAACTGACTAATCGCATTCTGATGGGTCCTCTGGATGCAATTTAAACATATGCAAGGCAGATGGGAGAAGGAAGGGGTAAAAGGAAGGGAAAACTCCCTTTTATTCTTTCATTTTCCCCTCCATCTCATTGAAAACAATATGCTGCTTGCAAATACGGTTTGCAGGCAGTGTTGACTAACGGTTCCTACCTAAACTGTCTGGTTTTGATCAGGTGAAAACCAAGGCGGATCGCATAGGAATCCATTAGTTTTACACCTAGATGAAAATGCAGGCATAAAAAAAACACAAAATGGAGGAGGAACGCATGGCAGAGGTTTTATCACAGCTCAATGGCCCGTGCCCACCTTGCCACTGCATTGAAATGAGCCAGAGAAGTAAATCAAGGCATACACGCATTGCACTTTGTTTTTACAGCCTCTTGTACCACGCCTCTCAATTTATAGTGATGATGTAAATGTATTTTACTGACTTTCAGTATGAAACTTGTTATGGGAAATCATTTATAAATCCAGAGAGTTCTGTGCTCTGGGACTCATTTCTGGCCCAGGGACACTGCCAGTTTCTCTGTCCATTTCTGCACAATGTATGGAAATAAACAGACTCAGTTGCTGCTGCTGCCTGCATTGCCTTTGAGAGTTTCAACAATAAGAACTCGGAGCTGCACCAGGCGTCTCAGAAGGATGACATTTTGAGTCGCTTTGATCTCCTCTCTGTGTCTGCTAGATCCTGGAGGAAACACATTTGGTAGCACTTGGGGTCAGTAAGCATTTTATGTAATTCAGAGGACAGCGTCAACATAATGGGCATAGAAGCTTCTCAAGGTGGTCCTTTCAAAATAAAAGAAAACACTTTAATACAATAACAGGGGGTTCAAGACAGTATGATTCGAATGCAATACAAAAGGCCAGAAAACCTATAAAATATTATTGTGAATGAGCTCAGAATTACTGTCCAGTTGAAGTCTTAATTTCAATAAAAACAAGCAAGCAAGGATGAGCCATGCAAGGGAATAAATTAACCAAAAGGACAGAGCTAACCAAAGTGGCATCATACATCTGATGATATTACAGGGCAGAGGTGCATCGAGACTGGCACATCAGGGAGACCGAAGACTTCAACGGAAGGGGAAGGCGGAGTAAAAATCAGAGCCTGTTTGGGGTCTGACAAGACTTGCTTGGGTATTTCTCCCCATGTGAATATTGATTTCATTTAATTGGGTGGCACCTGATTCAGGGCGACTTTCCAACCCACCCTGAACAAGATCCGCCCAAATTGAATGTTTTAGGTTGAAAGAACAGCAATCATGCGCCCACTCTCTGGGACAAGATGCAAGCTGGTTTGGAAGTACAGTTTGTTTAACTAGTCCTTTCAAACTGAACATTGAGATAGTGAACCCACTACTCAAATTACCCAAGAGTGCACATGGGCCACAGTACAATAATTCTGTTTTATCAAACAGTCATCAGTGAACTCAATCTGTAATGACAGCTTTTCACTATAACATTCCCAACATAATATGCAAATATGTCACCCACGCTAAGTAGGCAGTCTCCCCTTTTTAAAACAACAGGCAGGGCGCTGTTCAGAATAAGAGTTCAAATCATAAAAATCATACACACATTAAAATATATTCTCCAACTCAATTATATATCCTAGCTACTAACTCAATGGTGCTTCTCCATACTCACTGAAATGTTGAATTTTTCAACAAATAGATGTCAATTCGCTCTTGATTCTTAATGACTCAGACCCCTCATCAACAACCTCTGGTTGATTGGTTTGCCAGGGTAATATAATGTTATCACTTTATTGACTGTGGCATTCACACCACATCACATCTCTAAAGTGCCACTCTCATTCTGTGTGACCCATAGATACCTGATATCACAAATTTCAGATAGTGACCATCCTCAATGTTCCCTCAAGAAGGTATTATGTTATTGATTCAGATTCACCCCAGCACCTGCACTTGTTCACAGTGTTATGCCATCTGCTGAACCACTCAAAGTTATACATAACAGAAAAAACGACATTCATAACACAGGCCAAGAGAGTAAGTAGGGAAGGAAAGGGTTGACACAGTAACTGGCTGATTTGGGGTTTCCCGTCATGGGCCCCATGTGTTTAACAGTTTGATGAACAACGAAATGTAGCAAGCATCAGAGTCTGTAAGGAAACTAACTCCAAAATATAACATGTCTGTTAATAATTAGATAAGAGGAAGAAGAAACACTAAGGCACACCTATTTAGTTTGTAGATTGCGATAAATTGAGGAAACAACCTAACTCGGTTTGAAAGGAGTTGAAAAGAATTTGAGGTGCGGGGGAGAAAGGATCAACCTTGGCATCTAGGTTGGATATCACAAGAACAAAGAGGTGGGTGTTCCTAAAAGTGTTATCTAGGAACTCCCGTACCCTACACACTATCCAGTATCTGAAAACAGGTCAGTAATTTGATCAAGTAATCAAAGGTTCTTTTATGCAATTTAGTATAAACACTTAGTAAACAAGAACATTTTCCATATGACCATTTTTGTAGAACATAGAAATCATCCTTTTTTATTGTACAATGTTCAGGCCCAACGCGTTTCGAGTTTACACTCTTCTTCAAGGGCAATATCACAATTCTTTCAAAACATTTCTAAAAAGAATAGAACAAGGTACAATTTAGCATATTATTTTTTTTTACTTGATTGCTGCTAAAGGGTTTTGATAATTACTATTTGCTCAAATGAATTAAGTATAACAAGTTCTCTCACAACTGTCTAAACCAATGTTGGAAATGAAGTAATGGAAGTGGAGATTACAAAACTATGTTTGTTGATTTTGATTGAAAAATTGGGCTCCCCTATGTAGGGAAGCATAGTTAACAAACAATATGCTAAATTGTACCTTTTTCTATTCTTTTTAGAAATGTTTTGAAAGAATTGTGATATTGCCCCTGAAGAAGAGTGTAAACTCGAAACGCGTTGGGCCTAAACATTGTACAATAATAAAGGACGATTTCTATGTTCTACAAAAATGGTCATATGGAAAATGTTCTTGTTTACTAAGTGTTTATACTAAATTGCATAAAAGAACCTTTGATTACTTTATCAAATTACTGATCTGTTTTCAGATACTGGATAGTGTGCAGGGGATGGGAGTTCCCAGATAACACTTTTAGGAACACCCACCTCTTTGATCTGTTAATAATTAGATGCCACCTCCTACTCATGGAAACAAAGGACATTCACTGATCCCAAAGCACCAGCAGAAACCAGCAGACAGAAGCCTACTCCCAGATCTCCGAGCCTGTCCTACTCCACTGCGTCACCATAGTACTTCTAACATCTGAAGGCCTCTGTAGTGGGGTGGACAGGAAACACACTAATGACGCCTCAAAAAGTTCAAGGACTCTAAATGGGTTCTACTTGTCTATGAACAATGCAGAGTGAAGAAATGTGCACAGGATTGGCCTAGCCAGGTCAGCCAGGGGAACAACAGAGAAACAGCCTACCCCGCCAGCTGCTCCGCTCCATGGTCTTTGTTGGGAAATTCCTGAAAGCAGCTGCTGCTGTTTACGGGCTGGGCTCTTCCTTCCTTCCCTGAACCGCAAGGAAACAGGCTGCCCTGCCAGAGGCTTCACTCCAAAATATTTTACTTTTTAATATTATTTTAATCAGCCTACCCCCAATTTCGTTTTTGGGGTAGACTCCTTACGATAGTGATTTAATTTGGCAGCACCCTTTTATCACATTTTGACATGTGTATAGGCGTTAATAACATTGCACACTTACTTATTCTCAAGGTATGTTTTGAGAAAACTAGTGCCAAATAAGTAGCAGATGGTGCAATGTACAGCACATTGAGCAAGTGACATCGTCCAAAGAAGTACCTGCATGTTAATAGTGTGGTTGTGATGTATTGTGTGATTTTCTTTCTCAGATGATTGTTCATAATGCATGTCCAGCTTCATTGTGCCATAATGTCATGTAAGCCTGAGTCACACTCTGGTTTGAAAGTCTTTCATGTGTTAGTGGGCAGTCAGAAGAGAGATCTTTGGCAATTAGCTGGAGATTGTGTGCCCAGAATTTGTGCTCTGGCATAAGATAACCTGACATAACATCACTTAGTCTAACATCACATGATATAGCATAAGGTTTTATAGTGACACTTTTGGCTGTAACAATTTATTGAGAGGCCATCCTCAACACACGGATTTCCTTCCCTCCCCAATCTAGGTGTCACACAATAAACAGTGTGATGGTATTTCTTTGATCAGACATATTTCGGATTCATGTAATACCCCTTGTGTTGTTCCCCATGAGCTACCAATGAGCCAAGAACCAGGCTGGTGTAGAGGAAATATATTTGAGTTAATTGAATGATGAATAATGGAGATCACACTAAAACGACACGTGCCACTTTCTTCGTGGCTCACAATTAAACTTCTAGTTAAACAAATAAATCACACCAGTTGGTTGGGAAAAACACAAATCTCAATTCTTTGCTTTCTACATATTTCACTTGAAAAATAATCATGTGCAATGCTATGCAATCTCAATGTTCTTGCATGCGTAAAAGGCTAGCAGTTTAGTTTACAGATTTGTACAAATGCATATTTCAATTATTTTTTCACCCACACTTTTGCTTTGAAATAAACACAGGGTAATTCAACAGTTTGTTCTTCAGACACCCCTCACTTTGGTCTGGGTCAGAAGGAAACATTGGGATGGTTTCTGAATTGTGTAATTCAGACCCCCTCTACTTAAATGCCTGTGTTGTCGAAGCAGTACAGAACAAATTGGGATGATTTGAGAATTTTGGATTTCAGACCCCCCTTCAGCTAAAGGCCTGTGTTGGGGAAGCTGGCCCTATAGGATTATCCAATTAAATCACAATCTATTGTTTTCAGCGCACAGTGGGAATGAACTTTGTTAATTTTGAACGTTAACAAAAATCACCCGGTGGTGTTCTGCCAAAGGGAATTAATTAAATTAATTTTGTTAGTGAAATAGGTGAAGGATCTACACACGTCTGCATCCCCATCTATTATAAAGGAAACGGATTTAAGGCAAGCAGTCTCCCCCACCTTTTGGTTTCAAATGGCGCAATTCCACTTACTTTTGAAACCGCTGTTTAATATTTAGGAAAGCCAGCTGCATTTCAGGACCCCTTTGGAGGACAGGGCAGGGGTCTGGTCACTCCACTTTCAAGGATGGTCCCCAGCTCTTCACCATAGGGTCCAATTAGCTTTTAGGCCTCCCCAGCAATAGACAGCTCTACCCAGATGCAATTTCAGCAAATCTCCCTTTGGTGTTTCCTTGTTGTTGTGAGATGATAATTTTCAGCAGTTCTCTCCCTTCTCCCATAGTGCTTCCAGATTGTATACCAGTGATAACACCATCAAGATTTCAGTTTTTGGACAGTGCCTTGCAAGAATTCCCACAAACAGGATTGGACAGTCACCTGTCTGTCTCCTCCAAAATCCAGTCTCTCTCTAAGGATTGGTTTAGGAGTCTGGAGCAGACATATGGCAACTCCCATTTGAAATCCCCATTTGATTCAATGTCAAATTTTTGGCAAAAACTAGATGTTTGCAAAACTTCATAATTTACTAGTAACTGCCATAATGTATATATATATATATATATATATATATATATATATATATATATTATATATATATATATATATATATATATTCCGCTTCAGCTAATCATGGGGAATTGAATAAAATAGCAGTCGGGTCCACACTATGTTGCACAGGCATTTGCCAATTTTCTGCATTTTTTTAGAAAAGCTTAATAGTTAGGAGGATGCAATTTACTCCCCAAATTCCTAATTTTATGCTCCACCAGCATGCCAATTCTAAAATTCAGGACTTGTTCAGCGCAGCCAGGAACACCTTTTAGCTGGCCATTAGAATTCCCTAAGTCGCAGGTGGATGAAACAAAATTGCCTGGACATTATCTAAACAATTACACAGAATAAAGGCAGTACAATTTATGGTTCCTGAGAAATTGCAACAATTGTGATAGTCCATTTAAACTAATGTGAAATCTTCATAATTCTGCACATTTTCTCTCCTTTTTTCGGGCCATTTGCCATTCTGCTGTTTGAACTTGATTGGCTTCCAGTCGTAAATACATGGAATGCACCGGCCAAACAGAAATCCCCGTGTCAAATAATGAGCCAAACTGTCCCTGTGATATCACAAGGCCCTGCTGCCATTTGGCATCCTGTCCTCTTATCTGAAGGGGACCACCATTTTGATCAGGAATGATTCTATTTTCCTGAATGCAGTCCCCCAACATTCCAATCATAAAATGGCTACTCCATTTGCCCCCACACTTTATTGCAGTTGTAAACAGCTGCGATGCAAGCCATGCTTTCAGTGGGGAACCCATCTGTGCAGTGTTCCCAACAACCAGCCAAAATGGTCTGCCTCAGGACAGAATAAAATCTTCATATGACCCATGGAACAAAGTGTTTCTATTCACTTGTTGCCGGTATTTTGTGTGTGAAGCATAATATACATTACATCTCATTTAGCACACACTAAATTCTTCTCCCTGACATATTTATGTGAGCAGGGGAACATTTTTCTCATGTCTTGCTTTCAAACAGCAAACACACATGTAAAGTCATTTTCATGTCAATATGTGCAAATCCTGCTTTTCATGTGAAAGGGGCCTTTGATTTTCTTCCACCACCATGAATTAAAAGGTTGCTTTTCCTTTTGTATTGACAGATGGGCCTTTTTCACATTGGGCTTACTTGTCTTACTTTCAGAAACCCCCAGAGTATGCCTTAATAGGCCCATTTTCAGTGTGAAGGTTCTTTTATGAAGGCCGACAGGTAATTTTCTTTCAGTGGGCTCTTCAGTTCCATTGGTTTAAAGCCTTTGATTACACCCCACAGGGCAAGGTATGTCAACAACATCCAACTATATTTTATTCTGGTGGGAACATCCATTTTAGCTCTCCTGGTGAGGTCTTGGTCACTATAATTACCTTTGCTACAAAATGTCCTCCATTTGACCTATCAGGGCTCATGGAATGTTAAGGAAGTGGTTGCAGAGGGGTTGGAGAGAGAGCAGCTGTGACAGCCTGTCCTGTATTTAGGATCTCCATAGGCTATATACATGTCTTAATGTATATATACTCTCTGAGAGAAAATAAAACCAATTACTTTTAATATAGGTTGTTTTAATCCTGTTTTCTGCCATCAGCTTTGCCCTGCTCATTATATCAGCACTCACCAGTTCCTGAGAAGATTTTTACATGGGGTAAAGTGTGTGGCTTCCCTGCCTCCTATCTCCATTTCAATCTGACTACAGTTATGGAGAGGTAAGGGTTATTTTTTAGGTTTGTAAATGTTCCAATCTCTGACATTCTGAATGGACTTCCTGATGAGAAAAGCACCATTTGATTTGGCTTCATGTCATGTGATTAGGGAGAGAAAGGCTGCTCTCAGAGGACACTCTCTCTCTCTTTCTCTCTCCTCCCCTCTCTGGCTCAGGGGAGATAAGAAATGTAAAGACAAAAGCTGCAGCCAAGTTATTTAGGAATACAGACTTCAGTACAAACCCTTTTTATACAAGGTATGAACATTCCTTGGAGATTTCTATAAATGAAAGGCTGGTAGAGACTTGATTATGCTTGTGAAAGTTAAGGAATATTTTGGTTTGCAGGACAACTGTACCTCTATCCCCAGCACTGTGATGTACATTGGGTTTGAATTGTGTTTGTCTTTTGAGCCCACTCACAACCCTTCAGTGTCAGCTGTATAAACTACATTAACAGTGTTAATGTTTTCATGGGGCTGCCTGCGCTGTCTCTCATACGTTTTTCTAAATGGATTTCCTGACTCCCTTCTGGCAACAGGGAGTATGTATATGGTGACTGATTTTTTAACTGTGCATGCTGGAATTGCATTCCCATTTTTAAAAACAGCCTGAGGAAGGGTCACTTTTATAGGGAATAATGCACTGCAAAGTAACTCCTTGCTTTCCTGATCCCTGAATCCGAAAGAGACTGGTATTTGAATCCTGAATGTTTCTTCAAATCTAGAGTCCTGGAGCACAAGTGGCAAGAATCGCATCTCAGATCACTGAAGCTGCTCCGTGAACTTCAATGTGCGCTTAGTGCAGGAGAGTGGATGTATTTTAGTCAGACTGATACTTCCATGATCCCTATCTGTGTTTCTCAGAGTATTATCCCGCTGAGGAGGGGACAGAGTATTATGTAAAAGAACCACTGTTATACCTGTGCATGCACAATGTATTCAGAGTCATCCATGTGCAACAGTGTGCACGCTGTAAATTACACTTAATATGGAGGGGTCAATTATTTGTATTGATTGTGTTTTCCACACCGTATCATTCCAGAGGTTTGGTAGTGCTCTCAGAGTTTATTAAACAAATTCAGGCTATTATTCCTGGTACCTCTGCAATCATATGTGAGAGTTGAAGGACCGGTTACACTATCAACACATCTCGACACACAACTCAAGCAATACAATAGCAACCAAACAAAACAGGTTGTCACAATGATACAACACGTCAAGATATATGTGGCAACATTCAATTCCCCATAGAAACACACTAAGTACAGATACACCAACATCACTCTTCACACTCTAACTAAACACTACTTTTCCAGACACCACAGACCACCCCACAAACAATGTAAATGACCAATGTAAAGAACACATAGGTCATCATTACAAGTCTGGCGGTATCCCACCGGGAAACCTACAGGGATACCACCAGGTGGTAATACCATTCCTGCCAGTTGGTCTGTAGGAATTACTGGCAGATTACAAGTGCTGGGAAGGGTTGTTAATCCCCATTTCATGGAGTACTTTAGGATTCCATGGGGCGGAGTTTTTTGCCGGTGGGTGCCTGAATTAACTCCGGCTGCTGGCTGGATGTAAATCAGGCGCCCCATCGGCAAACTTTGTAGTTGTAGTTATTACTGGCACTTTATTTCCGCCCAGGAAAACTCATAATGAGACCCATTTGCTACTATTGCAGATAACTCTCAAAATATGCAAAACATACACACCACACAGAGCCTTTCCTTTTTGTTTATTCCACATACATATTACAACAAAGCAAATCTGCCCTGTTCCCTGTACTCCTACGTTATTCCCGAATCCTGAAGTGCCAAGAGACTGTGTAAATAGTAGAAGTGATGTCGTCAATGACATTCGTGATGTCATCTTTGATGTCCTGGGTGTTAATCTTAGCAGTGCACGGTGGAGGCGCGAGTTATGGTTACTTAGCTACCATAACTGGCAAATGGTTGTTTTCAATTTTACTTGTAACCATAATGTCCCTTTAATAAAGTTTTTTCAGTGAATTTCATGGGATTTTACCAGTGCATACTATTTTCATACAACTTACTAACATCATACTTACCCAATATAGCAATATTTCTGTCTAGTTTAAAAAGTTTCACCTTAAAACTTTCCTGCTTCGTGGACAGTTCGGAACTGCGATTTCTACTGATCTAGGAACTTTCAACTTCAAAATTTCCCTTGCACAGCTCCAACACCTATTCCTACTCATTATCCATTAACAATCTACTAGACACTAAATACTTGGAAGAATTTTTGCAAAACTTCTATTTATCTTAAAAATGTCATCAGCTAATGCCATCCCTCCTCTGCAAGAGCCACCACCAGCTGGAGGACCTTCACAACATAAAAAGCACAGTACGTCCAAAGACAATCAAGAGGAACAAGAAAATGAGGTAGAGGAAGTACCTACCGCTTGCAGCCAGAGAGAATCATGGGTCTGGCAGTTCTTTACCACTGTTCTGAATGTACCAACGACTAAAGCTACCAAAGAGAAATGCACTGAGTGCAACTCAGTCGCGGACTACCCGGACAGTACTCCTACGGGACAATCTCCATTTGCTGTCGCACCGAATCCAATGACCGCAATGCTCTCAGAACGGTTGTATCTTTCTTGGCAAGTAGGAGGCTGTCTTCCTCCAACTCATCTTCCACAACCAATACGGTAACCACACAACCTACTTCTGTGGGACACAAAATCCTACCAGCTACCTTGCAAGCAATAAAAGAGGATATTTATCCATATTTTCCGAAGATAACAGACCTCTGTATATACTACAACACAACATTCTGCAGAGGGAAGCAATTTCAAGGAGCATGAGAAACACTACCCCTAGCCTAGAAGGAACACACACGCAACATCTTCTCCTGTCCACCTGCCTCTCCATATTAGTGCTTGGTGCCTCTTCCCTCATTTCCCTCCCCATCTTTCGTTCTAAGCTCTCCTGCCCCAAATAAATGCATCAAAAAACAACAAAAGAAATGTTACTTTAGGAACCACCTTTCACAGTTAAAAAATAGAACTAAAGGAAAAACGTCTAGACTCCATCTACTTTATATTTCTCAGTAAAGTACATAGACTCAATAAGATTTTCCAACATTTTCATTAGCATTTTGTGTTATGCTAATGGGAATATTGTGGCGTTCATCCACCATTCCAGGGACTGGAACGGTGGTTAACGGCCCGGCAGCCCAAGTTATCAGCCCAAGTGAAGCAAGGGTGGATAACGAGGTCTCCGGACCATTAACCCACATTCCAGCCCCTGCAATGGGGGTGGAGGCCCTTAGCAACTTGGGTTCCCAAAATGGGAACCCGCAGTGTTATAAAAAGGATTTTTCTTCCTACTCTGGGAAGCGCATCCCAGTGTAGGAAGGAAAATCCTTTTCCTAGATGGCCACCATGGAGAGGGAAGGCAGGGCTCCATACAGGGCCCCTTTTTGCTTTCTATGGCAGCTGCAGAAGGCAAAGAGAGAACCCTATGGCCATATTACCACAAGCACATTTTTCTTCCCTTTCAAACCTATCTCACTTTCGAATAACTTTACCACAAAGCCGGTCCCAGGTGGACATGACCACTTTAACCCCATTTGCTGTCCCTCGTGATCATGACCTTATTCCATGACCCGGACAATCTGCCCACTGCTCATGGCCACAGGCTACACCACAGTTACCAAAGGTATATCACAATTTTGTGTACCTACATTATGACACTTGTCAAAAAATAAAACACAGGCACATTTGCAAAACCATGCTTTAAGCTCCTTCCCAATGCGCCTTACACGAGTTTGCTTGAAACCCACCAATGTTTTGTTTTTTCAAAAGTGTCAAATGTATGCACATACAATAATCATATAACTTAGCTCCCACTTGACAAAATCCATTCATACTTTACACAAACTTTCAAGGTTGGATCTATAATGTTTCTGAAAACATGTGTCCACTTTCGTCAAACAGCAACAAAGTTATAACCCATCTAAAAATGTTGAGACCCCGTTCTAATTTAGCCCCCTCTTGACACAATCCCACCAAACTTTACAAAAACATGTATATCTAGATGTAAAATCTTTTTTGCAAACTTTGTGTAGATTTGTCAAATTGCACCACATTTATAAGCCTTTACAATATTTTGGGTCCCCCCTATAATTTTGCCGCCTCTGAACAGAATCCCACCAAACTTTGGAAACCCATTCAGAATCAGGTCTCGAATGAAAGTTCAAAATGTCATGCCATTTCATTGAGTGGGGCCAACGTTATAAGCCATCCAATAACTGCTCTTCACCAATCCTGTAATGCAGAAACAGGCATGATGCCCCCAAACATCTGAAGTGTCCACAAACTTCACAGGGCTGTCCCCGAACATCCGGACTGTTCGCAGAGTTTCATGGTGAAAACCACATGTTTTTTGGCTTCTCACGGCCATATCCCATCCTCATCACCCCTCACCTCCGCTGGTGATTATTTGATAAGTTTGACAAGTGCAATGTTGTGTTTTTTTTTAATGTTTTTACCGCAATGTCTACGGACACCGGCCTCTGTCAGCGAATCCAAGATGGCAGGCATTTCCAAAAATCTGACGCACTTCACGCTTTTCACCATCCAATCAGTTGGCGCGTCTGATGTTCGCAGACATCATGTTGCCTTCTAAGCCAATTGGATGCCTGTCCGTGGACCGAACAGGGAAATGGGTCCGCAGAGCGCAGCCTGATATCACAATTTATTTTTTACCTATAGTTTGCCCGTTTTAAAAAGTACTGTATGAATTTACACCGAATTTACAAAAACACACTTTCGGGACTAAGCCACCATTCCTGCCGCAAATTTGGTGGAAATCCATCCAGCGGTTTGGACTGTAGGCGTGAGCAAAATTTCATTTCATTATGTCTATGGAAAAAAAAAATATTGGGACCCCCCCACCTTCAACTTTGCCCCTCGTTGACAAAACCTCAACAAACATGGCAAACAAACTCAGAGAGGGCCATATACTTTTTTTTACAAAGCTTGATGAGAATTCATCCAGGGGGAACGAGGTTATAAGCCGCCCAATAAGTGCTCTTCCTATGAGTTTAGCAACTTAACCATAACTACACGGCCGCTTCCACAGGCCGTGTAATTTATATGTATATATATTACAGGGTGAGCGGTAGCGGCCCTGTAGTTAGGGTAAAGTTGCTCAACCCATTGAAAGAACACTTTTTGGGAGGATTATAACTTTGGTGCCATTT
Source organism: Ambystoma mexicanum (assembly GCF_040938575.1). Lineage (NCBI taxonomy): Eukaryota > Metazoa > Chordata > Amphibia > Caudata > Ambystomatidae > Ambystoma > Ambystoma mexicanum. The sequence goes on from NC_090924.1 coordinate 1,329,658,147, forward strand.
GACGAATCCTCACCAAATTTTGCAAAATAAGTATAATGCCACCTCGGAATGTGATTGCCCAAAGTTTGATGTGGTTTCGTCCGGGGGGGAAGGAGGAGTATTGGGAGGAGTCCCAAAATGTTTGAAATCCTCATAGACACAATGGAATAAAAAATGGCATCATGAAGAATTTTCACTCATAAAAACCCATGAAATTCACAGAAATAACATTGTTAAAGGGACGTTATGGTTAAGTTGCGCTAATAAAAACAGATTAAATTCAGTGAAAAAACTTTCTTAAAGGGACATTATGGTGACAAGTAAAACGGAAAAACCCCAGAAATTCTCCAAGCAACCATAACTCACACTACCACCATTCACTGCTAAGAGTAACACTCAGGACAAAAGACATCCACAAATGCCATTGATGACATTGCTGATGATATCACTGATTACATTAATTTTAATACAAAGTCCCTGTTTGGTAACACGATGTCAGGGATGATTGGGAGACCTATCATGAACTACTTAATGTATTAAAGAATGCACTTGTTTAAACAAAACATTATTAGTGTTGTTGTTAATACAGCAACCTAATCATACATACCCAAAGGCAATGGCTGCAGCATGCACCTTAGAAGTACAATATGTTTAATGCAGTAATTTTGGATAGTAAAATAATGAATGCTACCTTATCAGAGTTTTGAGTAATGTTAAATATGGAATAAATAGCTAAGAATTCAAGACTAACTACCACTTGTGTTAGTACAAACAATACATATGAAGATCCACAATGCATACAAACCAGAGGCACAGACAGGGAAACTAAAGTGAGGAAGAAAGAAACAACATCACCAGAAAATGTCAATAACATTAAATTGCATCTTCATGTATACAAATGAATTGTGTGTTTGAGGCCTGCTTATTGCCCCATGTATGTGCACCATGAGCTGAGACCAAACCCTCCACAAACATTCAAGGTTGGGTCTCTAATCTTTCTGAAAAAAGTTTGTCCATATTCGTCAAACAGCAACAAATTTGTAAGCCATCTAAGAATATTAAGACCCCCCTCTAATTTAGCCACTTTTGACAAAATACCACCAGATTTTGCAAAAAAACATGTATATCTAGATCTAAAATCATTTTGCAAACATGTGTGCAGATTCGTCAAATGGCACCACATTTATAAGCATTTACAATATTTTGGGACCCCGCCCTCTAATTTTGATCCATCCCTATTGACAGAACAGCACCACACTTTTTGCAACCGTTCAGAAATATTCCCAAATTTCATGCAGTTTCATTAAGTGGCGGCAAAGTTATAAGCCATCCACAAAGTGATTTTCACCAACACTGTAATGCACAAGTAAGCATAGATGCCCCTGAACATCTCACGACTCTGCCAGACTGTTAGCAGACATTGGAGAAGCAAAACACCTGTTTTTTGGCTTTTTAAGGCCATGTGCCATTCCATCCTCATCACCCCTCAACTCCCCAGCGATTGTTTCATTAGTTTGACAAGTGCAATGTTGTGTTTTTTAATATGTTTTTACTGCAATGTTCGCGGACACAGGCCCGCGTATCCTACATGGCGGGTGTTTCCAAAAATCTGATGCACCTCACACTCTTCACCATCCAATCATCAGACGCGTCCGATGTCCATGGACCCCACGTCACACTTTGGGCCAATCAGAGGCCCGTCCGCATAGTGACCAGGAAGTGAATCTGGGGACCGAACCCAGATATCACTAATTTCATTTTACCTACTTTTTGGTCATTTTAAAAATAAACTACTGGACGGTTTTACACAAAATGTACAAAAGCAAGCTTTTGGGACCAAGCTGCAGCTTCTGCCGCAAATTTGGTGAAATTCCGACTAGCTATTGGGGCTGTAGATGTGAGCAACATTTTCCATTGCGTCTACGGGAAAAACCACACATTTTGGGATCCCCCTATAACTTCCTTGACAAAACCTCACCAAATTTTGCAGGATCAATCTGATGGGGCCCATATCATTTTTTTGCAAAATTTCGTGAGGAATCATTCAGGGGCTGTGGGGGGAGGGCAAAGTTCTAAGCCGCCCAAAAAGTGTTCTACCTATGGGTTGAGCAACTTAACCATAACTACAGAGCCACTACGGTAGGCCCTGTAATATGTGCTGGGCAATCATTCATTTGTTAAAATGTAATACTCAATCAGAAGAGTTCCGGTGAGTCATCTTGGGTCGTTCATTCCTCTTGCTGTCTCTCTTCTCCACCATGTTCATCTTGCTTAGGTGTATTGCGCAAGGTGGGGCATGCAGGAGTGCTGAGAATTAAAGGGACACCACACTATCATGTTAAGTCTATGGAGTATTTTCTTTTCTCTCCTGGTTCTCCAAGAATGTTCCTGAATTTAACTAATGGAAGGGTGGTGTGTCTGTCACTTGGATATTTAGCACCTTCTTTCTCGTGCAATATGTAGTTGTCAGATGTTCTATTGCCAGCATCTTCCATTACTGGGATGGTTTCAGTATGGGTCTTCATTCTCAATTTCACTTTGATCACTGTAGTGTAGGTTGGCTGTGGCACAGAGACACCCATTACATGTTCAATTGTTTTCCTTCAGTCACCTTAATGGGTTTCACAAGGCTTTTGTACTTGTATGCGGTGCTGAATTTCAATTGGGTGAGTCTGTCTTGTTGTGGTAGCTTGCTTCTTATCCAGTCTCCCTGGGTTTACATTGCGGAATGTTGTAGATGTCAAGGTGGCATGCAATGCCTTTTTCTTATCTTGTGCTTGATTTTCTTGTTGTAGTATTCATCCCAGTTCTATGTCTTGGTCCTTGTTCTGCTTGTCCCCCCATCCCAGTGAGAGGGAAGTGTTTGCAGATTGTATGTGCACTAGGGCCCATGACAGCACTACCTATGTACATTAGGCACGCTATGAAGCATGTGAAGCCATTACTTGCTAGTGGGTGTTACATTGTGAGCACTGGCTTCCCCTTCGGCCATATATCCATTGATCGACTATGCGAAGGGCACTGGCTGCACAAACGTCCCTTGTTCTGCCATGCTGATAGGCCTCGAACCTACATAGGAAAACTCTTCTTCTGGCTTCAGAGTGCCTATCGGTGGTGCCATCAACATGACTTCCATAGAGGTGGCATAAACAAACTGGAAAGCAAACCACTATAAGACCAGGAAATACATGCATCCAGGAAAGAAGGCAGACTACAGACAGAACGTACACTCTTTGCGAACATGCAGTATGTGAACAAATCACATTTGCACACAGAGCTCGAGACACCTGTGCCAAATCAATAAACCACCCACTATGAACCACCCATGGCCGGGAGCATAGATCAAGGGCAATGTGCTCACCTCACTACATCAGACATCACCATTATTACTAATACTTGTGCTCATTTCATTTCAGGCATTTGAAATGTTAGTGTAGAGAGTAGAGCACTAGAATGAGCAGATCACTGCTTTGATCATAGTAGTAAGGAGTGGATCCTGCTGCCGGTGAAGGGTTATTAAGAGACGGTGCACTTCCGCCTCGGTTAATTAAATATGGGTTTGTAAGAATCGGGTACACCTGGGCACTGGAGATCTAATAATGTAATTGATCAAATCAAGTTGAGTATATCGAGCAAAGAAATGAGAAGTCTTGTCACTTCAGTTTGGGGTTTAGTGGTGGTTTATTAACACACAGAAGACGACATGAGTTTTCATCCCACAGGGGTATTTATCAATGCGTGTGCTGAGGTTAATGGATGGAGGTAGGATGATGAGCTCCTGTGTGGTGGCTCTGCTGGATAGCAAGCAGGCAGGCCAGTGATTCCTCTGCAACAAGATGGGCAGTCAAAGTGATCTTTCAATGCTTCACTGTGACTGTCCGTCTTGTTGCAGACCTAGGTTACAGTGCATGCAATGGGTGACTCATGCCGAAGAATTATCAATGGGCAGTTTTCACAATCCTCTAGTGCCTTGACTGTGAGTCAAATGTCCACATTCAACATCAATTACTCTGCCATCGACCGGCCATTTCACTAAGGTTGTTAGACTTGAAATTAAATTTTCAGTATGCAGCAAGAATGAACACATAATTATTGAGATGCAAAACAGAGACAGTTCTTGAATTTGTTTTTCTCCGAAATAAATAGTACAATTCCAAGCAACAGATGTCTGGCTTTGCTTTGTAGTTGTATTTCTTTGTAAAAATGCAGCATGTTTGCTGTAGGATAAAAAATGAAAGCAAATCCATGCAATACAAAAAACAAAATAAAGAGGAGAGCTAGATAATCAATGGATGCAATCTGCATTCTGCCCACTATCCAACATAGATGCCCCCAGGTACCAACAAAGTATAACATGACTTGGAAGTGGATATTGAGTTATGGATTAACTTGCAGAGGGACCAGACGCAGAAGGTTGAAGAGCAATGAATCAGTTCCAGACTGGGAGAAGGCGACGAGTGGAGGATGATCGGAGTGGCCGATTCGAGGTTTAGTGAGGATCTAGAATTAAAAATAGGTCATGCCTACTCCCTGACACCCCATGGACAGATCGACGGAACAGCATCACCAATCCAAAATGGGCGGCAGAAATCTGACATTTCTATAATTAAGGGAAGCAGTACAATAAATATTCTTTTGGGAGATTTGGACGTATGATGGAAAGTTTAGAAACATAAATATTTCTTTATTTGTAAGGATATGAGCGCTTTCGGTGCAGATGTAACACAAAAGATTCACTTTTATGGCAAATTCTAGAGTAGATTTAAGTTTGAGTTCTCGCAATTAGACCCATCTGTTCTTGCTAGACTTTCTGAGTAGCTCATGCAATGTTGACTGCATAGCATTTCACTGGGAGTAGACCGTCTTTGTCTGATTAATGATTTACCATGAATGCATATGAAAATGCCAACTCAGTTGCCCATACATACAACAAGCATTTTTGCTCAAAAGGAGGCATCTCTGTTTTGAATCCAATAGAGAAGTCCCCACTTACCAATTTAGAAGGTCCTTTTCTGCCCATCTCCAGCATTCTTTGGAGTGAAGTCACACTCAGCTCTGAGAAATTAGAACCTATCTACCTCCTGTAAAGGTGCAATGTGCTCAGTCTTCTGATAGTGTGTTTTGTGCGTCTAGTCATGTTTACGAATGAAGCTTCAGGAACAAGGGAATTGACCTTTCTTTTGTGTTGTGGACTTTAATCCATGAATGATGCCAACAGAAGACACTTTTCCCTTTGCTGGAATTTCAAGCAGAATGTGAAAAATGCTCATTGACTGTAAGGTTTTATGGAAAAATTGATCCACAGAACTCTTGACCAATATCGCCTAGTATTGTTATTGGTCATTTGTTATGCGCCTATACACGTGTGTCTCAAGGCACAACAAGGCAAGGTGGTGGGGAGGGAGGACTAATCCTACTAGGCCTTGTACATTCAGATTGTATAAATACAGGTTATTTATAACGCTCTTAATCCCGGGATCGGTTTCAAGCACCTACTAGAGCAAATAAAGAATCGAGGGTCACGCTGTTACCCACCCATGACCCATTGGTGCAGGGACCTATCACAAGACCTCAATCACGAGGGAGGTCCAATCGGGTTCAGAGAACAGCATAAACACACACTATTAATGCACTTATTCCCATAACCTTGCCTATTGTTTTTGCCATTTCAGGCCTCTGGACCCCAGTGATGTGGACAGGATCAGCTGATTGCCAATTGGCACTCACCAATCAGAATAGGACTCAGGAATGGAACTTATGTCTTTGAGTAAATAAACACCTTTCCCCCCTTCATACCTATATCGCTAGCCCACCTCTCCCACAGATCATCCCCTCCCTTCCTGCGAGCACTTTGAAGTGACAACGGTCTTTGGCACTGTATAAATAAGCAATGACAAACAATGTAATGGACCTAGGGACTGCTCTTGGCTTTCTTTAACTCTCAGTAAATAATGCTCAGTTTTTCAGATATTTGCCTGAAGCCACGGGTTAGTAATTCTGGAGCCTGATGCATCAGTTTTCATAATAAAATGCTGTCAAATCTAGTTTCTTGTCTGCATGTCACTTAGTTAAATCGTCACTTCCTGGCTACCAGTCAATTTCAGTTGCCCTGCACGTCATTTCCCTGCACCAACACCAATGACTTACATATCACACTCTTCTTAGCTCAAGTGTTCCTTTCTATCTGGTGGGGCACTTCTTGAGCTAGAATCAAGCTTGAAATTATTCATTATTCTTATTTTTGTTATTTGTTAAATGCTCAGACCCGGAGGAATCACGTCGTAGGTTACAGAATGCTTACTTATCTGGTTACAATGCAAAGTTAATACATGAGTTACAAGATGCTTACTTCTCTGGTTACAGGTCACAATCAATACATGAATTACAAACATACATGAGAAACGTTGTGATTCTAATCAGGGCCCAGTTAATAGAGTGAATCGCGTGAAAGCGAGAGTGATGTGGCCGCAGGATTACCTTAACATGTTGCACTCCAGCCACCTGTCCAGCTGCTATACAAATGCTGAATGGACTCTTGCATGAGTTATTGTTTCTTGTTTGCATCAATTCAGCTTTGGGCTTTGTTAATGTACCCCCCATGATTGTCTATTTTAAGTGTGCCTTTAATCTCTGTGTTGTCCTGGTGAACATCAAACAGTTGCATGCTGGTTAAGGAGACTGCAAATAGAGAAGAGGGGCCATATTCTCAAAAAGGGACCCAAGTAAAAAAATGCACAATGGATGCACTTTTTTCATTGTGTCACTTTAAGAAATGTGGAGGTCACCTTATTCACAAAGAGGACCTGCGTATTTCTCTGGGGCTGTGTGGCAGTATGACAGATGTGCTGGCCAGCCTCCTTACATACATTAGTGTTGGGAGCGTGCATGACACTAATGTATTACAGGCTCCCAGTGCCCACATGGGTGCTGGGTGAACATTTCAAAGTGATGGGACCTTAAAATACCTGTCATTGTGTATTGCCAACATACAAATACAAGCTTTTCAATCCCTGTATGGGGGAGAGAAATGCAAGTGTAGCAACAGCTGTTCAAACCACTGAAAACAGAAAACATGATTCTGTCCTGATTTTTGCATCCTGTAACATCTGTTCCAGGACCGGGGAATGTGCCTCATGTTTGCACATTTCAAGGCGCGCCCTACTTGTGAATTAGGGAGCACACTGAAATATGCACAAATGCCCCCTTATTTGCTCAAAAGCGCAAAGGGAGCTGGAACAGGAGTCTGAATGGTATCCAGTGATTCCATCGAATACAATGCATCTAATGCAAAAACCACGAAAAAATTCATTTTTTGTAGGTAAAGTTTTTTTATTATTAAAATGGGTTTAAGGGGTAAATAAACAGGGGCTGGGGGACCCCCCATTATTTTTTGTTTTAATAATTTTTTTGATGCATTTTTTTCGAGGCTTTTGCATTCTATGCTTTTGCATTTGATGCTATCACTATAAACTGTCTGAATGTGTGCATTTGTGATAAGCACAATCAGATGCCCTTTAGACAATGTACAGGTGTTTTGGCACAGGTGATGAGATGTGGAAGCACAACTCAATGCGCCCAAAAGGTTTTTAGAATCTGGGAGGACGTCTCTGTTTTCATCTTGAGCTTTGGGACAGCTCCCAGATAACTTGGCCTCCAGCATAACTGCTGGGGCAGTGGACCTGTCCTTTTGATAAGTAACATCCGGTGCAAAACTGTTTATTATTTTATTATTAAATGTCATCCATCTCACTTGTGAATGCCGTTCGAATGCAAAGTTCAGTGCTATTATTGTAGACAGTACACTCCGGGCGACACATTCTTGAGGAAACACACAGATCTAAGATGTGGGTATGGAGACTCCCTCTTCATTGGTATCTACATTTTATATTTTAAAGGGATATACTAGAAGTAGGAATTACATCACATTATGAACTTAATACATTGGCTGAAAATTCATAACGTTCATATTGGCTGTATTCGCTTTGACATTGCAAAATAATATAATGAGAGAATATTGTATAGAACTAAGCCAATTTGAACTATTCTTAGAACGTGCAGAGGAATCCTGCAAATAGGAAGAAAACTGAAAATAAAGAGGTAGAGGTACTATAGGTTTTACTAGCAATAACTAACATCAAAATCAAAAATGTTTAATCATATATTTAAAGCAAAGAGGGCAACAGCAGAATGGTGAGTGATTAGAATAAGCAAGCTGTTACTATATTCTGGCAGGAGCATCTCCTCTTGCAAACGTGAGAAGACATATTTTTGAACCTCACAAATCCTTAAAGGTTGACAGTGGCAGTGCTTTTCAATAAAGGACATTTTTCGACTATTTAAATGCGTTAGGCAATCTTTCAAACTCAAACCACCTAGCAGACATTTCCACACAATTGACTTTTGCATAACTTCAAATAATTCCCTTTACATATTCTATTTGGAAATATGACTGATTATTCCTTGTAAACGTAGGATCAAGATTACTCTTTGCATTGATGCCCCATCGATTTTGTCTAACTCTGGACCACACCAGACTCTCTCAAAGAAATCTACAACCAAGAACCATGAAGCGTGAATACCACCACTCCATCCACCCATTTAGTCCCATGACTAACTCCTCATTACTAACATCCTGCAAGTTGCTCTTCACTCACTCCCTTCAGACAACCCACCCGGTCTAGCATATTTAACTCTAGCCTGACCCGTCTTCTATGAACAACCACTTTCAATCAACTAGGGGGCTGACCTTATGCCTAGCCTGTGCCCATCTATACCCATCACAAAGATCACAGTTGTCATAGCGACACACAGATTACAGATGCTTCTGACCTACACCGTTCAAAGCCACAGAATATCTGTTTTACCGCTATCCTACCAACACTCCTTACCCATCTTTCTTCCAAGCCATGCTCAGAGAGAACAACATTATTGTCATAAGTGTGTTATACAAGACAATTTACCTTACTTTATATTCTGTGGGAAAGGCCTAGTTGCATTGCACTGTTGACAAGGTGAGAAATGATAGGACCAACATTAAGATGTTGTCTTCGAAGGTTTATTGAAGCGCACAGGCACATAAGGTGGGACCCACGTTTTGAACGTCAATACAGATATGTCATATTTGGTTTCTTCAATGGGACAGCTGTATATAGTGTCAAACGTGAGATGGAGCAATGAATGCCTTTGATCTTTGCACTGAAGATGGTAGACGGGAGATTAGTGAGTGATCGTGTACGAGCCGGTGAGCTCAGCATTGCAATGGCGCTTAGAGCTTGTTGCAAATCCTGGCGAGTTCAGCAGAAAGGTTGTTGGCCTGGGAGGTGCATTTATGCAGGAATTCTTTTTTCTTGCGGAGAACTGAGGCCTGGGTTTCTTGTCCTCAGGGGCAATGCGTTCAAGAATGCGGTTTCTCCTTTTAGTATGGGCCTCTTCAAAGCCAAAAAGTGTGTGTTTTTTGTGAATGACAGGTGCTATAACATACAGGGTTCTTATTAGATCAGTATGCATGGGAGAGGGATGGGTCCCTGGGCGGTTGCTATGGTGAATTTGGTAGATAATGGTGCAATCAAATCAATCAGTGACTCGCCTCACAGGGAAAAAGTAAAGATCGTCATTAGGAGGGTGGGCATAATAAGTAAGAGAAGGTAATGGCCTCTGAGAGTGGGCAGCTGGTTGTTGGAAGAGGAGAGGATAGCATCTACCATTTGTGTAACAGTGTAGGTAAGGAATCTGTGGAAGATTGGAGGTAAGGGATGTAGTTTGTCCACTCGAGACGGAAACAGGTTTCGGGTTTACAGGTGCTTTATATATTGTGATTATGGGTATATTGGGGCCAAGAAAATACTAACATGGAATACTTTTATAAAAGAAAGAGAATCAGGCATCTGGGTCGCAGAGATAGTTATAGTAGCTGAGTAGATGAAGACCACCCCACCTACAGGTTTGTTTTGCTATTTCTTTGTTGAACTCATGTGGTTGGCAGGAGAAGAGTGCCTACTATGGCACTGTAATTGTCAGAAAACCAGTTTCTGAAAGGCTGAGAAAGTCATTCTAATATTCTTTCTGGAGGTTGTACATGTTAGCAGCATATTTCAACACAGAATGGGCATTTAGAGTTCCTATGGAGAAGAAAAGCCAGAGGCCTGGCGATTTGGGATACGTATGTAGTGGGGGGGGGTGTAGAACTGTCTCTGGAGTGTTAGGGATTAAGGAGAATAATAATAATACCAATAAAGAATGGAAGGGGAACGACATCCCTGATTTCTCAAGAATGGTTGAGGCCAAAGGAGGAGGCTGGGAGGACAGGGGGTATCAGGAGAGAGAGATGGAGGAAGGAGACACAAACATTTAGGTTCCTTGGACTAAGACAGTGTCATTTTCTATATGTTAATGACCACTCTCATGTTCAGGGAGAATCCATGAAAATTTCCGATCTTTTTCAACCACTGATTTTAATATAACCGATTGGAGCGGAGTAGACCACATAAGAGGTTTCCGAGCCTCAGGTGAAAGTTAAAGATCTGGATATCTGCTATGGTAACCTCAGGAGAGACGTGTATGTGAGATGATGCTATGTGAAGACCTGGGTCTCTTCTGAGCATTAATGTTTAGTGGGTTTTTTGCATGGTAGAGGAGCAAGTGAAAATAAATTCAAAAGGAAAAGTAGTTGAATGAAGGATAGGATAGTCACCATTGGGGAGATTAAGGAAGTATGAGGAGTGTGAGAGAGAACGGTTCAACCAGATGGAATGGAGCAGGATTGGAATTAGTATTATTAGAGGCAGGGGTGAGGCAGAGGGGAATGAAGGATGTGCAATTAAAAGGATAGCAATGTTAGAGGCAATGGGTAAGAGGATAGACAGAGGCCAGTGAGCAACTTGTGTGTTAAAGGGCTCAAGCATAAGGAATGGGTGAGAGATGAGGATTAAGGGAGTGATAGAGGTGTGAAAGATGTGCCTACCAATGAAGCAGTAGGGTTCAGAGGTAGCCATGCCATTCAAGAGAGTCAACAGAGGAATTACTTAGGGGGGGCATTCCAGAATTGGCATGTCCTAGAGGGGTTGTGTGGTTGTGAGTTGCAGGTCCAAGAAGAGAGGTCTGGTAGGGCCACACAACACTGGGAGAAGGGATCGGAGGATGAGGGTAAGGGATGAAAAAACCTGATGATTGGGAGAGGCAGAGGAGGAGGGAGAAAGAAGTGGGGTATAGGACTGTGGGTGGCAGGAGGAAGAGAGGGAAGAGAGGAGGGCAGGACAGAAGGAGGAAGGAAGACCAAGGACAGCCCTTAGGAAAGCATCGTGATGAATCAGAGAGAGACCTGGGAGCACAGGGAGGCCTGGATAAAGAGGAGGTGATGTTCAGAGGGGTACAGAAGTATGGAATGTGTAAGCAAGGGTGCTAACATTGATGGAAGCAAAGGGTGAAACAGAAGCGAGAGACGCAGGATGGAGTGCAGCTAGAGGAGGATGGGACAGAAGGAGTCAAACAGATATGGGTGAGGTCAAGGGAGGAAAGGCAGGCAGATGAAGCCAGTACTATGTGGGTGGGTTACCGAGGAGGGGTCAGTTGAGAAAGAGTAGCCACCCAGCCAGAACAGGTCAAAGGGAGAAACAAGACAGAAGTAGCAGAAGATGAGGGAAGGTAGAGCAGCCAGGACAATGAGGACGAGGCAGAGCATTATTGGCGAAGTGATTGGTAGGGGAAAGAAGGAAGGAGGAGAGAAGAGGATGTCAGGGCTTTGGTAGAGGGGAAGGGGAGGTGATTGATTCATGAGGTTCGATTGATAGAAAACCATCCATACCAAATGGCTGCAGTCGCGAGGGGCTCCAATGGGAGTTGAAAGAACCAAGAGAGGATGGAGAGGGAATTAAGGTGAAGGAGGTGGAAAGGAGCAAACAGCGGCAAGGATGACACAATTGAGCAGAGGAGATAACCAATGACTGTGTTTAAGCAGTTCAACTACTTAAAGCAACAGGAAGTGAGAGGTTGTTCCAGGTCTGAAGAGGAGATAATGGGGAGATTACCTCCTCTTTGAAAGTGAACACAATACCACATTATATCACTGTACTACACAGTAGACAAAAAAAACGAAAAATGAACTATCTGGGCCTCTCTCTGGAAGGTTAGATTTTCCTTTTTTTTTTTTTAAATATGTTAAGTGACATTTTTACAAACTATATTAATCTGATAACCTTTCAAATCTGACGGTAGAGTTACATTTTCTATTGTGAAGTGCAGTGATACAATATAGCCTTGTGCTTACTTAGAGACCGTGGGTCTAATGATGGGGTACTGGGAACAGCAAATAATGCATACTTTTGAGATCACCAGAACACATATGGTCATAATACGGCTATATTACATATGCAAGTTGTCTGTAGTCTGGAAAGGAAATAGCATTGATTTGTTAGAATTTGCAAAGTTCTTGAAGTCTAAGCCATACAACCTACATCCTAAAATGTGTCACAAAAATAAACAAATTGATTTTCTTGACTTGAGATTGCGATAAGATATATTCATCGGAAAGCAAATTGTTGAGGAAAGAGGATTCGCCAACACCATTTTGCATTCTCTTTCAACTCCCCCACATACCCCCATGGGGCATTCATATGGGCCAAAGGAATTATCTCTCTTCTCAAAAATGATGCTATGCAAAATATTTATATTGAGGCAAGTGTTGGCAACGGGTCAGCTCTGTCCCACCCCCCCCTAAGCACTTTAGAGTCAGGCGAGATACATTCAAAGCACTATGATGGGCCAGGGGACAGGGGTACGGTGGAGGGACCACCTACAAATACATAGGAACCCACTTCAATATAATCATCCCACATAGTGTAGCGCAGGATTAAGCAGCATTGCTATTTTGCGTAGATATTAGTAATCATAGGTAGAAGGGAAGGCCTGCGCAGCGAATGCGCCATTGTATGCACTAGCCCGAATTGCGAGATGAGGGAAATCTCCAGCCATGCCCGAGCACCCATGAGGACAGCACACAGCCACAACCACCACAACACCTATTCATTGTTCTAACAGTGCTGCAAAGATGTGTTTTTTACTCAAGAGGAATGTGCCCTACAAGGCTTTGATCACAGACCGGCAGCTGGTGTGCATGCTCTCACACACTGGCCAAAGCATGACCCGCTCCATCCCCTGGCAATTATGAGTTATAGCCCATATAACTGACTAAACCTTAAGATCCCTGAATTCCATGGCACAAGGGGCCCTTTCACCACCAACTCCAAAGTAACAAGTCTTGAAATGTTCAAAGAGGACGGACAGGGCACATTGTGGAGCGACAATCATGTGATTTGTATTGCAAGGTGCTGGGAGGGATACATTATAGTTCAAAATGAGGGTGGAGACCTTGGAGCCGGATGGCTTGGCAGGGATTGGGTGAAATGTGTGTGTGAAGTTTAGAGTGTCTCAGAACCTCTTTTGTGCCCGTCTTAAGGCCACCCAGGTGCACAGTATAGTGATAAAGTAGCATTAAGTCAGGGGTGTTGTTAATTTGTTCTTTGACCTTCAACATGAGAAGAAGATGATCACTGCAGCACCCACATGATGCAAGACGGACGGACTGAGTTGAACCAATGATCTGGCATCTCTTATGGAGCAGGTGGATCATATATAAACGCACACCAACCGACTGTGCCGGTTTTTACTGTATGTATTCGTCATCTATGACAATGTTTTCCTTTTTAAGATTAGGCTTGTGTTACTTTTTGTGGAAGAACGTTCCTAGCAGCAGGGTTCATTGCTGTAGCTCTCATCTGCGTGTGAGATTAAACGTGTTATCCTTACCAGATCGACTTGGGCCTTTTTTCCCTAGCAGGTTGTGTTCTCTCTGGTGTGAGCGTTTAGGGGCGGCGTGCCTTCACAAGGTTTGCTCTATCTATGCTATCCGAAAAACATCATTCAACATGTCTGTTCCTGATCTCGTGTCAACAACAGAAATGCACTTCTGAATGCTTAATTAGCTATATTTATTGTGTTAGTGCATTTAATTTACAAATGGAAACCTTTTGCCCTGATTTTCACAATTTAATTTACACTGAATGAGACAAACGTAAAAAAGACAATAAGGCAAATAAAGATACATAAAAGGAATTACAACATCATGCACATCACGTAACACTCTGATTAAAAAATGTACCAATATATATACAAATGAATCTTCATGATACACATGAAAACATTTAGAAATCCATCAATGCAATGTTTCTATTAAATAAAGTACCTAGGCCACCCTCTTTCTATTTGAAGCATCCAGGCCATCGTTCAATGCATTAAGCAGCTTTTTACAATAATGTACTACACTGATAATTAGAAGAATTTGTTTAACTTGGAGTAATCACAGCCAAAGCTATCCTTGGAGTAATCGCAGCAGAAAGCTTTCTTCGTTAATCGTATTAACATTATATACATATTGTGAGAAAGCATCACTCCACAACTTGTGGGCAGCCGGCTAATTGATGCAGAGCTTTACTCAATTTTCACCAAAGTACTTATTCAGACATACAGGGTTATTCATAGAATTCAGCGCACAAGTGGCGCACGCGGCTAGCGCACAGTGTGCGCGTGCAACTTTCTACGCCAGCCGCGTGCGCTAAAATCCATTTCCGCGCACAGCGTATTCATGGATTTTAGCTTCCAAAACCAGCCGTGGCGCAGAGTGGTGCAGCGACCCTGCAGCAGCGCCAGTTACGCCCCAACCCCTCCCCATGCGCCCTGCACAGCGCACAAATCTTGTACATGGCGCACAGGCCCCCAACCATGAAAACACCTGTAAAACTCCCTGCACACCCCTCCGAATACACGTACCCCGCTGCACGGGGAGTCTCACACACGATTGGAGCAGGGTACGTGCATAACTGGGATTTGCGGGAAGTTTCACATGCGATTGGAGTGTGCTACGTGTATTTCGCGGGTGCGCTGGAAGTTTCACACGCGATGGGCCCTGTAAGAGTGGGGTACATGTATTACTGGGGTGCGTGGGAAGTTACACACGCGATTGGCCAGTGCGAGCGGGGTACATGTATTTCGGGGGAGCGCGGGAAGTTTCACACGCGATTGGCCCAGTGCGAGCGGGGAATGTGTATTACGGGGGTGCGCGGGAAGTGTCAGATGCGATTGGCCCAGTGCAAGCGGTGTACGTGTTTTACGGGGGTGCGCAGGAAGTTTCCCAAGCGATTACGCTGTCAGAGCGGGGTACGTGTATCCAGTGGGGTGCGCGTGGAGTCCCACACATGAATTAGCACTGTAGGTCCTCCCAGGTGTCCCCTCTACCCCCTCCATGGCCCCTACAGGCAGCCCACACCACAGGGGACTACCCTGCACCCCTGGTCATGTGCCGCAGCCAGTCCATCCACCATGGGCATGCCCCCCAGCCAGGCCACATGTCACCTTGCACTAGTGACCACCAACTCATGTCCCCCAGCACCCCCACCCCCCAGCAGTCAGGGGCACCTGCCTGCAGGCCCCCACTCATTTCCCACTCATGTCCCCCAGCATCCCCACCCCTAGAAGTCAGGGGCACCTGCCAGCAGGCCCCCACTCATGTCCCCCAGCACCCCCACCCCCCAGCAGTCAGGGGCACCTGCCAGCAGGACCCCACTCATGTCCCTCAGCACCCCCACCCCCCAGCAATCAGGGGCACCTGCCAGCAGGCCCCCACTCATGTCTCACTCATGTCCCCCAGCATCCCCACCCCCCAGCAGTAAGGGGCACCTGCCAGCAGGCCCCCACTTATGTCCCCCAGCACCCTAGCCCCCAGCCATCAGGGGTACCTGCCAGCAGGTCCCCACTCATGTCCCACTCATCTCCCCCTGCACTCCCACCCCCCAGCAGTCAGGGGCACCTGCCAGCAGGCCCCCACTCATGTCCCCCAGCACCCCCTCCCCTCAGCAGTCAGGGGCACCTGCCAGCAGGCACCCACTCATGTCCCTCAGCACCCCCACGCCTCAGCAGTCAGGGGCACCTGCCAGCAGGCCCCCACTCATGTCCCACTCATGCCCCCCAGCACCCCCACCCCCCCAGCAGTCAGGGGCACCTGCCAGCAGGCCCCCACTCATGTCACTCAGCACCCCCACCCCCACCCCCCAGCAGTCAGGGGCACCAGCCAGCAGGCCCCCACTCATGCCCCCCCTACATGAAATACAGATGCACAATCATGTCACACTTCTCCACCAAAATACCACAGCACGCCACCCCATTCTTGAGACGCAAAGATTTCCCAATCCACCCCACACTGACATGCCTATCTCAAGACACAAACCAATAGTCAACTATGTACATCAACACATGTCCGTCACACACACACACTGGTTGGAATTGATTGTGTAAACCCACATTTTCACATGCATCAACCCAATGAGCGAATCCCACACATGGAACTAAAATATGAAAATGTATTATGTACCAAAAAAAATCAATGACATGAAAGCACAAAAAAACAGCAAACATGAAATGAAAAGCATGTGCAAAAGATGAGTAAATGAAAAGTATAACCAATCCAAACAAATCCGAAAGAAAAATAGTCCAAACTCTCCCTCCAACAATGCAAATCCAAAAGAAATGTAAAAAGAAAAATGCATTGATCCATGGTGAAATCAAATGAAAAAGGTCAAAATAATCCATTGTCCAACTATGTACAATCCATTGTCAAGGGTCCATGAGCCCAACGAAAGAAATGAAACCTACCTAATAAACTACCTAACAAAAAAACTATATACAAATGTGTGTGGCATAGTCCATTCACCACTACTCAAAGAAAAAGGAAAAGGAAACCTAACTCTAAAAACTATTTACAATGGCAGCGGGCTAGTCCGATGGCTCACTTTTTGATGTCCCGGTCCAGAGCATCATCGAACTCCCGCTCAATGTCCTTGAGGCGGTCCTCTTCCATGGCCCCAAGGGTTCGCAGAGACGATGACATGTTCACCTCCAACTCCCTGCAAATTGCCTCGAGGCACTCAGCCCGCCTCAGTGCCCTCCGCATTGAGTTCTCCGCCCTGACCATTGTGAGCTGTGCCTCTTCCGCCTGCTGACGCTCCGCATCTATGGCGTGGCCCAACCGCTGCCACACGGAAGACACTTGGAATCCTGGTTCCTCCTGCCCTCTGGCCGATGCCTGCCCCTCCGATTTTGAAGGCCCCGAGCCATCATTGCTCCCACCATGTTGCTACTGCTGCTGTGCCTGTGCCTGCGCCCTGGCTCTTGCTGCCTGCACGTGTTCCTCTGGCTGGGGTGCAGTTGTCGTGGTGGCCTCCCCTGCTGGACGTCCGAATCACGACTGTGGCAGGGATGTGTCCTCCACCAGCCTGGCCGCTGGGTCAGAGGCAGCTCCACAGGGTACCCAGGTGATACATGGGTGGGAAGATGGCATGGAGGACGACTGGCGCGTAGGGGGTTCAGGTGAGGAGGGGGTCGCAAGAAGGTCCAGCTCACAGAGGAATCCAGCACCGTCGACCCGTCCCAGCAGGTCAATGTGGTGAAAGAGGCATCCGAGATGACGTGCAGTCTCTTCATGAAAAGACCGCAGGTCAACTCGCATGCCCAGTTGACGCAACGCTATTCCGGCCAGGACAGGCTCAACACGGTCCCAGATAGCCACGTCCGCAGGGAGAGGAAGGCCAGTTGTTGTGTGCTCATCCTCTCCCTGAAAACGGGTCTGGATGTAGGCATTCCTGCATTGCACCAAGCAGCACCATCCATAGACATACAACAGCATGAACAGCCAAAGGTGAGCCTGACATCACATGCAACACAGGGATTGCACTAGACATGCACACACGCCACCACACTTACATGCATGTCTACATCTCCTACAACTGTCGCAGTGATGCGATCGCCATACAAGTCACATCTGGCATTCAGTCTTCTACATATCAGTGCCACGTGCATCCATGTTGCATCACAGTTGCACACTTGTCAAATACACACGCATGCACATGTACACAGTGCAGATACATGCAGCAGGAACCACCATCCATGTGTGACACCACAACCATGCCAACGTACATACACAGAAATTCAAACATGTGTGCTCCCACACCTGCATTTGCACAGCATTCTTATCAACACATACACCATCGATGTGTCTCACACCTAAGAGGACTCACATGTGGCAGCCTCACGCCCCTGTTCATACACATCCCTACATGGCCCTATGAAAACACATGTGCAACCTACACACTACTGGCACACCACCACACGCACAGTGTCCAATCAGTATGCATGTACACTTACCGCTCGACTCCAGATGGGTCTGCCTCTCAAGGACCTGGACGTGGAGCGCTGGGCATATGTGTTCCAGGACCCTCATTTGGTGGTTGGACAGGGGGCCCCGGCGCCCCTTGGCATCCGCTGCCTTCAAGAGGCGCCAGGCCTTGTTGAGGGTCCTGGACTGGAAGTCCTCCCAGCGCTTCTTGACATGTTGTAAGTCGTGGACAGCCACCCCCTCCGCGTTGATGGCAGTCACGATGTCCATCCAGATCCTGGTCCGTCCTTCATTGTCGGTGCGCAAACTTCCAAAGAGGGCATCATATTGCCCCTGGACTTGCTCCACCAGGACACCAACTTTCCTGGCACTGAAGCTGGTGGCCCTCTGCATCTCTGGCTGGGGGTTGCCAGTGGTGCCAGATGGTGTTGTGCCCGACATGGCAACCCCAGAGGCAGGAGTGGGTGGGCAACTGGGTCCTGGGGCTGGGCTGTGGAGCGATGGTATCCCAGTTGGGAGTCTTCGGTTCCAGCAGGGGTGGTCACAGCAACTGCACCCGTGGCTGACGTGCAGGCAGCAAATAGCAGGGCACGTGGGCAGCAGGCAGTCATGCAGCAGCAGATGGCAGGTGGGAGCGTGCTCGTGGCTCTTAGGGGCAGTAATTCGGCCTTCTTGGCAGGAGCGTGGTCTTCCCTGTGTTGTTGCATGGCCAGCTTGATATGGAGTGATTTGGCACATGAAAATCTTGCATGTCAGCGTGTAATTCTAGGAAAGGCGCGTCAGCACACGTATGCGGTTTAATTGGACCAAAGGCCCTTAGCGCGTAAGTGCTTCTGTGACGTGACTCGCGCGGGTGTTTCCCTCGTGACGTGGGCATAGTGGTTCAGTGCGCGTGAAAAAACTGCACGTCCGCGTGTGAATGCGTGTAATCCGAGGAAAGGGCCTATGCGCGTAAGTGACGTGACGCACGTGGGCGTTAACATCAACACGGGTGCATGTTCATCGTACACGTCCAAAAACTGCACGTTCGAGTGTCAGTTCGTGTAATTGGAGGAAAGAGCCTTAGCGCGTACACGCGTAAGTGACGCTGTACGTGTGGGCTGCTTTAAAAGGTAAGTGTAGGACCCCATTTCCTTGTACGTGCTTTTCGTGGAGAGCGAGTGGGTGAATTCTGTACTTCTTGTCGGTTCACACGCGATTACTTCACAGCGTTTCAAGTTCGTACTCCCTGTTACCTCTGACAGCGTTCTTTCTTTTTTTTGGGCCTGTTTCCTCAAACAGCGTTCACTTCTTCTTTTGTCCTGTCTCCTCAGACAGCGTACAGTTCTTCTTTTGGCGGGGGTGTTGCCTACGCGCACACGCGAATTTTTTTCACGTTATTTTTCCAGTCAGACGGTGAGTCGCGCACGCATTTACCAACTTTGCTTGCCCCGTGTGTCGCGTACCCCTTCAGAGGTCATTGTAGGCTGCGTGTAACACGCGTACGCTTGTTTTTGTGTTTCTGGGTGCCACAGCGTAGTGCGGGTTCATTTTTCCACACACGTGGTCTACGAGGGGTTGCGTGCACGTTACTTTTTGTTTTGGGGTGCCTGTGCATTGCATGACCCGTCATCTTCCCCCAGGGGTCACAGACAGCCTTGCTAGCACACTAGGGTACGAATTCCATCTAGTACCCTACCCGTTTCACCCCAAATCGCCCAGGACAATTGTTTAATGCAACTCCCATACGCACAACAACATCAGTGCCATGGTTGGGAGGCGACCAAGCGGTAAGGGAGGCAAAGGTGGGCAACCTCCAAAAGGTGGGCGTGGTGGGCACAGTAGGGGACTTGGCCATGATTTGCAGGGTGCCACTAGACCCCCATGTGTGGAGGACCAATCAGGGAAACCCATGCCCCCCCCATGGTTGAGGGAAACGTGGCTGACACCATTCCAGCTCAGTCCTTGTTGGACCAGCCCATTGTGGCACCTGACCCCGCACAGGATGACTCCCAGGCTGACTTCCAGGTCAGCAAGTCTAAGCCATGTGTGCCGGTGCAAGTTGGTGTCACCAGGCCATGTGGATCTGGGGCAGCGATGTCATCTGCTGTCCCAAGTAGGCAGGGTGGGGAGGCTGCAGGGGCAGCTGCAGCTCTATCCACCCGAGCTCTGTGTCTCCCAGCCGGGACAGTGTCGGTCCTGGTCCATCAAACTGACATTGCCCCTGCCAACATCACACTTCAGCCAATGCGTGCACCAAGACCTATGGTCATTGTGCATTTGCACACTCCCGGTACCCAGTCCACCTGCGCTTCTGCCCCTGCTGACCAGAGCGGCGCAAGCCCCTCAGGCTCTGCTCCACCTTTGAAGAAGAGGAAGAAGGGTGCTCTGGCACTACAGGCTGAGACCCCAGACACGGCTACACAGTCCGGCACATCAAGGAAGCCTAGCTTTAATGACCCCGAACTTGATGCACTTGTGACCTATGTGTCGGCACATAGCCGCGAAATGGTGGTGACTGCAGGGTGCAAGACCACACCTGGTCAACGTAGGGCACACTGGCAGACCATCTCCCTCCGCATAAGTGCCCTTGGATTTGTGAGGCGCACAGCTGATGATTGCTACAAGCGGTGGAATGACCTGAAACGCAGAGCAAAGAATAAGCTGGTCTCAAATCATGCCGCTACTCTGGTGACTGGCAGTGGGTCTCCACCAGAGGACAACGAACTCACTGAACATGAGTCTGTTGCTGGGACCTTCGTCACAGAGGAACAGATCCAAGGCGTGGGAGAGCTACCTGATTACGAGGCATTGTCAGGTGAGTGCCCTTGCATGTGTGTGTAATCCATGTGTATGTTATTTGGGTGACGGGTTCTGATTGAGTGTCAGGTGAGAGTGTGTACTCCTGAGTGTAATGGGTCACCCATGTGCTTCCTCCAATCCATTCATGTGGCTTTGATTTGGGTATGACAGTATCCCTTGTGCCCACAGTAGCCAATTAGCCCCACATTACTGCTGTTGCACTTGAACTATCATCTTGCAACAACATTGTTCTGAATTTTTTCTGTGTTCATTCTGGCTGATTCTTTAGATTATCCCATTTTTCAAATGCTTTTTTCATCACTAATGCCACATATGTGATATGCTTCTGTCATTGTTTACACCTCACATTGTGCCACTTTAGTTACCTGGTTATGTGAAAATTTAAACCATTCAGGGCGAGGGAGTATTGGCATGCTGAAATTTATTTTCTAGGGCCTGTTTGCATGTGGAACATGATAGTTGTTTCCTGTCATGTTGAAATGAGCAACCATTGATGTGTACATCTGCCTACAATCACTGTCTAATTGTACACTGGATGTGTTGCAGTGTGGAGCACATGCATATTTTGCAACACTTTTCTGCATTAATCTTCTCATCATGTCCATGTGACATGGATGTGTGACAGCACTCATTCACTGACATATCACTGTAGTTGTCTAATTTACCATGGCTATGCAACATGACATCTGTGTGCTGGCATGTGTCATTAATGTGTATTGGACATGCCACTCACAGGCTGATGTGTGATGCCAGTGCTACATGACATGCTGCGAATGTGTTGTTTTTCCATCTTAGTGTCGTCATTGTCTGCCTTTTTGACTCCCCTTCAGAATCATTGACAGTGCATGCATGCCAGGGTTATAGTCATATGGGACATGTGTTAACCATGTACAGGATCTCTGTCTTGTTAGGCCTATGTGTGTGCTATGGTGCTCATGCCTGTTTCCATTTCTTGTGTTTCATGTTTTTACAGGTGACGACACACTTGATGCTGGTAAGGTTCAGGAGATGGTGCAGACCCAGGAGGATTCTCAGCCATGACCAGGCACCATTGGGGGACGTGGTGTGGTGGTGGGTGAAAACATTTTGGTACTGCAGACCATACTGTCGAGGGGCCCTCTGGGTACAGCTCCCCAGACCTCCATTCAGGTGCTGAGTCGGATGATGAGACTTATGTGCTGGCACAGGTCAGTGCTTCTGGCAGGGATTCTGTTCTGTCCAACCCACCTGGACCAGGGGTAGAACTCTCTATGGGGATGTCAGTGTTGGTAGGTCCGCCTTTGGCGGTTACGAATGCAGGGTCACACTCCACAGCATCTGATCGTGTTCCTGAGCCAGCAGATCAGAGGGGGAATGCAGTCCTGCAGCCTCAGGCAGTGCCAGCACAGCAAGGTGCAGATCACCTTGCCCCAAACAGGTGTGGTGCCCGCCAACGTGGTGGCAGTGCGCCACCAGGCAATACTGTATGGGAAAACTCCATCTACAGTATGGCAACCCAACAGGCAGCATCAGTAGAAATGATGGCTCAGGCAATGGAGAGGGTGGCCACTTCCATTATCCACCCTGAAAGGCAGATGGAGCAACAACAGCAGGCAACAGACTCCATTTGCCAATCATACAGGGAAGACATGTTGGCGTCCAACAGGGACCGACAGGCGGCACTGGAGACTCTGCGCAAATCCATATCAATAGAGTCACAGGGCCACAGGGAAGCCTTGAGGGTGGAACTCCATAACCTCAGGCAGAGTCTGCTTGAACTTAAGGCTTCCTGAAATGTTAGGGCAGAACAGCAGCTGGAGCAGCTCACACGTTCGCTCTCAGCTGAGCTGCAGTCAACACATGAGGAGATCCGGGCATCCCGCGAGGCCATGCGTGCAGAAGTGCAGGCAACCTGTGCCGTGCTGCATGGGGATCTCCACACTTTAATCCTTCAGAATCAGACCTTCCAGACCCGCATGCTTGCTCCCATGGAGGACCATACCAGGGCTTTGCGTGGGCTGCCTCCCTTAGTGCCACCACCTCCTGATGCAGCAGCAGAGGGTGAAGAGACCGACAGCAGTCCTCCCATGGAGGTATTTTTTTTCGCAACATCCATGCAGGTGGGAGTTGGTGTGCACCCTGTCCTCGAACCTCCTGGGTGGCCTCCCCCACTGACCCCCACTTGGCCATTTTTTTTTATTTTTTATTTTTACAGTGTGTTGCCTTGTGTGGCTCCCGTGGGCATCCATTGTATTCCGGCTGGGCACATGCAGGCTTGTCCTGAGTTTGGGTTAGATGCTTGGGTTTGTGACACACACACCCCTTCTGCTTCCCGTTTCCATGGGCTTGCAAAGGGTGTGACCAAGTGACAGTGACTTACACAGTGACATTGGGCTCCCATGAGCTGTGTGGGCAGTCTGTAGTCAATACTGTGTGTACATCCCTAGTGGGTATTGTTGTTGTATTGTACACTGCATGGTGTATTGATATGTGCTTGTGCATCCATGTCTTCCTCCTAATTTGCAGGTTCCTTCCTCATGTCTTCAAAAGGCCGTCTCCTTTGCAGATGGAGTTCATGTTGTATGCAGTACACTGACACATTTGCGTGGCAGCAACACTCTACAGTTGGCAGGGGTCGATGTGCTGGCTTATTCAGGTTGTAAGACTACCACTACTTTGACTTAGTACTGTCATGTTTTTGAAATGTTTCATGGTGTGTTGCTATATTGTGTTGGTGGTAAGTATTTGTTCATGTGTGCTGTTTGTTATTGATTACTGGGAGCATATTGTCTGTGGGCAGTGTGCTACGTGCTCTGCAAGGTGAACTCTTTCTGTGCAGAGGCTGACTTCTGTGTGCCTGGCACTGCGAGCATCATTGGGCTCTTGCTGGCGTCGCTACATCACGCTTCCTGGAGTAGGCGGGGCGAGAGGGACACGTGACCCGGTCACGTGACTACGGGCCGCTTCAAAGGAGGAAGGCTGCCGCCCGCACTGTGTGCTACGTGCTCTGCAAGGTGAACTCTTTCTGTGCAGAGGCTGACTTCTGTGTGCCTGCCACTGCGAGCATCATTGGGCTCTTGCTGGCGTCGCTACATCACGCTTCCTGGAGTAGGCGGGGCGAGAGGGACACGTGACCCGGTCACGTGACTACGGGCCGCTTCAAAGGAGGAAGGCTGCCGCCCGCACTGTGTGCTACGTGCTCTGCAAGGTGAACTCTTTCTGTGCAGAGGCTGACTTCTGTGTGCCTGCCACTGCGAGCATCATTGGGCTCTTGCCGGCATCGCTACATCGCGCTTCCTGGAGGAAGCGGGGCGAGAGGGGCACGAGACCCGGTCACGTGACTACGGGCCGCTTCAAAGGAGGAAGGCTGCCGCCCGCACTGTGTGCTACGTGCTCTGCAAGGTGAACTCTTTCTGTGCAGAGGCTGACTTCTGTGTGCCTGGCACTGCGAGCATCATTGGGCTCTTGCCGGCGTCGCTACATCGCGCTTCCTGGAGGAGGCGGGGCGAGAGGGACACGTCATCCGGTCACGTGACTACGGGCCACTTCAAAGGAGGAAGGCTACCACCCTTGCGGCGTTAAGCCCGGTAGGAGTAAAGCCCAGGGACTGTTAAGCGACTGTTTGGCGCACTGGGGCTGCACCAAAAAGGTAAACAAATTCAAAAGCTACTCCATTAATTGGTATAAGCATCTGTCTTTGTTTAAGGCCCATAATGAGATTACGGAGTTCACCTCTTGAGGAAGATATGGCTGGACAGGATGGGTCATATCTGGAGGCTGGGAGCGAGGCTGGGCAGGGGGCATCTACCACACTCGACCCTGCTATAGCTCAGCCGGTATGTGCTACGAACTACACTCTCAGTAATACAGAGAGTCAGCAAACCCCTGAGGGGTCGTTCCCAAACCTCCATATCCAGAAAGGTTGGAAACGAGGGCTGGAGTATACCCTGACGACACGAAAGATTCAGAGCAGAATTAATGACCACTTCTGCAGAAAAAGAAACAAGAGTGCCAACAATCTGGTTGACATTATTGATTCCATCTGGCAGCCACCCTCCCACGATAATAAAAATTTGGAAAATACTCCATCAATAGAGAGTGAAGAAAATAATTAAACGCCCGTAAATACCAATCAAGATAATAGGGCAAGCTCGCCAATCAACCAAGACCAATTGGAAGATCCAAGAGCAATCTTTCCAGAAAGATCCCCTCCACCAGGAGAAAGTCCCTTGGCAGCTTTGAGCTTTGTTCTAAATTCCTTGGTCTCGGACCTTCTTAAAACTGTGGTACAGACACAAGCGGGTCTCCTCTTGGAGATGTCACATGAAATCTCGAAGAATGAATCAGCACTGGTTGCCACTAACAACATCATGAATGCAATTTTGATTCCAATTCTGAATGAAACCCAAATTGAGGGTGTCAAACAAGGGTTAGACATTGCCCAAATCCATAATCTACTGAAAGAGGGAGCAAAAAGCAGTGTTACAACTCAAGAACTCTTAAAGAAGTTCCCTTCGGAAATACAAAACTCCCAAAACCAGAATGAGATTCCAACAGGGGAGGGTGAAAAAGATTGCTTTGACGACACCCCGCTTTCAGACTCTATTCTGGAAGAATTTCGAAGACTGGCAAATGTCGACATTGACATCATTGAAGACACTGGCGCGATAGCGCCCAAAAAACTGACGGAGATAATACACAAGATCAACTGACCGGCAGTGGGAGCCAGAGCCCATAAGAACCTTTGAAAACCAAAAGCAAAAAGTGGCAAAAAAGGAAAAAAGGGGGCAGGTCCAAAGAAACCACTCCCTTTACTTTACATGACAAAAATACGAAGAAATCAAAGAACCAGAGAAATAATGTTCCTAAAAAAACAGGAAAGAACACATTTCTGAAAAATCTGACCACTCCGTCTGGTGAAAAGACAGCGGAAACCAGTACAGCTGCTCTGCCTCTTTCCAATCCCTCTCAGACCACAAATTTGCTTACTTCACAAGCCAATAAATGCGCACCGGGGGAAAAAGGGAAGAAAAAGGCAGGCCCAAATTGCAAGGAAGTTCCCAGTGTTAGCAAAATTCAAACTTCAAACTTTGGTATGCAAACGGACCCTATAACATCTCCATCTGCAGCCCTTAATAACAAAAATCAAAAATCATCCCATACAAACATCAAAATTGCCCCAATATTTTTTAAACAAAAATTGAATAGGGGAAAAACAAATGTGGGTAAACTGGAGGGAAAACAACTTGCTATAAAATTAGCGCCAATTTTCTTAAAACCGATGGGGAAAACAGGCTTGACCTCCGCTCTCACTAGTGCTGCTCCCTTAACAGCTGCCCAAGAAGCATCTCCACCAAGAGCCACAATTATTGAAGTTGATTGTCGGAATGGATTAGGGAAATTCATAAATCTTGCAATTCCTCCTCAGGATGACAACAGAGAGAAACTGGAAAGAAAACAGTACTGCTCCCCCATAAGAAAAGAAGAAACTGTGAAGCCTAATTTTACCATTCCAAAAGTGTGGCTGAGATTAGAAAAACAAAATAAGGAAAAATCACTTAGCAGATCAGTTCTACTTTCAGAGATTAAAAAGAACTATAATGTGTTTCTCTTTGCCTCAGAAGACATTGAGTACCTTTCATTTCCGATCAGAGAAGATAAATTCTTTGTGGAAATAGCCCTCACTTCTAGAAAGGCGCAACAGGCCCTCATCACTAACAAACACGATCTAGCTAAAGAAGGTCTTCGGGTATTTGAATCAGAGGAGGAAGGAAGGTATGGCAATCGCTCAGGTCCTAAACAGACAGGAGTGGAGGACGCATCCTCCTCTATGGGCACCACCAGAGCGACAAGAGAACCCCAAAGCAAAGTTTCACCTGGGCCCAAATTAAATGAGAACCTGTTAGCAAAAATCCCAGAAATTGTCACACAAATCTTTCTGAAACTAGGCGAGAGAAGAACAGTCTTTAGACAAAGGGGTCTCGGATTAATTTCCTGGAACACCACAGGGCCGAGTTTCCTGAGGAAAAAGCAGCTAAAAAATAATCTTTTACAACAGAATGACATCATGCTGTTTCAGGAAACATGGCTGGTTAACCCCATTGAAATAGAAGGCTTCACAATACAAAATCTTAAGGCCGCACAAAAACTGAAAGGGAGACCAGCAGGAGGCCTCTTAATAGCAACCAAAAATTCTACTGTCAAAGAAATCATTCCACTATGCAACAACATGGAGGGCATTCAAGCCTGCAAAGCAGAGATAGGACCGAAGGATTCTCGGCTTACCCTAATCCTGGTTAATGTCTACTGGAACCCTGCTCGGTCAAATCTCCAAGACTTCATAGAATCCCTACACCTCCTACTGTCAACGGCTAAGAGCAAATATGAGGGAGCACAGATCATCATTGCAGGGGACCTGAATACTGACTGTATTAATTCAGGGAATGTGAGGTTTGGCCAAACTAAACAAAGTACTATACGGAAAGGGAAGCAATGGTGGGATTTTTTCCAGTCATGGGACCTGGACATGATGAATGAAAAAAGTAGGTCTGTGGAAGTGGCTGGACCAACCTGGCGTCAAGGGGCTCTGCAATCAACCTTAGACTACATCTTCATTTCATCATCTCTTACTCTACTTTGTCCCAGTCTTACTCTGGATTGGGAAGGGGGGAGTGACCACGCCAGGCTGGAACTCTTCTTCCCCAAAATTCAGAGAGCCCCCAACCCATATATCACACAGGAATTGGAGGGTCACAAAGGTAGATTGAAAGTGGTTAAATACAGAAATGGGGGAAATAAGTTAAACAAACTTCTGGAGGCAGTTCCTCCTGTTATATGGGCAAATGAAATGCACCCAGAAATATTTGGGAAATTTGTGTGGTCCACCTGCCAGCCAAGTGAAGGAAAGACTGCAGGGAAGCAGATGCACCTTCATAATTTCGATGAGGAAACATTCAACAAGAAGAGAATACTGCGCCAAACATTACGCCATATAAGACAAAATAAAACAGAAGACCAGCCCAGCTGTATACAAAAGCTCAAAAAGGCTAAACAAACGTATCGGAATTGGTCAAAGAACCACAAGCATCAAAAACGTCAAGAAGACGGGGAAAGAATGCTTTTCCTCCTCAATGCAAATAATTGCAGGAACTTTTGGGCGGCATTAAACCAACTGGAAACCGGCCAAAAAAGCTCACTCTGCAATTTAGTCCCCGAGCACAAGTGGGTGGAATATTTGTCCAAAAACTTTGAAGCAACTGAACTCAGAGATCATCCTCACCCAAACGTAACCTGGTCGCTGACATTCTCTGAGGAAGAAATCGAGGACCTTATTACATCCTCCTCTGTCTCTAAGGCAGCAGGTCCGAATGGCCTCACTTATCAGGTGCTTAAAAACTGACCAAAGTTGTGGGCAAAATTACTCTTCCATTTATTTCAAGAAATTCTAAAGAATAAAGTCTTCCCACCATCATGGAAGAGCGCACTTATTATTCCATTTTTTAAGGGGGGTGACAGGCAAAACCCAGCGTGTTATCGACCCATCACCCTTTTGGACATAGACAGCAAAATCTTTATGAGACTAATACTGAAAGAACTTACTCTATGGGTAGACTCTAGACACATCCTTCCCCCTCAGCAGACAGGTTTCAGGAAAGGCCTTTCTACCAGTCTTAATGGACTAATCCTGAACCTGTTGAGCGAAAGCTCAAATGAGAAAGAAGGTTCTCCACTATACGGGCGTGGGTCGACTTATCAAAAGCGTTCGACCTTGTAGACAGATCCCTCCTCTGGCAGAAACTAAATAATTGGGGGATTCCGGCACCCCTTCTTGCAATGCTTATAGAACTCCACAAGAACATTACCATCAGAGTGAGATTGGACAAACCAGGCAATCTATCTGAAACAATCAAAGTCCTGAAGGGAGTACGACAAGGTTGCTTGGGTGCACCATTATTCTTTAATTTGTTTCTTTCAGACATTGGAGACTTCCTAGCATCTGCATCATTAATCTGCCCGAGAATTAATGGAAGAAAACTCCATTGGTTAGCCTACGCAGATGACTTGGTGCTACTGGATGGTTCAGCGATAGGGTTACAACAACTCCTATCCAAACTTAACGAGTATGCCAAACCGAACGGTCTCATAATTAATCCATCTAAATCTAAGGTCCTCATTTTTAAACATGCAAAAAAAGGGTGACCTCAAGAAACTGGGTTTTGGACAGCAAAGCAATCCCACGGGTGGACGAGTTAACATACCTAGGATATGAAATTCTTGCCCACCCTACGTTAAACAAGGTGATACACTCAATTCTGGGGAAGAAATCAAAAATTATTGCACAAATGAAAAATCTGAATGGAAGATTCTGCAAATTTTCTATAATTCCGCTCAAGAAGTTCTACATAGGGAAAGTTGTCCCGGTCCTTCTCTACGGCCTTGAGGCAAAGCCTATTTTGTGGAACTATGATTGGAGCAAAGTTGGGGGCTCTTTGTGGAAATCTTCTCTTCATCTCCCATCGTGCACTCATCTCGCTAGTCTGAGATTTGAGTTGGGTCTGACCTCTCTGAATTGCCCCGCAGAGTGGAAGCTACTGTCCCTCTATCGTAACACAATTACAGCCAATGTATCCACCCTTTTCTTCGACGTAAATCAACATCTAAAAAAGTCAAAATCAAAAAAACTTCTCGGCTTGGAAGAAAAGATTGCCTGCATTTTACATAGGCTGGAATTAACAACAGAAACTCTCACACAAAATCCTAAGAAAGTCAAAAAAATATTAGAAACGGAGGACTGGATTAAAACGATCGAGGGAATCAGAAGGCTTAACCCCCCAAACCTATTCCTGACAGTGGACAGAAAGCTCGCCACCATCCCGCGCTACCTGGAAAAATTCCCGGACCAAAGAATCAGAAACAATTTCCTCAGACTCAGACTGAATATAGCCCACACAGGTGAAAAACTGGACCAAAGAAACCAGGGTGAGAAGGCAATAAGCTTTTGCAAGATCTGTGCCTCTCCGAATTTACAATCCCTCAAACACCTGCTGCTGGAGTGCGAAGGCACATGGGCGATCAGGGTATCATCACTGGGGAGATTTGTAACTAGAGAGGAGAGCCTAGTTCAGGACGCATTTTGGGATAGACTGATCTCTGGCCAAGAAGTCATGCTAACTGCTGAGATAGTAAACATTTTGGAGAAGCTTACTATTTTAAGGAACTATTAACAGACTAGTCATGTTATTGAACTCTCCAGTCAAGGGGATCAGTCTGTCTAGTCAAATCCCTGGTTTCTGAGCATGTATTTTGCCTTGTTATTTTATTTTGTCACTTTACTCCTTCGCTTTCTGTACTCTTAAATACGCAGGAAACAACTGCTTTTTGTATGAAATTGGAACTTTTAATATTCTTTCTTTGTAAAGGTTTTCTCATAAACCAAAAACAAATTAAAAAAAAAATAAATAAATAAAAATAAAAAAAAAAATTGTGAGCAGTTTGCATTTAGGACAGAGCACTTTGTGACACTTGTGTCAGGTCTTGTGCATTGCTTTGTTTGCTTTCACATTGCATGACATGCCATGGTGTGTTGGGTGGCGGAGCTGGGGAGGGGTTGGGTGACATGGCGCTATTTTCATGTTGTATTTTGCAAGGGGGTATTCATTCATGCAGCATAAATGTGTGTTTTTTTTGTGACACAGCATTGGTTGTCTTTCGGCAGGTAGGGATGCACACAATGTAACAATTCCAGGTGACCAATCTCAGGCAGGTATGGTTGTGACAGTTGACTGTCCCTTATGTCATCATCATTGATTGTCAGCTGGTATGTGCCAGAGCTGTGTGCACTCCATAGGGGTGTGATTTTAGGTGAAGTAATTAGCCACCAGCTGCATACGGGCTGCCTCACCACGTGCCCTTTCCCCTCCCATGCGCAGCGGCCATGCTTGTGGTTGGGGATGTGGGGGCACCACCATGTCCACGGGCAGGCCCCGGCGTGTTGCAACGTTGTGCCGGACACATGCTGCCACTATGATCCTGCACACTACTGGGGGCGCGTATAGCAACTGCCCACCAGAGCGGTCAAGGGAGCGAAGTTGTGACTTGAGCACTCCGAATGTGTGCTCCACTATGCTCCGGGTTGCAATATGGGCTGTGTTGTATCTTACCTCGGGTGGTGTGGTGGGGTTCCGAATTGGCGTCATCATGTGGGTGCTCAGTGGGTAGGCACTGTCCCCTGGGGAGGTGATGATGGGTATCGTTAGTGGGGTTGTGATATTACTCAGTGTCGGACATGCATGCATGTGCAGGGGCATTTATACTCACCGAGCAGCCATGTATCGCCATGCCGCCCAGCTTCTAGGTCCCGGTTTAGGGTTGACATTCTGTAAATGAAACTATCATGGGTGGACCCTGGATAGTTGGCATATACTGAGGTTCCCTTGGCATCACATACTACCTGCACATTGATTGAATGCCAGTGCTTGCGGTTTCTGTAGATCTGCTCAGTTGCCCTGGGAGGACGTAGAGCCACATGGGTGCAGTCAATGGCACCTAGCACTTTGGGGAAGTGTGCCACCTCGTACAAATCCTGGACGACAGCCTGCCTTTCTGCAGGTGATATGTGCCTGCGGACTGATGGGCGTGCAGTCATGATGGCCAACACCTGGTGCAGGCAGCATGACTGCGTGGCCTGTGAGACCCCCCCCCACTATGGCAGTTGTCCGCTGGAATGAACCAGTGGCCAAGAAGTGCAGTACATTGAGCACCTTTTCCAAGGGGCTCAGTGCTTGGGAGCACAGGGTGGGTGATGTGAGGTCATCCTCCCACTCACTTACCAGGTTGAGTGTTATGTGAGGTGGAAACCTGTACCTCCCATACACCTGGTCATCAGGCATCCCAAAAAGGCTGGTCCTGGGTGTAAAAATTCTGGGCCTGACTATCCTCCTCCTCCTCCCGCGGTATCCCACGACCACTGCTGCGAGGAATGGTATATTCATCTTGGCGTCTGAGCTTGTTTGTTTTTTGCGTGCACTTTTATGCTGCGCGGGTCCACGTACGCCTGCTTCCTGCTGGCGTACGTGTTTCAGGATTAGCGCGTCTTTTTTGGTGCACGCATTGACCCTGTTCGATTCCATGAATACGTGTTGTAAACGCGCGTGTGGGCGTTCCGTGCATTTGGATCCTGAACTTCCCCCGTGACGCCCACTTTTTCACAAGTTGTTCCCCATTCCACGTGTTACGCCCCCTGTTCCGCCTACTTTAGTTGTGTGCGCTGCATGCGCCACGCTGTTTGGAGACGTGTGCGCCAGCGTGCGCCATGCAGGATTTTAGCGCACATCCAGGGATTGACACGCGTACGGACTTCCATAAATTGCTGTGCGTGGGTTTCGCTGCGATTTTCGCACTTGCGCTGCGATTTGCACGCTTTCGCACGCTTGCACTGGAATTTTCAGAGCACATTAATTCCATGAATCAGCCTCATAGTCTGCAAGTCCTTTCATGTGTGGGCACACACAACAGGTCTCGGATTCCTGCAAATTAAAGTGAATGTTCCTGAAATAATAATGTGTCTTCATTCCTGGTAACTCTTCTCTTGGAGGTAGGGGTTCAAAATATGGCAACCACATTTATGAATTCTTTTATTGTTATTGGTGTAGTTTGGAAGGGACACAAATAAATGTTATTTGTGTCCCTACCAAATATGTCCCTATGTCATTTTAATTTTTAAAATTAGAAAGTATCTGGGTTCACTGCAATTGTTTGGGTCACACACAATTTCCAAAACCAATACTTCACATGCTTTAATGTACTTTGATACAGCACTAGACTTACATTCAACATCCAGTCGGTGAATATCGTGAACAAATTAATTAGAGCCTATGTTTGAAATTGTGTTCCACAGTTCGATTTTCCTGATTTTGTCTAATGCGACAAATAACAATAGGCTGAATTTATTTTCCATGTACTTGCACCAGGATTCTGACGCAATTGGGTTAAGTTGAAAGCTGCCTTGAATATCAATGCCCCCACGGTTGGGATGAATGTAATACATCCAACACGTGAGAGGAAGAATAAACTAAGAAAACCCATGAAGCACGAGTCAGGACACACCTCAGAGGCCAAAGGTACAGGCTGCAAGCAGATTACCCTATCATTCCCACCATATCCCTTCACCAAGAGATAAACGGGAGAGCAACACTCATACATGCATTGTAGGTATAGAAGTGCCACACGATTAAAGACACAATGAACCAACAAGTATGTGCCAAGAGTCAATGTGGCATGCGCATAGAGGTAGGTGAATGCAAGAGGGCCAACGAGGCAAGACACATGATAGGAGCTAGAGTAAACATGTATTAGACAAGCAAGCTGCAATATATTTAGGCTATTGATATATCATCAGTAGGGATAGCTCTCACCCTCACACAAGAAGGATACCACCCAGCAAGATGAAAATATATAGATAGAAGCATCCATAGGTAGGCTAAGCCATGAAAGGAAGGGAGATGACAGAATAACTTTGGGACAGAAGCTAGGGCTAACCAAGCACACATATACCTGATAGCATAGACTAGACACATTGAGAAACACACTAGGTAGGTAGGAGTGTGTCATAGTAACACTAAGTAATAGAGAATATAACACACAATACATATGTAAACACATATACATGCAAACATTAATACTTTATAGGTACCTAAAACTTAGTAGGCCTCAAGAATGGAGGTAAGGCTTATGTCATTCAAATAATAGGCCTCAGAGCATTAGAAACTGTTTTACACAGCAAAGGCAGTCAGTTCAGGACATTGCAAACAAATGCAGTAGCAAGGGCAGCAGCCTTGAGTACAGTGTAAAGTCATGCAGTGATTTTTCAGAAGTGTGAGGTGAAGCCCGTTCCAGGACAAAAGTACAAGGAATCATGAACTAATCAGATGTTGCTAAAGGAAGCAGGGTCTGCAAGGGAATGTGTAGAATGCCACGTAGTTATTGGCTGTGAAGGAGAAAGTACAATCCTGTCTCACACATTCAACAAATGAAACATAATAAATAGAATTTCTACCCATGTTCTCATAACTAACCAAGACAAGGTCACAGTCCTGGTGAGGATCAGACCACGTGCAGAGAGAGGCATGGGACAAAGTCATTCAGACAGAAGGGACATATCGCCCCCTGTAGGAAAATATCCGTCCAAGACTGAATACCCATGCAATGGCAGGTAAGCCTCCTGCCCAGGTAGAATTCAATATACAAATATTCAACGGCCCACGAAAAACACTAAGAATGCCATGAAGAATGTGCACCGATTGGGACGTGCCAACAAATCAGAGGAATTATTTAAGGTGCATTATTCCACATTTATGTAGAAGTAAAACACACACAGGATATAAAACTGTTGCCTCACTGTCCACACCTTCAATGTCATTGGTTATCGATCGGAGTGGCCCACCTCCAGGATGCAAATACCTTTGCACCCTTGAAGCCCAGCAGCACTTGTGCCAAGAAATCATCGCTGTGGTCCAATTCAGAGCTTCATGCTCTTAATCAAGCCTGTCAATGCTGTGAGCATGAATGGCGATGCAAATGGGATTGACAAACTTTCAGTGGCTCATTACCAGGAAGCAATTAAGGTTGCCAAATCACAGTATTATGCTAATTGGATTCTGTCAGCCCCCTGTGCGGCTCGTGAGCTTTTTAAGGTTGCAAAGGAGCTTTCAAGTATTGCTCTGACAATTGACCTCTTGCGGTCACAAGCACAACATGATGCTACGAGTTTGTTTTTCGATGAAAAGATTTAAAAAATCCAGCAAGCTATAGCAGATAATTGAGTTGGGTGTATAGAGATTATCTATCCTGTCTCTCATTTCATACATAACAAGGCCAGTATGGATTCATTGGAGCCGGTTACAGATGATGCTATCTTGAAATCTCTTAGAAAGATGAAATCCTCCTAACCTACAGACCCGATTCACCTTTGGTTTACCCAGTCTCTGCTTTTGGTTGTTTTTTCACTCTTTAAAGCTGCAGTTCATGCGTCCTTTACAATGGGTTCTATCCCTGCTGCCCTCAAGCATGAACTTGTTTCTCCTTTAGTGAAGAAACCTCAGCGTGATGCTGCCCTTTTGGTTAACTATCTGCCCATTTCATTGCTGCCTGGTATCATGAAGCTTATGGAAGCTATTGTTACCCCACAGCAGTCCCGTTTCCTTGAACCACAGGCTCTTCTACATCCATTTTAATCTGGCTTTCATCCTGCCAGAGATACCGAGTCAGTGTTGATCTCTGTTCTGGATGACATTTCCCTTCTCCTGGACCACATAGAGGTCAGAGTTTTAATTCTCCTAGACCTTTCTGCAGCATTTGAAACAATTGACCATACCGTCTTGCTTCGGTGCCTGGAACAGGGTGGAATCATTGGCCTTGTCCTGGCCTGGTTCACTTATTGTTTCTCAGAAGGTGCACAAATTGCTTCTCTGCTCCCTTTTGAATCCCCCACAACTGCTCTCATTTGTCGCACCTCCAAAGGGTCATGACTGTTCCCTCTCCTCTTTACTATTTATCCCTGTGCTCTCGCAGATCTTATCCAGGAACATGGGATAAGGTTTTACACATATGCAGATGATAAGCAGTTGCTTTTTGGCTTGGAATCGCCTAACCCAAACTCCTGCCGTAAACTCAGTAACTCTGTGGAGGCTGTAGGGGAGTGGATTTCCAGAAATTGGTTAAAATCTAATGGAGAAAATACAGAGATCATGGTGATAGGCTCGGCTACAGCACAGGCTACCTGGACCAAGGAATTCTGGCCTGACTCACTCGGACCGTGCCCTCTACCCAGTAAATCAGTAAAATGCTTGGGTGTCAAAATTCTACCTTTTGACTCTCGAGAGCTTCAAATCTCAGCGGTTTGGAAGTCAGGTTTAATAAAGTTAAAACTCCGGAAAAAAATGACCTTTTATTGCGCCAGATTCTCGAGCCAAGGTTGCAGCAGCATCCATACTAGGATCAATAGACTACTGCAATGGCCTCTATCTTGGCCAACCTACTTTTCTAATCCAGAGGCTGCAACTATTGCAAAACTCTGCAGCTAGGCTGGCCATGGGAGCTAACCGCTAGGCTCACTCCCAGGACCTTGTCCGGCAGATGCACTGGCTGCCTGTTAACAGTTGCGTCAAATTTAAGATCATCTACACTGTTCACTGGCTTACCATCATGCCAGGGCAGAGTATCTCCAAGGCAAATTGATTCCTTATGTCCCTGCAAGGAATCTTAGGTCAGCCTCCCAGAATCTTCTGACAGTTCCACACTTTCGTGTTGCAAGTTCTTTTGACTGTGGCACCTACTACTATGTGGAACTCTCATCCTGCGCAGTTACGGGAGATAAGTGATCATCTAAGCTTCTGGAAAGCTTTGAAAACGTACCTTTTATAATAGAATGTGCCGATGTCTACTGTTTACCGGTGGTTTCATTTCACTTGTTGTTCTCCTTGCGCCTAGATGCCTCCTGTGCCTAGTCAGCGCTCTACAAATTCGGTTACATTACATTACATTACATGACCACAGGAGGTCCACCAATTAAACAAAAAGGACTGGGTGCAACAATATTAAACATCAACTGTCCAAAAGCAAACCTAGGAAAGTAGATGAGATTAATATCAAGTCATTTCTATGAAGTAATTAACAGCATGGACACGAGGGTTAGGATAAGCCAATGGGGCTAGGAATTGTATAGATTCACCTATAGAGCAACCATGAGCAACCAATAAGGGGATGACATTACCTGAGTACCCAGAAACATTGTTGTTGGTGAACTTCTGCAGTTCACTATAAAACTCCACTATTTTGTATTGATCGCTGAATGATTCCCTTTGAATGATTTCCTGACTGTGGTTGCATGTAATACATTTTGTTTTCCTTGGTCCCTGCACTTTATTGACTCCTTTGGATTACTTTGATTATTGATTTTGTTGGGTCTTACCCCACGCCACCTACCACGGACCAAAGTTCTTTGGCATCTTTTTTATAGAACATTTTAACAAAGCTACACCTGTACTCCAACTCTAGTTTAATGTAGGAGCATTTAACTCATTTTTTAAATTGTAGGTTAATCTTTCTCTTTTGAGAAATGTACAGGTGTACTGATTCCAACTTTAGTTTGCTTAATTATCAAATAGTTCAATGCATATCTTTTTTTTTATGATCCTGAATAGCCTTATCCATGGGTTTCTTCACAGAATTTAGTAATCACAGAACAATTGTCCTGGATGCCACTTTTACTTAATTTGTTAAACTAAGCATATCCTTAGACAATGCCTCTGGCTCTTTACGGCTCTAACCATGTATTTCCTGTATGTGTGGTCATGTCAAGGTGAGCTAGGCTCCTATTTTATGAATGTGTCATCTTATTTACACTATAAGGGGTCCATGATAATTAGTTTAAGGATATATTCACCTTGACCATATCCAAGTTGAGAGTGAATCTAGATTCTAAAGCCAAGTTAGCCCGTCCCAATTTTAAAAACACGTGAACACTACCCAAGATAGTTATTTTGTAATCCTTTCACCTTGAGAGTACTTTAAAAGATGCAAAAATATAATCGATGATGGAAGAGGCAGAACCATTGGTCCAGGTCTGGCTGCATTGTCTCCTTTCAGACTCCCATTAACCATAACACAACCCCATACTAGTACAATATCAGACCAAACATTGGCCCTCATTACGAGTCGGGCGGTACAGGGTTAACGGCACCGGTAAAGGTGCCGGTGCCGTCAACCCCGTACCGCCCGATTCCGAGTTCCCCTCGCGGGACCCGCTCTGCACGTCTGGTCTCACCAGACGTGCAGAGCGGGTCCCGCGTGGGGAAGAGGGAGCAATCAACGGGCCAACTCGTAATGGCCCGTTGTTTGCTCCCTCTCCCATTCCCATTCAGCCCTATGGGGGCTGAAATGGGAATGGGGAAGAACCGGGTCCGGGTCCTCGGAGGGAGGAATTACCTTGGCCTTCTGACCTCAGAATGGCCCGGTAAGTCCTCATTCCGAGGACCCGGACCCCGACGCGATTTCAGCGGCAGCCATGCCGCCAATAGCGGCATGGTTACCACCGAACTCGTAATGAGGGCCATTGTCTAGTTTGTCTAACTCCAGTTTCTGAAAGACGCTTTAGGGATGTTAACCACCAAGTTAATCAAACAAAGCTTGCCGTCTTTAACAATATCTCAAAATTTAGCATTGAGGTCTCCTGCTAAAATAATAGTCTAGAAATAGTCGAGAAGCCACTGTATTCAACCAAGGATTCTGTAGTACATTCCAACTCATTCGAATTGTTAATCATTCCACAAATTGCTGGAGGAACATAGATGTGAGCAAAAGCCAAGCCGCTTCTGGTTGCAAATTCAAACCTATATTTCTCACATTGTTTTTTACCAAAGTTAGAAAGCTCCTTCTAGTTCTCCCTTTAATTCATTGTATTGCTTTCTTTTTATATAAGGACTTCTGCCATCAACAACAATATTCTGGGCAAGCCATGCTTCTTGAATCTTAATGATGTCATGGGAAAGGAGGGATTTTAAAATCATTTAATTCCGTAGGAAATTATTCAACCTTCTAGAGTTTCACTAAAGAAACGTTTCCACTTTACTCAGTATAACAGGATCAGGGAACTTGTTTGGCTTTAAAAAAAAAAAGACCTGGCAACTCGACTGTCTGGTATCTTGTTTATACAGATTGTGCCCCGATGAAGGACCATTCTGGTCTGAAATGCATTGGTCATTGGCATCTGTCAAAAAACAATTGAATTAAATTGATCACTTTTTAATCTTTAAGCATATGAGTATGATATATCAAACCTGTTGTAGCATGCTTGTGTATATAATCAGAAGCAACTATTCACCACAACAGGTATTTAGGGTGAGCAACCCTCAGTGCAGGCCCGCTGGCCTAGGTCTTTCTTAGATATTTCAGTTTGAGCAGCATGTGCAGAGGTAGTGTTTGCACTCCACTAAATAGTTAAGTACACCCCTGTTTACATATTTCCCTAACATTAATAACCACGCGGTGCCCACTCACACCTCTACTTGTAACAAGTACCAGTCTGCCATAGTCAAATCATGTTTTTAATTAACCCTAGATTTAAATTATTCCACCGCACAATCCCAATTATTGGTATCAAACTGGATTTTAACATTAAACTTGCATCCAGGGTTTTACACAGATATGAAGTTTGAGTGCTCTTTACACAGAAACATGTTTTGATGTATGTTTCATACATCACTTTCAAATTTCCTCACTTGCATGCATAAATATCATAACCAACAGATAATAATACCTTAGGTATTTCCATTAGTAATCTGGAAATATTGTGAGATCATGCATGCATTTTTGATCTATTAACGTTATAATCCTCCAGAAACTCAACTAGGGTAATGTGCTTTGAAGTGATTATTCTAAGTTTCGGCTTTAAGAAAAACATTCCAAAAGGCAATTATGATTTAAAGGGATAGGTGATCTTGACTTAAATACTCATTCAATACACAGCACACATCTCAGCTCCTGATGTGTATACACTATGGAAGAACGCCAACAACAATAGGGGACTCCAAGCAGAAAAAAACTACACACGGTCGTGCTTGGAAGAGGCAAATATATATATAGAGCAACTAGGGGACCGGGGTATGGATTCTTGTTTAGGTGAGCAGGCAAGGCTGGAGCTATAAGAACACAGCTGATCCAAAATACAACTGATATACTAGAATGTACTGTAAGAATTTTAAAATCCCATTATGTATCGGAAAACATTGAAGTCATAAAATACAATTCATGAAAAAATATTAGTACATGAATGTCAGGGAAAAGAAAACTGAGAACAATATGCAACACAACCAGACCCAGACAATTCACCAATCACTCCATTCATACTAGACTCATACATCTCTAAAATGCATACCTCAAATATAATGGTGCAGAACACAGACTATACATAAACACAAATGAAATAATTATACAAAATGTTATAGCACCATGTTCAAATTCTAGTACATGACAAGCACTATATTATTAGAATATCAATAGAAAGTCCTAAAATCAGAGACCTTCAAAAGTCATATTAATTGACAACTTGGGCCACAACAAGAGTGAACCACTTAGAAAACCGACCTGTTTCTTTCCATCTTCATGATTCGATTAATTGTGCGGAAATTCATCAGGGTGACTTAAGAACTGAAGTCATCAATGATTGATGGTACTGGATAGTTGCAAAGCTCCGTAAGCCAGTCTTGCCCTGGCACTCTGCCGTAGAACGAATAACGGTATCTAGCCCGATGAATGGGTCAAAAAAGTGAAGCCAAGAGCAGCATAACCAACTGACAATCCTGGGAAGACATGCCTTGAATAAATCGACCAGGCAACTACAGCACAATTCATAGATGCAGGGTAGATCGTGGCAGATGTAACTCAAAAATAGCTGTTCAAAATGCCGGCAACATGAGCATACGTCTGTTGTCCATTGTGAAAATAAACGCGGTCTCTCGAGAAAGTAGAGAAAGGACTATGGAAGAGACCTCATGTAATCTGCTGAAATCCTCATGATCGCTACCCTTCCGTAAGTTTGGACACATGCATAGTGTTCAGGTTCTATGAAGTTCTTCATCTGGAATCTCATGTACAACTGGTACCCATGAACAGGACTCTAATTGAGAAGCATCCATAATTGACTGATTAGTTGTCTGTTTACAAGGAACCTTTCTTACAGCTGCAGTAATAGGTCCAACAGGTCTTTTTAAGTGAATATGTCTTGCCTTTTTTAAATATGCAAGCATTCATAAAATGTATTTTTATCCCAGGTTGTCGTTTTCCCCCTCTTTGTTTTTTCTTTCTATTTGATAGGTAATTTTTGTCTGAATCACAATTTACAAAATACCTTTAGTCCTTGTACGGGTACTTTCCCTCTTCTGTTTTTTTTTTGGAATTGGTTTCTGCTTGCCTAAAGAATTTCCGGGCAGGTTGTCAAATATCGGAGAACAATGCAGTTATGAGGACCACAATGCTGTTGCTGCTATTCACTGTGGTAAGAAATTATTGAATTCCATTAGGATGTCATGGTGCAGTAGCCCACCTTTACCTACCCTGACACAGCCCTTTCCATGCTCTACTCTGATATCTCTGATACTCTTGAAGTAGTTTCCCCTGTTATGAGGATCCACATGAAGCCGAAAATCAAGTGCAACTCCTGGTATGACTCAGACCTCATTACCCTTAAAAGCAAGTGCAGGGTGGCTGAGAGGAAGTGGTTGGCTTTGTGTACACTCTCTGACAAACTGGCCTGTTACCTGCTCCAAAGACAATACCGACTCTCTATCCTCACTAAGAAGAGACCCCACATCGAAGCCCATGTTTCTGAGGCATCTAACAACTCAGACAAACTCTTTAAAATCTGCAAGGAGCTGGCCAATCCTGCTGCAGTCTCTACCTCTGCTGTCCCTTCCCAGGCCCTCTGCACGGCCTTGACTTTTCACTTCATCTCCAAAATCCAGGTCATCCTGTCCACCCTCTTGGCCTCTCCTGCTTCTCCCCACACGCTCTCGTCCCCCTCTGGCCCTCCTATGTCCACATCCACCCTTCTCCACCTTTCCACTCTTCTCCCCGGATGAGGTCTCTAGACAAGTCTGATCTATGAAAACCTCATCTCAACAGGTTCTTCACTGCTCTTCCAAAACCATCAAGGACCACATTGACACCCTTGCCCCATCCCTGACTGATTTCTGCAACCACTCCTTCGACTCTGGTACCTCCCCCCATGAAAAATTCTCTTGTGCACCCTCTTCTTAAGAAGCCCACCACCAGCCCCTCCATTCTGGCTTATTATCACTCAATCGCTATCACTCCTTTCATGAGCAAACTCTTGGAAAAGCTGAACATCTCCCAGCTTAATCTTCGCACTGAATCTGTTGGTTGTCTCCATGATCATCAATCTGGTTTCAGAGCAGCCAGAAGTATGGAAATTGCTCTCCTGAACATCCGTGAAGACCTGCTCTCAAACCTTGACTGTGACACCCCTTGCGTCCTCATCCTGCTTGATCCCTCTTCTGCCTTTGACACTGTCAACCCTGCCATCCTGCTTAACCATCTCTGTGATAACCTGGGTATCACTGGTCAGGCTCTGGCGTGGCTGACTTCTTTCCTCTCTGACCGACCTTCCCAGGTCCAACTTGGGTCCGTCCTCTCTGCTATCTTTTTCTCTACCTGTGGTGTCCCTCTGGGGTCTAAACTCTCTCCCTGGCTATTCAACCAATACCTGGCACTCCTTGCCCACGGCACCGCTGCTCTCTGCCCCAACTTTCAGTGCTATGCGGATAACACCCAGCTCATTTCAGGCTACCCTCGGCCTCCTCATCTCCTTTCCTCATCTCTGACTGTCTGTCTGATATCCAGGATTGGTGTGCCGCCAATGCCCTCTGCCTTAATGCCAGTAAGACTGAGATTCTCCTCTTTGGCACACCCACTCCCTCCTTTCCTGTAGCTCTCTGGCCAGCCTCACTTGGCCCTCTTCCTGATCCCATCGGCAAGGCTAAAAACCTTGGGGTCATCTTCGATTCCACACTCTCCTTCTCTCCTCAACTCTCTGACATCTCTAAGAAGTCACACTACCAGCTGCACCTCCTCAGAGGTATTGTTCCTTTCCTCTCCTTCGTCGAGGAGCTCACTGTCTCCAGAGCTCTGGTTCTCTCTAGGCTGGACTACTGCAACAGCCTCTTTCTAAATCTGCCTACTTCTCCTCTCCGCCATCTGCAACTCATTCAGGACAGGACTGCAAGACTTGTCCTTGGCCTCAAGCCCAGGGATAGAATCTCTCCAGGACTGAAATCTCTGCACTGGCTCCCAGTGGTTGTGAGGATTAAGTTCAAAACCCTCTGCATCATCCACAAGGCCTTCTGAGGCCTGGGGCCTCAATACCTTCAACTCTTTCTTCCTAAATATCTTCCATCTCGAGCCCTTCACTCATCTGCCTCCAACTCCCTCAGGGTCAGTCGCTTCTCCAAGCAACGAGTTGGGGGTAGATCTCTTTCCTCGGCTGGTGCTTCCCTCTGGAACAGCCTCCCTGCCT
Source organism: Ambystoma mexicanum (assembly GCF_040938575.1). Taxonomy (NCBI): domain Eukaryota; kingdom Metazoa; phylum Chordata; class Amphibia; order Caudata; family Ambystomatidae; genus Ambystoma; species Ambystoma mexicanum. Next base: position 1,329,701,211 of record NC_090924.1, read on the forward strand.
CCCTTAAACTTAAGGAGAACCATCTGCGGTTCCGGAAGCACCTCAAAACCTTTCTCTTTGCTTCTGCTTTTTCTCCTCCTCTCGTCTGCCGGCCTCCTAGCTGTAACCGGAACTGCACTGGCTACCAGGACACCCTCTGATCTCATGCCCAGGTCCCTCCCCCACCAGCGTCAAACACCTGCACTGCCTGCCTGGCAACCGCGCACTTGTGGACTGTTTCTATATACCTACAGTCCCCCTACCAACCTGTGACAGCAGATGTCTGCACTTACCCTGCCCTTGCCACATGCTGGCCGTTACTTACTTATTGTTATTATCTTTTCCCATGTACTGCACTGTCCACGCCCCCTCCCCATGCACTTGCGCGATCTGAATGACAACTCGCCTAGTAGGATGGTTGTCTATCCTCCCTCTGTTCCCCTCCCTTGAAACACTTGTGTATAGGTGCGTTATAAATGCCATATCATATTATATCATATAATATCACCCTGTATAAAGGAGCGATTACCCTCTTCCATTCCCCCAGGGACAGCAGCATCTGTATTGCCTGTCCAGTCTCTGGCTCTTCCAGAATACTCTCTCACAATTGATCCACCCTCCTCACCATCCTTGCATAACCCAGAAAAAGACCCCCTCGGCCGAGCATACTTCTCTGCCCTTTGTTCAAAAGTGATTAGTTTTCCATTCGCAAAAAGAATCCCCCAGTAATTTACACCCTTTAGATCACACAGTCGCAAGGCCCATGTCTCTTCGCACTGCTAGTATAGTTATATCAATCCCAACCAGTTGTATATAGATTGGTCTGCACTATATTCCCTTGATCTTCCCTTGACTGCATGGGGCATTAAATATCTTTTTGTCACCCCTAATCCCATCAGGTCCCATAGTAAATAAGTTCCCTCTTCATATCCCCACCAAACCCTTTATTTCTCCTGTCAGAGAATTATCTCAAAAAGCCACTAAATGTAACTAGGCTGCACAAAAATAGAGCTCAAAATCTGTGAGAGCCAACCACTCTCCAGATTTGGTAGATGGAGTGCCTTTATGGCTACCCGACATCTCCATTCACCAGAATAATTCCTCAATCGTAACATCCATCTTTTTGAAAAGATCTGTTTGATTACATATCTGTCATATATTGGCAAAGAAATACAGCAATCTGGGTAGGAGCAACATTTTGCATAAAGCTATCGTGCCCATCAACGACAGTGGCAGAGATTTCCAAAATCCAACCAAATCCTCAATGCCTGTCAGAGCTCTGCTCGTATTATACACAAAGTCTCTTCAATTGCATAGAATATCTGAATGGCCAAATATTTAAAGGATTCCAGTTCCAATTTTATACCCCAATCAGGGAATCCATCTCTATGCCTATCCGATAGGCCCGCCAGATCATGTGTTGTCTAATATTTCCAGGATAATCAGGCTATTATCCAACAGATTATTCACATATAAAACAACATCATCCGCATATAAAGAAATACTATGGGTAAGTTCTTATTTCCATATACCCGTCTCCGAAATATATTTTTTGAAATATCCAGCCAGGAGCACCAGCGCCATTGCACACCGGACAGCCCTGCTTAGTATCCCTGTCTAAAGTTTATCTGGAAGACACCCAACTACCCATTTTAACCTGTGCCATCAGGCTGTTATATAATAATCAAAGCCATTACAATATACCAGGTCCCAAACCAAATGCTTCTAGAACCTTCAAAAGACATGCCTATTCCAGTGAATCAAACAACTTAACCGGGTCTAATGAGACCATCTGCAGTTCGTCCCTCAATAACCGCACCCAATCTCCGAAATGATGTACCGGTCTAAGATTCATGAGCATATTCCGTCCCCCCACAAATCCATATTGGTCTGGGTGCACAAGTCCTGGCACCACCTTAGACAACCTCATCGTAAGGACCTTCCCCAGGACCCTCCTTGCATCCACATCCATCCGTGAGATGGGCCGATATGAATCACAATAATTTGTGTACATCTGAGTCTTAAACAGAACCATATTCAGTGCTTAGTGCATCGATTCCAGCACAATCCACTTCCTATATTCCCAGTCATAAACCCTTTTCCGTTTTGGCACCAGGAGATCTGAGAATGTACAATAAAATTCAATCAGGATCCCACTGCTGTCTGGGGACTTGTTTCTTTGCATGGATCTGATAGCGCACAATATTTCAGCCTCTTCTATTGGTTCCATGTCTGTTCATTGACAGTCATCTTTTCAAGGATTTTTGTTTTTAACTTTGGGGGGTCCCCCCAGCCCTCCTTTCCCTGTTACTATTAATGCCACACCAATGGCCCCCACCCCTTATAACCCCAGACCAACCACCCCCCATATATATTATATGAGTTTTTTCAATGGAATTGTTTTGGAAAAATTCCATCGAAAAAACTACTGTCGATGAAAGGGCGGTTTACCCTTATATTGGTGCATCTAACTCATCTCGAGAACCACCCGATAACTCGGCAACTGCGCTGGATCCAGCAAGTCATATGTTCTGATTCTGAGTATGTGCATTCACTGCTATATAATGGGGTATAGTACTCCTGCAATAACCCATTAATCCATGTATGCAATGTAATTTAAGTCTCCCTTAATACTGCAGATCTGCGTTATCGTCGACTGTGGAAGTCCCTGTGGAAGCAACCACGCCAACAGTTGACCCGCTGTTTCCCCCTTCCCATGGACACGTACCATATATTAACTGTATTCAGACTTGAATATAGCTTCTTGCAGTTCCTAATGATTTTCCAATGCGAGTGAGAGATGTCACCGCCTACCCAAAATCCCTTAGCCAGTTCCCTCTCCAAAGGTGTAACCTTCAATTTCACTTGACTTAATGAGTCACTCAATGTTTTCCTTAACCCCACTGATTTCAAAATGTAGGTTCTTCTCATGGTCACTTTAAAAGCATCCCATATTACCCCTATTTCTGACAACGAACCTTTGTTCGCCTAAAAAAATTAGATATCTCTTCATAGTCGGAAAAGCCATATCAACCAGAGCCTCTGCTCTTAGCCTCCCAATTGGTATGGCTGGTTTCCCCTTTGAGCATGTAAATGCCATAACATGGAGAATAATCTGGTAGAGTCCTCCCCAGATAATCTGTGTCTGTGAATCAGTGAAAGTATTCCCTCTCCACTAAAATATAATCCAGTCTGGAAAACAGCCATGAATCTGTGAATATAAATAGTACCCTTCTTCCCCTTCCTGAGACTCCCTCCACAATTCCACCAAATCCAGATCCCAAACTACCTTATTCAGTGACACTGTTGCTGTTTGTTTAAATTGGCCCACCCTTCCTCTCCTCTGTCACTATCTCTACCTGTGATGTTCCCCAGGGGTCTAACCTCTTTCCCTGCCTATTCAACCAATACCTGGCACTTCTTGCACACCGCATTGCCACTCTCTGCCCCAACTTTTAGTGCTATGCAGATGACACAGCTCATTTTCAGGCTTCCTTCAGCCACCTCTTCTCCTTCCCTTATGTCTGACTGTCTGTCTATGATCCAGGAGTGGTACGCCGCCAATGATCCCTGCCTTAATGCCAGTAAGACTGAGATTCTCCTCATCGGCACACCTGCTCCCTCCTTTCCGGTCACTCTCTAGCCGGCCTCTCTTGGCCCTCTTCCTGCTCCCATCTGTGAGGCTAAAAACCTCGGGTCATGTTTGACTCCACACTCTCCTCTCCTCACATCTCGGATGTATCTACGAAGTCACACTACCAGCTGCACCTCCTCAGAGGTATTCTTCCTTTCCTCTCCTTCCCCCAGAAGCTCACTGTCTCCAGGGATCTGGTTCTCTCTAGGCTGGACTACTGCAACGGCCTCTGTCAAAATCTGCATACCACTACTCTCCGCCCTCGTAAACTCATCCAAAACAGGATTGCGAGACTTGTCCTTGGCCTCAAGCCCAGGGATCGTATCTCTCCAGGACTGAAATCTCTGCAGTGGCTCCCAGTAACTGCGAGTATTAAGTTCAAAACCCTCTGCATTGTCCGCATGCCCTTCTGGAGCCTTGGGCCTCAATACCTTCAACTCTCTCTTCCTACATATCTTCCTTCTCAAGCTCTTTGCTCATCTGCCTCCAACTCCCTCAGGGTCAGTCGCTTCTCCAAGCAACGAGTTGGTGGTAGATCTCTTTCTTTGGCTGGTGGCCCCCTCTGGAACAGCCTCCCTGGCTCTCTGAAAATTGAGGAGAACCAACTCCATTTCCAGAAGCACCTCAAGACCTTCCTCTTTGCTTCTGCTTTCTCTCCTTATCTCCCCGGCTGAACTCCTGGCTGAAATTGAAACTGCACTGGTCACCTGGCTACCCTCTTTTCTTGGGCCCTGGTCCCCTCCCTGCCAGTTGCACACCTGCACTGCCACCCTGGAAACACTTGCACTCCTGGCTGTTTCTGTATCCCTACAGCCCCCTACCAGCACCTGATGTCTGCACTTACCCTTGCACCTGCCATCAGCTGGCTGCACTTCTTATTTATTGTTTTTTTTGTTATTTACTGTTTATCATATGTACTGCACACTCTCCACCTCCCCCTTTCCCCTTGCACTTTTCCCCTTACCCCCTCGCCTGCCCTTGCGCAATCTCAATGTCACCTGGCCTAGTAAGATAGTGGTCTCTGTCTTCCCTCTGTTCCCCTCCCTTGCCTTGTTGCGCCTTTGAAACACTTGTGTATAGGCCTGTTATAAATGCCATTTCATATCATATCATATCCTATCTACTACCGGGTTTAAGAGGCAGTCAAAATCCGCCCCCCATATAAAAATGTCCACCCTGTAACCTTCAACCAGTTTCAACACTGATGGATAGTAGTCCTTATTTTCCACATTCTGCGCCTATGAATTTATAATACATATACCCATCCCTTCAATTATCCCAATCAATATCATGGTCCGACCATCTGAATTTCTCATTTGTCTCTCTATTATTATTGGCAGCCCCTGTGCTATACACATCAGAACCCCTCTCGCGCAGGAAGAATAAAAGGATCCGAACACCTGTCTCCCCATTTGCGTCTCAAGACCTCAAGGTTCGGCTTCAACATGTGTGTTTCCTGCAACAATGCTACCTGTATCCTATTGCATTTCAGAAATATCCCCACTTTTATTCTCTTCCTGCTTTTTTCCAGGCCCCTGAAATTCCATGTTCCTATTTTCATCCTAGCACCCTCCATCCTGCAAACCTAACCCTACCATGTGTCCCACATATGTGATTGTCCATACGCTGTTCCCTTTCCCCATGCTGCAACATGACACCACCAAAACAAAACAATCCTTACAGATCCCTCGAACATCCCACCCTCAAACACCCCAACACACTCCCCTGCATCTCCCCATTTCAACACACAGAATTAACATTGCATTAAACTAAATCCAAAACAGTGATCCCTCGCCTTGAATCCTCAAATGCTTGCAATGACTGACCATTAGGTCCCACCTCCCTCACCCATGGATCCCCGCCTTAGGACATGTGGACCATAGGTCTGTGGTAGGTCATCTTGGTCTCCTGACCTAACTGTCAGTACAGCTTTACTAAACCGTGACATCCCCCACATTGACTACCCTCCACCAGGACATTCATTCCCCACTGCCAAAATCATTACAGTATCTTGGACTGCTAATGAAGGCCAAGATCCCCATCTCCCTTTCTCCCTCATGTACTCTTGTGGTGATGCGGATGAGAGATGCACCATGACTGGCCACAGTGCCACCAATTCCCGAGCATGAACGAAAGTACAAGCTGAGAATCTTACTGCAAAGAGCCAGTAAAAGAATAATGGTCACACAGCCATGAAGAGTAGAATAGACATTGCGACATAAGTAGGGTGAGAAGTAGTGTGTATTCACAGAAGCAGAGAAAGGTTGTAGGATACCCAGACAGGCTTACACAGGTAGTGTAGAGATGGGCAGTTAGAGGGAGCTGCAGCATACACGGGCAGGGAATAATGAATGGCAGCATGCAAGACACAAAGAACACTAATCTGGCAGAGAAAGTGCAGGAGTAACGCCATTACTCAGAGCTAACCACGGTAGGCCTCAATTCTGAAATATTCAAGCCTAACTCACAACTCCAGGCCCCATGATGCTCAGACAGCAGCTCAAGCACCAAGGTCGGCCTGCCAATGGGAGTTCTGCCTATGAGTTGAAACAGCACAAGATAACTTTTTCCATGGCACAGTACGCAATTATTAAGTTAATTCGTTTTTATTGGTAGCAGCAAGAAAACAGACATATCTTCAAATGCCAGTTGCCGGTAGCGAATAAACATATAGCGCCCCAGGTGGCCACTGACGAAGACACACACACGTTAGGACAGTAGAAAATCCAATAAATGGGCGCAAATGGCTTTAGCACAGCGGTCCCCAATTATGTGGTTGGAACAGTGACCATTTATTCCATGCCAAATTAGACAGAGCACTTGCTATCTCATTGTGCATCTATCTAGAGGGGGTGGTTGAGATACCAAGACCACAAATGTGTCTGGAAGAGAGAACCTTGGCATGGGAACGAGACGGGAGTTACTTTCAATGCCGACTCACAGCGATTCATCCATCTCTCCTTCTCCATCACATACCTTGGTATCACATAACAGAGCCCAAGGTTAGATGAACAAATAATGAAACAATCAGAGCTTTCTTCATCTTATTGACTAGTGTAGTAGAATGCCATCCAATGGCAAGTTAGATTGAGTTGTATTATTTTTTAGAAGGATGAACCTAAGAGGAGTTATCTGTTGTGAAAAAAATAAAAAGAACAAGATCCCATATGTTCTATGATCCACTAACCAATTGAATAAGCGAATAGAAGGTTCATGATAATTACTAACCATGACATCAGATGTGACATTTTTCGGAATTGAAACAGTGTTGTTCCTAACGCCATTTTGAGATTGCCTTTTTTACGCTCTCCAGGCCGTACATATCTGAATAAAGCTGGGTTTTCTCGTGCACTTAAATTTACTCAGTTTATTCAGTACTTCCTCTTTGTTGGTAAACTTGGGCCTATCATAACACTCTCATCCACCATCAAGCACACGTTTGCCCACATCTCCTTCGGACCATTCTACAAGGATCTGTTCTCCAGCCAGTTCCACTCCTCTGGAGCATAAAGAAAGAAATGAGACTTCCTGTCCGCCAGTACTTTCAGTTTAGCGGGGAGGAAAATCATGTATTTCATGTTCTCTTTACTCAGCTGCTCTGGTACCGCATCAAACAATCTTTATTGCCTCTGGACCTCCTAGGTAAAGTCAGGAAAAATCAGGAACTTGGCATTGCCCACTACAAAATGTCCCCTTTGGTGCCCATCTTGCAGGATTGCATCCCTATTATGAAAATTCAGCAATGTGGCCATGATAGCCCTCAGTAGTGCTCCTGGTGGTAGTGCCCTTCCTGGCACATTATGAGCTGTGAATATTTTGGAACATCCCTTAAGACGCAGGCTCTCCTATAGTAATTTGTCCATCAACAACTGTACACTGTGCCTCTGGCACACCCACCATCCTAATATTACAACCACAGGACCTTCCTTCTGTGTCCCCCGCCTTATCTTTCAAAGTACTTGTTGCCCCAGCTAGGCCCTACAACTGATTTCTGCAGCAAACCAGTGCATCTTCCACATAACATAACATTGCAACAACAAAACAAAAACACACATAGGCTCGCACAACAGTACACAACGTCTACTGGCCGAAAAACACCCTAGGCCCAGCCAACGGACCCACCGGGCTGAGGCTGCCAACAGCACATCACTGCTCTCTTGTACTTTACCAGCTTGCTCCCACTAACCATCCCCTCCTCCCTCTTTCAGAGCTGCCAGAGCTCCAGGGGACCACTCCGGTGGTGATAGTGCGCGGTACAAATGTCCTTGAACATTAACATTGTGACCCTTTTGCAAACTTTCCTTAAATCCGCTCTCATCAAGGATACAATCTTGGATCTTTCCCTCCAGTAATATTCAAGATTCTTGAATTGGTGCCATGATACCATCCAATGTAACACCACCAGCTGCCCTGGGCCCATCACCATCTCCAATTGCTTTTGCTGCCTCATTTCTGCCGTGCTTATTCTTAGTGCCCACATACTACTACATCTTCTGCTGTCCTTTGGTGTCAGTATCCTCCTGGCTGATCAACCAAATAGCCGCAGTCCATCCCCAATCAACTTCACTCTCCCCGGGCTCCCAGCGGTGTCTCCACCTATTATCACCAACCAAGTTGCACACAGTCATGTCTCTCTCAGAGACAAAGGTCCAATGGTGGAACCTGTCCAACACCACCTTCCCCAACCTCACTTGCTTATCTGTCCGTGGCTTTCTGCTGTGCCTCCCATTCCATCCAGAGCCTCTTCCACTCCACGAGTTTTCACCAGGATTCCCCACTGAGTTCGCACTGCTCCACTCAGCAATGCAATCACCTTGACGCCCAGGCTCATATTGGTGGACTTCCTCATTCAGTCTAGGTGGGCGGCTCTTATATGCCGTCTACTTCAAACTATATTACTCGGTACCCAGCTGGGTCCCGAATGGGTAATGAGACTAAGATGGCGGCTATCTTTGCCCACTAGCCATCAATTCCTCTGTCACACCTGCAGGCCAAACACCTGCCAGGCCCGTCTCGTTCTGATTTCAACCCGGAGTGCAGCTGTCAGAGTTAGTGTATCCCTCCTCTGACTCCACGCACTCCACTACTGTCCTCTTCTGCATCCACACAGAACCTCTGCTGAGGACCGGAACCTCCGATTTTTTGCCAACTAGTGGACCCGGACCGTACACTGCCTGGTCCTATAACAGTAGGTAGCCTCTCCTCAGCCATCACCAATGCCTTTCTACCACTATACTTCCAGTTGCACCCTCTGGTACTCTGATGCTCCATCTGGTGGGGAGACTGCTCTATTTACTCGTCGAAAATGGCGACCGCCTCCGAGCTCGAAGGATCTCGGACTACGCCTCTGATTTTCGCAATTGTTTTTGGGTGCCAGCAATCCCATTAGTGGTTATGCAGTCACAACTGCTATACCATCTCAAAATCCAGTAGTTGACTCAGGATAACAACAGTATTATCGATGGTTAGCTCAGAGCACTCCCTCCTCGTGTCTTCATGGAGCAATTCCAAAGAAGTTTGAAATATATCTGTGCATGAATACATGTACATGTTCCTGAATGTTAGTGAATGGGAATATTTATAAAGAAAAGTAAGTGTAAGAAAAATAAGAATGTATAAATCAAACATTTAAAATAAAAGAAAGAGACCACCAGGGGGTGCGGAGCATGCAGGACGCGTAAGCATCGCGCTCCTGAAAGCACCGCAGGGCCTAGTGGACATCCCTAGTCCCCGGCCTGGAGTACGAGACTGAGCCGGAGAAGACCTGTCCCCTGATCAGTTGGCCTCACCCTGAGAGTACCGGGGGACCCGCCACTGGGACCCGCCGCGGCGTGGCCCGGGGCCCTGACTATGGAGGTGTCCTGAGAAGTGCACACGAGCAGTGGGTACCGGTGCGGGCCTGCGACACCGGACTTTGCCGTCCCCGCGGCTCTGCGAAGAGGCCCTTGGAGCCGAGCGCCCCACCCCCCCCCTGTTGCGGAAGCATATCTCGCACAGGTGTGCTGGGGGACACACCGCACCGTGGGGGGCTCGGAGTGGGGCTCATACGAACGCGGCCCCCACGGACGGAGTGAATCATACAAGGGCCGAAGAGGACACGGCCCGGGCTTCCCGCCCTGTATTAGTGCATCGGAACGGGGGCAGCACAGAGGAGCGCCCTCCAGCACCCTGGGGCCCAGAGCTCGCTCCTGGCCCACACCCAGCACACGGAGGCCCCACGACAGACAACGCCCGGATGGAAGCATCGGCCCCATGGACGCCACAGACGCGCCTCGGCCTACCCGGCGGGGCCCAGCACAGTGACGGGGAGCAGTTGGAGGTGAGGAGAGCGTGGGGGGGAAGGGACAATCGAGTGGATGAGCCATCAAGGGGCAGTCCTCCCCCAGGTCCTTCTCCTTGGTTGTACAAAGGAACACCTCCCGGTAGGGGCGTGACGAAGGGAGGTCGGTGCTGCCTGAAATCTACGGATCCAATTTGGACCAGTACCTCAGAGACTCTCCTTAGACCAGCAGGCCCCAGCTAGGGCACAGCGCCACTCACAGAGCCACAAGCCTACATCGCCCGAGTTCAAAGTGGTCCGGCCACTGAGAGGGCATTGGACCATCAACCCTGACACCGTCCCTCGTAAGGGGTATAGCAGCACCGCCCTGAGGTGCGCCAGAAGTCTTGGACCCTGGAGCGAACCCCAGTACCCGGGGCGATCTCATCCCTCCAGCGCTTCCGCCGGCCCCTCACGGTCATGAGTACGGTCCCCAGGAATGCCATAACCACCATGCCATCGGGCGGCAAACCCCCTCCCGCTGCACTTACTAAAGAGGATCTCAAGGACATTCTCCAAGAGATTAAGGTGATTTGCACAGACATTCAAGCCTCCATAGTGGATCTCAAGGGGAGGGTGGAGACCCTGGAGGATAAAATGGAAGGGATGGAAAATAATCACCTCCAGGCAGACCTGCTCGACATGAAATATGAGGCTAGGCTAACGGACTTGGAAATGAGAGAGGAGGACATCATTTTGAAGATGGACGATCTGGAAAACAGAGAGCGCCGAAACAACCTGCGCATTATGGGTGTGACTCAAGAGAGAGGGGAAACTGCAGCGGACGTGGGGAGGAAGGTCCAGGGCCTGATAAACCAGCTTTTTACATTGGAGGGCGGCAAGGAGGTCCAACTGGAAAGAGCGCATCAAGGTGGAGGGGGTGCGGGCGGTGGCCCGAGGTCCATCGTGGTGTGGTTCCTCCGCTATAGAGAGAAAATGGAGGTCCTGGAGAAGGCAAAAAGACTGGGGAGCTTTACCTTTGAAGGCGATACAATTAAGATATTCCAGGACCTTTCATTCCTCACGCTCACCCGCAGAAGAGAATGTCGTCCACTCACCCAGTGGCTCACAAGCCAAGATATCAGATATAGATGTTCCTTCCCCTTCGCCCTTTCCTTTGAACGGGTTGGGGTGGACTATAGAGTGATTAGTGGCAAAGAAGCCTCACAGGTATTACAAGTGCTTAAGGGGGACGCCCCGGAAGGGGGAAATTTGATGGAGACTCAAGAAACAGGTGACACCGTGAGAGAACCGGCGGGTTCCTGGTCCACGAAGAAGAAGACAAAGGGCAGGAGAAAATTCAGAAAACCTAACACTCCGACGTCCGAGGTTGAAGGGGACTAGGAATGTAAAGATAGTTTAACGAGAAGATTAAGTCTGGCTCGTAGGCGACCCCGGCTGGGGACACAGAGTTTACCAAGAGAACTGCGGTGCAGGAACATGCACATACCCTGGTGGCTTGCCAGTTGGCAGGCGTCTTGGACAAAGGAGGGAAGAGGAAGGGGGGAGGGGTGGGAATTGACGGTAAGGGGCTCGGGGCATGATATCGACCACACTTCAAATGGGCACTGGGCAGCTCCGACATGATCGGGAGGACAAGATACTTAAGAAGGGAAAGCAATGACAGTCAATGAAAAAAGGGGCTGGGTCGAGTCACTCAGGGTGGGTTCACTCAACGTCAATGGGCTCAACTCACTGACAAAGTGCTCCCTTCTCGGGAGGGAAATGAAACATGGGAAGGTGGATGTTTTGTTTGTCCAAGAAACCAGAACAGTGAGGGGGGAGGAGAGGGCCATCCCAGGATTTCACGTTGGCCAGACCTTTTGGGCATCGGGTCACGTAAAGAAAGGCAGAGTGGGCATCCTACTCCAAAGGAACCAGAAATTGACAGAGGTGTCCCGGTGGGAGAGGGAGGATGGAAGATCCTTGGTAGTGTCTGGCAATCTAAATAATTCCAGAGTCAGCCTAGCAGTGATATACTGCCCTAACGTGGGTCAGAGAGAATTTGATCAAGTGGCCTTGGGGGAGGTGATGGCTAAAGCGGAAGGGCTCCTGCTCCTAGGTGGGGATTTAAATATGTGGGCAGATCGAGAGTTGGACCACAGTGGGAGTTCGGCCACATCAGATAATAGAGGAGCTGAACTTCGTGGTGGGCTGCAGGAATTAATGTGGGAACAGGGATTGGTGGATATATGGAGGGAGCTGCACCCTAGACGAAGGGGATAGACCTTCTACTCCGCAGTCCAATGTACCAGGACTAGGATAAAACACCTTTTCATGGGGAGTCAGCATATGAGCAGAATAGAGGCCTGTGACGTCCGCTTGGTCAGCTGGTCAGACCATGGCATGGTCTGGTCGGATGTCAGTATAGTGGGGCTGAAACCCAGGGAGTCTCTCTGGAGGTGCAACGATTTCCTGCTGAGGGACGCGGTCTTTAAGGAAGAAATGACCGTTGCAATTAAAGAATTCTTTGAGCTAAATGACACGGGAGAGGTGAGCCGGGAGATGGTGTGGGAGGCGGCCAAGGCGACTTGGAGGGGAAGGTTGATCAGGGAAGGGGCATCCAAAAAAAGAATTAGGACCCTCTTGACCCACAGGTTGAGATCTGAAATAATCCTCCTAGAAAGCTTGGATGGGAAGGTGGAGACAGAGAAAGACAGGGACCTGGGCATAGCGAGAGAGAAGAGACTAGAATTGAGAGAAATGGAGATGGGGAAAATTGTAGCGGGGCTCCAACATCTACGTCAGAAATACTATGATAAAGGGGACAAGGCCGATGCTATGCTGGCAGCAAAACTGCGAGGCCAAAGGCCAGATAGATGGGTGGCAAGAGTGGTTAGCGCTGAAGAGGGGGAAAGATCTGATCCAGAGGGGATCGTCGAGAGTTTTGATTCTTTCTATGAGAAGCTCTACGAGAGGGAAGGGGAGATAGAGAAGGAAGCGAGTGAGGCATATCTCAATGGGGTCACCCTCCCTGTCCTTGGTCCCTTAGAGGCATCGGCCCTAGACACCCCCATAACTGAGGAGGAGGTGCTTAGAACCATATTGGGATTGAAACTGGGCAGAGCCCCGTGGGAGGACGGGTTCACGGCAGGTTTCTACAAGGCCTTCTCGGGCCAACTAGCGGGGTTCCTGGCGGACCTTTCCTCGAATATTATGAGAACGGGGAGGGCACCCCCTTCCTTTGGCAAAGCTTTGATCACAGTGATTCCGAAGGAGGGGAAAGACCCAGTAGACTGCCGCTCCTATAGACCCATCTCCCTCCTGAATGTAGATGCTAAACTATTTACCAGGATTATCGCCTCGAGATTGGACAGCTACATGCTGAGGCTAATTCACTCAGATCAGGTGGGTTTTATACGGGGAAGGCAAGGTGCAGATACACTGCGCAAAACGTTGCACCTGATGAGAGAGGCAGCACCGAAGGGTGGGAACCCCGTCCTGGTGTCCATTGATGCCGAGAAGGCGTTTGATCGGGTTGACTCGGGGTTCCTTCAGGGGGTACTTGAGAAGCTGTGATTCGGTACAGGTATTAAACAAGCCATCAAGGCCCTATATGTGTCACCAACTGCCAGAGTTACAGTTAACGGGCGGTTGTCACAAGGCTTTCATCTCCAGAGAGGTACGAGGCAGGGTTGCCTCCTTTCCCCTCTCCTCTTCGCTATGACAATAGAGATTCTGGCGGAGTACCTCAGGGGTGCATCAATGGTGAGAGGAATTGAGGTGGGCGAACGTACCTTTAAATTAGGCCTCTATGCAGATGACATCTTGCTCCACCTGCGGGAGCCAGCAAGGTCGGTCCCAGCCGCTTTGCAGGTGATTCAACAGTTCAGCCACTTCTCCTGATTCAAGGTAAACGTAGGCAAGTCAATGATCTTTCCCTTTGCACCCGATGCGGATAGAGATCTGGCGGAACCCGTCCCACTGGGCCTCAGAAAATATTTGGGGATCAACATAGCCTGTCCCGACGGGGATTTAGGCCAGGCAAACTTCCCCCCCGCTCTTTGATAAACTATTCAGGGACATGGAGGCTTGGGGGAAGGGGCAAATCTCCTGGATGGGAAGAATAAATGCCATAAAAATGAATCTGCTCCCCAGGGTGCTGTATGTCTTTCAGATGCTCCCCTTGGAGGCTCCTGAACCATACCTCAGAGAAGCCAAGAGGTGTATAGTGAAGTTTATATGGCAGGGCCAGAGACATAGAATTGGTACGAGACCCTCACCCTCCCCAAGGATAGAGGAGGGGTCGCCCTGCCGGACCTGAATGCCTACCATAGAGCAGCCAAACTTAGGGCCCTGGCTCCCCACCTTAGAGAGGACCCCAATAAACAATGGGTATACATTGAACATTTCTATCTACGCGCAGTTAACATGGGTGAATGGCTATGGGTCCCACTGAAAAAGCTCCCCAAAAGAATCAGGGACCACCCAATAATGGGTACAATGTGGAAAGCACTAGCGGGGAAAGGCTCTAGCGAAAAAGTCACCACATGGCCCTCTCCCCTGAGCCATATCTGGTCTACACCAGTCCTGGAAGAACTCCCAGGCCACGAACACTACCAGTCATGGTTCGACGCGGGCCTGTGTAGGGTAGGCCAATTGGTAAGAGAGGACACTTTCATAAGCATCCAGGAGCTCGAGGTGGCACTGGGAATCGGCAGGCTCTCCCCGCTCCTTTACCTGCGCCTCAAGGGCATCCTAATGAAGCCGAAACTAAAATCTTGCATACAAAGAGGGCTTACCCCGGTTGAGAAAATTCTAGACTCCCACACTGAAATGAAAGGCCTCATCTCCCTCCTGTACGGAGCACTGTTAACCTCCCGCGAGGGAATGATTAAGAGCCTCAGAGGGAAATGGGAAAGGGACTTGGGTTGTGCCATTGGGGATGGGCTCTGGGGGAGACTATGTAGCAGGGCATTCAAGACTTCTATCTCATGTCAGTTCAAGTCCCACGCCATCAAGCTTCTCCATAGTACGACCCGATCTCCCTCTCTAGGATGTTCCCAGATACTGTCCCGTTGTGTTGGCACAGATGTGGGGAAAGAGCCGACTACTGGCATATGTGGTGGTCCTGCAAGAAAGTGCAAGTCTATTGGTCAGAAGTGCTCAGCTGGCTTGAGGAGGCGGGAGAGGGGGTTTACCCATTAGACCCATTTTCATTAATATTTGGTCTCCGCCACAGGGACGACCACTGGGAGAAACTTCCGGACCTGACACACTTCCTGCTATTGGCAGCCAGAGCTGCACGGGCCAGGACTTGAAAGAGAGCATCTCTCCCCTCAAAGAGGGAATGGGTGATTGTGGCCAAGGACATTTATTTTATGGAGAGACTAACAGCAGCAATACACGGCTCCAGCACGCAGGTTGAGACCGATTGGCTGCAATTCATGGAAGTGTTCTCCAACGTTGAGGACGACATAGGAGTTTAACAGAGGCACTCCACCCAGCCCGAATACTGGTAGTGGCATAACACTCATTGTACTTCTCCAAGTAAAGTTCACTAATGTTTATCCCTTTTATGCCCGGTTGGAGCTGCCCGAAAAGGATAATCATGGAGATGCGGATCTTGTGCCCTATCATTAGCGGTCTTGTGCGGGAGGGGCGAGGGACGGTGTACACAGCAGAGTATTATGGTTTTCTAATGGAAGTTGGCACGGGCCGGTGCCCCAATGTCATTGTTTGTATTAATGCTTTGATGCCATAAAAAAACAATAAAATAGAATTAAAAAAAATAAAAATACATTTTTTTTTAAAAAAATGATTAAAAAAAGAAATCAATGTATGGGAGAACAGTTACTCCATTAGAATATGAAAGTACTTTTCCAATGACTCATGTAACAACTAAAGATGTCAGTAGCAAATAGGCTCCTAGCTGGGATGCAACTAAGAACTGAATAGCATTTCAATTCCCATTCTACTTTATGGAAACCTAAAGATGATTGATGAAGAGTTGTATTTTTGTGTAAAATAAGTTTTGTATGAAACTAGAACACAATAATGAAAAAAAGTATGAAAGTAAAAGAATAATTAAAGATGAAGTTGGGGTAGGAGATTGGACACGACTTGCATGATAGTGAAGGTTGATACAGGAGCTAACAAAGAAAATAAACCATGCATATAAAAACAAACAGTAAAATCATAAATCCAATAATCAAATGAAATAAAATGAGAACATGAACATGTGTAGATCAAAGGTCAGTTCTATGGAGAATTGATAAATAACCAATACGTGAACAAAAAAATGCTATAAAAAATAGGCAACATATAAATATAAACCCATGTAGATAAATAGTTGCATGAAACAGAAAAGATAAATGAAAGACTTATGCACCTAAGCCAAAACAATGTGAAATGAAATAATATATAATCACCAGAAAAATTCATATGAGTATAGATACAGTAAAACTGGTGTAAAGGTTATTACAATCCAAATACAGGGGTATCACGTCTGAGGCTATAGCATAAGTACTCAAGTGATATTGTTATAAATAACAAGAAAAGTTACAATCTTAGTTCATTCCTACTGGCGTTACTGAGTCCAGTTTGTCAATCCAAAACACATTTTTCCAATCAAGATTGTTGCGGAGATTGACATGGGGTCTCGTTGATACTGTTTGAACTATCTGGAAACAAATTTGCACAATTTGATGGTGAAATTCTTGGAAATATCGTGCCACTGCTGAGTTTCGATTGTTCATATGGATGTTCGATCTGTGCTTGTTCCATCGTTACTTGACTGGTCTGCTAGCTTGCCCAACATAATACAGGCCTCAAGTACATTTGATGGTATAAATATAATTTGGAGTATCACAGGGAGATAATTCATGCAACAATATCTTAGCCCCAGTTTGGGGATGAAAAATCAGGTTGTCTTTGGTGACGGAATTACAATTAGAGCAATGTAGGCATGGAAAGTGCCTGCATGTTTTAGTGTTGTCTTTTTAGATCACATCATGTCAGTTTTTAAAGGACAGTCTCTTAAATTAGGACCATGGGCATATGAGAAAAGGGGAGTATCCTGGAATAGTTCTTTAACCCTGTTTCCCGATGTTTTAAGATGCATCTTTTGATTTTTTGGCATTATGTGAAACATTCACACTTAAACTAAAGGATTATTCGTGTGAGTAGTCATGATGTTGGCACATGTTTCACGTTGTGGTATAGGTACATTATCTAATGCTTTTTTCATTTCTTCATCGTGGCACCCTCTGGCAGAGAACTTCTGCATCTCTTTATGACATCTGTCACTGTCACTGACAATGTGCTTAGCTCTCAATAGCTCACTATATGGCAGATGTTTAATGATGTGATATGATATGATTTGAGAGTTTATTTGTATAGCGCGTACACACAATGGGCCTCATTACAAGTCCGGCAGTAACTGCGGTGGTAAAACCGCCTGGTTATTGCCGGACTCGTATTACCATTCCGCCTCCGTGATTCCCGGAATTACCGGGGCATTACAACCCAGGTTTTCGGGAGATAACAGAGGCGGAATGGTGTTAATCCCCATTTTCATAGGGATCATGGAAACACCGGCAGCATCTCGTAATGCTGCCGGTGTTTCCTCGTCCGCCTGCAGGCGGGCGGTGTTAAACCCGCCAGGTCAGACCTGGCGGGCACATCACCTCCCGCCTGCAGGAGTTGTGATCGCCCGGCATGGAAACAACGGTGGCAGCGGGTTTACCGCCACCGTTGTTTCCATACTGGGCGATTTATAATGAGGCCCAATGTGTTTCAAAGCGCTTCAAGGCAAGGGAGGGAACATGGGAAAAATACAAACAGTGAACATTCTTACAAGGCCTTGAACAATACGAATGTGAAATTTACTATCGTACTCGGCCTGGCAACATTTCAGATAGTGCAAGAGCTAAGACACAGATATGGGAGGGAGGCGGTGGCTGGAAAGGGAAAGGGAACAGACAGGCGTCTAAAGTACTGTGCCTGACGACATTTCTGATAGAGCCAGCAGATTACAAGAGGTGTGGGTGAGGGGAAGGAGAAGGAGAAGGAAGGAGAGGACCAAAACAAGCGACTATTGTACTAGGCCTGACGACATTTCAGATAGTGCTGGAGAGGAAGAGGGAGGAAGAGAAACGAGAGGTGGCAGGTGGGAGACAAACAATGTCTATCATACTATGTCCGTGGACAATTCTTATAGAATAAGTGCATAGAGTAAAGAAGGGAAAGGGGGAGAGGAGAGATGGCAAAGGAAGAAGGGGAGAAGAGGAGAGAACAGAGTGAGCAGTGAGAAAGAGTGACGAGGCAAGTGGTGAGAGACTAATGAGGTTAGGATGGTGGAAACTTAAGCAGTGGAGTAGATTGCTTCTATCTATGGGTTTCAAAAAGATGGTGGTGTTAATACCCTGTTCATTAGAGGTAATGTCAGCATCCAGAAAATGTATCATAGGGTTGTCTATTTCTGCTGCGAATTGTATGTAATTGTCTGTTGTATTCAAGTATGTGAAGAAATTCTCAAGATCATTCCTTGGGCCTTTCCAAATACCAAAGATGTCATCATTATACTGCTTCCAATAGGACAGATATTTCTGCCAGCCTGGGTGGGCAAGTACATGCTTAGTTTACAAGTGAAGCATAAAACAGCATATGTTCGGGCTATTGTGGCTCTCATTTAAGTCCCTAACGTTTGAAGATAAACTTGGTTACCAAGTACAAAGTATGTATTTTGGGAGATGAAAGTAAGGAGAGTCATGGTGAATATCTTGGAAGCTCCCATCTGATCCTCCTGTAGGAAAACACATTCAGCAGATTCTAGTCCTAAGTCATTCGGGATGGAAGTGTAGAGACTTTTAACATCAATGGTAAATAAGATGTGGCTGTCCTCCAGTTGCAAATCTGAAGGATTTGCAAACAAATGTGTTGTGTCTTTGATGTATGTGGGGGATTTTTATATGAGTGGTTGCAGCAAAAAATGGAATTAGATCCCTAATGGCTGAAATACACTATCTGTTGCTGCCACTATAGGTCTTCCCAGTGTGTTGATGAGTTGCGTATGCATTTTAGGCATAAGATAGATATAGGTACCTTGGAATACTATTTTGTGAGAAAATGTCTGGTATTCATTGTTATTTCAATCCAGTTGTTCTGCAGTCATTAACAGTTCTTTGAGATTATTGAAAATGTCATTAGTAGGATCTGAGTTAAGTTTACTGTATTTGGTAAGGTTTGACAATTGTCTTAGACATTCGGTCGAATAGTCATTGGTATTAAGTAAAATAAATGCTCTCATTTATCAGATGGTCTAATAGTGATGTTTTCCACACGTTAAAGAGTCTTAAGTACACCTAATTTGTGATGTTTCAGATTTTAGTTTTTGGGTTTCTTGAAAGAAGTTTTTGAAAGATTATTGAGAATTTCTTTTTGAAAGATGTCTATAAATGGTATCATAATAGGTTGTATAAATTCTATGTAATCATTCTATGTAATCATTGCTGGCTCTGCTATGTGGCCTTCGCTTTTAGTTTCTAGTTCTTTAAAGAAGACACAGAGTTTGAGTTTGTGTGTGAATTTGAAAAGATCAATTTTCCACATGTGGGTATCAAAGTTTAATAACATCTTTGTCCAAGTAAGGGGTCTTATACCATTAAACCTCCTTGTATTATGTTGGGCAATCTTGCAGACCAGTATTCATCCAAACAATCAAAACTTAGCATCAAATTGCGCAAATTAATTTCCAGATAGTTGACGTAGTATCATTGAGACCCCATGGCAATCTTCCCAACAATCTTGAGCACAGAGAGGTGTTTTGGACCGACAAACTGAAATCAGTAACCCTGCGAGGGAAGAACAAAGATTGCAATTTTTCTTGTTATTAATAACAATATCATTTGAGTACTTATGCTACAGCCTCTGAAGTGCCAGATACACTTATATTTGGATTGTAATAAACGTTACACCAGTTCTAATCTACCTATACTCATTTGAATGTTTTTGGTGAATGTATTTTATTTTATTTCACGTTGTTTTAGCTTAGCTGATCAGCTTTTTATTTATCTTCTCGGTTTTGTGCAACTACTCACCTACATGGGTTCATATGTATACATTGCCTATTTATTCATATTATTTTATTTTGCTCACATATTGGCTATTTATCACTTCTCCATACAACTGGCCTTTGATTTACATATGTTCATATATTCATTTTATTTTATTTGTCGTATGATTTACTTTCTTTGTGCATGGTTTATTTTCTTTGGTATCTCCTGTATCAACCTTCACTGTCATTTGGGTCATTCCCAATATGGATTTTAATTTCATATTCTCATGATGTAAGTGCTCTCCGCTACATTGACTATTGTTTTTATTTTCATCGATTGTTGTCTTAATTTTTACATTTTTTATTTATAATTTTTGATTTGGATTGTTGTGTTTTTTTCTAATTCCTGGATTTTTTCTTATTTTCTTACACTCACTTTTCCTTATTATAAATATACCCATTTACTCACATTCAAGTGCATGAATATGTATCCATTCATACATAAATATATTTCAAACTTCTTTATTTTGACTAGTTTAATTTTTTTGCTTTTTTTGCCTGTATGGACAGCACCTCATGGTTTACAAGTAAATGTTTTCCTAATTAAGGCTAATGTAGCTTCAACATCACAAAAAGCAGTAGCGTCATACGTCGCACTGTGCAGTGACATCACATGTGGCGCTGCGCGGTTATGTCTCAGAATCGTGTAGCATAGGCAGTTATCTCGACTTGATTGTAGTTTAAATTGGGATTCTTTTTTATCCATTTACCAATCCACAGTCATCTGAGCAGGACACAGGATCTCAGGACTGCCTAAATATTGTTTGACAGGTATTAAAAGGAGTGGCTTGACTCTGCTTTGGCACTTGTTTGTTTGATGTTTTCCTTTACACATCCATATTTTCTGCACCTCATGGTTCCTTTTATTTGTATGTATGCATACATCTTTGTTTCCTGAAACCGTCTGTTATTTTTCCGGGACTACACTAGTAGGTTTTCTAATGTCTCAGGTACATTATCTTTATTTTTGATATATTCTAAACTGTTAAAACATTTTTTAGATTGTACTCCTTTGTTTATTTTTTCCATGTTATTTTTAAATGATTATTTTTTCATTCCCAATTCTTCCCATGATGATTTTTTCATCCCTTCAATTTTTGTACAAGATTGGTTCTGTTTCATTTTTGCTTGATGATTCATGACGACAGTGAGTGTTTATACAGATATGCCATAATTATGATACCAATGATGTTAACTGTATTAAATCGTTAATGAATCAGTTGATTATTTTATTGTGTTTTTCTATTTTTATATGTTCTCTATCTTGTCTATGTAGCTAAAGCCCTGAAGATGGACTGACGGTCCGAAATACATTGGCTATTTACCTCTGTCATCCTCACTTTTTATGCACATTGACACTAAACCATTACATTTTCATTATGTTCAAAGTGTTAATATAATTTGGCCTTTTTGCCATTATCTTTGAAGAAAGGATTCAGTAATATGTGTTGTACAAATGCAAACAAAGGTCACTTTGACCTACCAGGTGATCACACAGTACTCAGGAAGACTCTCTGGGTTTCACATTGGGAGTATTTAGGTGTCGTTGGACCAGGGACATTTTCTCAGCAGTTCTCCATACCTACACCATACATTTAATTCATTCTCATGATGTGTATAAGATGAAAGCGTATAGTGAATGGAGAGGGAACTCCTATGGTGGGAGGAGAGCAAGTGCTATGAAGAGGCGAGCCCCTGAGGCACCTACATTTTGGAGGGGCAGAGCTATGTCGAGCCATGGAGCATCTGGTCATCAACAGGTGGAGAAACCAACTAGTTGGAGGCTGAACAGCGGGTGTCTTTATCGATCAATAGGCTCTGGTCAAGGTGAGACAGAGGACAGAAAAACAACTATCTTCCAGGGTGGCACGGGGAGCAGTGTTATTCGACTGGGCAAGGCCCTACACTAAATTGTACCTTGAAAGACAAGACTTTTCAACACAGAGCTAACAGACATTTTGGATCTCCCAGCGCTATGAAGATGGGAAAGAAAGAGGTGTATTTTCAAGTCAGCTGTAAGTGAATTCAATCCTGCACACACCCAAGTCAACGCCTAGCTTGAAGTGCACAACTGAAATCCTTATTTATTTTTGTCTAAAAGTTCTTTATTCTGAATGATATACCACTCATATCACGCCTTTCTCCTAGGAATCCCCCCGGTCACTCTGAACCACGAATCAGGCTGGTTTGCAAAGGTAAACATTTATTTAGGTATATCAAACTTAATCACAATATGTTTTGATAGGTACACAACAATCACCAATGGGGTGATGTAACACTGAATAATCTCTTTAATACATAAGGAGTAAGTAGTGAGCAAAACAATTCAGCACAGAAAATAATACTTTTGTGTGGGTTCAGGTCTGATAGCACTGTGGCTAGAGGATCACCCTGCACACACCTCAACCCCCCAATAGACCATGTAAAGAGATAGGAGGAGAGAGCAGGTATTCAGGAATGGCAGAATTCAAACAGAATATCAATCCCACTTTCCCCCAGCAAACACAAGAGAAAAATGGAATTGACCGTCAAACTGTCAGAATGGCTTTTAAAGTTATCTTTAGAATTGATTGGTCAAAAACACCAAATATGACCAAAATTGCTGAAATTGTTATACATTCTTACGGGAGCCACTTTGGATAGTTGCACACAAACACAAGCAATGATTTAATGGAAAGAGAACATTTGAAATCTTAAAATTCAAGTTGGAAGCAATTAAAAGCTGTTTTACACGTGAAAAAATGTCCCCAAAAAGAAAATTTGTGGCAAACCTTTCACTAGGCGATATTCGCGATAATGGGAGAATCGCATTGATTTCGATAGATATGAACGTTAGCTACAAGCAGAAGTTCTTCTATCACTAAAACTGAGAGAGTTACAGACGTTTTAGTAGAGGTTGTTTTTTCCATGATAGGCGCAAGAATGGAAAACAGGAATGCACTTTCAAAAATGACAATTTGGGTTGCTTATACCAGAGGATGACTAAGAACAAAACAAATACCACACAGGCACACAGTCACTTGATCAGGGTGACTTCCTGCTAAGGAAACTCGCCTTCTTCAGATGAGAAAAGGATCAGCGCAGAGATAGTTTTAACAATACTGGTTATAGAGGAAAGATAGGATGGTTTGGAAAAGAGGGTTCAGACAATGCCAAGATACTCCTAACAATACAGGTTCTGAATACAAGATAAGATGGGTCTAAGATAGGGATAAGACTATGCAAAGTGCATATGCTAGTGACGCAATTCTTCCAATTTATACTCACTGTAGAAGTTTTTAAATGGGACCGTCAGTTCTGGTCAGGGGATTGGATCTGGTTTGGGAAAGACGGCTTGGCACATCGGACTGGGCAGTGTCAGCAGGCGCTCTGGTCACAGCACGGCACAGGACTCGGTAGGGTCAGCAAAGTGCTCTGGTCACAGCACGGCACAGGACTGGACTGGGTCTGCCCTTCTTGTTTCTGAGGATATTTATTTTCAGCAGGCAAGCAGTAACAGCACAGCCCAGCAGTATTATGATGCTTCCCCTTTTGCTTGTGGGGTTCTGTTCTGGAAATTGAGGCCTAGCTGAGAATGGTTCCGCTATGCAATAGGCCTTTTTGCTTTTCCAAGTTTGTGGAGTCTGGAGCAAGGAAGATGTAGAGTTCTGCAGCAGGGAGCTCCACCAGCATCAGGATAGTGAGTGAATCTGGCTGCCCTTATGTGTGGTGAGCTGTCTCTATTTATGCTATGAACTGACATCATAAAGAGGGTGTGTGGGCTGGTTTAGCCTAAGCTTGCCCCTTTGAAAGGTGATTGGGTCAGAGTCTGCTCTCTGTCTTGATAGGAGGAGAGAAACAGAGAGTCATCTTTATGGTGTGATTTTATGAGGCTGAGAATCCACCCCTAGCTACTGGAACACAAAATCTACTTTGGCAAAATACATATTTCCACATGTGCAACATCTCTAAAAATCACATATACAGATTACTTATTTTACATAGCAGCTATTCCTCAAAACCCCATAGCTGTGGGATCTTGTCTCTGCTTTTCACAGAATTATGCCCTTTTCACTAGGAACACAATGTCTCATTTTTAAACAAATTTCTGCAAGTGTGCATGTTTAACATGGGAATAAGTGTATAAAGTTTCACACTTCTGGCGGATATACATTTTGCGTAAAATCACATTTTTTGCCATTTCTGTACAGAACATGTCACACAGTTCTGGCGCCTCTTCACCCGTGCAGTGTTATTTTACATTAACACTTCTGTTATTTTTATATTTTTCACTATTTTAAATAGTAAGTTATCCGTCTTTTTAAAATGTTTTCTTTGCCCTTTTAAGCAACAATGGTTGTTTGGATCCACCCCTTGGTCTCTCCCTGGAAGCCCAGGAGCCATCCCCCATGTTTGTCACTTGCAGAGGCCATTTACCATTTACCACTGTCTTCACACTTCACATTTGTGGCTGGTCATTGTTCCCTTTGCCTCTGTAGACAGGTTCTTTCCTACCCTGTAACTAACGCCTCTGCGTGATTTCTGGCTGGGGGGAAAGAACGTCCTCCTGTGAGGAAAACTGCTATTCCAGTACGGCAGCTTCAGACAGGTTTAATTTAATTGTTAACTCTGTTGACTTTTCCTTAGCACACAACAAACTTGTTGTATCAAATCACAGCTAGAATTCTCATTCAAGATTTTAACCCATGGGATCAAAACAATTACAATATGGGTTACTATAAGTAACATGCCTCTTAGATTGCAAACCTTTGAGTTTCAGTTTATACATGTTAAAGTTTAATTAGGCAGGCAGCTGACAGCTGTCATCACCGCAGCCCTCTGCTGCACAAAGATTTTTGACAGATCCACAGACAGTCCACTTTTGCTTTGAAAATCTTTTTATGCTTTCAGCCTTTCAGGACCTTGTAGGTTCACAATGATTTCTTAAACTAAGTGAATTGTAGCCCCCAGCAAGCATGTTGAATATTTGAAAGGTGTTCTACACCGGCATTCTGAAGTTTCAGCAGCACAGAAAAGGTGATCTCAAGCCATATTTGGAGTTTCATGTAGCAGAGCACTGCCTTTTCCTTCTGTACTCCATTTTCAATTGTTGTGGAGCCCAGTGACACATTTCAGAAGTGAGAGCTCTGTTCCACCACTGACAACATGCGTGGCAGATTGGGCAGCCATCTTTTTGTGCGTTTTCAAAGCACAATTTTCAGGGGTTTTGGCGCGCACAAGGTTTTTGCGGCCATTTTGCTGTTTCTGATCCCATCATAACGAAGTGATGCAGCATAGCAGAGCAAAAGTGGGTCAATACATCCCACACACCCTGAATGGATTGGAAAATTACAGAAAGAAGAAACTGTTTCCTTATCAGAGGGAGAGGGATCCCCTTACAGGAAATAATTGTTGATTTTGGAAAAAGGATTTTGTGAAGAGAACTTTAAAAATGATATTGAGTCAAATATAATTGGGCTAGGCAGAAGTCCATTCGGAGGCTAGTGAACAAGCCTCCCTTTACTTTTGACTTAGGTAGTTTTCTAAAGAGATAGGGCAAGAAAGTTACTTAGGATTCAGACAGAAGACTTTTCATTTGGACTTGATAAGTACCATTAGTTTTACTTTTGTTAGGTATGCAACTTCCCTCATAACAATAGGGTTTGTTAGGCATTTAGATTTTATTTATTTTAGTTATTTTAGTTCACCACAGTGTCCATGGGTTGTTGACTAGCATCAACCAAGACCTCCAATCAATCACTTGACTTTGTGCCATTCTTTGCACTAATTCAGATCAGTAGTGTCACTTATGTTTGTGCAAATGAGCTCCTGTTCCTTACGAAACAATGTCTCTTCATCAATTGCCTTGTTAAGACCCTTTCTGATCTTTTACAAAACTGTCCATTTAAATTTGTCAGAACTATATTGCTTTTCAACAAAATGGTTTACCAAAGGTGCTGGAAGCAACTTGTTTTTAATGCAACTCTTATGTTCAGTGATTCTTGTGTGCACTTTCCTCTCTGTTTTCACTATGTGCAGCAGATCACAGGGGTACCAAATGGCATAAACACGAATTACAGTTAGAGAAAGATGCATGTTTCCAGGGCGGGTTTAGACCAATATCAACCTCTGTACTCCTTGAGGTTAAATTACAACATTTACAATAGCTGCATGGAGCATGTTCCTTTATTCTTTCAAGACCCAACAACTCCTTTATTTATGTATGTATTTTTGTATTCGTATTTGGCTTTAAAAAAACCTTTTACCAATTAGAGCCATTATCATCAGCACACGTTTCCCTCCAATACAAAATTAAAAAAGAACGTTTTACGACCCTAATGCGTTCCTTGTGGTTTGTAGACTTTCTATTAGGATGAACATTTATTTAAACAAGTTCATCACAGCCAGGGTCAATGATATTCGTTCCCCCTGTATCAGTTGGATCCACCACTGGTCGGCCAATATCGAGGGTTGGTTGTTGATGAATTTTCTCAACCATTTTGTCCTCTGTTCTGTTATTGCTGAGCAAAATAGCACTAAATGCTGTAAAGTTTCCTTAGAGTCCTTGTGAGTGCACAGTCTACAAAGGAATTCTTCTTCGTTCCCCACTAACCTGACACCCAAAATCTCACTAGTTGGGAAGAGATTTAATCAAAAGCTCATAAACTGCGCACAGTAATGGTTACTTGGGAATTTTAACAGTTATTTGGGAAGTGAGTTGAGCGAGCGGGCTTCAAATTGGGCTTTCCCGTAAAATTTGAAGGTCAACCTTTCTTGCTGCGTTTTCATCCAGTCTTGAGCCCACAGCTTGCATTTCACACCATTGGGTTTGGTTATTAATGTTTCCTCTGAAGTTTCTAGACCCGCTAGGATTGTGGTGCAGATGTGCTTCCATTCTTGCAGCATGCCCTCTGACCCTTCCAAGAGAGCAGCTTGCAGTAATGTATAGCCCAATGGTGGCGTTGGCAGTATGCATTTGCGGAACAAGGCCAGGCACTTCCAAACCACCATTGTGTACATGGAGGTTAAGCCAAGCTCCATTCTTATGGCCTGGATTGGGATACCTCTTAGTAGATTTAAGACCTTCTTTCAAAATAGGCCCTCCAATAGGACTATACTGTTGCTTCAACACCATAAGTAAGGATAGGCACCATCTTCATACGATAGAATGACAGCATTGGGCAGATTGGATATTTGCAGTACTTTTTAAAAATTATCTGTGCATGTGCAGCTAGATTCCTTGCTTAGGAAGATGACCTCTATTGGGGCGTAATTTATACTAACATGTAAGCACATTCCCAAGTAAGTCAATGAACTTACTTTAGTTAACTTCTCGCCATTCAGGAACCAGGAGTGTTTGCTTCCTCCTCTGCCACCTGCTGTTTCCATTATCATTATGATGGATTTCTTGCCATTGATCTTAAGTCCATTGTCCCGGACGTATACTTGAAGAGCATCTAGTTGTCTTTGCAGGCTGATCAGAGTTTGAAATATAAGGACAAGATCGTCTGCATACAGTAGTCTATCAAGATGGTCTCCAGCTCGTTTCGGTGTTAAGCTTCTCGCTTTCTTCAAGGTGTTGTGGACATCAGAGATAAAAGGTTGAATGGTGCTGGGGCTATAGAGCAACCTGGCTTCAAGCCCTTTATGGTCATGATAGGCTCAGAAAGCAGACCCCTCGCCCCGTCCAATTTGACTCTTAAGGAAGTCCCAGTGGAAAGGTCTTTTATGGCTTCAAGTATGTCTTTGGGGCATTTCCACTCTTCTAGCTTCTACCAGAGTTTTGTGCGGTCAATTGTGTCGAAAGCCTGGGCCAAGTCTATGAATACGAGATGGGATTTAGTAGCTTTCTTCTCCTTTACACGTCCTTTTAAGATGTTGATCAAGAAGATGTTCAGGGCGCTGCCCACTTCTTTGACAAAGCCAGATTGCCTTATGTATTAGTTCTCTGAGTTCGTACTCCATTTTGCGAGACCCTGCAGGACTAGTGCCGCAAAGATCTTCCCTGCCACGTCCAGCAGAGCCAAAAATTGGGACTATAATTGAGGTTTTCCATGAGGGTGGTTCTCGCCTTGATTTTTTCATGTGATCAAATAGGACCCACAAGAAGGATGCCCACTACTCCGGGTTTTTCTTTAGCATTACGTTTGATATCCCATCAGGCCCAGGGTCCCTTGAGTTACTGGCTTTGTTGATTAAGATGAGGATGTTGTCTCTGGTGGTCTCAAAGGTCCATCCTTCATGACTTGGAGTTTGAATGTTGCATGTTACCCGCTCATTATTCTGGAATAAAGAGGCAAAGTGGTCCACCCAGGTACTGGCCGAAACTGCATTGATCAATAGAGCCTTCTGAGGGACACTGAAAACATCTGCCAAATTTCACTCACATTTTTGGATGCAATACTTCTTAGAGATTTTCAGAATCTTGCTCATATTTCCGGGATCGAATCCAGTTGCAATGATTTTGTTTCATTTTCTTGCTGATGGTTACTGCGTCATTTGAATCCATCTTTTTAAGGCACCTCAAATTTAAATTAAGGATCTTTTTCCTCCTTGCCGCTACTTGATCATAAGTGTACAATTGTGAACATGATCATCTTGGGTCCAGTTTCCTGGATTCCACGAAGTCCATCATCAGCTTGGGGTAGTATAGTGTTTATTCTATTGGAACTTGCCTTTCCTGATTCAACTGTGCTTTGAATCTATTAGTCAACAGGTTGATTATCTTGGGATAGATGATTAGTCAGTTTCTCCCCAGAGCCACTCCCAATATTGTAGAGTAGTTTTTGATCAGCTTCCCATTCAAGGCCGAACAGGTTAACTTCAGTATATTATGGTCACTCTGCCAGGTTTCCAAGACTACTAGATGTTTTACATACTTTAGCATGTTACTTGAGATAAAGAAAGAAGTAGTCCATGGTCCTGCCTTGTAAAGTAACATTTTTCCATGTTACTTTACCCAGAGAGTCGCCCTTAGTGTTTCCGTTTAGTATGTGAATAGTTCTCAGTGACAAGTCCTCTCTCCACATCAAGCCTCTTACACTTCACTCGCAGCTAGGTTTCTATTCTCTATGAGGCATTTGTTTTGGTGAAAGCAGTGGATGTTTACGTCACCGCAGAGTATTATGTGGGAGTCTAGCCATTTTTTCGTTACCGTTACCAGGAGATCCATAATTATTGTGGAGAATTGTTGAATACTATCAGTATTTTATGTCTTGAAGGATCTGACCCACCCACCTTGATTGTAAGTACCTGGATATACGGGCTGTGATTCTTCAAAGTCAATAGTTCAAAGTTTGCTACCTGCTTCAATGGTATCAATAAGCCAGACATCGGTCCACCCTTGAGGCCTTTCACAGCCGGGTTGAGGTAGCCCATGTATCCCACTAAAATAGGCACGCTCCTCATCAACGTTTCCTACAGACAGATCATGTCATAGGAGTCGTGGTCCAGGTCCCCCTGTCCAAAAAGGTGCCTGAAACCTCTTGTATTCCAACTTCCATTGGAAATATCTTTAATTTTATTTGCTTGCGCTATTACGATCTACTGGTTTTAGTTGCCAGCACCTCTGCCAGCCAACTCCAGTTTTCTTCATCTGGCGTAACCCTCTTGTCTTCTTTGTGTGAGAGACTGCGGTAGCTTGCTTAACTGCTCTCCACCGTAATGGTGACGGATAGGTCTCTATTGTTGGGACACGCCCCTGTTTGATTGTCATCGTGAAGGTGCTTCTCGGACTGTCTGTCTGACACCCTAAGCACCGTTCTTAATCTGACACCACCCAAGGTTGGAGCACGCAGTCTCCATTTTGCGCCTTCTTGCCCACCATCTTTATTTGCTGTTAACTCTCTTAGGTCAAAACCCATATTTAGCAGATGCGATGCCTCATCTAATAGTTGTTTTTTAACAAATTTGGAGGGCAGGTGAATGATCACCATGTCCAGTCGGTCTTCTTCCGGGGAAATCAGTGATTTTCAGGTCATTTGTTGAAACCAATCGAAGATTTGGGCTATGGTGCAACAATCTCAACACGTTAGCTCGGTTCATTATCAAACCATCATTGATGTGAAGGATCCATTCCAGAAATAACCAGGTGTTCTCTACATACCGTTCTTGAGGCTTATCTTTTGTTTTTAGCAAGGTTTCAGTTTCCCAAGTTGTTTCTTTTGTTAAGGGTTTACGATCTTGGTTGCTCACCACCTTGTAAAATGACCTTTCTTTTTTGTTCCAGGGTTTTAAATGCATTTGTATCGCTGTTTCTGAGTTCCATGGCTTCACCTGCTCTTCCTTTCTCTGAGCTTATTGTAGAGTGGTGACAATGATGGATTATGACTTATCGATTGGGGCCGAGCACAGTCGGGTCAATGTGTTTGTTCGTAGAAATTACCTGTAGTCTGATTTCTCTTTCTCAGTAACAGCTTCCAGGTCAACCACTTTGTTCACCTGTCCTGAAATCTTCATTGATTCTTGGCTGGTTATATCCATTAACCATCTTCATTATATCGATTAATGCCGCTTTCTTTTATCTTTCAAGGTTAAAAAGTGCAGACCTGGTTTACTACAGCTATTGTCCAGCTCACCCCTTTCTATGTTCCTTGAATTGTGGACTTCCTGTTGCAATAGGCCATGCTTGAATAGAGCGGCTGATTTGTTGTTATGTTCTCTGGTATGCTCAGCAATGCTTTCACTCTCCAGTTTGTGTTGGCCACTGGCCAGATCCCCATTGTTTACTTCCACAGATTGGGAACGGTCTTGGGAGACATGCTTTATTTGATCTCCGTCGCGAGAAGTTGAAAGACTATTGTTGGCCACCATGTCTTCGTTATCTGACATTGTGTAGATGGATATGTTCATTAAATCCTCTGCTATGTCTAAACTTGAAGGCGATGGAGGCAGTCGTACATCGTCCTGATGTGGAACTTTATTTTCCATGGGGTCTGAGCCCTTTTTCACATTCTTTTGGGGTAATCCCTTGTCTGATGTTGAGGGACCGATGTTAGCTGGTAAAGTCAAGTTTCTAACAAACGATTTGCTCTCATTCGATCTTGGCTTAGGTGGGACTTTTGCATTTTTGTTTTCTTTCAGTGTTGCGTCTTTTGTTTGCATTTCTTTCCCCATCGTGGCCCTCTAATGCTCCTTGACATTGGTAGGTGCTGGGGCTGGTTCTCCTGAACTTGACTTCACTGTCTCAGGTTTCCTGGTGAATAAATCATATTCTTTTAAAGGTATAGTTGACTCTTTGGATACCGATCTTGTACCATTCAGTATAGATTTGGTTATAGCAACAATTGATATTTCGGAAATGGGATTCAGCGGACTAGGTTCATCTGGTTCAACCTCAATTACATTTCCATCTTTGTCGAGATCCTTTTCAGCCTCACTGTCCTCGTTTTCCTCTAGAGTGGCCATGTCTTCCTAGTCTACGCTTCTCTTTTTCTGCAATAATCGGATCCAAGATGCTTTGTAGTATATTCGTGGTCTGCACTGTGTTCTTTTCCAGGTTCTCTTGTATAGCTGTTTTAAAGCCTTTCACAAATAGTATTTTGGAGTGTAGCATATCTAATACTGTGGTGTTATATTTCAGTTGGTCACTCAGACATTCATAGAGTTTCATGAAAGGGCCAATTGTGATTGTTAGGGCTTCTATCATGTTAGTGTCAATGCCCAGCATAGGCCCGTTGTTGACACTAGCTCCAATGATGTCCTGTGCCTGATGCAGATTTGTAGACATTGACGTTGACTTATTAAGCTGGATCGGTAATTCATCATCAGAGGAGTCCCAAACCCCGTCCCCGCAGTTTGAAGTAAACCTTGGCCTTTCATTGGCACCCTAGTTCAACTGCGGAAGTTATAGCATTTGGTAAACTACACAGCCTAACTTCCGGTGGACAGCTTTGTGCCTGAGTTTGCGATATCCTTCTTTGCACCTCGGTGGTACAAGATCTGTGTTTTCTGATGGCTACTACGTGATTTGCTTGTGCCGCGTTATGCACTGGACCACCTTTGTTAACTAGGGTGGCAGTCTTGTTCAACTAAATAGCGTCTTGGATTAGATCTCCCGACTCTAGGTTTCTCATGCTTTTCAACAACACACAATGCAATACCTCGCCCTTGTCTTCAATTTGATGATTTAACTGAGTGGATGAATTTATGTGGTTATCAAGGTTGGGTTTCCGGTAAAATAATTTTTGGTTAGCTAGCATGTTGCTAGAAGTCAGCCTGTTGGGGTGCCAGATAGACTTTGACATGGTGCAATAGTTCTTGGTTGGGCTAACATCATTTTTAGACCGAGGTTTATTATTTAGTGTTTTTTTTATGTCAGCCTGTCAATGGGATCCTGTGTCAAGTTATTGGGCCTCGTCTTCAGTTCTTTTTGGTCAGATGGTAAGGGTGGCAGCAATGTCATCCCGACATTTGAGAAGCCAAAGTTAATCATTTTTGTAGTTTCCACTAGCTCTCTTGAAGTGTTGGCTGAACACTTGCTTGACTCTTTACTGCAGCGTCCTGTTAAAGTTGGTTCTACGTCCCACTCTTATGGGCGTCCCTCCCCTGAAGAAGGCAGAACAGGTGTTAGATTACTTTCTGCCCTGGTAGGTTGAGCAGTATTTGTAGCACTCTCCCCCTCTACTATATTGGAGAGGTTACACTGGGGGACGTGGACAAGCATTCGTCATCGATCAAGCCCACAAAAGGCTGCTGCTGAGAAACTGGGCCAGAATGGACCTTCGATAGATTTGCTGAAAGGGCTCGTATCCTGATTGTTGGGGAACCAGGAAGTCTGTGGTTTGTTACAGAGCGTAAAGTAAAGGGAGGAGTGGTGGGGGTCACCACCTCTTCTTCTGTGTTGTTGTCAGTGGTATTGGGAGTGGTGTTGGAGGAGGTGCTTGAGTGCTGTTGGATATGCTCGCTCTCCTCAACTGCTGCTTCCCAGTCTTTCAACATTAAAGACACCTCCTTCAAATTGTCGATGTATTGCCCGGTACTCGCGATGACTTCCACCTCAATGTTAAATGGGCAAAGGTTAGTCTGAGGCATGTTTAGCCCCACCCCCCGACTCACATGTATAGCTGATTGTTCACAGTGGGCAGTGTAAATTTCAGTTTCAATGTCAATGTCAATGTCAATGTTCAAGACAGTGCCGCCGCCAACACTCACCTTGCCATTTTTATTTAGTAGGCGCTGCTCTAAGGTCCTCGACAGCTTAGTTGACAATATCACCTCTTCTGGTGAGTAGATTGAGTGGATAGCCACTTTGTTCGGGTCTGTCATTGTGACCTTTCCCTGGCCCCCAGCCCTCCACAGACTGCCAGAGACTGCAAAACCTCAGCAAAAACTCCATGAACACTCCGCGTTGTGGCAAAGTTTTAGTTGGAAAGCTCATTCTTCACTCCAATGGAAACCAAAAACAGACCAGCAAACCAGACTGCCAGAGACTGCAAATCCTCATCAAAAGCTCTGTTGTGGCAAGGTTTTTGTTGGGAAGCTCCTCTTTCACTCCAATGGAAACTGAAAACAGACCAGCAAAACAGACTGCCAGAGGCTGCAAAACCTCAGCAAAAACTCCATGAACACCCCGTGTTGCGGCAAAGGTTTAGTTGGGAAGCTCATTCTTCACTCCAATGGAAACTGAAAACAGACCAGCAAACCAGACTGCCAGAGATTGCACATCCTCATCAAAAACTCTGCTAACGCTCTGCGTTGTGGCAAGGTTTTTGTTGAGAAGCTCCTCCTTCACTCCAATAGAAACTGAAAACAGACCAGCAAACCAGACTGCCAGAGACTGCAAAACCTCAGAAAAAACTTCATTATTTGTGGCTGGTTGTTTTTTTCTGATAGCATTCCTCATTATTTGGTCCTTCAGACTTTTCCGTCTTCCAAAATTTGGCCACTTCTTTGTTACAACCTTTCTTGTCTTATTACACAAATTTCAGAAGGTGCCGAAAAACTCTTAACTATCAGTGTTTTTTGTTTTATTACTTTACTCAAGCAAAGCACTACGGTTGCTATTTTTTACTCTCCACAGCAAAATCCTGGATATTGTCCCACGTGTTTTTGAGATGGAAGCAGGTAGTTTTTGTTTGTGGGTTTAAGAAGAGGTTTTACTACCAAGATGTTGAGCCCACTTGCCCCATGTATCATTATAGCAAGGAAATTAATGTGGTTGTTACCGTGATCCAATCTAAGATACATATGGCCTCATTACAAGTTTGCCGGTCTGGTAACAAGGGTGCGGGTAAGACTACCGGCACCATTGTTACCGGTCCAGCACACTCAGTCTGCGAGCGGCTGCCGTCCTGCCCTCCAGGGGTTCCATGTAATAATGTCGCCACAATAATATCGCCATGCAAAAATATCACCGAAAAATTGCCGTTTTTTGTGGCAACATTATTGCATGGAACATGCGGGGGACACCCCAAACTTGTCCCAAACTTTTTTTTTTTCATTTTTATTTTTGCCCCTGTCCCCATATATATGGTCACCCAAATAATATCGCCACGACATTTTCCCGGCGATATTATTTACGGCAACCATATATATGGCGATATTATTACCTGATACCCTTCCAGGTCTGACCCAGCAGGCGGGACGGCACCCGCTCACAGACTTACATGGAAGCAGCAACACTGTTGCACACGGTGCTGGTGCTTACAATGTTCCCATACCAATTGAGTCCTATAGGACTCAAATGGGTATGGGGATTTAGGTTTTCTGGTGCCTGACTTTCCGGAACACCGGGGCTGTAATGCCGGTTTAATGCCAAACTGTAAATGCTGTAAAGTAATTAGTCTCTTCCATTCATTCCATGGATTTATTTGCCTTTAATGCAATGTAAGAGGTCTTGTACAGCATCCTTATTCCAATTGTAGTGGCCTCACTCAGTGTGGCTTTGCAATAAGAAGGGTGATCATTAGTTGGTGTGTATACGAGGCAGAATAGAACCCAGTGGTTTTGATGGGTGCAGATCGTTGTATCCATTTACTGTGTGTCAATCTGCTTTCTATGGATTTCTATGGATTTGGCAGTGAACACTTTGAAAAATGTTATCTATAGGGAAGATCCCAAGATCTGAAAAACTACAGACCTTTGGGTCTGGTTAACGGCTGATGTGGGAGAGTGCGATGGGGCTAAAGAGGAGAACTTAGTCATGGTTCAATTAGTTCTGATGTCTGAGTGGCTAGGGAAGTGGTGCCATCTGTGAGGGATTTGGTAAAACAGGGGCACCCATTTTGTTGACTATGGATTGCCTTTTTGCACAATGGTGTGTGTATGATTTGGCATTATTTAAAGTATACACAATCTTAGAAATTGATAGTGGAGATTTCACTTAATTACACTTCTTTCACTGAAAGATGGTAGAAATTGAAAAGTAATTAGCATTTACTATTCATAAAATGTCCCCTATTCACATTGACGAACATGGGATTTCTTAGATCTGACCATGTCGAATCAGTTGCAGAGTTTCCGTATACTATTGCCACAGTAGCTTGATTAAAGTGAAAGTCTCGATGCGCTGTCAATTTTTAAAAAAAAAATACCATCTGAATTGTTCACTATGAAATTGCTCTAGTTTGATTACAGTGTGACGTAACTGATTTTAAAATGTCACTAGGCAAACTCTGTTTGTTACCATGATTATGCCACTGTGAGGCAAAAAGTTTCGGGTGACTGTTTGCCGGGGATACAGGAGAATTAATCTAGACATGTTTTTAATGATAATTGTGTAAAGATATGCTTTTTAAATTGAATTAGTGCTGAAGACTGCCTCTTTACTTTTGAATTCAATGAGTACTGCATGATGCACATGCATAAATAAATTGATGGTTTCTGGTTGGATGGTCCCGCTGAACTTCATTTTTGCTATCATAAACTCTGTTGTGTAAAGATGAAACCTCAGTCCATTTATTTTTGAAAAAATCTATTGCTTAAAACTTTTGAACTGTTTATTAAATCAGCATGAGCCCCCTCCCCCAGATGTCTCCATGGTGTAATTATGTATCTCATTATTAATATCTGCTGTGATGTCATGTATGTTTTCATGGGCTGAAAAACGAAATGGTCTTCGAGTCGAGATGGCTGTCTCTTCCCACACCCAGGGATTTCATGGTTTTGAAGGGTTTTATTGTGATAAATCATCTTATCTCTGTCTTATTCATGCCCCACCAATTATTACAAAAGAGGGAAGGCTGCAGCCCATATCCTCTCCCTAGTAACTAAACTAGAAGCCAAATGAGTAACTAACCTGATCCCACCGTCCATGTCCAGTGGTCACATTGCAAGAATTAGGCAATATCTTCCTCAAGGCCTGAAGGTCATGGCCAGCGGCCTTTTTGTCAAATTTTGCAATGTGGACAAAGAGGAATATGAGTTTCAGACTTCATAGATTACTTAATGACAACTCCTGAAAACTCACACGGACATCAAGGCTGACTTTGATGTTAGTTTTCAGATGTAATTTATGTGCACAAACTATACAAAGAGGCATATGAGGATTACAGTTCATAGATTACACAATTTAGATCTCCTGAAAACTCACATGAAAGTTAGGGCTGACTTTTATGTCAGTTTTCAGGAGATGTATATTGCATACAAGTACGAATTGTAAAAGTTATACATCCCTCTTGTATGTATTGAAAACTCACATCAAAGTTACTTTTGATTATAATGTGAGCTTTGATATGTATAGGAGTCATAAAACAGCGACAAGTGCTCCTATGACACATGCTCCTATTACACATGCTCCTACAATGTGAGCTCCTACAACACATATCCCTACAACATGTGCTCCAGCAATACTCCCTCTTTTAACACACTTCTATGACATGCGCTCCTATGTGCTCCTATGACCCAGACACTTATGACATGGGACACATGACACAGACTCCTACGATGTCTGCTCCCACAAAACACACACTCCTATGACACACACCACATACACTCCCGTATGCTCTTACACACTCACGACACACATACACTAGATGATGTTATGCTTTTACAACAAACACTTTGAATCAATGTACATAATCTAAACAAAATGTACAGGTACATTTTTTAAATTTATTTATTTATTTATTTATTTATTTGCATTATTAAAGCACTCACACAGCCCGCAGGCATCGAGGCGCTGTTTCAGGAATTGTTTTTTTTAAATTCGCGTTATTGTTTCTTTTTGTCTTAGTTGTGTATTTATAACGCGCTTAAATACCCAGAGGTTTCTAAGCGTGGCCTGGGGACCTATGTTTCTTTGTGTCGTCTTGCTTCCAAGGTAAACACGGTGCCACTGAGCTATCCTCCCGGGACATGTTGAAGATGTTAATTTCTTACATGTATGCTACTATCCATATGAAAACTATTGCATATATTAAGTAAATGTAAAGCATATGGGTCATATGCCATAAGCTAATGCAGTCATACAACAAACACTCATCCTACATAAACTCACATGCCATACACCATACTCTCCACAAAAACACCCAAATTATAGATAAAACAAACTGTTTTTAATCACAAGTTATCGCTAATTTAACAAAGAATCAAGTGTGGAAACAGTGGGAAAAACAACATTAAGATTAATCTAACAAAAATAAAGTGTACAAAGAGTGGAATTAAGAACCTTAAGGTACCAACAATCACAGTATACCACAAACAATTAGCCTGAAAATCGAAGCATAAACACTCACTCCATACCAATACAAATCAAAAACAATCAAGTAACTGTAAAAAAGTAAACATTATTTGCAATTGTTTTACGATACAGTTACAATACAGTTATGATTAAACCAACAAAAACTTCAAGTCTACAAACATCAGACATAATAACGTTAAGGTAACAACATAATAAACTAAACATAATATTTTGAAATCAATGATCATGCTAAGCTGAACTCACCTACAAACTTAAAAGCTTGCAATATTATTATAAAATATTAACAATTATACGCATACAAATAAGTAATTATTTAAAATCGGAAACCAGTACAATGTAAATTAAATGTGCATCTATAATAAATGTTGAAACAAAGTATACAATATTTTTGTATTACAAAATTACTATATAACAAAGTTAAATTATGATATACTCAAGCATAATTCCCCCAGAAATATGCAATTACAATACAATACAAAGACCATTTTATAAATAATAAAAGTAAATTAACCATCATTTTACCATAATAAAACATATATAAATATTTCAATTTAATTTTTTACATATAAACATAATATAAATTAACAAACTAAATGTAATCATTGTAAATATATAACTTAGTAAATATAATCATAAAATAAAAATAAAACATACACTAAACAGCTAAAAACTCATTAAATATCCTGTTTAGTAAAACATAGTAACATTTCCTTCAACAAATAACATCAGTATATTCACAGCAGTTATAATTTACAAAGTTAGAATCAATTCTAAGTACGATAATTATCATATTGCGCATAAAAATGCACAACTATGTGATATGTGTGCTATATAAAATTTAGTAAATAGATCAAAATATAAATACCAACAAAAACAGTACACACGTAATGCATTTTAAAACACACATACATAAAAACACTTTCAGATTTGTATTAAACACAAACAAATGTTAACACAACACTAAAATAGCAAAATCCTACATAGCAAAAACAAAGTTTTGCAAAAATAAACAGGGTGAGTTGAGATGACCATATCTGATGTCAATATAATATATTTGTATTTAATGTATTGTTATTAGCTTAATATTATTATTATTTGTCGACATTATGTGGTTTAACCTTAACTCTTTTGTACAAAATGTTTTCAAACTATATATATATATATATATATATATATATATATATATATATATATATATATATATATCCAAAAATGCCTTTACTGATCTCTCAGTGTAGATCTGAGCCGCACTCACGGAATGCAGATGGAAGTTCTGGTACACCAAAAAGACAGCACCTCAGTCCAGAATGTTAAAATTTCCTTTTTATTGTTGAAAATAACTTTAAAATAATTGCTTGAAGCCCGCGCCCAGCCAACGAACAACGGAGATCCAGCAATGAATATGACGCGTTTTTCTACAACTCGTAGCTTGGTCACATGATTTTGTCCATGCAATGGACACGCTTTTTGTTTCCTCGAATATCTAATTCCCATAAAGACAGAAAGAGGACTCAGTCTACTTCCCATTAGCTCTATGTTGGGTTGTAATTACAACTATCCATTGATGTAGTCACTCCATATTACACTACCCCAACACGCTCAAGTCAATTTGTCCACAATAAATAGTAGATCGCATCTCTGCATATTAATTCAACTGATGTTTCTAATTAAAGATTTGATGATATCATAAAGTGCAGGGTGCAATCTCATATGCCAATTATATCCATATCCTCCACTGGCATCATAAAGTGCAAAGTGCGATCTTCTGTACAAAAATCGATATTCAAATCGTATAATGACATCATAAAGTGCATAATGCAATTGCGTGTTCAATAATCGATGTCCATGTCACACAATAACATCATAAAGTGCATAATGCAGTTGCATATGCAGAGGTATCATGTCTCATATTTTCTATTTGACTGACACGATTACATGAGCATTTCAAACCAATACAGATTTCAGTTTCCTGAATTATATCATGCAAAATAACGAAGCATACTTCAAACATATGAAAGCTATGAAAGTACTGCCAACTCCTATTACTTACATCATCAAGAAGTATGATAAAGTGCTTAATGCAGAAAAATTCCCTCAAAAATTGTCATACACAGTGTCAAATTCAATCTGTTAAGAGTGTATAGTTCCTCCCCATATTTTCATACTCTGTCAATGGAAATGAAAGTGTGTTTTTAAACTATCCTGATCTGAGCGTATGCTCCATAATGCTAAAAAAACCGAATTGGATATCTTGTTGCTCACATTCTTGGTTGATATCATCAATTGCATCTAGCCTTACACAGTGCTTAGTGGACTAAAAATACAAATGTCAAATTTTGTGCAACAGTGTACTTGAGGCGAAATTGCATATTGAGGATCAAAATTGTGCCATATGTTAAATCTAAAAAACTCCCATCAATTTAACTTCAATGATGGGAGCTATTAAAATATTACAAAAAGAACAAAAAGAAAGATAATTGCTTCATTGACACAGGTACAGGCATTTCCATGCTAATCCCCCATTTGCAAACAGAGTATACATTAAGTGAAAAATGTCATCAAGATGACTAGGAAGAAACGTAAATTTGCATTCAATACCACCATGAATGGACTAAAAACCATATCTGGGGATAACTCTATCTATGGGACTCATGTCTTATTGTTCTCCCAAATAAGTAGAGTTCCTCATCGATGTTATGACCCGATGGAGTTTTACTCTTAAAATCAAAGATGTAATGATTCTCCTGTTGCCTCAAAGGTTTTTCCCTGTTACCTGCCCTGGGTCCAATATTGATTTGTTGCAGTCCAAAAAAAGAAAAGTCACATAGCTTCCCATCATGTTTCTCCCAAAAATGCTTAGCTATGGGGTATGCAAAATCTTTTTAATTTATTTGACAGGCTGTAGGATGCGTATCTTTAATTTACATTTGGTACTCTCTGTATACGATTTATTGCATGTACATTTGATTGCTCAAACAATGTACTCTGGCTCACAAGTAATCCTATCCGTAATAGTAATAGTCTTGTTTAGGACAGGATGTTGGTATAGGGAGCATTTGTCCATAAATTCGCATATCTTGCACTTTGTGCATCTGAAGAAACCTCTGCTTCTTTGTTTAAGCCAAGTCTGTTGATTCGAGATTGCTTCGGATGCCATGAAACTGCTCACTAGCTTATCTTTAATGGACTTGCATTTCTGAAATGAAAAGTTGTGGTAGGGGCCTAGTAGGTGTTTTAGATCATTATTAACCATGAGCGAGTTTCAATGTCTTCGAATGATGTTTTTAACTGTCTTGGATGATTGTCCATAAATTAATCTCAGGCATGTCGTTTCTTTGCTTCCTCCACTCTTTTTGATGTTTTTTTGATCAAGTAGTAATTACAATCTATCACATTGGCGTGCCTTGAAATACGCCTGTTCTATGATTTGTTTGGGGTAGCATTGTTTCTTGAAGCCCCAAGCTGTCATTTTACTTTTTTGGTCATACGTCTCGATCTTGGAGCAATTGCTACGTAAGCGTATAAATTCACCATACGCAATGCTCCAAATCAAGTTTGTACAATGTGCGCTCTTAGCATGTAGTGGGGCATTCACTCCCGTGGGTTTTTGGAACAGCTGGGTTTTGATTTTGCCATCTTCTATGAAGACCGTAACATCCAAGAAGAACAGCTCTTTCGGACTGTGTGTCTCTGTGAATTTTAGATTGAAATTATTAATATTCAAATGTTTCACAAAGTCTGTCCATTCCATTGAGGTCCATATCCATAAAATGAATAAGTCATCAATGTAGTGATGCCACATTACGACTTAATTTGTGAACCTCTCATTTTCTTCTTTCCAGGCCTCATATTTTTCCCAGAACCCCATCGTAAGGTTGGCATAAAAGGGGCAAAAGTTGTACCCATCGCAGTACCTTGTTTTAGTATGAAGTATTTTGAATAAGAATACATTATTAGTCAAACAAAGGTGGATAATGGTCAAAATCATTTCAGAATGTCGTGTATAATTCAAATATCTAGTGTTGAGATAGTATGCCCACGCCTTAATAGCCTGCTCATGTGTCATTGAGGTATACAATGATACTACGTCCATCGTAGCCAAAAATGTAATTGGGTTCACATGGTAACTCATTGATTTTTAACAAAATATCCTTAGTGTCCCTTAAATACGATGGCAATGTAAGTACAAAGGGAAAAAGTGATTTGTCAATGTATTTTGACATATTCTCTAAAAGAGATCCTGTAAGAGTAACAATAGGTCTTCTTGGAGGTCTGGTGATACATTTATGGACTTTGGGAAGAAAATATATCGTCGGCACAGTTGAATGTGGTTTATAAAGGAACCTGATGTCCTGGTCTTCCAACATTCCCTTTCTGTCCATTCATTAAGAAAATCTTGTACTTTGAGCTCTGGATTTTTCATTGGATTCTTTGTCAATTTCTCATAACAGGCCCAGTCATTAAGTTGTCTTTTGGCCTCACGAATATACTGATCTCTGTCCATGAGTACAATATTTAGGGCTTTGTCAGAAGCCTTAATGATGCATTTAGGCAGAAGACTTAATTTCCTGAGAACTTTGGTGTATTCATTTACCATATTAGGTTTGCATTTCTTGAATTCTTTTTTCCTTATTTTCTTCAGATCTTCTATGACAAGGCTCTAAAAGGTCTCTATCAAGCTCCCTGTTATTATGGGTAGATTGAATTTAGATTTTGCCTTGAGTTTGCTCGGTTTGTACCATTCCATATTTATTTCCAAGTCTTCCAGATCAATCTCGATGTCATCAAGGAACGTTAGATTGGATAGTGCACCTAGATCTTCCAGGGTCACGTCTGTCCTCCCTCCTTCTTTCAGTTTTGGTTCTTCTTTGGCGGGATTTGTGCAAAGAATTTGGTTACTTTGATTTTACGAACATATTGGTCCAAATCAATCGTGGTTTGTGGATAGTCAAATTGCGGAGCTGGACAAAAGTTTGAGGCCAAGGCTTAAAAGTTGTCGCCCTGCATCAGTGAGAGTGTGTTTCGATAAGTTAATGATCAACATATTTAGACTGGCTTGTAATGTCTCATCATTTACTTCCCAGAGCGCAGCAATCTCCCTGAGATTTTGTTTCCCGAGTTCTTTGTCTGTCTGCCTGGCTTGTTTTTGTCTTCCTCCTCGTCCTCGTCCACGTGCGTTTCCTCCTCTTGTCTGCTTTCTTGTCCTCCCATCTTGACAAAGCAAGCGCATTTCCTCTAAAAAATCTTACCGAATGGTTGGTTCTTCGCTTTCGCCTTCCGTGACATCAAATTCTGAGGCTGAAGATTCTTCATTGGGGGTTTCAGTTTTTGTACCAATACGGGGCATCTTACCCGGACATTCTCGTAATCCTCTTTATCCCTCAAGAATTTTTGTTTTCTCTGTTGTATTTCTTCTTTGAAGGTTTTTAGATTACTTTCAATATTCGTCTTCAATTTCAATCCATCCTCACTTAGTTTCAGTTTTTCCAGTTTGCTCTCAATCTCTGCAATTTTTCATTAGAATCTTTTTTCCTATCATTGCCTGCATATTTAACCAGTATCTCGAGTAAATTCTTTGAACAATAGTTTGTTTCAGCGCCGCACTTTTCCAACATTGCAGGATCTTGTTCCTTGAAGGAGGGTGTAGTCAATATTCTTAAATCTCTCGGAATTCTTTTGACATCGATGTAATTCTGAAGTGAATGCTCCTCCCACCATTTGCTGATTTTTTCTTGGAGGGTTTTTCATATTCCTTCAATAACATGATTTCATTACTCTCAGTGGAAGGTGGAGTTTTGTTTTTGATTATGCCTATCGTATTTTTTAATGTTTCATTGAATACATTTGAAGCTAATTCTCTTCTTGTGGCCTCCTTTGTAGCTCATTGTTGGGTGGGATATATATATATCCAGCATAAGCCAGTGTGTTCACACAGGTAAGTATGAGTCGCACTCCTAATCAGAGTATTCCACGGTAACAGCCAGCAGTCAAAGGATCACCAAAGTCCACAAAAAAGCGTTTAAAATGTTTTCTTTATTCAAAAATGAGTATTTTAAAATTATCTGTGCGCTCCTCAAAAATGTGCTCTGCGAGCCAGCGGCAAAAAATTATGTGTTTTGCAAACATATATATATATATTATATATACATATAATATATATATATACATATGAAAAAAAGAAAGACACCTACAATATCTGGGTTGCACAGGATAGGCAGCACAAGACAGATCAGCACAAAACAAATTTATTTTATTGGACTTAAAAAAAGGTTTTTCAGTTTAGGAGCCAGATAGAAATGCATTTCATGCCAAACCAGGCACTTGTTCACACTAAAATAAACCCCATACACGTGAAAGATTTAAAAAATACACAGAGACTCTATGGTATATAAAACCCAAGCAACACCCATTGTGAACAATTTAGCCATTTTTAAGTGAAACTGGTACAGGCAATATATAAATACATGACTAATCTCATAGTGTGCTTCAGAAAAAGCAATTAGAATCAATATTGCACATATAAAGAAACAAGAATGTCAAAGTGCAAAGTTCTAATTGTGTAGTATGGGTCCCTTCAACTGGACATTTTGGAGTAAATGTGTTAAACAGTTCAAAAGTTGTTACCAAAAGCTGTTTTCATCCTACTCTCGTTCACTTTCCCATAGAGAAAAAGATGCTTCCATTGAACTGACCCCGTCTCAAAAACTTTAATATTTATTCCACTCTGCATAAAGCAGTGAGACTTTTCAGGAATGAACCGTCATTGCTTTTTTTGTTGTTGCTTGAAGCAAGTGGTTGCTGCAGGAACGATGCATGAGGATAAAGAGGCTGATTCATGTAATTATTTGCGCCGAAAAACGGGGATTTGTGCGCCATTCTGCCCGCAAATCCCCATT
Source organism: Ambystoma mexicanum (assembly GCF_040938575.1). Lineage (NCBI taxonomy): Eukaryota > Metazoa > Chordata > Amphibia > Caudata > Ambystomatidae > Ambystoma > Ambystoma mexicanum. The sequence goes on from NC_090924.1 coordinate 1,329,745,716, forward strand.
TGTTAAACAGGGATTTGCGGGCAGAATGGCGCACAAATCGTCGCTTTTCGGCGCAAATAATTCCATGAATCAGCATGAAAAAAGGGAAGTGCTCAAAACAGGATTTGTAGGGTGAGAAGGGGTGGTTTCACATTTGAGTAAAGATGTTACGTAATGTAATCATGCATTTATATAGTGCCTCCTGCCATAGCTTATGGCGTCAAAGCACTTTGCCTGTCAGAGAGGCAAAGAAGGTGATTGAACATTCAGTAGTGGTAGGGTGTAGCAAAGTCAGGTAGATTGTTAAGATGAGGGTGAGGATTAAATAAGATGCACAGGAATGAAGCAAAGGAAGTTAGAGGTGCTATGTGTAGAATTGGATCAAATTGATCATGGGACTGAACTGTATTCTATGGGGCACAACGCCAAGAGGAGATGGAGTTGAGATGAGGGGTTCTCCGCAGAAGGGGGATATGTCTATGAAGGACTCACTGTATGATATACCTGGGCAAGTTGAAGCCATGCCCAAGACAAAACAGACAGAAAAGCCCTAACAATTACTGCCCTGTGGCCCCAACAACAATTGGGAGGGGTTGCATGTCAAAAATTCGAATTTGCTAAGATTGCAAAAGCTCCCAGAAAAGCAACCACAAAAAACTCACATTATTTTGTTTCCTCATTGATGTCATTGTTACCAAAACCCTAGGCATTTGCACAACATTCTTAAGGACACAATGCCTGTCTATGGCCATACTTTGAGCCTTCCACAGTGTCATGGTGAGCCAAGTCATGTAGAAAACCATGCCAAAGAAAACACTGTGTACAAAGCCCCTCTACTTGCTCCCCTAAGCCCAAAAACCACAAACATGCAGGTTCTACATATGGGAAAGTTGGATGGAGATATGGGCACATTTAACTGAGGGTGGGATTTCGACCACAGCTTCTGTGGTAGCAAACGTCCAGTCTTGCCATACTGGAGGTTCCTGAGTACTGCTAGGGCCTTTGGGGTAATGGCTATATTGGTATGTGTGGTATGAATACTCTTAGGCTGGGGCTGGACCCTTATGAGAGTTCATTTATATAATCCAGCCTTTGACTAGCCTGCTCACCCTGGGCTGCAGTTAGTGTGTACTGTTAATAGAGCGCATCATGTGATTGTTAGGTCAAAACAGGGATGTATGGTCTAGTTAACAGATGAGTTTTCCAGGTCTACCTTCTGTTTTTTTTGTTTTAAAGCATTAGTACCAGAAGTAGTTTTATCTTGTTGTACACTTCCTGGTTAATCAGTTATTACATGATGTTCTCGTGGAACCCGTAATACCTTTTTTGGGACATCAGATAATACGAGAATAGATTTCTAGGCTGTGCAACTATATCGCTTATGGCAGTGTCCCACACCTTGGGGCCTTTGCTCATTCTTACCCGATCATTTTCAGGATTTCAGGAATACCACACTGGGACTAGTAAGTCAGCTTTGAGAGTGCTGCCCGCACCACTGTTTGTTATCTAGAGTCGCTGGGCAACAAAACTAATCAGAGTCTGCAGGGCATGCTGTTGCTGTACGCCACCACAGTGGCCATATTGGAACAATGCATATGTTGCTGCAGGTTCACATCTGTGTTGACATATTTTGAAAAATAGCAGTGTGAATGTAGATACACTGCACAATAAGTCAATTGACAATACACATTAGATCAAGTCAGTTCCCTAATAGGAAGGGTTACAGTTGTAGCAGTTAGAAATGAACAATAAAAAATGCATATAATGTTTAGTTTTTACTCGTGTGTCAATGTAAATGTGAAAAACTGTATTTTAGCTTGTTTTGTGTGATTTTTAATGAATTTTTGATGCATAAACTTGATGAAATCAAAGGGTAATTGTATACTGAAAGTCATACATCCACATGTCATGTGCAGTAGGCGCATGTGTAGTAGATCCATGTGTCATAGGAACATGTATGATAGGAGTGTGTGTTGTAGAAGTGCTTGTTAAAGCAGCATGTGCCATAAGAGCATGTGTCATAGGAGCATGTGTCATAGGATTGTGTGTCATTAGAGTGTGTTGTAAGAGTGTGCAGTAAATCTGTGTCATAAGGGTGTGTGTGGTAGGAATGTGTGCCTTAGAAGCATGCGTCTTTAAAGCATGGGTTATAGGATAATGGGTCATAGGAGCATGTGTTGTAGGTGCATGTGTCGTAGGTGCATATGTCAGCAGTTCATGTGCTGTTGGTGCATGCTTTGTGTGCGGTTCGTATGAAAAGTGAACATTTATTCCATCACCTTAGAACTGACATCAAAGTCATCTGAGACTTGCCATTAATGAGAGTTTTCAGGAGATGTTAATTGTGTAGTTTAGGAACTGTAACACTGATACGCTCTGTGTATGAAAAAGGCGTATTCATTCTGAGGGTGTGCCATATAAAGGTCCATTTCAAACGTAAATATCTCAAAATTGTCTGAGTCTGTTTTCAATTTTTGTTTTCAGTGCCCCAATTCCAGATGAAAACTAGGTCCCTGCAAATAAATGGAGAGAATCGACATGGCCAATCATGAGTTATTTGGGCCTTAATAACTCCATGTTCAAAACGAAATCAAAGCAAACATGTTTTCAAACTATGAAGCTGTTCCCGAAAGCGTTTGAAAGTTATTGAGAAAAGTACATTTTTGAGATGCCAAGTTCGCCCTAACCTCAATTATGCTTTGTGCTAGCGCATAGGCATGGTATATCTAAATATATATATGTAGTTATGGTTAAGTGGCTAAACCCATTTTTTGCAAAGTTTGGTGAGGTTTGGTTAAGGGTTGGCAAAGTTATAGGCGGGGTCCAAAAATGTCTTTTTTCCCGCAGACATAATGGGAAAAAACTTTGCTCATGTTTACAGCCCAAACCACTGGACGGATTTCCAACATATTTGCAGCAGGAGCGGCGGCTTGGTCCCGAAATCATGCTTTTGTTAATTTGGTGTAAATTCGTCCAGTAGTTTTTTTCTAAACAACCAAAACGTAAGGCAAACAAATGTGTGATATATATGTCTGCTCCGCGGACTCACTCCCCTGTTCGGTCCATGGACTGGCCTCTGATTGGCTGTTCTGTCCGCGGACTGGCCTCTGATTGGCCAGAAAATTTGCTGACATCTGGATGTGCTTGCTGATTGGCTGGTGGGAAAACGTGAAATGCGTCGGTTTTCCTGAAACGCCCACCATCTTGGATTCGCTGACTTTTTTGGGGTCCGCGGACAGCGCAGTGAAAACATAAAATAAAACAGCATTTCGCGTGTCAAACTCAACAAACAATCTCTGGGGATGTGGGGGGGATGAGGTTTGGATTGGAAATGGCCATAAGAAGACAAAAAATTGATTGTTTCATCCCCCGAAAGTCTGTGAACACTCCAGATGTCCCAGGGCAGTCCTGTGGTGTTCGCGGACACTTCTGATGATAGATCTAGATATACATGTTTTTGCAAAGTTTGGTGGGATTTTGTCAAGAGGGGGCAGAAATAGAGGGCGGACACAAAATATTGGCTTATAAATGTGGTGCCATTTGGCAAATCTACACAAAGGTTTGCAAAAAGATTATAGATCTGGATATAAATGTCTGCATAAAGTCTGAATGGATTTTGTCAAGTGGGGGCTAGGTTATATGATGATTGTTTCTGCATACATTTGACACCTTTGAAAAAATAAAACATGTGTGGATTTCCAGCAAACTGTGTAAGGAGCATTGGGAAAGACCTGAAAGCATGGTTCTGCAAATGTGCCTGTGTTATATTTTTTGACAAGTGCCATAATGTAGGTACAAAAAATAGTGATATACCTTTGGTGACTGAGGTGTAGCCTGTGGCCATGGGCAGTGGCCAGATTGTCCGGGTCATGGAATAAGGTCATGATCCAGACAATCTGGCTTCTGGCCATGACAACGAGGGACAAGACATGGGGTTAAAGTGGCCATGTCCATCCTTTGAAAATGTTAAAGTGACGTTATGGTTAAGTTGGACTAATAAAAACCAATGAAATTGAATGAAAAAACTTTGTTAAAGGGATGTTATGGTTAAGTTGAACTAATAAAAACCTATGAAATTCAATGAAAAATCTTTGTTAAAGGGACGTTATGACTAAGTTGCACTAACAAAAACCTAGGAAATTCAATGAAAAAATGTTGTTAAGGGGACGTTATGGTTAAGTTGCACTGATAAAAACCTATGTAGTTCATGATAGGTCTCCCGATCACCCCTGACATCTTGTTACCAACAATATAAACACAACTCCTTGAAGGGACTTTTTGTCAAAATGTATTTGACATGTGATGTCATCAGACATTTGTGATGTCATCTTTGATGTCCAGGGTGTTAGTCTTAGCAGTGCACGGTGGTGTCGCGAGTTATGGTTGCTTAGCTTACCATAACTGGCGAATCTCTGGGATTTTTCGGTTTTACTTGTAACCATAACGTCCCTTTAACAAAGGTTTTTCATTGAATTACATAGGTTTGTATCAGTGCAACTTAACCATAACGATTCCTTAACAAAGTTCTTTCATTGAATATATATATATTATATACTTATATACTATGTGTAGTTATGGTTAAGTTGCTATTCCCATAGGAAGAGCACTTTTTGGGTGGCTTATAACGTTGCTCCCCCTGGACGAATCCACACCAAACTTTGCATTATATGGCCCACTCTGAATTTTTATGCAAAGTTTGGTGAGGTTTGGTCCAGGGGGGGGCAAAGTTATAGAGGGGGTCCCAAAACGTATTTTTTTCCCATAGACTGAATGGGGAAAAATCTTTGCTCATGCCTACACCCCAAACCGCTGGACGGATTTTCACCAAATTTGGGGCAGGAGCAGCGGCTTGGTCCCGAAAGCATGCTTTTGTAAATTTGGTGAAAATCCGTCCAGTAGTTTTTTTAAAAACAACCAAAAAGTAGGTCACAAAAAACTAGTGATATCTACATTTCCTGTTCGCTCCACGGACAGTGTCCTGATTGGCTAATCGGCTTGGGTCATGTCCGCAGACATGTGACGTGTTCGGTGATTGGATGGTGAAGAGCGTGAAGTGCGTCAGATTTTTGGAAACGCCCGCCACCTTGGATCCGCGGACATCCACGTACAGCGCGGTGACAAATGGTGGACAAATACAACTTTGGCAAGTGTGTTGGGGTGTAAGAGCATTTTGGGAGGGTAGGGGAGTAAGAGATGGGTCAAATGCTGTATTCATTGATGTGGCAGGCACCCCTGTTGTGTTTGCCATGTCTGCGGACAGCTGTCCGGGATGTCTGTAATTGGGCAAACGGGGGTGTCCTAAGGACACTATTCCTGTCCGTACTGTCCACAGGCAAGTTGAAACTGTTCTAAGAACGGGCCTGGGGTCCGGGATGTCCGCACTTACCAAAAATAGGGGTGTCCTAAGGACACTATTCTTGTCCGTAGTGTCAGCATGCAAGTTGAAACTGTTCTAGGAACATGCCCGGTGTCCGGCATGTCCCTAAGCAATTAAAATGGAGGTGTCCTAAGGACACTATATCTGTCCGTACTGTACGCAAGCAAAATAAAACTGTTCTTAGAACACTTTAGGTGTCTGCGGACATAAAAAATGCCAATGCTGCATGTTTAAAAAGTTTGATTCTATGGGTGTGATCTATGGGTGTGATATGCTGCGGTGGTTGTGGCCAGGGCCTAGAGTCTTGGGTGCATGGCCTACGGCCTACAGCCTTCGGCCATGCACCCAAGACTCTAGGCCCTGGCCACAACCACCGCAGCATATCACACCCATAGATCACACCCATAGAATCAAATATGTATGAAATATTTGCAAATCTACAGTTTATGCACTGTTTAATTTGTATAGTTTGTATGTGAAGTTTTAGCTGCATTATGCCATTAAGATTGTAGAGTTTGGTAACAATCACTGCAGTATAACATATCCGTGGAAGTAAACATTTTGCACTGTGGTGTACGGTTACATGTTTGCTTTAATGTTTGTGTTATAGAGTTGTATTTAAAGGTTGTAGAGTTTGGTAACAAGCACTGCAGTATAACATATCCATGGAAGTAAACATTTTGCATTGTGGTGTATGGTTACATGTTTGCTTCAATGGTTGTGTTATGTACCAGTATTTATGAGTTGTAGTTATTATAATATACTTACTGTTTGGTTTGGTAACTGGAGTACATATATTCTTTGTCAATGTCTGTGATAAAAGAAAAGATCATGTTAGTGTTGGTAGTTTGTAAGGACTTATAACATTGAATAATAGAGATTTTTTATTCATTTCGACCCTCATATTTAGTAGATTACAAACCAGTGTACTGTGCAATTTGCTCAGTTTCTGTGTTTGTTGTTAAATCATTGGGTCTGTGGAAAAAAAAAATCCATGTTGGATTAAAAAAAAAACCTTTTTTTCTTTTGGTATAGTACATTTATTTTTGTGTTTTCAGTGTTTACTTGTTGTTTCTGGCTAATGTTGGCTTGTTGCAGATTGTTAGATACTTGTCGAATTGTAACTGATTATAATTGTTATTTATATTCTCAAGTTGTTAATCTTTCTGTTGGGTTGTTGCAAAATCTTGGGGCAGTTAGATACCTGTTGGCATATTTTAACTGTTTAATATTATTATAATTTAGTGGTATTGATTTATCTGTTTGGTTTTTATAGATTCTTAGGGCAGTTAGATACCTGCTGGCGTATTCTAACTGTTTATAGTTTTCTAATTGAAGTTTTGTTAATGTTTAAGTAAAGATTAGTTATTACATTTTGGTTTTAAAAAGATTAAATAAGCGTTTATAAAATGTGCTGATAATCTCTGCTTTAGAGTAATGGTAATATCATTACATTCAAACCATCCCCAATTCTTTTTTTATATATGCAGTGTAGTGACCTGCATTGGTTGTGGCTCCTGCGTGGTAGATTATACCTATTGTTGTGAATGTTTTCTTACCAAGCGATACTTGACCATGTGTGAAGCCAGTCAGCTTGCAGTTGTTTTTGGTACCATCTGCATTGTAACGTAGAAGCATTAATATTACATATTTACTATGTGTTTGTATCAGTAAGGTGGAGTGATTATCTGAATTGCAGGTAGTACATAATCTGCCATGGTTTGCATTTTGTAAAAGTTGCTGAAATGGAACGGATTCACAGTTAGGTATGGATACATACACAAAACTTTCATTAGGGATTTGTTCATATTGCATATTGTTGCACAGAGTGCATGTATGTTTCCACATGTATGAAATTATAAGTATGTTTTTGTTTTTCCAGTACTTGTAGCAAGTACAGTAGATATTCTTGTATTTTGTAATTCCCTTTTTTTTTGTTTATTTGTATAGCGCACAAGGCCCGAGGGAAACCGGGCGCATTATTTGGTTACAGGTAGGTTACAGTCACAAAATGTACGTTAGAGAATATACAAAATATACATGATACATATACAAAATATACATGATACATAATCGATGGTGTGCAAGTTAGACAGGCTGAGCAGGATACTGGATCTTCTTGTGAGTTTATAGTGAATTTTACCATTCCAGCACAGTAGTCCAATTCTTGTCTTATTCCATGAACACTGTAGGTGTTATCAGGATTGTTGGTTGCATTTCTATGAAGGACTAACATTTGCAAACACAATTGGTCTGTACTGTGTAAGTAAATGTTGTCAATAATTGGTGGCAATTGAAATAGAATATTGATTGCTACATTTGCATAGCAAATTACACCAGTTATATTTGAAAATTTGAATGGACCAGATAGTTCTGAGTCCAAGTAATTTTTTTGGAGTGTGTGTTGCTTCCTTGAAGAAGTACCTGAGTTACTTTGAGTAATAGATTCTTCTTTGGTTGTACTAATTAATGAAGTATTAGTTTCTTTTAATCTCTTTGGAGGATTTGCAGTGACATCCTGTTGCATTTCTGTTTGAACTAGTTTGCTTTTACAACGTTTTGCTTTTTGTGCAACAGGATATGTTTTTAGATGGGGGTGTATAGTGAACGTAGTCTATTGTATTCTAAAATGCAAGAAATATCAGTGTTTACTTTACTTGCATCAAAGTTTATTAGAAATAGACTGTCAAGTGTACGTAAGCATGATAGTGCTACATAGCTCATGCCTTCTTTAAAGACTGTGTTCCCAATATCTATCAATGCTTTATCTAAGGTAAGACCATGTGATTTGTGAATGGTGACTGCGTATGCTAGAGTTAGAGAAAATTGTTCTCTGCGTACATACATGTCTTTGAAAAGAATGAATCGAGCTGTTGAGCGCCCAATCCTTTTTACTTCTGAAATTTTGTCAAAGAGAATATTGACAAACTGAATGTTGTTGTCACGTTGGTATGTTTGAAGGCCAACAACTGTACCCAGTGCTCTATTAACTAGTCCTCGCTCCACATCAAGGTTACGTTTAAGCATTACTTTACCGTTTAAAGATAATATTAATATTTTCTCCAAACCAGCTGTGTTGGAGATTACATTTTCTAAGGTATTTAGTCTTGTTGTGGCTTGTTGACACATTGGTAGTATCATACCATGTACGTCCAGTTTGTCTGTTGCGGAAATTTCAATTATTGGTTGCATTTCTTTTTTCAGCATTGTTTCACTGAATTTGGAACAGCTTGCAAGAGTTGGCATCAAGGACATAACACTGACAATTTTGTGTGCTAAGTGTTCCATGACATCAGTAGCACATGAGTTATGGCCATAAAGTGCATGGATGTGCTAGGTTTTTAATATTGCTTGTGCTTCTTGAGATAGTACACCAACTCAAATACTTTTTAAAATGTTGGCGTAGGTACGATATGATATGATATGATATGACATGATAGGTGAGGTCTGCAGATTGTTGCATGTTTTCTGTTAATTCTCTGTATTGGAAATGTTGCCAAAGGTTGACAATTCCTATGCTGCCAACAGTTTTACGGCAGGGTTTGTGTCGTAAGGTTTTAAAAATAAGTTCATCTTTTACTGGTGTCAATTGAAGAAGATCTCCAAAAACAATAATGTGTTTTCCCCCAAAGAGCTCTTCGTTCTTTGTTTTAAGTACTTCATCTAGTAGTAGCATTTTCATTTGTTATAACACTCTGCGTAGTTCCACTGAAGCTTCTGTAGAAAGTTTGTAATATTCTAATTTGTTTTGGTGTTCTACTGGCAGGAGTAGTAATCGGGGTAAAGTGACACCGCCTATGTTGTAGGCAGCTAAACCTGTGGGGGCAGTTACAACAGCTGACAGTTTGTTGTTTGTCAATTGTTGAAGGACCCTGCTGATGATTTTGATTAAGAATGTTTTGCCTGAACCAGCTTCACCACTGACGTATAGTAGTATAGGTTTGTACTTTTGGCAGGTAAATTCTTTATTTTCATGTTGTACACCATGTGTAATTTCTTTTGTTACTTCTTGAAAAATGCTACGCTGCTCATTGTTCAGTTTTGATTGTAGTACAGTTAAGTCTTCTGTATATTCATAGTGACGCATGGTGTTTTCTACTTCTGTCATAGCTAATTCTGCCTCATTTGCTATTAGTGGCTGTCATAGTGGTTCTTGGCTTCCTGTTACAGAAGGTTGACTACTGTCGGTAGTGTTCTTATCTAGTTGGGCCTGGAGTTCTTCTTTGTGTTGCTGTTCATTGTGCAACAATGTTTTGTACTGTGTAAAGTTTACATCAGTTATAGTGCTTTCATTTGCTTTGAAAGCGTCTTCATTGGAGTCATAGTTATCTAGTATCTCTTCTTCTTTTCTCCACAGTTTAAAGAGTTGTAGCAGGGACATGTAATATAGTTCTTTATGCTGAGGAGTTTTTAATGACAATTTGACATGATTAATTAAACGTGGTTTGGTAAGTTTTACTAAGTTGCCTTCACAATTTGTCACTCTGTATCTACCTTTTTTTTCATCTGGTTTCATATTATTTTTGTATGTGAAGTTTTGGGCTATGTGGTATAGACACATGGCTTCCAAAGTGGTACTTCTGTTTGGGTAGTATGTGTCTAGCAAATTGTTTTTCAAAATGTCTTGGCTGTTGGGATCATTTTTGGCTACTGTTTCTATGTCGTCGTATGATTTGAGAACTCTTTTTCTAGATTTATCGGGACCAAGACTTAGCCATACTATATTTTCAGATTGTCCATACAAAGCAGTACCGGTTAAACGATCTGAAGCTTCATAGCAGCCACATTCTCTATGGGAGAATGCCCAAGCTGTACAATTTCTGAGACAGTGTTTTGTCTGATGACAGGTCATTCCAGAGGTCTTGAAGCTCTGTTTTTTCTACTTTGGTTAAGTAGGCTGTAACATATCGTGCAACTGCAGTGGAATTGTCTGCAATGTACTGCATATCTATGTTTGCATTCCATAATAGGGCAATGATTGCATTGTAATCATTGATATATTTTGCTTCTTCTGTTCTTTTTATGTAATATGTATTTTTAGGCAATTTACCTTTAACACTATCAGGGTAATTCATAGAATTTCGCACAAAAGTGGCGCATGAGGCTGGCGCACAGTGTCCCCGTGCGATACACTGCGCCAGCTGCGTGCGATAAAATCCATTTAATCGCACAGCATATTCATGGATTCCAGCCTCCAAAACCAGCCGTGGCGCAGAGTGGCGAAGCGACCCTGCAGCAGCGCCAGTTACGCCCCCAAGAACGCCCTCGCGCAAGGAAAAGCCTTCAAAATTCCCAATTCATCGCAAAGGGCTGCGCTAACCCTGGACCAGTTCACAGGGCTGCCAAACAGCAAACGCCAAGCGGGGAATGTGTATTTCAGTGGTTTGCAGGAAGTATCACACGCGATTGTCCTGGGTACGTGTACATCATGGGTGCGCGTGAAGTAACACACGCAATTCCATCAGGGCATGTGTATTCCAGGGGTGCGCGGGAATATCACACACAAAATCAGCAGGGTACGTGTATTTCAGGGGTGCGCGGGAAGTATCACACGGGATTCCATCAGGGTACATGTATTTCAGGGGTGCGCGGGAAGTATCACACGAGATTCCATCAAAGCACGTGTATTCCAGGGGTGCGCGTGAAGTATCACACACGATTCCATCAGGGCACGTGTATTCCAGGGGTGCGCGAGAAGTACCACACGCAAAATCAGCAGGGTACGTGTATTTCAGGGGTGCGCGGGAAGTATCACACGCGATTCCATCAGGGTACGTGTATTTCATGGGTGCGCAAGAAGTATCACACGCGATTCCATCAGGGCACGTGTATTTCAGGGGTGCGCGGGGAGCACTACATGTGAATTGGCCGTGTGGGTCCTCCCAGGTGTTCCCTCTACACCCTCCACGGCCCCTGCAGCCAGCCCACACCACAGGGTACCCCTGCCCATGTCCTGCAGGCAGCCCATCCACCAGGGCCATGCCCCCCAGCCAAGCCACATGTCACCTTGCACTACTGATCAACAACACATGTCTCTCAGCACCCTCACCCCCCAGCACTGTGGGGCACCTGCCAGCAGGCCCCCACACATGTCCAACTCATGTCCCCCTGCACCCCCACCTCCCAGCACTGTGGGGCTCCCTCCACTAGGCCCACACTCCTTCCTACCACCCCCCCACCCCCCAGCAGTGCGATTCGCCTGTGTACGTGTATATCAGGGTTGCGCGTGTAGTCTGATACGCGATATCAGCAGGGTACGTGTATTACGGGGTTAACGGTAAGTTCCACACGCGATTGCCCTGGGTACGTGTATTTCAGGGTGCGCGTGAAGTTCCACATGGGATTTCAGCAGGGTACGTGTATTCCAAGGTGCGCGGGAAGTTCCACACGCGATTTCAGCAGGGTACGTGCATTCCAAGGTGCAAGTGAAATTCCACACGCGAATCCAGCAGCCTACGTGGATTCCGGGGGTGCCGGGCGGTCCTACACGTGAATCGCCCGTGTGGGTCCTCACAGTTGTTCAATCGACACCCTCCACGGCCCCTGCAGGCGGCCCACACCACAGGGGACTACCCTGCACATGTCCCGCAGGCAGCCCATCCACCATGCCCATGCCCCCCAGCCAACCCACATGCCACCTTGCACTACTGCCCACCAATGCATGTCCCCCTGCACCCCCACCCCCCAGCACTGTGGTGCACCCACCACCAGGCCCCCACTCATGTCCAACTCATGTCTCCCAGCACCCCCACCCCCCAGCACTGTGGGCCACCCTCCCCCAGGCCCCCACTCATGTCTCTCAGCACCCCCAACCCCCAGCATCCAGGGGCACCCTCCACCAGGCCCCCACTCATGTCCCCCTGCACCCCCTGCATCCAGGGGCACCCTCCACCAGGCCCCCACTCATGTCTCCAGCACCCCCACCCCCCTGCATCCAGGGGCACCCGCCACCAGGCCCCCACTCATGTCTCCCAGCACCCCCACCCCCCTGCATCCAGGGGCACCCTCCACCAGGCCCCCACTCATGTCTCCTAGCACCCCCACCCCCCACCAGTCAGGGGCACCCTCCACCAGGCCCCCACTCATGTCCCCCTGCACCCCCACCCCTCTGCATCCAGGGGCACCCTCCACCAGGCCCCCACTCATGTCTCCCTGCACCCCAACCCCCCTGCATCCAGGGGCACCCTCCACCAGGCCCCCACTCATGTCTCCCTGCACCCCCACCCCCCAGCACTGTGGGCCACCCTCCCTCATACCCCCACTCATGTCTCCCTGCACCCCCATCCCCCAGCACTGTGGTGCACCCACCACCAGGCCCCCACTCATGTCCAACTCATGTCTCCCAGCACCCCCACCCCCCAGCACTGTGGTGCACCCACCACCAGGCCCCCACTCATGTCCAACTCATGTCTCCCAGCACCCCCACCCCCGAGCACTGTGGGGCACCCACCACCAGGCCCCCACTCATGTCCCTCTGCACCCCCACCCCCCAGCATCCAGGGGCACCCTCCACCAGGCCCCCACTCATGTCTCCCAGCACCCCCACCCCCCTGCATCCAGGGGCACCCTCTACCAGGCCCCCACTCATGTCTCCCTGCACCCCCACCCCCCTGCATCCAGAGGCACCCTCCACCAGGCCCACACTCATGTCTTCCAGCACCCCCACCCCCCAGCATCTAGGGGCACCCTCCACCAGGCCCCCACTCCTTCTTACCACCCCCCACCCCCCAGCAGTGCGATTCGCCTGTGTACGTGTATATCAGGGCTGCGCGTGTAGTCTGACACGCGATATCAGCAGGGTACGTGCATTACGGGGTTAACGGGAAGTTCCACACGCGATTGCCCTGGGTACGTGTATTTCAGGGTGCGTGTGAAGTTCCACATGAGATTTCAGCAGGGTACGTGTATTCCAAGGTGCGCGGGAAGTTCCACACGCGATTTCAGCAGGGTACGTGCATTCCAAGGTGCAAGTGAAATTCCACACGCGAATCCAGCAGCCTACGTGGATTCCGGGGGTGCCGGGCGGTCCTACACGTGAATCGCCCGTGTGGGTCCTCACAGTTGTTCAATCGACACCCTCCACGGCCCCTGCAGGCGGCCCACACCACAGGGGACTACCCTGCACATGTCCCGCAGGCAGCCCATCCACCATGCCCATGCCCCCCAGCCAACCCACATGTCACCTTGCACTACTGCCCACCAATGCATGTCCCCCTGCACCCCCACCCCCCAGCACTGTGGTGCACCCACCACCAGGCCCCCACTCATGTCCAACTCATGTCTCCCAGCACCCCCACCCCCAGCACTGTGGGCCACCCTCCACCAGGCCCCCACTCATGTCTCTCAGCACCCCCAGCATCCAGGGGCACCCTCCACCAGGCCCCCACTCATGTCTCCCAGCACCCCCACACCCCTGCATCCAGGGGCACCCTCCACCAGGCCCCCACTCATGTCTCCTAGCACCTCCACCCCCCACCAGTCAGGGGCACCCTCAACCAGGCCCCCACTCATGTCCCCCTGCACCCCTACCCCCCTGCATCCAGGGGCACCCTCCACCAGGCAACCACTCATGTCTCCCTGCACCCCCACCCCCCTGCATCCAGGGGCACCCTCCACCAGGCCCCCACTCATGTCTCCCTGCACCCCCACCCCCCAGCACTGTGGGCCACCCTCCCTCATACCCCCACTCATGTCTCCCTGCACCCCCATCCCCCAGCACTGTGGTGCACCCACCACCAGGCCCCCACTCATGTCCAACTCATGTCTCCCAGCACCCCCACCCCCCAGCACTGTGGTGCACCCACCACCAGGCCCCCACTCATGTCCAACTCATGTCTCCCAGCACCCCCACCCCCCAGCACTGTGGGGCACCCACCACCAGGCCCACACTCATGTCCCCCTGCACCCCCACCCCCCTGCATCCAGGGGCACCCTCCACCAGGCCCCCACTCATGTCTCCCAGCACCCCCACCCCCCAGCACTGTGGGGCACCCTCCACCAGGCCCACACTCATGTCTTCCAGCACCCCCACCCCCCAGCATCCAGGGGCACCCTCCACCAGGCCCCCACTCCTTCTTACCACCCCCCGCCCCCCAGCAGTGCGATTCGCCTGTGTACGTGTATATCAGGGTTGCGCGTGTAGTCTGACACGCGATATCAGCAGGGTACGTGTATTGCGGGGTTCGCGGGAAGTTCCACACGCGATTGCCCAGGGTACGTGTATTTCGTGGTGCGCGTGAAGTTACACATGCGATTTCAGCAGGGTACGTGTATTCCAAGGTGCGTGGGAAGTTCCACACGCAATTTCAGCAGGGTACGTGTATTCCAAGGTGCAAGCGAAATTCACACGCAAATCCAGCAGCCTACATGGATTACGGGGCTGCCGGGCAGTCCTACACATGAATCAGCCGTGTGGGTCCTCCCAGCTGATCACTCGACACCCTCCACGGCCCCTGCAGGCGGCCCACACCACAGGGGACTACCCTGCACATGTCCCGCAGGCAGCCCATCCACCATGCCCATGCCCCCCAGCCAACCCACATGTCACCTTGCACTACTGCCCACCAACGCATGTCCCCCTGCACCCCCACTCCCCAGCACTGTGGTGCACCCACCACCAGGCCCCCACTCATGTCCAACTCATGTCTCCCAGCACCCCCACCCCCAGCACTGTGGGCCACCCTCCCCCAGGCCCCCACTCATGTCTCCCAGCACCCCCACCCCCCAGCATCCAGGGGCACCCTCCACCAGGCCCCCACTCATGTCCCCCTGCACCCCCACCCCCTGCATCCAGGGGCACCCTCCACCAGGCCCCCACTCATGTCTCCCAGCACCCCCACCCCCCTGTATACAGGGGCACCCTCCACCACCAGGCCCCCACTCATGTCTCCCAGCACCCCCACCCCCTGCATCCAGGGGCACCCTCCACCAGGCCACAACTCATGTCCCCATGCACCCCCATCCCCCTGCATCCAGGGGCACCCTCCACCAGGCCCCCACTCATGTCTCCCAGCACCCCCACCCCCTGCATCCAGGGGCACCCTCCACCAGGCCCCAACTCATGTCCCCATGCACCCCCACCCCCCTGCATCCAGGGGCACCCTCCACCAGGCCCCCACTCATGTCTCCCAGCACCCCCACCCCCCTGCCTCCAGGGGCACCCTCCACCAGGCCCCCACTCATGTCTCCCAGCACCCCCACCCCCCACCAGTCAGGGGCACCCTCCACCAGGCCCCCACTCATGTCCCACTGCACCCCCACCCCCCAGCACTGTGGGGCACCCTTCACCAGGCCCCCACTCATGTCTCCCTGAATCCCCACTCCCCAGCACTTTGGGCCACCCTCCCCCAGGCCCCCACTCATGTCTCCCTGCACCCCCACCCCCCAGCACTGTGGGGCACCCTCCACCAGGCCCCTACTCATGTCCCCCTGCACCCCCACCCCCCAGCACTGTGGTGCACCCACCACCAGGCCCCCACTCATGTCCAACTCATGTCTCCCAGCACCCCCAACCCCCAGCGCTGTGGTGCACCCTCCACCAGGCCCCAACTCATGTCTCCCAGCACCCCCACCCCCCCGCATCCAGGGGCACGCTCCGCCAGGTCCCCACTCATGTCTCCCTGCACCCCCACCCCCTGCATTCAGGGCACCCTCCACCAGGCCCACACTCATGTCTCCCAGCACTCCCACCCCCCAGCATCCATGGGCACCCTCCATCAGGCCCCCACTCCTTCCTACCACCCCCCCACCCCTCAGCAGTGCGATTCGCCTGTGTACGTATATATGAGGGTTGCACGTGCAGTCTGACACGCGATATCAGCAGGGTACGTGTATTACGGGGTTCGCGGGAAGTTCCACACGTGATTGCCCTGAGTACGTGTATTTCGGGGTGCGCGTGAAGTTCCACGTACGATTTCAGCAGGGTACGTGTATTCCAAGGTGCGCGGGAAGTTCCACACACGATTTCAGCAGGGTACGTGTTTTCCAAGGTGCAAGTGAAATTCCACACCCGAATCCAGCAACCTATGTGGATTCCGGGGGTGCCGGGCAGTCCTACACGTGAATCGGCCGTGTGGGTCCTCCCAGCTGTTCACTCGACACCCTCCACGGCCCCTGCAGGCGGCCCACACCACAGGGGACTACCCTGCACATGTCCCGCAGGCAGCCCATCCACCATGCCCATGCCCCCCAGCCAACCCACATGTCACCTTGCACTACTGCCCACCAACGCATGTCCCCCTGCACCTCCACCCCCCAGCACTGTGGTGCACCCACCACCAGGCCCCCACTCATGTCCAACTCATGTCTCCCAGCACCCCCACCCCCCAGCACTGTGGGCCACCCTCCCCCAGGCCCCCACTCATGTCTCCCAGCACCCCCACCCCCCAGCATCCAGGGGCACCCTCCACCAGGCCCCCACTCATGTCCCCCTGCACCCCCACCCCCCTGCATCCAGGGGCACCCTCCACCAGGCCCCCACTCATGTCTCCCAGCACCCCCACCCCCCTGCATCCAGGGGCACCCGCCACCAGGCCCCCATTCATGTCTCCCAGCACCCCCACCCCCCTGCATCCAGGGGCACCCTCCACCAGGCCCCCACTCATGTCTCCTAGCACCCCCACCCCCCACCAGTCAGGGGCACCCTCCACCAGGCCCCCACTCATGCCCCCCTGCACCTCCACCCCTCTGCATCCAGGGCACCCTCCACCAGGCCCCCACTCATGTCTCCCTGCACCCCCACCCCCCAGCACTGTGGGCCACCCTCCCCCAGGCCCCCACTCATGTCTCCCTGCACCCCCACCCCCACCCCCCAGCACTGTGGGGCCCCCACCACCAGGCCCCCACTCATGTCCAACTCATGTCTCCCAGCACCCCCACCCCCCAGCACTGTGGTGCACCCACCACCAGGCCCCCACTCATGTCCAACTCATGTCTCCCAGCACCCCCACCCCCCAGCACTGTGGGGCACCCACCACCAGGCCCCCACTCATGTCCCCCTGCACCCCCACCGCCCTGCATCCAGGGGCACCCTCCACCAGGCCCCCACTCATGTCCCCCTGCACCCCCACCCCCCAGCACTGTGGGGCACCCTCCACCAGGCCCCCACTCATGTCCCCCTGCACCCCCACCCCCCTGCATCCAGGGGACCCTCCACCAGGCCCCCACTCATGTCTCCCTGCACCCCCACCCTCCAGCACTGCGGTGCACCCACCACCAGGCCCCCACTCATGTCCAACTCATGTCTCCCAGCGCTCCCACCCCCCAGCACTGTAAGCCACCCTCCCCCAGGCCCCCACTTATGTCCCCCTGCACCCCACCCCCTTGCATCCAGGGGCACCCTCCACCAAGCCCCCACTCATGTCCCCCTGCACCCCCAGCCCCCTGCATCCAGGGGCACCCTCTACCAGGCCCCCACTCATGTCTCCCTGCACCCCCACCCCACAGCACTGTGGTGCATCCTCCCCCAGGCCCCCACTCATGTCCCCCTGCACCCCCACCCCCCTGCATCCAGGGGCACCCTCTACCAGGCCCCCACTCATGTCCCCCTGCACCCCCAGCCCCCTGCATCCAGCGGCACCCTCCACCAGGCCCCCACTCATGTCTCCCTGCACCCCCACCCCACAGCACTGTGGGGCACCCTCCCCCAGGCCCCCACTCATGTCTCCCTGCACCCCCACCCCCCACCAGTCATGGGCACCCTCCACCATGCCCCCACTCATGTCTCCCTGCACCCCCACCCCCCTGCATCCAAGTTTGAAGTTAAAATATGTATTAAAAGCAACATAAATTGAATCAAAAATAAACAAACAAAAATGGGAATTTAAAAAAAAAAGCAGCATGTCCGTGAAATAATGTAAAACCACAAATCATAATCCAAAGGAAAGGTGTCCAAAGTCACAGTTCACAAAAGTAAATTCAATGGAAAATTAATATCGAAAACCATTGCTCCATGGGTAAATCATGAAAAAAAAATGTAAATCCAACAGTCAACTAAATACAGATAAAAAATCCAGGGTCCATGATCCCAACAGAAGAAATGAAACCTATCTAATAACACTACCTAATAAAAAAAACTATATACAAAAATGTGGCCCATTGTCCAAAAGGTCCAAAAAAAATGCAAAACCAAAGGAAACCTAACACTAACTACAGAACTATTTACAAGGGCAGCGGGCTAATCCGACGGCTCACTTCGGGATGTTCCGGGCCAGGGCATCATCTAACTCCTGCTCAATGTCCCGGAGGCGGTCCTCCTCCATGGCCCAGAGTGTCCGCAGGGCCGTCGACATGTTCACCTCCAACTCCCTGCGGATTGCCTCGAGGCACTCGGCCTGCCTCAGGGCCCTCCGCATGGAGTTCTCCATCCTGACAATCGTGAGCCGTGCCTCTTCCGCCCGCTGCCGCTCTGCATCTATGGCGTGGCCCAACCGCTGCCACACGGAAGACACTTCCCGTCCTGGGTCCTCCTGCCCTCAGGCCGATGCCTGGCCCTCCGATCTCGAAGGCCCCGAGCCATCATGGCTCCCACCTCGTTGCTGCTGTGCCTCTGCCCGTGCCCTGGCTCCTGCTGCCTGCACATCCTCCACCGGCTGGGGTGCAGTCGTTGATGTGGCCCCCCTGCTGGACGTCCGACTCCCGACTGTGGCAGGGATACCTCCTCCACCAGCCTGGCCGCACCGTCAGAGGCAGCTCCACAGGACACCCAGGTGACTAATGGGTGGGAAGATGGCACGGAGGACGACTGGTTCAGTTGAGGAGGGGGTCTAAGCAAACCCCATCAAACGGAGGAATCCGGCCTGGGTGACCTGTCCCAGTAGGCCGACACGGTCAATGAGCCATTCGAGATGACATGCAGTCTCCTCATGAAAAGACTGCAGGTCACCTCGCATGGCCCGTTGACGCAATGCCACACTAGTCAGGACAGGCTCAACCCGGACCCGGATAGCCAGGTCTGCAGGCAGAGGAAGGCCAGTTGTTTTGAGCTCATCCCCTGCCTGAAAACAGGTCTGGACATAGGCATCCCTGCTGTTGCAAGATCATGCAGTGACAGGATCAGGGACAGGATTTCACACAGGCACCTCTGCGGGGGCCTGTGCTGCCTCCTGTCCCTGGTCCTGCACTGCACCACTAGCACCAGTGGAATCCCCACCTCCAGACCCCGTCTCTGTTGCTTGCACAGCCTCCTCCTCCACCAAACCCCCCCCAACCTGGATGACTCCGTGCCATCTTCCCCCGTTGGGCCCTGTGGGGTCCCAACTGCCCCTTCTGCTGCCGAGGAGTCCAACTCCGACCTCCGCCTCTTGGACCTCCCCCCGGCAGCTGCAGCCTGGGACGCGGCACCGGACTCCTCACTCCCCGATGAGATCACAACCTGGGAGGGGAGCCGGGCCTTGCGTCTCCGGCTGGTGGTGCGATCCCCGCCGCTGTGCTCCACAGCACCTTCTCTGCCCTCTTCATTAGTTGACGCTGCAGACAGGGAGAAATAAAACACAGGCATCAGGGCACTGTACAATGGACACATACACACATTACAGTTGTACATGAGTGGCATTGGCAAACCTCAGACATGGCATCACAATCGCCAACGCACATGTCATTTCAACTTGCACACATGAGCCATACCACAGCCATATCGCAACTGCCAGCACCATCCATACACATACAACAGCATGAGCAGGCAAAGGTGAGCCAGACATCACATGCAACACAGGGAGTGCACTACACATGCACACACACCACCACACTTGCATGCATGTGTACACCTCTGCCAACTGTCGCAGTGTTCAGATGGGCATCCATGTCACATCTGCCAATCAGGCTTCGACATCCCGCTGTCACATGAATCCATGTTGCATCACTGTTGCACCCTTGTCAAATACACACACATGCACATGTACACAGTGCTGATACATGCAGCTGAAAACAACATCCATGTGTGACATCATGAACATGCCTACTTACATACACATTCATCCAAACATGTGTGCCCACACAACTGCATTTGGCAGGCAAGCCTACACACACAAGCACCATCCATGTCTCACACATGACAGCCCTCGCATGTGTTAGCCTCACAGCCCTGTACACCCCCACCCATAGTCGGCCCCATACAAACACATGTGCAACCTGCAAACTACTGGCACATCACCACACGCACAGCTTACAATCATGATGCATGTACACTTTCCGCTCGACTCCAGACGGGTCTGCCTCTCAAGGACCTGGATGTGGAGCGCTGGGGATATGCGTTCCAGGACCCTCATCTGCTCGTCCGACAAGTGGCCCCGGCGCCCCTTAGCATCCGCTGCCTTCAAGAGGCGCCGGGCCTTGTTGAGGGTCCTGGACCTGAAGTCCTCCCAGCGCTTCTTGACATGTTGGAAGTCGCGGACTGCCACCCCCTCCGTGTTGATGGCAGTCACGATGTCTGTCCAGATCCGAGTCTGTCCTTCCTTGTCGGCGCGCAAACTTCAAAAGAGGGCATCATACTGCCCCAGGACTTGCTCCACCAGGACACCAACTTCGGTGGCAGTGAAGCTGGTGTCCCTCTGCCTCTCTGGCCAGGGGTTGTCAGTGGTGCCAGATGTTGCAGTGCCCGACATTACAACCCCAGAGGCAGGAGTGGGTGGGCAACTGGGTCCTGGAGCTGGGCTGTGGAGCGATGGAATCCCAGTCGGGAGTCTTCGGTTCCAGCAGGGGTAGTCACAGCAACAGCACGCCTGGCTGATGTGCAGGTAGCAAATGGCAGGGCACGTGGGCAGCAGGCAATCAGACAGCAGCAGATGGCAGGTGGGAGCGTGCTTAGGGCTCTGGGGGGCAGTAATTCAGCCTTCTGGGCAGGACCGTGGTCTTCCGTGTGCTTACGCGTGGCCAGCTTGATACGGAGTGATTTGGCACGTGAAAATCCAGCACGTCTGCGTGTAATTCGAGGAAAGGGCCTTAGCGCATAAGCGCGTCAGCACACGTACGCAAATTCATTGGCCCAAAGGCCAACAGCGCGTATGCGCATCTGTGACGTGCGTGCGCAGGCTTTTCCCTGTACATGGGTGCATGTTACACATCCAATGACTGCACGTCAGAGTGTCAGCGCGTGTAATTGGAGGATGGGGCCTTAGCCTGTACACGCAGAAGTGACGCTGGATGTGTGGGCATGTTTAAATGGTAAGTGTAGAACGCCATTTCCTTGTAAGTGCTTTTCGTGGAGAGTGAGTGGGTGAAATCTGTACTTCTTGTCGGTTCACACGCGATTTACTTCACGGCGTTCCAAGTTCGTACTCCCTGTTACCTCTGACAGCTTTTTCTCTTCTTGTCTTTTTCCTGGGCCTGTTTCCTCAAACAGCGTTCACTTCTCCTGTTGTCCTGTCTCCTCAGACAGCGTACATTTCTTCTTTTGGCGGGGGTGTTGCCAACGCGCACACGTGCATATTTTACACATGATTTTTCCTGGCAGACGGTGAGTCGCGCACATATTTGACATCTGTGCTTGCCCCGAGTGTTGCCTACCCCTTCAGAGGTCAGTCTAGGCTGCGTGTGACACGCATACGTTCATTTTTGTGTTTCTGGGTGCCACAGCGTAGTGAAGTTTTTTTTTTCCACGCACGTGGTCTAGGAGGGGTTGCATGCACATTATCTCCCTTTTTCGGGGTGCCTGTGCGTTGCATGACCCATAATCTTCCCCCAGGGGTCACATACCTCCTTGCTAGAGCACTAGGGTACGAATTCCATCTAGTACTCTACCCCTTTGACCCCCAATTGCCCAGGACAATAGTTTACTGCAACTCCCATACGCACAACTACATCAGTGCGATGGTTGGGAGGCGAGCACACGGTAAGGGTGGCAAAGGTGGGCGAGCCACAAGAGGTGGCTGTGGTGGATACGGTAGGGGACATGGCCAGGACTTGCAGGGTGTCCCTAGCCCCCCATGTGTGGGTGACCAGTCAGGGACACCCATGTCCACCCCGCCGGTTGAGGGTAACGTGGCTGACACCTTCCCTGCTCAGCCCTTGTTGGACCAGCCCATTGTGGCACCAGACCTGGCACTGGGTGACTCCATGGCTGACTTCCAGGTCAGCAGGTCTAGGCCACGTGTGGTGGTGCATGTTGGTGTCACCAGCCCACGTGGATCAGGGGCAGCTATGTCATCTGCTGCCCCGAGTAGGCAGGGTGGGGAGACTGCAGGGGTAGCTGCGGCTCCATCCACCCCAGCTCTGAGTGTCCCAGCCAGGACAGTGTCGGTCCTAGTCCATCCTGCTGACGTTCCCCCTGACTACATCACACTTCAGCTAATGCCTGCACCAAGTCCCATGGTGAGTGTTCATTCCCACACTCCTAGTCCACAGTCCACCGGGGCTCCTGCCCCTAGTGTCCAGAGTGGCGTAGGACACTCAGTATCACCACCACCTTCCAAGCGGAAAAGGAAGAGTGCTCGTCCAGTACAGGCTGATGCCCTAGACACGGCTACACAGTCCGGCCCACCAAGGAAGCCCAGCTTCAATCAGGTCGAACTTGATGCACTTGTGGAGTATGTGTCCGCACATGACAGCGAAATGGTGATTACTGCAGGATGCAAGACCACACCTGCACAACGTCAGGCACACTGGCAGACCATTGCGGAACTCATAAGTGCCCTTGGATTTGTGAGTCGCACAGCTAATGATGGCTGCAAGCGCTGGAATGACCTTAAGCGCAGGGCAAAGAAAAAGCTGGCCTCAAGTCATGCCGCAACTCTAGTGACTGGAGGTGGGTCTCCGGCAGAGGACATAGAACTCACTCCACATGAGTATGTTGCTGGGACCTACATCACGGAGGAACAGATCCAAGGCGTGGGAGACCTGCCAGATTACGAGGCATTGTCCGATGAGTGCACATGCATGTGTGTGTCATCCATGTGCATGGTGTGTGTGTGAGTGCTTCTGATTGAGTGCCAGGTGAGGGGGTGTGTGCCTGAGTGGTTTGGGTCACCCATGTGCTTCATCCAATACATTCTGCGCACCAGGATTTGGGTGTTGCAGTATCCCTTCTGGCAACAGTAGACATTCAGCCCAACCTCACGCCAGTTGCCCTTGAATTGTCATCTTGCCACAACATAGTTGCATGTTATTCTGTGTTCATTCAGGCTGATTGTCTGCATTCCACCACTTTCACTAGGCATTTCTCAGTCCTATTGTCACATGTGTGACATGGCTAGGGTACATGCCATCTGTGTGATGGCATGTGTCATGTATGTGTATTGGACATGCCAATCACAGGCCAATGTGTGATGGCACTGCTAGGCAGCATGCAGCAAATTTGTTGGTCTCCCATCTTGGTGTCATCAATGTGTGCCATTTGCCTCCCCTTCATAAGCAGTGACAGTGCATGCATGGGAGGGTTATAGTCATGTGGTACATGTGTCAATGAAGTGCTGTTTCTGTTGCTTCTCAGCCCTAATTGTGTTCCATGTTGCTAATGTCTGTTCCCATTTCTTTTCTTTCATGTCTTTGCAGGGGATGACGCACTTGATACTGCTGGGGTTGTGGAGATGGTGCAGACACAGGAGGGGTCTCAGGCCCGACCGGGCACCAGTGAGGGACGTGGTGTGGTGGTGGGTGAGAACCCACACTTGCTGCAGGCCGTCATATCAAGGGGTGTCTCTGGGTGCACCACCCCCGAGCTCTATTCAGGTGTCGAATCGGATGATGAGACCTATGTGCCGTCACAGGTAAGTGTTTCTGAGAGGGATTCTGTACTGTCCAACCCACCTGCACCAGGGGTAGAACCCTCAATGGGGATGTCAGTGTTGGTAGGTCCACCTTTGGTGGTTACGGATGCAGGGTCACACTCCGCTACATCTGATCCTGTTCCTGGGCCAGCAGATCAGAGGAGGAATGCAGTCCTGCAGCCTCAGGCAGTGCCGGCACAGCAAGGCGCAGTTCATCTTGCCCCAGACAGGTGTGGTGCCCGCTGACGCGGTGGCCGTACGCCACCTGGCAATACTGCATGGGATCAATCCATATATGGTATGGCAAACCCACACTTGCTGCAGGCCGTCATATCAAGGGGTGTCTCTGGGTGCACCACCCCCGAGCTCTATTCAGGTGTCGAATCGGATGATGAGACCTATGTGCCGTCACAGGTAAGTGTTTCTGGGAGGGATTCGGTATTCAGCATCGACTGAGATGATGGCTCAGGCCATTGATAGGGTGGCCACTTCCATTGTCCCCCAAGAAAGGCTAATTGAACAACTACAGCAGGCAACAGACTCCATTAGCCAGTCAAACAGGGAGGACATGTTGGCGTCCAACAGGGACAGGTGGGCGGCACTGGAGACTCTGCGGGAAGCCATTTCCATTGAGTCCCAGGGCCACAGGGAAGCCCTGAGGGTGGAACTCCGTCAGCTCAGGGCAACTCTGGTTGAGCTTGAGGCTTCAGCTAACACGAGGACAGAACAGCAGCTGGAGCGGCTCACACGTACGCTCTCAGCTGAGATGCAGGCAACTAGGGCGGAGGTCTGGGCATCCCGTGAGTTGTTGCATGGGGACCTACGCACAATTATCCTCCAGAACCAGACCTTCCACACCCGCATGCTTGCTGCCATGGAGGACCAGACTAGGGCTTTGCGTGGGCTGCCTCCCATAGTGCCACCACCTCCTGAAACAGCTGCAGAGGGTGAGGAGAGTGACAGCAGCGATTCTCCCACAATAGGGTAGCCATGCAGGCCATGAGCCCATGGAGGTGTTTTTTTTTCGCAAGATCCACACAGGTGGGTTTTGGTGTGCACCATGTCCTCAGGCTGCTATGGTTCTGACAGTTGACTGTCCTATTGTTCATCATAATTGTCAGATTGAGTCATCATTGATTGTCAGATGGTATGTGCCAGGGCTGTGTGCACTCCACAGGGGTGTGCTTTCTATGTGAAGTAATTAGCCACCAGCTGTGTATGGGCTGCCTCACCCCGTGCCCTTTCCCCTCCCATGCGCAGCGGGCGTGCATGTGGTTGGGGATGTGGGGGCACCACCATGTCCACAGCCAGGCCCCGGCGTGTTGTAACATTGTGCAGGACACATGCGGCCACTATGATCCTGCACACTACTGGGGGAGCGTATAACAGCTGCCCGCCAGAACGATCAAGGGAGCGAAAGCGTGACTTAAGCACTCCGAAAGTGCGCTCCACTATGCCCCGGGTTGCAATATGGGCTGTGTTGTATCTTACCTTGGGAGGCGTGATGGGGTTCTGAATTGGCGTCATCTTGTGTGTGCTCAGAGGGTAGGCACTGTCCCCTGGGGAGGTGGTGATGGGGATCATTAGTGGGGTATAGGGGTGTCACGGTATTAGTTTTATGACGGTATTATAACCTTCTTGCCAAATGACGGTATATCATGGTTATCACGGTATAGCAGGTGGAGTTAACCAATCTTAACAAATATTTTCTAAAAGGTCATAAATTGTCAGATTTATCATCACAAACAAAACCAGGCACCCAGGGCCAGAATTGGGCTTTTCAACATACATTCCACTGAAATGCCACCCCTTGCTTCCACCAAACACAAACACACGTGTGGAGAGGAGGGGGGGGTGGCCTGCTGCGACTGGCAAAGCAAACTGAATAGCTTTTCTTAAGTGGTCATTTTGGCTTTTAGCTCCCCCACTGGCTACTTGTGAAGATGAACATGTTGCCATCTTTATAACCTGCATGCCACAGATCAACGGAGGCTGATGGTAGTATAAGCTTGTGCGCATATACACACACACACACACGCACACTCTTTTTATGTTACAGCCATTAGTTTCCTTGCGGGCCAAAAGGTGTTCATGTAATCACGGACATGTTACCCTTTGGTATGGCAGCAGGGAATACCCACAGAGATGAGTGAATTGCGCAGCGTGACTTATATGTAAATTCAATGATAGAACCAGGGAAATCCCCCATTGTCATATTTTTAGCAAACATCCATTATAAATATATAAACCCCAAAGCCGCCAACCCAAAGTAAACCGTTTCCCTTTCTTGGCACTGTATTTATTCTTCCTATTGCTAACATATTGATTTTGTGTCAGGCACGTGTGGTTTACGGAATGGCATTAAAAACTGCTCCAACTGAAACTACGTGGCAGATGGCACATCCAACAGTGCAAGACCAAGACTGCGCAGCACTTGCTTACTGCAGCCTTTCCAAATCAGATTGAAAAGCACACTTCACGGTATGAACGGTATACCAGTATAAACAATGTGACGGTTATTATTGTTCAATTGAGTGGTTC
Source organism: Ambystoma mexicanum (assembly GCF_040938575.1). Lineage (NCBI taxonomy): Eukaryota > Metazoa > Chordata > Amphibia > Caudata > Ambystomatidae > Ambystoma > Ambystoma mexicanum. The sequence goes on from NC_090924.1 coordinate 1,329,772,311, forward strand.
ACGGTATCTTTAACGGCATACCGTTATACCGTTACATCCCTACTGGGGTATTGGCATTACTCTGTATCTGTCATGCATGCGTGTGCTGTGGCATTTCTACTCACCAAGCAGCCATGCATCGCCATGCCGCCCAGCTTCCATGTCCCGGTTTAGGGTTGACATCCTGTAAATTAAGCTGTCGTGGGTGGACCCTGGATAGTTGGCATATACTGAGGTGATGATTCCCTTGGCATCACATACTACCTGGACGTTGATGGAATGCCAGTGCTTGCGGTTTCTATAGATGTGCTCAGATGCCCTGGAGGGACCTAGAGCCACATGGGTGCAGGGGGGTGGGGGTGCAGGGGGAGATGAGTGGGAGCCTGGTGGAGCGTGCCCCACAGTGCTGGGGGTGGGGGTGCAGGGAGACATGAGTTGGACATGAGTGGGGCCTGGTGGAGGGTGCCCCTGACTGGTGGGGGGTGGGGGTGCTGGGGGACATGAGTGGGGGCCTGGTGGAGGGTGCCCCTGGATGCAGGGGGGTAGGGGTGCTGGGAGACATGTGTTGGTGGGCAGTAGTGCAAGGTGACATGTGGGTTGGCTGGGGGGCATGGCCATGGTGGATGGGCTGCCTGCGGGACATGTGCATGGGTCTATGGTAGTCCCCTGTGGTGTGGGCCGCCTGCAGGGGCCGTGGAGGGTGTAGAGGGAACAGCTGGGAGGACCCACATGGCCAATTCACGTGTGGGACTCCCCGGCACCCCCGAAATACACGTAGGCTGCTGGATTCGCGTGTGGAATTTGCTGCGCACCCAGAGTACACGTACCCTGCTGATATTGCGTGTGGAACTTCACGCGCACACACCGAAATACACGTACCTGCAAATTTGCGTGTGAAACTTCCTGCACACCCCGGAATAGACGTGTCCAGGCCAATCGCGTGTGGAAATTCCCGCGAACTCCGTAATACATGCACACGCTATTTTTCACACAGCGGGTGTCCGTGTTTGTCGGTACCCCTTTGCACCTCATTTGTCCTAGATGGCCACTGTATGGATCATTCATCATAGCTGTATATGGGTGCTTTTTGTTAGCGCACATTTTGGCGCACATTTATTTCAGGCGCAGGGACGCTACCGCCTGCTTTCTTGTGGCGTACTTGTTTGGCCCTGTGCGCATCTCTGACCGTGCGCTGGTTTGCCCTATTGGATTCCATGAATACGAGTTGTAGGCGAGCGTGTGGGCGTTCCGCGCACTTGCCTCCTGTACTTCCCCCATGGCGCCCATATTTTTGCGCATTGTTCCCCATTCCGAGTGTTACGTCCCGTGTTCCGCCTACTTTTGTAATGTGCGCCGCGCTATGTTGGATTTCGCAGTGGCCGTGGCGCACGCCGTTGGATGACCTGTGCGCCGGCATGCGCCGCGCACTTTTTCAGCGCACATCCAATGTTTTTTTCACGCACGGACTTCCATGAATCGATGTGCGCTGGTTTCCCTGCGATTTTCGCTCTTTTACTGCGAATCGCACGTTTTGGCACCTCTGCGCGGGAATTTTCGGCACACATTAATTCCATGAATCGGCCATTAAGTCTAACTGAAGGCATGACGTTGTTCACTTCACCTGTTTCTGTAACCGGTCTACGGAAACCAAAGCGGCATTTGGTGTAGTATTTCCCTTTGTTTTTGTTTTTACAACGACAATATTTGCCACATTTGTGTCTTGGAAATTGTACAATTTGTGCATGAAGATCGCTATTTGTTGCTTTTGATGGAATTTCACAAGTGACTTATTTTTTGATAACTGTAAAACAGTGGCATCAATGCCTTGACCGAATTTAGGAGCATCTTTAATCCATAAAAGCATTTGGATATGTGGTGCTCCTCTGGCTTGGTATTCTTTTTTCCAAAAGAAGTTTTGCACTTCTCCAAGGGGAGGAACAGTTTTATTACAAATAAAGTGTAGCATGGCAATGAAGCGATGATACAAATATTTTGAAACATTAACAGGATCTAGAGAGCAAAGTTCTCCAGGTGTTACTATATCTATGTTTGTTTTGTTTTTATTTGATATGTGTAGGAAATCATGTAAATCTTACCATGCATATTCTGCGCAACTTAATGTAACAAACCAAGTGGGTGGACCCAGGTTTCTTATCATACAACATACATCTCCGTGACGTTGGAACCAGTACTCTTTAGTACCACACATGTTTGGTAATAGATTTGTAATGCTTGATTATAAAACCTCATCTTTTTCTTGTACTTTTTGTAGTAATTGCATAGCTGACATATTTTGAAAGTGGGTTCCTGATTTTAATGTGTGTGCAACTTCGTAACATAGAGTTGCTAGTTCACTTTCAAAGAGTAGGTGGAATATGTATTCCACATTTTGTCTAAATCTGGGATCTTCAGAATACATTCGCATGAGCGGTATTCTGATGCTGTTATTAGAATAGGTTTATCATCGTACCTTCCTCCTTTGCCAGTAGGAAAGAGTAGAGGAAAAGCATGTGCTTCTATATTTTTTTCCCATATGCTGATTGGTGATCCTTTCGTTTGTCGCATTTGGTACGTTTCTAGTGCATCATCTTTGGTGTCATTAGAGTGTAATGGATGAATTGTATAATGGTCTAAAATATTGGATACTGTAGCAGGATCTAGAAGTTCAAATTGACCAGTTTCTGGTGGTTCTTGAATTATTTCAGTTGTTTCCCTTAAGTTTTCTTCAATATTTATTTCTTTGTAGTATTCATTATTGTCTTTTAGATATTGCAAGGCTTGTCTAACTTTATGTGTAACTTTATGACTCTAAAACCGAGCTGATGCTGTTTGGATCAAGTCATCAGCTAGCGAACTTGGGGGCTGAGTATAAATCGTTTAAAATCAAGAATGCCACTATCCAGGTGGTCCAGAAAGTGAAGACCCTGGGAATAATGGTCAACTCACAGGTGGATTCTCATGCCCAGACTAGCTACCTACAAAAAAATACGGCATATTACTTAAGGCTCATGAAAGCCATTAGGCCATTTCTTAATGAGGGTAATATGGCCACCGTAGCCAGGGCCATTATACTATCAAGGCTTGACTATGGCAATGCCCTGTTATTAGGGGCCTCCTCTAAGGATGTTTCTAGTTGTCAGGTGACTCAGAACAATGCGGTTAGGCTGGTAAAAAATCTGAAGAAAAGAGATCATGTTACTGCAGAGAGAATAGCCTTGCATTGGCTCAGAGTGGAGGAGCGTATTAAATTCAAAGCTCTCTGCCTGGTGCATAAATGCCTGTATGGCTCTGCTCCTGAGTATCTGAAAAAGGGCTTAGTGCTTCATACCCCCAGTAGGAATCTTCGTTCAAAGGGTAAATGTCTGTTGATCGTCCCCAAGTTTAAATTGAAATCTGGGCTGGGCAGTTCCTTTTTGGTGCAGGCCCCCAGCTTGTGGAACAGTGTTCCAGAAACACTCAGAACCGTTACCAACCTTACTGTTTTTAGGAAAGGGTTGAAGACTCATCTTTTCAGATGATGAACTGGGATACGGGGGATTATGACCACCTCATGGCTTAGCGCAGACGTTCCTATTGTATTGTTTTGTTTTTCGTTGTTTGCCTAAGCGCCCTGATGCCCACGGGCTATCGGCGCTATACAAAAAATAAATACATACATACATACATACATACATGTAAGTCTACCAGTTGTTGCCAAATTCTTTTGTCTTTTGTAGGTACACCCTTTACTAAGACAATTGAAGATTGCTCTATTGGACGTTGCACTCCCAGAGTGTGCACATTTTCTTTTAGATCTAATGGTGAATACACTACTTTGCCACGAATGGCTTTCACCAATTCAGAGGGAGGTCATTTTGCTGTTGTTGGTTGAAGGCGTATTATTGCTTGAAATGGGTGCACTGTTTGAATTATGATGCTCTCATATAAATGGAATTGTTGTATAGGTTTTAGTAGTGGGATTAATTCCAAATTATTGGGCATAGCATATGAAGGAGTTTGATTGTTGTCAAGTTTTGTAGTGCAGTAACAGCAAAGTATTAAGGGGTCAGTTATTTTGTATTTGTTTTCTGATATAAGGTAGAGAGCTAATTCAAACCATTTGGAATCTTCATTGTCTTCTATTTTGTATGTTACGTCTATAGTTTTTGTGTTACTTTTAGAAAAAGGTCTGCGGCAACACACACACACATGGTTTGGTACTTCAGCGGATGTACTTTCAAATGTTAGTATTTCTTTTTTGTATGTGTGTGGTAGAAGGTTGCCATGTGCAGAATTGTTGCTAGTCTGTTGTAAAGCTATTGCATTTTGTAAGTGGCTTTCACTTCCAAAATATTTTCCCTGGATATGGTCGATTTCTTCAAGTAGGTCTTTAGCTGTACCATGTAGAAGATTGTTATTTAAATTGGCTAGTGCTAAAGCAGGACCTTTAGCATAGTACCGTTTATAGACTAGATTTCTTATTGTTGAATGATGTGTTCATATCATTTTGATATGATGGAAGGTGCTTTTACAAATAGGTCCTGAAATGCAGGGCAATGAATGCCCTTGTATTTGCTCACAGGACAGGTATGCATATTTTGCAGCAGTTTCATTTTGATTTTGTCTTTGCCTTTCACATATTGATTGAGGAACTGGCGTAAAGATTTGAAAGATTTTTTGGCAATGTTACACATTGACGTGCATGGTCGTTCTGGTTCAGTCAATGGAGAATTAATACTGATTTTTCTGGGGATATATTTGTAAGCAGTATTTCTTGTTGCATTATGGTATTATTACGTTTTTTGTAACCTCGTCCACTGCTATGTATGGCAATTGTGTTTATTTGATTTTGTTTGTATACTTCTTCATCAAAATATGGTTCTGTGCTTGTGGTGTGACTCCATTCACCTCCACAGATATTTAAGAAGTTATTTTTGTTGACATTTCTTTAATTGAGAAGTTGTTTTTGTAATTTAGTAGTTAGTTTTGTTAGTGGTTTCATTCTGTTTAACACTAAAATAAATAACTTTCTTTTGAGAAGGATTGCATTGTCTATCTAAGATTAATTTTCTATGGTAGTTTTTAAGGGTTGCGCATGATTTGTCTCCTGTTTTTATAAGATTCTGAAGGACTCTGTGGCAGAACATTTTTGCTAATATACTTTTTTTGGTATGGTTATTTGCTACTATATCAAGATTTATAGGAGCAGTTTTAGCAGTAGTGGTAGCTGCATTCTTGTTAATCATTTTATGTTTTCTTTTACATTTTGATAGAGGAGGCAAAGTTTCTGTACTAGATGATTGTTTTGTTTTGCTAAATGACTGTATTAGTTGTTTTGTGTGATCTTTTTGTACAAACTCTGCTAGAGATGGATGCTTATTTTGGACATTTTTATTTTCATTTGCTCTATTTCTGCATTGCTTTCTACGGTAGGCATTCTGTTGGGTCTGTTGAAACAAAAAAAAGAAGATATGGGTTGGGCTGTTGTGCAATGTATGTGTGCTGTATGCGTGAGTGTCTGTGTATGATGCTAAATATGTATCCGGTGGTGTGTGATTGTGCATTGGGCAGCTAGAATTAGTCGGGAAGGCTATTCTTCTATTTGTGTTTTACTATACTGTGGTTCAGATGACAGTAGAAAGTGTGCTAGTGGTGAGGATAAGCACTAATAGTAAATCAAATGGTATACAATTAAAACTATTCTTTGTTTTGTAATATTAATATTCAAGGGGTTGAGCTATGTTATTTGTGCTCCGAAAAACGGGGATTTGTGTGCCATTCTGCGTGCTAATCCCTGTTTAAAAAATGGTGATTTGTGGGCAGAATGGTGCACAAATCTTCGTTTTTTTGATGCACAAATTACATGAATCACCTGCACAATGTGTTTGAATAACAGTAAGAATATTTGTATTTGTATTTTTATTTATTTAGTTTATATAGTGCTTTACACCAAAGTGCTGCACATTTTAACAACATGATACATATAACAATTAACATTATAACAGTAACAGTAGAAGCAATTTACAGTTGAGAATCAGACCAACAAAACAGTAAGTAGAGCAATTAAACTGAAGGGGAGAAGGAGAGCAGTACAGTAGAAGTGAGAGAGAGAGGGAGGGTTGGGGAAGAGGAGGAGGAGGGAAACGGATGGGGTGAAGGGTGAGAATGGGGGAGGGGAGAGGTTAGGGAGATGATTAAGGTGATAAGGCAAGGGGGGAAGAAAGGCGAGGGGTTTCATGGTGGGGAAAGGAGAAGAAGAGATTTGAGGAAAGTGCGGAATGAGGAAAAGGTAGAAATAGAGCAAGTGAGAGAGGTAATGAGTTCCAGTGCAGGGGGGCTACAAGATGGAAGGAGCGGAAATGGGATGTGGCACAAGGGGAAGGAGGAACAGTGAGAAGAAAGTGGTCAGCAGAGCGAAGGGAGCGGGAGGGAGTGTAGAAAGACAGGGGAGAGGAGAGATAAGGGGGAGCAAGATCGTGGAGAGATTTAAAGACTAGGCAGAGAAATTAAGGTAGTATTGCACTTACTCTTTTTTTGTGGAATGAGCAGGTTTCTTTGGAGTTGGTGTTTGTAGTTCAGATGTTGCTGTTTTCCATGAGAGTGGTCTTCACTGAAATTTTAAAAGAAAGAAGTTAGTAATTTTGTGTGTTTATAGCACTGATGTTAATTGAGAGGTTCATTTTTATGTCTTTGTAGTAGTATTCTTGTTTGATTTCTGAACATAGTGTATGCATGCAGTTTCATTTGACTATGTGCAGCCTTTATATTTTATTTACATTATGTTAGCTCAACATGCTTTGCAAATGAGTAGAATATTAAGTGTAAGAAATAATGATATATTTATTTTGCAATTTTTATAAGGTAAATGGCAGAAACTGTATAGAAAAGCATGGAATATATACGTTTGTGAAGGTGTGGGTAATAAAGCAGAAGGATGTGATTTACAGGTAGTGGTGTCATTGCAGCTGGGAGCTTATCAATGATAGTGTCTATGTGTGAAGATGCATGACCTTTTACTGGCTGTGTGTAATTTTATGATACACTACTAAGTGTTTTTCCACAATTATATTGTTATGTCTTACATCTTCTAATATTATGGTTTTTTAGATAGCAAATTTTAGATAGCAGACAGGTTTGGAAGTGACAGTTGTTATAGCAGATGGACAAAATTACAGTAAGTTCATTTTATAGGCTATACAGGTTAAGTGGCAGTTACTCTTTGTATATGCATGTATAAGAGTTGTACATGTACTGTGCAGAAAATATGCATCCCTGTAGTTTGTATTCATGCATGTGGATATGCATGCAGCTGCAAGTAGACATTTTTGAGACTTGTAGAGTAGTTTTTGTAGTAGGTGCTTATAAATGATACGAGACTTGTACTCAGAGTGATCAACAGTACATTTGAAGTGCTGAACACTGATGATGGAGTTAGATGTAGAGGTCTTGGATATGATTGGTGGATGGTTGTGTGACTGGTTAGCTGTATCCAATGAGGGAATGGCACAGAGAGTGAAGTGGAGATGGTAGAAGGGCTGTCCAAGTTACGATATGTCCGCAGACGTGGCAATTGTCCGCGGACACCGCATATTACATACGGGGATTTTGCGGTGGAGAGGCATGCACATGAGAATGAGCAGAGCAAGGGATTGGTCAGTAAAGTTTAGTGGGTGTGTTGTGTAAGGAGAGAGTTTGTCAGAAAGTCTTTTTCCTGAGAGAAGAACAGTTAGCTATGGCTGTGTGTTTCAGAAAACAGATTATCTGGATTTTGGGAGACTCATGGATACATTAGTTGGAGGTGCATGCAGAACGCTGTGGAGTAGCTGCAGATCTTGGATTCCCTCATGTGGAAGTGCACTGGCATGGAGTGCGTGGAATGAAGTCGTTGGACTTGGTACCTCTCTGTGCTAGTTTGGAGACAGAGCTTCATCCAGGCATAATTATAATTCATTGTGGAGAGAACAGTTTATGACATGTGTCAGTAATTTCTTTGCAATTTGCAATTAAAGAAGGACTTGGGAAGGTCATGGACATGTTTCCAAATTCCAAAGTAATTATTTGTCGTATTGCGCAGAGACAAATGTGGCTGTGTTCTTGTTCATTTGGTCCACAAATGGAGAAAGTGAGGCGGAATGTTAATAAGGCTGTTTGTGCCTTTCTAAGAGATGTTGGCATGTCCTCTTTCCACAATGAAAATATTATGTTTCGTAGCACATACATTTTTCACAGAGATGGAGTTCATCTTACTTATGCGGGTAATCGGATTTTTCTGAGAAATATAGAAAATGCTTTGTGACCTTTTGTGGAATTACAGCCATCCATTTTGCAGTAGGTGGTGACTATTTTAAGTTTTTGAAACACAAAAAAACACCACCAAAAGGATCTTCTCAAGCCACCACTTCCTCCCAGAGAAAAGTGAAATGGTTTTGATAGGGCAGCACCCCAAAATTTTAGATGTCCGCAGACTGCCCGAGGACTGTCTGCGGACTTCTAAAAAAATGCACAGGGCCCTGCTCCATTTATTTGTCACTTCTATTTTTAGACTGTGAAAGGTGGCTCTGAAAAGAGCCTTTTTTTGGATTTTTTCTGTTTTATTTATTTTTGTTTTTTTTACACACGACACACTAGGAGAGGAGGGGAAAGGAGGGTAAGGGGGGACACCAACCACGGGGATAAGAAAGGGAAGGTGGAGAGAGGAAGATGTAGGGTGGGCCTTACTTAGGTAGGTAGCAGGTCTTCTCATGCTCCGAGACCACAGTCTCAAAAGCACTTTGACGTCTCTCCCCCTGCAGAGTACTGCATCGCAGTACATGAACAAAACTGTGACCCTCGAAAGGTAAGGGTCATCAGCATCGTGAATGGCCTGTGAGGCAGCTGGAGGGATGCGCTCTCCCACAAGAGTGTATCTTGTGGTGAGACGAGCGTAAACGGAGGATGTAGTAGGAGGAAATCAACCTACTAGGTTGATCACAAGGTACAACCTTGCGAATGCCGCCCCCGTGGAACGACCTTAGGTGTCGCTTCATAGATGTTGTACCAAAGCTGTACGAACCAGGCCTCCTGCGACTCAGCACCATTTTGCACTGGTTGCAGGTGACCTTGTTCGCAAGTGCTTTGGGTACGTCACCATGAATGGTAAATAACCGCCACACCCAAGACTCACGGCGAGTTCTGATAGTAGGGACTTCCACTACCTCATCCTCTTCATCCTCCTCTACATCCTTCCGCCTGTTCCCCTCTTCAGGCCCTTGGGTAGGTAGTGGTGGTGGAGGGTTTGGGGGTGGTGCTGAACCAGATGTAGCACCAGGTGGAAGAACAGCAGCCATGGATGTCATCAGGTTTCAGCAAAGGCAGCAACATCTGTAAGATTGCATGGCAAAGTAGATAATGCTCTGTGAAATAGCCAGAAGCACAATGAACATCAGCTCTGGGATGTGGCCTTTTATAGGGGTGCTGGTGCGCGGACAGATCGAACACCCCAAAAAGGCTCACAATGTTCCAAAAAGTATGTAGAAAGTCAGGGTCATTGTCTGGGACATGTGCTATGGTGAATTTTTACTATAAAATACTGTGGATTTCCTGAAGAGTTACTTTTAAAATTTTCGGGGACCTGGACAGTGTCCACAATTCAGGACACACGCTCAGCGTGGGTGCGGTCACATGATGATGTCGCGAACATGTCTGCGAAGGGAACGGGTGTCCGTAGGACACCAAATGTACAGGAACGGCTGTGCACGTGCGCGCGGGTGTTCTACGGACAGTGTTCGGGTCCTAAAACTAAATAAAAGTGCGACACAAGTGAGACAAACTGTTACAGACAGGAGCGATATTCGTAGGACTTATGGGTGTGGTGCACATCTGCGTAGATGTTCTACAGGCAGTACGGACAGGAATAGTGTCCTTAGGACACCTCCATTTTGGTTAATTGCGGACATTCAGGACACCAAGTGTGTTCTTAGAGCAGTTCCATCTTGCTTGCGGACAGTACGGACGGGTGTAGTGTCCTTAGGACACCCCCATTTTGGTTAATTGCGGACAACCCGGACACTGCACATTTAGAACAGTTTCAACTTGCCTGCAGACATTACAGACAGGCATAGTGTCCTTAGGACACCTCCATTTTGGTTAATTGCGGAGATTCCGGACACCGAGTGTGTTCTTAGAACAGTTATATCTTGCTTGCGGACAGTACGGGCGGGTGTAGTGTCCTTAGGACACCCCCATTTTGGTTAATTACAAAAATTCCAGACACCCGCGCTGTCCGCGAACACCTTAACTGCCTTTTTACAAAAAATAAGACACAATGGACTGAATTAAAACACATCTAATATTTTTTTAAATATGTACAGATATAAAATTTATGAAAGAGAGGGGGAAGCAGAAACTGACACAAACAAAGGGGCTTTGGGGGTTTGGAGAGGATGGATGGGTGGAGATGAAGGGATGGAAGTCTCATCGTAATGTTTTTCTTGGTCGGGAAGGTTTGGGGATAGTTGACTGGGATATGGAGAGGGGGAACAGGTACATGTGGGACAATGATATTTATTTTTTTCTTTTATGTGGTCCTCCAAAAAATGTTTCAAAAGATTTAAATTTTCCATTAGCATGTCCATTTTTTCTTCCATGCGGTGCTGAGTATGTTCTAAGGTGTCTTTAGGTGTATTATTCTCAATGTTTGTATGGGCTGTGAAATTTTTTTTTTAAGTACACATAAAGTTATGATTATTAATTTGCTTATATAGAGAAGTGTCTACCATGAGTATCATTATCTTGAGTCATTTCCTCACGTGGAACATTTTCCTCAAGCCATTCCAAAGTACTGGCCATTTCTGTGTAAAAAAAAATATATATATATTACTTTTAGTGTACCTAATGCAGAATGTTTAGAAATATATAAGAAACATGACGTTTACTTACTAGCTTCTGGTAAGTTGTGTTCTTACTGTTGTGTAGGTCTGCTGTTGCTCCTAGCTGTGCAGTTTCTGTGAGGTAATTATGTTGGAGGCATATCTTTTTTGTATTGGTATATTCCATTTTAGTATATATGGTATTTAATGGATGCTTGATGTGTTACATATATAGGTTCCACTTCTTTTTTATTATTACAAATAATGTGTTTATATGCTGCTTTTTGAACTTGTGCAGTGTTTATATGACTTGATAGAACAATTTAAGATACCGCCTGAGTTTTTGGGTAGTGTTGATGTTCGCGTCCATCGGCGGACAAACGCACAGTCCGCGGACATCAACATCACTAGCTGGGGGTTAAGTATGCTCTATGTTACATGTATATAAAGTCAGGGACGTTATGGTTAAGTTGCGCTACTAAACACCTATGAAATTCAGTAAAGAAACATTCTTAAAGGGACATTATGGTTAGGTTGCGCTACTAAAAACCTATGAAATTCAGTAAAACAACTTTGTTAAAGGGACGTTATGGTTCCAATTAAAACTGAAAAACCCCTGAAATTCGCCAGTTATGGTAAGCTAAGCAACTATAACTCGCGCCACCACCGTACATTGCTAAGACTAACACCCAGGACATCAAAGATGACATCACACATGTCATTGATGGCATCACTGATGACATCACATGTGTGACTCATCTCTTTTTTCCTTTAGTGATATATCTTGGCCAGTAATAGTTAGGAAAAAAAAAGTACTATATTTGTAGACGTATAATTCACTTAGGATCCACCCATAGCATATGAAACATATACATAAGGAAAATACACACTTGAAAGACAGCAATGCTTTCTGTGTATGAAGAGAATCACTAAGGTTATCAACACTTTCTTATTCTGCTGTTTTTTTTATTACTGTACTTTCTCTGGATATGCTCATATTTGTATTTGCACTACTTTGTTTTGGGTGCAGTCACATCATGTGATATTTGTACATAGGGAAGTAGTAGGTTTGAAGCCGAGTAATCCTTTCTGTGTATAAAGATAATCAGTTAGGTTGTGAACACTTTCTGCTTCTACTGCTGCGTGTTTGCGTACTTCACTTTCTCTATATATACTCATATTTGTATGTGTTGTGTCTTTGTGTTTTGTATGTAATAATGAAATTAAGTAGTAAGTAGTTTTATTAGCTATTTATTACATGTTGCATAGTACACAAAACTCTAATAAGAAAGCATTTATCATTTACTATTCAACATGGAAAGATTATGAATAGTGCACCTCCATCGTGTATGCTGCACACAATGCTTATGTTCATACATGAGTAGCTTACTATACTGTAAAGAACTTCATAATAAAATCTTATTTATATCAATGCATTGCTTAATGCACTACATAGCTCATGATATTTATTGCAACGATCCTTGACACTTTTTTGTCAACATTATAATAAGAATCCCTTGTACAGACTTTTCATGAAATGTAAATGCACATGTGATGTCAACAGTGATGTCATCAATGACATTTGTGATGTCATCTTTGATGTCCTGGGTGTTAGTCTTAGCAATGCACGTTGTTGGCGTGAGTTATGGTTGCTTAGCTTACCATAACTGGCGAATTTCAGTTTTTTTTTGGTTTTACTTGGAACCATAACATCCCTTTAACAAAATTGTTTTACTGAATTTCATAGGTTATTAGTAGCGCAACTTAACCATAACGTCCCTTTAACAACGTGTTTTTACTGAATATATATATAGATATGTGTGTGTGTGTTTTCGGTTTTAAGGTTTGGCAATTCTTCTACTGGGCCAGCTTTTTGCTGTTTTACATTGGGTTCCAGAATTGAGCACAGTGATGGCTCAGTAGTGGTATTTACATCTCGTCTCCCTATAAGTCCATTTTAATTCTTTCTTTGCCCTTAGAAGGTATAGCTCTTCATATCTGATGTTTGCCATGACTACTGCAAGAATGGAGGCAGCCAAGCAGACGGGTGCCAGTGTCTGGAACAAAACATACACTGAAGCAGATCTGATGTAAGGCCGAGAAAGGCAATTATTCCTTTAGAGGGGATGCGGAAGAGGCACAGAGCATGTCACTGAGCAAAATAAAGGCAGATAAAGCCTTTCCCCAGTGAGGGAAATCCTTCGCACTCCATGCATTGCTTTCCTTTCTGTGATTTGAACGCCACATGAAAACACTCTCATCGCTTTTCGGTGAACAAACCGTTCAAGACACAGAGCGAAGCATGTGGGGATTTGGTTGGGGGGCAATTTAATAGTTGGAGGGGGAATTCCATACTAAAGCAGAGTTCCTATTATTAGATAATGCACAGTACTTGAAGAAAGAAAAGATGGCCCAATGCATGCGCATATCATTGGACTTCTTCCTTCTTCTTTCAATAATGTCTTGAAGATAGGCAGCCATAATAGCACTCAGCCTTTCCAGACATGCACCTCTTCTCACTGTGTAGGACCTGACTGCGTGGGACACAAGGGGTGGTTTCCTAAAATCCATAAGGGTAGCTAAATGCTGCAGAACTAAGTTGCAGGGACTGCTTCCAGGTAGCTTTACCACGTTTCAATCACCTCTATTCAGTGGCAGGTGGTGAATGTTTTTATTGTAGGGGGTACATATTTCCCACAAATATGGCAGAGTGACTGAGTTCAAATGATGCATTATACATCACACTTTCTGGTCAAAACTGGGTAAAAAGCTAAGCAGTTTGCAATGGGTTTTGCAGGAAAACTCTAATCTAAAAAGGTAATAGATGCAAATCACCAACATTGCACAAGGGCAGTTTGCAAAGCATTTTCATGATGCCTTCACCCACAATACATGCCAGTATAAAACATGCTTACACTTGTTGTGCTCATGCAACTACGTGTTGTATACACCAACATATGCCAGAATGCTTATATTAGAGCATAATCATTTTTTCCTTGCACATAATTCCTGAAATGGTACTATGAGAAAACATGTTCACACTGCCTCTGCTAATATTTGACAGTATCCCAACAAAAGATACCTCTGCTGGCTTTGCTTAAAAAAACAAATGCCATGCCACAGTAAGAGAATATGTGCAAACTGGCTGCACAGTGTAGTCTACACTAGACACCTACGAACACTTATCATGTTTGCTTTATCTTTGATGCCCAGTACAATATGCAATGCCACAGTAAGAAATAGAGAGACTGGATGCACCACAATGCCAGTCTAGCAAAGTAACAAAACACATCATGCTTACTTCTTCATAGATGCCGAGAATAAAATGCCATGTCACATTAAGGAATAGCCAGAGTGGTTGCACCAAAATGCCAGTCTAACCACATAATAACTCTTGACATGCTTGCTTTACCATAGGAGCCCAGAATAAAAAAGCATGTTCAGTAGGAAAGGGATAGACTGGCTGACCCACAAGGCCAGTCTAACCACATAATAAAATTTACAGGCCGATTCATGGAATTAACGTGCGCTGAAAATTCCCGCGCAAGCGTACGAAAGCGTGCGAATCGCAGCCCAAGTGCGAAAATCGCAGCGAAACCCGCACACAGCGATTCATGGAAGTCCGTGCGTGTGTAAATCCATGGATGAGCGCTAAAATCCTGCGTGGTGCACGGTGGTGCACACGTCTTCAAACAGCGCACATAGCGAAGCGCACACAACAAAAGTAGGTGTAACATGGGGCGTAACACGTGGAATGGGGAACACCGCGTGAAAATGTGGCCGTCACGGGGGAAGTACAGGAGGCAAATGCGCGGAACGCCCACACGCCTGCCTACAACACGTATTCATGGAATCAAACGGGGCTAACGCGTGCGCCAAAAAAGACGCTTTAAACCGGAAACACGTACGCCAGCAGGAAGCAGACCCGTGTAGACCCGCGTAGCAACAAACAAGCTCAGACACCAAGATGAACATACCGTTCCTCGCAGCAGTGGTCGTGGGATACCGCAGGAGGAGGAGGAGGATAGTCAGGCCCAGAATTTTTACACCCAGAACCAGACTTTTTGGGATGCCTGATGACCATGTGTATGGGAGGTACAGGTTTCCACCTCACATAATACTCGACCTGGTGAGTGAGTGGGAGGATGACCTCACATCACCCACCCTGTGCTCCCAAGCACTGAGCCCCTTAGAAAAGGTGCTCAATGTACTGCACTTCTTGGCCACTGGTTCATTTCAGCGGACAACTGCCATAGTAGGGGGGGTCTCACAGGCCACGCAGTCACGCTGCCTGCACCAGGTGTTGGCCATCATGACTGCATGCCCATCAGTCCGCAGGCACATATACCTGCCCAGAACACCTGCAGAAAGGCAGGCTGTCATCCAGGATTTTTACGGGGTGGCACACTTCCCCAAAGTTCTAGGTGCCATTGACTGCACCCATGTGGCTGTACGTCCTCCCAGGGCAACTGAGCACACCGACCGAAACCGCAAGCACTGACATTCCATCAACGTGCAGGTAGTATGTGATGTCAAGGGAATCATCACCTCAGTATATGCCAACTATCCAGGGTCCACCCATGATAGTTTCATTTACAGAATGTCAACCCTAAACCGGGACCTAGAAGCTGGGCGGCATGGCCATACATGGCTGCTTGGTGAGTATAAATGCCCCTGCACATGCATGCATGTCAGATACTGAGTAATGTCACAACCCCACTAATGATACCCATCATCACCTCCCCAGGGGACAGTGCCTACCCACTGAGCACCCACATGATGACGCCAATTCGGAACCCCACCACACCACCCGAGGTAAGATACAACACAGCCCATATTGCAACCCGGGGCATAGTGGAGAGCACATTCCGAGTGCTCAAGTCACGTTTTCGCTCCCTTGACCGCTCTGGTGGGCAGATGCTATACGCGCCCCCAGTAGTGTGCAGGATCATAGTGGCAGCATGTGTCCTGCACAATGTTGCAACACGCCGGGCCCTGCCCATGGACATGGTGGTGCCTCCACATCCCCAACCACAAGCACGGCTGCTGCGCATGGGAGGGGAAAGGGCACATGGTGAGGCAGCCCGTACGTAGCTGGTGGCTAATTACTTCACCTAAAATCACACCCCTGTGGAGTGCACACAGCCCTGGCACATACCAGCTGACAATCAACGATGATGACATAAGGGACAGTCAACTGTCAGAACCATACCAGCCTGAGATTGGTCACCTGGAATTGTTACATTGTGTGCATCCCTACCTGCCGAAAGACAACCAATGCTGTGTCACAAAAAAAACCACACATTTATGCTGCATGAATGACTACCCACTTGCAAAATACAACATGAAAATAGCGCCATGTCACCCAACCCCTCCCCAGCTCCGCCACCCAACACAGCATGGCATGTCATGCAATGTGAAAGCAAACAAAGCAATGCACAAGACCTGACACAAGTGTCACAAAGTGCACTGTCCCAAATGGAAACTGCCCACAGACAATATGCTCCCAGTAATCAATAAGAAACAGCACACATGAACAAATACTTACCACCAACACAATACAGCAACACACCATGAAACATTGCAAAAACATTACAGTACTAAGTGAAAGTAGTGGTAGTTTTACAACCTGAATAAGGCAGCACATCGACCCCAACTGTAGAGTGTTGCTGCCACGCAAATGTGTCAGTGTACATCATACAACATGAATTCCATCTGCAAAGAAGGCCGCCTTGTGAAGACATGAGGAAGGAACCTGCAAATTAGGAGGAAGACATGGATGCACAAGCACATATCAATACACCATGCATTGTACAATACAACAACAATACCCACTAGGGATGTACACACAGTATTGACTACAGACTGCCCACACAGCTCATGGGAGCCCAATGTCACTGTGTAAGTCACTGTCACTTGGTCACACCTTTGCAAGCCCATGGAAACGGGAAGCAGGAGGGGTGTGTGTGTCACAAACCCAAGCATCTAACCCAAACTCAGGCAAGCCTGCATGTGCCCAGCCGGAATACAGTGGATGTCCACGGGAGCCACACAAGGCAACACACTGTAAAACAAACAAAAAAACAGAAAAAAATCAAAAATGGCCATGTGGGGGACAGGGGTGGGGGGGAGGCCACCCAGGAGGTTTGAGGACAAGGTGCACACCAACACCCACCTGCGTGTATGTTGCGAGAAAAAGATATACCTCCATGGGCTCATGGCCTGCACGGCTATGCCATTGTAGGAGAACTGTTGTCGCTCTCTTTACCCTCTGCTGCTGCCACAGGAGGTGGTGGCACTATGGGAGGCAACCCAGGCAAAGCCCTGGTATGGTCCTCCATGGCAGCAAGCATGCAAGTCTGGAAGGTCTGATTCTGGAGGATTAAAGTGCAGAGATCCCCATGCAGCACGTCATGGTTTGCCTGCACTTCTGCACGCATGGCCTCGCGGGATGCCCGGATCTCCTCACATGTTGCCTGCAGCTCAGCTGAGAGCGAACGTGTGAGCTGCTCCAGCTGCTCTTCTGCCCTAACGTTTCGGGAAGCCTCAAGTTCAAGTAGACTCTGCCTGAGGTTATGGAGTTCCACCCTCAGGGCTTCCCTGTGGCCCTGTGACTCTATTGACATAGATTTGCGCAGAGTCTCCAGTGCGTCGGCGGGCACCACACCTGTTCGGGGCAAGGCGATCTGCACCTTGCTGTGCTGGCACTGCCTGAGGCTGCAGGACTGCATTCCCCCACTGATCTGCTGGCCCAGGAACAGGATCAGATGCTGTGGAGTGTGACCCTGCATCCATAACCGCCAAAGGTGGACCTACCAACACTGACATCCCCATAGAGGGCTCTAACCCTGGTGCAGGTGGGTTGGACAGAACAGAATCCCTGCCAGAAGCACGGACCTGCGACAGCACATAAGTCTCATCATCCGACTCAGCACCTGAATAGAGGTCTGGGGAGCTGCACCCAGAGGCACCCCTCGACAGTATGGTCTGCAGTATCAAAGGGTTTTCACCCACCATCACACCACGTCCCCCACTGGTGCCTGGTTGTGGCTGATAATCCTCCTGGGTCTGCACCATCTCCTGAACCTCACCAGCATCAAGTGCGTCGTCACCTGCAAAAACATGAAACACAACAAATGGAAAAAAGGCATTAGCACCATAGCACACACATAGGCCTGACAAGACAGAGATCCTGTACATGGTTTACACATGTCCCACATGACTATAAACCTGGCATGCATGCACTGTCAATGATTTTGAAGGGGAGTCAAAAAGGCAGACAATGAGGACACCAAGATGGAAAAGCAACACATTTGCAGCATGTCGTGTAGCACTGGCATCACACATCAGCCTGTGAGTGGTATGTCCAATACACATACATGACACATGCAAGCACACAGATGTCATGTAGCATAGCCATGGTAAATTAGACAACTACAGCGATATGTCAGTGAATGAGTACTGTCACACATCAATATCACATGGACATTATGAGAAGATTAATGCAGAATAGTGTTGCAAAATATGCATGTTCTACACACTGCAACACATCCAGTGTACAATTAGACAGTAAATTTAGGCAGATGTACACATCAATGGTTGGTCACTTCAACATGACAGGAAACAACTATCATGTTCCACATGCAAACAGGCCCTAAAAATAAATTTCAGCAGGCCAATACTCCCTCGCCCTGAATAGTTTAATCATTCACATAACCAGGTAACTAAAGTGGCACAATGTGGGGTGTAAACAATGACAGAAGCATGTCACATATGTGGCATTAGGGATGAAAAAAGCTTATGAAAAATTGGATAATCTAAACAATCAGCCTGAATGAACACAGAAAAAAACAGAACAATGTTGTTGCAAGATGATAGTTTAAGTGCAACAGCATTAATGTGGGGCTAATTGGCTACTGTGGGCAGAAGGGATACTGTCATACCCAAATCAAAGGCACGTGAATGTATTGGAGGAAGCACATGGGTGACCCATAACACTCAGGAGTACACACCCTCACCTGGCACTCAATCAGAACCCGTCACCCAAACAACATACACATGGATTACACACACATGCATGGGCGCTCACCGGACAATGTCTCATAATCAGGTAGCCCTCCCACGCCTTGGATATGTTCCTCTGTGACAAAGGTCCCAGCAACAGACTCATGTTCAGTGAGTTCGTTGTCCTCTGGTGGAGACCCACCGCCAGTCACCAGAGTAGCGGCATGATTTGAGGCCAGCTTGTTCTTTGCTCTACGTTTCAGGTCATTCCACCGCTTGTAGCAATCATCAGCTGTGCGCCTCACAAATCCAAGGGCACTTATGCGGTCTGTGATGGTCTGCCAGTGTACCCTATGTTGACCAGGTGTGGTCTTGCACCCTGCAGTCACCACCATTTCCCGGCTATGTGCCGACACATAGGTCACAAGTGCATCAAGTTCGGGGTCATTAAAGCTAGGCTTCCTTGACGTGCCGGACTGTGTAGCCGTGTCTGGGGTCTCAGCCTGTAGTGCCAGAGCACCCTTCTTCCTCTTCTTCAAAGGTGGAGCAGAGCCTGAGGGGCTTGCGCCGCTCTGGTCGGTAGGGGCAGAAGCGCAGGTGGACTGGGTACTGGGAGTGTGCGAAGGCACAATGACCATAGGTCTTGGTGCAGGCATTGGCTGCAGGGTGATGTTGGCAGGGGCAATGTCGGGCTGATGGACCTGGACCGACACTGTCCCGGCTGGGAGACTCAGAGCTGGGGTGGATAGGGCTGCAGCTGCCCCTGCAGCCTCCCCACCCTGCCTACTTGGGGCAGCAGATGACATTGCTGCCCCAGATCCACGTTGCCTGGTGACAACAACTTGCACCGCCACACGTGGCTTAGACTTGCTGACCTGGAAGTCAGCCTGGGAGTCTTCCTGTGCTGGTTCAGGTGCCACAATGGGCCGGTCCAACAAGGGCTGAGATGGGATGGTGTCAGCTACGTTTCCCACCACCATGGGGGAGTGGGGCATGGGTGTCCCTGATTGGTCCTCCACACATGGGGGTCTAGGGGCACCCTACAAATCCTGGCCACATCCCCTACCGTGGCCACCACGCCCACCTTTTGAAAGTCAGCCACCTTTGCCTCCCTTACCGCTTGGTCGCCTCCCAACCATGGCACTGATGTTGTTGTGCGTATGGGAGTAGCAGTAAACTATTGTCCTGGGCAATTCGGGGTGAAAGGGGTATGGTACTAGATGGAATTCGTACCCTAGTGCAATAGCAAGGCTGTCTGTGACCCCTGGGGGAAGATGACGGGTCACGCAACGCACAGGCACCCCGAAAACAAAAATGAACGTGCACGCAACCCCTCATAGATACCCACAGTTGGTAAATGCGTGCATGACTCACCGTCTGCCTGGAAAAATAACGTGAAAAAAACCTGCATGTGCGCTTAGGCAACACCCCCGCCAAAAGAAGAATTGTACGCTGTCTGAGGAGACAGGACAAAAGAAGAAGTGAACGCTGTTTGAGGAAACAGGCCCAAAACCAAAAAAAAAAAGTAACAGGGAGTACAAACTTGAAATGCTGTGAAGTAATCGCGTGTGAACCAACAAGAAGTACAGAATTCACCCACTCGCTCTCCACGAAAAGCACGTACAAGGGAATGGGGTCCCACACGTACCTTTTAAAGCGGCCCACACGTACAGCGTCACTTACACGTGTGCGCGTTAAGGCCCTTTCCTCGGATTACACGCATTCACACGCGGACGTGCAGTTTTTTCATGCGCGGTGAACCATTACGCCCATGTCACGAGGGAAACGCCCACGCGAGTCACGTCACAGAAGCGCTAATGCGCTATGGGCCTTTGGTCCAATGAAACCGCGTACATGTGCTGATGCGCTTATGCGCGAAGGGCCTTTCCTCGAATTACACGCAGACGTGCAAGATTTTCACGTGCCAAATCACTCCGTATCAAGCTGGCCACGCAACAACACACGGAAGACCATGCTCCTGCCCAGAAGGCCGAATTACTGCCCCCCAGAGCCCCGAGCACGCTCCCACCTGCCATCTGCTGCTGCCTGCCTGCTGCCCACGTGCCCTGCTATTTGCTGCCTGCACATCATCCATCTGCAGGGGTGCAGTTGTTGTGACCACCCCTGCTGGAACTGAAGACTCCCGACTGGGATACCATCGCTCCACAGCCCAGCCCCAGACCCAGTTGCCCACCCACACCTGCCTCTGGGGTTGCCATGTCGGGCACACCACCATCTGGCACCACTGGCAACCCCCAGCCATAGAGGCAGAGGGGCACCAGCTTCAGTACCAGGGAAGTTGGTGTCCTGGTGGAGCAAGTCCTGGGGCAGTATGATGCCCTCTTTGGAAGTTCTTGCGCCGACTATGAAGGACGGACCAGGAACTGGATGGACATCATGACTTCCATCAACGAGGAGGGGGTGGCAGTCCGCGACTTCAAACATGTCAAGAAGCGCTGGGAGGACTTCAGGTCCAGGTCCCTCGACAAGGCCTGGCGCCTTTTGAAGGCAGCGGATGCCAAGGGGCGCCGGGGCCACCTGTCCGACCACCAAATGAGGGTCCAGGAACGCATATGCCCAGCGCTCCACGTCCAGGTCCTCGAGAGGCAGACCCGTCTGAAGTCGAGCGGTAAGTGTACATGCATACTGATTGGACGCTGTGCGTGTCGTGGTGTGCCAGTAGTGTGCAGGTTGCACATGTGTTTTTGTAGGGCGATGTATGGATGTGTATGTACAGGGGCATGAGGCTGACACATGCAAGTCCTGTCATGTGTGAGATACTTGGATGGTGTATGTGTGGGTAAGCATGCAGGCCAAATGCAGATGTGGCAGCACACATGTTTGAATTACTGTGTATGTACGTTGACATGGTTGTGGTGTCACACATGGATGTTTGTTCCAGCTGCATGCATCTGCACTGTGTACATGTGCATGTGTGTGTATTTGACAAGTGTGCAACTGTGATGCAACATGGATGCATGTGGCACTGCCATGTAGAAGGCTGAATGCCAGATGTGACATGCATGGCGATCTCATCACTCTGACAGTTGTTGGACATGCACACATGCATTTAAGTGTGTTGGTGTGTGTGCATGTGTTGTGTACTCTCCGTGTTTCATGTGACGTTAGGCTCACCTTCAGATGCTGATGCTGTTGTATGTGTATGGATGGTGCTCCCTGGTGCAATATTGCTGTGGAATAGCTCATGTGTGTGAATAGAAATGACATGTGTGTCAGGGAGTGTGATGCCATGTCTGAAGTTTGACACTGCCACTCATGTACAACTGTCATGTGTGTATCAGTCCATTGTACAGTGCCCTGATGCCTGTGTTCTATCTCTCCCTGTCTGCAGCGTCAACTGATGAAGAGGGTGTAGAGGGTGCTGTGGAGCAAAGCGGCAGGGATCGCACCACCAGCCGGAGACGCGAGGCCCGGCTCCCCTCCCAGATTGTCACTCTTCGGGAAGTGAGGAGTCTGGTGCCGCGTCCCAGGCCGCAGCTGCCGAGGGTAGGTCGAAAAGGCAGAGGTTGGAGATGGACTCCTCGGCAGCAGAATGGGCAGCTGAGACCCCACAGGGTCCGACGGAGGAAGATAGCATGGAGTCATCCAGGTTGGTGGGGGGTTTGGAGTAGGAGGAGGCCGTGGAAGGGACACACACAGGGTCTGGAGGTGGGGATTCCACTGGTGCCAGTGGTGCAGTGCAGGGGCAGGGACAGGAGGCAGCACAGGCCGCAGCGGAGGTGCCTGTGTGTAATCCTGTGCCTGATCCTGTGACTGCATCATCAAGCCCCAGCAGGGATGCCTACGTCCAGACCCGTTTTCAGGGAGGGGATGGGCGCACAACAACTGGACTTCCTCTCCCTGCGGACATGGCTATCCGGGACCTTGTTGAGCCTGTCCTGGCTGGGATAGCGTTGCGTCAACGGGGCATGCGAGTTGACCTGCAGTGTTTTCGTGAAGACACTGCACGTCATCTCGGATGCCTCTTTGACCGCGTTGACCTACTGGGACAGGTCACCGGTGCTGGATTCCTCTGTGTGCTGGACCTTCTTGCGACCCCCTCCTCACCTGAACCCCCTACGTGCCAGTCGTCCTCCATGCCATCTTCCCACCCATGTATCACCTGGGTACCCTGTGGAGCTGCCTCTGACCCAGCGGCCAGACTGGTGGAGGACACATCCCTGCCACAGTCAGGAGTGGGACGTCCAGCAGGGGTGGCCATCACGACAACTGCACCCCAGCCGGAGGAGGATGTGCAGGCAGCAAGAGCCAGGGCGGAGGCACAGCAGCAGCAGCAACATGGTGGGAGCAATGATGGCTCGGGGCCTTCAACACTGGAGGGGCAGGCATTGGCCAGAGGGCAGGAGGACCCAAGATTGGAAGTGTCTTCCGTGTGGCAGCGGTTGGGCCACGCCATAGATGCGGAGCGGCAGCTGGCGGAAGAGGCTCAGCTCACAATGGTCCGGGCGTAGAACTCCATGCGGAGGGCACTGAGGCGGGCCGAGTGCCTCGAGGCAATTCGCAGGGAGTTGGAGGCCAACATGTCATCGTCCCTGCGAACCCTCGGGGCCATGGAAGAGGACATTGAGCGGGAGTTCGATGATGCCCTGGCCCGGGATATCCAAAAGTGAGCCGTCGGACTAGCCCGCTGCCATTGTAAATAGTTAGTTAGTTAGTGTTAGGTTTCATGTTGGTTTTTATTTTTTTTTGGGGCGCTTGGACAATACCCCACATTTTTGTATATAGTTCTTCATTAGTTAGTGTATTTTTGTAGGTTTCATTTGGACAGTTGGGCTCATGGACCCAGGATTTCATCCTTGTAAATAGTTGGAGTGTGGATTTGTCGGCATTTTCTTTTTTGATTTTTCCATGGAGCAATGGATTTTACTTTTTCATTTCTGTTTGGATTTGCTTTGTTGGAAGGAGACTTTGGAGACATTTTTGATTTCATATATTTTGGATTCTGATTTCCTTTTTTATCATTATGTGACATTCTGCATTGTTTTCCTTATGTCCATTGTTTAGTATTTGATTTTCTTTCACCACATTTTTTGATCAATACATTTGTTCCCGTACTTCAATGTGTGGTATTCTCTCATTGGTTTCATGCATGTCACGATGTGGGTTTTCACATTCACTGGCACCCATTGTGTGTGTGTGACGGACATGTGCTGATGTACATACATGCCATTTGGGTTATTTCATGTAATGGGCATATCAATGTGGGGTGTATGTTATGCTTGGTTGGTTATTTGGGCAGGGGTGGCGTGCCGTGGGATTTTGGTGGCCATGAGGGCCATGATTGTGGGGTCATTTTGACATGTTGAGGGGGAAATGAGTGGGGGCCTGCTGGCAGGTGCCCCTCACTGCTGGGGGGTGGGGGTGCTGGGGGACATGAGTGGGACATGAGTGGGGGCCTGCTGGCAGGTGCCCCTCGCTGCTGGGGGGTGGGGGTGCTGGGGGACATGAGTGGGGGCCTGCTGGCTGGTGCCGCTCACTGCTGGGGGGTAGGGGTGCTGGGGGACATGAGTGGGACATGAGTGGGGGCCTGCTGGCAGGTGCCCCTCACTGCTGGGGGCTAGGGGTGCTGGGGGACATGAGTGGGACATGAGTCGGGGCCTGCTGGCAGGTGCCGCTCACTGCTGGGGGGTGGGGGTACTGGGGGACATGAGTGGGGGCCTGCTGGCAGGTGCCCCTCACTGCTGGGGGTGCTGGGGGACATGAGTGGGACATGAATGGGGGCCTGCTGGCAGGTGCCCCACACTGCTGGGGGATGGGGATGCTGGGGGACATGAGTGGGACTTGAGTGGGGGCCTGCTGGCAGGTGCCCCTCACTGCTGGGGGGTGGGGGTGATGGAGGACATGAGTTGGTGATCACTAGTGCAACGTGACACGTGGCCTGGCTGGGGGGCATGGCCATGGTGGACGGGCTGCCTGCAGGACATGTCCAGGGGTGCAGGGTAGTCACCTGTGGTGTGGGCTGCCTGTGTGGGCCGTGGAAGGGGTAGAGGGGACACCTGGGAGGACTCACACTGCCAATTCACGTGTAGGGCTCCCCGTGCACCACACTGAATACACGTAAACCGCTCTGAAAGCAAATTCGCGCGTGAAAGTTCCCGCGCACCGCAGTAACACACGTACCCCGCTCGCACAGGGCCAATCGCGTGTGATAGTTCCCGCGCACCCCAGTAACACACGTACCCCGCTCGCACAGGACCAATCGCGTGTGAAAGTTCCTGCGCACCCCAGTAACACACGTACCCCGCTCGCACAGGGCCATTCGCATGTGAAAATACCCGCGCACCCCAGTAACACACGTACCCCGCTCGCACAGGGCCAATCGCGTGTGATAGTTCCTGCGCACTCCAGTAACACACGTACCCTGCTCGCACAGGGCCAATCGCGTGTGATAGTTCCCGTGCACCCCAGTAATACACGTAAACCGCTCGCACAGGGCCAATCCCGTGTGATAGTTCCCGCGCACCCCAGTAACACACGTACCCCTCTCGCACAGGGCCAATCGTGTGTGAAAGTTCCCGCGTACCCCAGTAATACATGTACCCCACTCGCACAGGGCCAATCGTGTGTGAAACTTCCTGCACACCCCAGTAACACACATACCCCGCCCGCACAGGGCCATTCGCGTGTGAAACTACCCGCGCACCCCAGTAAAACACGTACCCTGCTCGCACAGGTTCAATCGCGTGTGAAAATTCCCGCGCACCCCAGTAACACACGTACCCTGCTCGCACAGGGCCAATCGCGTGTGATAGTTCCCGCGCACCCCAGTAATACACGTACCCCGCTCGCACAGGGCCAATCGCGTGTGAAAGTTTCTGCACACCCCAGTAACACACGTACCCTGCTCGCACAGGGCCATTCGCGTGTGAAAGTACCCGCGCACCCCAGTAACACACGTACCCTGCTCGCACAGGGCCAATCACGTATCATAGTTCCCGCGCACCCCAGTAACACACGTACCCCGCTCGCACAGGGCCAATCGTGTGTGAAAGTTCCTGCACACCCCAGTAACACACGTATCCCGCTCGCACAGGGCCAGTCATGTGTGAAAGTTCCCGCCCACCCCAGTAACACACGTACCCTGCTCGCACAGGGCCAATCGCGTGTGATAGTTCCCGCGCACCCCAGTAATACATGTACCCCGCTCGCACAGGGCCAATCGCGTGTGAAAGTTGCTGTGCACCCAGTAACACACGTCCTCCGCTCGCACAGGGCCATTCGCATGTGAAAGTACCCAAGCACCCCAGTAACACACGTACCCCGCTCGCACAGGGCCAATCGCGTGTGAAAGTTCCCACGCACCCCAGTAATACACGTGCCCCGCTCGCACAGGGCCAATTGCGTATGAAAATTCCCACGCACCCCAGTAAGACACATACCCCGCTCGCACAGGGCCAATCACGTGTGAAAGTTCCCACGCTCCCCAGTAACACACGTCCCCACTCGCACAGGGCCATTCGCATGTGAAAGTACCTGCGCACCCCAGTAACACACGTACCCCACTCGCACAGGGCCAATCGCGTGTGAAAGTTCCCGCGCACCCCAGTAATACATGTGCCCCGCTCGCACAGGGCCAATTGCGTGTGAAAATTCCTGCGCACCCCAGTAACACACATACCCCGCTCGCACAGGGCCATTCGCGTGTGAAAGTTCCAGCGCACCCCAGTAACACATGTACCCTGCTCGCACAGGGCCAATCGCGTGTGATAGTTCCCGCGCACCCCAGTAATACACGTTCCCCGCTCACACAGGGCCAATCGCGTGTGAAAGTTCCTGCGCACCCCAGTAACACACGTACCCTGCTCGCACAGGGCCATTCGCGTGTGAAAGTACCCGCGCACCCCAGTAACACACGTACCCTGCTCGCACAGGGCCAATCGCGTATGATAGTTCCCGCGCACCCCAGTAACACATGTACCCCGCTCGCACAGGGCCATTCGCGTGTGAAAGTTCCCGCGCACCCCAGTAACACACGTACCCTGCTCGCACAGGGCCAATCGCGTGTGATAGTTCCCGCGCACCCCAGTAATACACGTACCCCGCTCACACAGGGCCAATCGCGTGTGAAAGTTCCTGCGCACCCCAGTAACACACGTACCCTGCTCGCACAGGGCCATTCGCGTGTGAAAGTACCCGCGCACCCCAGTAACACACGTACCCTGCTCGCACAGGGCAAATCATGTGTGAAAGTTCCCGCGCACCCCAGTAACACACGTACCCCGCTCCCACAGGGCCAATCATGTGTGAAAGTTCCCGTGCACCCCAGTAACACAGGTACCCCGCTCGCACAGGGCCAATCGCGTGTGAAAGTTCCTGCGCACCCCAGTAACACATGTACCCCGCTCGCACAGGGCCAATCGCGTGTGCAAGTTCTCGCGCACCCCAGTAACACACATACCCCGCTCGCACAGGGCCATTCGCGTGTGAAAGTTCCCGCGCACCCCAGTAATACATGTACCCCGCTCGCACAGGGCCAATCATGTGTGAAAGTTCCCGCGCACCCCAGTAACACACGTACCCCGCTCCCACAGGGCCAATCATGTGTGAAAGTTCCTGCGCACCCCAGTAACACAGGTACCCCGCTCGCACAGGGCCAATCGCGTGTGAAAGTTCCCGCGCACCCCAGTAATACATGTACCCTGCTCGCACAGGGCCAATCGCGTATGATAGTTCCCGCGCACCCCAGTAACACACATACCCCGCTCGCACAGGGCCATTCGCGTGTGAAAGTTCCCGCGCACCCCAGTAACACACGTACCCTGCTCGCACAGGGCCAATCGCGTGTGATAGTTCCCGCGCACCCCAGTAATACACGTACCCCGCTCACACAGGGCCAATCGCGTGTGAAAGTTCCTGCGCACCCCAGTAACACACGTACCCTGCTCGCACAGGGCCATTCGCGTGTGAAAGTACCCGCGCACCCCAGTAACACACGTACCCCGCTCCCACAGGGCCAATCATGTGTGAAAGTTCCCGCGCACCCCAGTAACACAGGTAGCCCGCTCGCACAGGGCCAATCGCGTGTGAAAGTTCCCGCGCACCCCAGTAATACATGTACCCCGCTCGCACAGGGCCAATCGCGTGTGAAAGTTCCTGCGCACCCCAGTAACACACATCCCCACTCGCACAGGGCCATTCGCGTGTGAAAGTACCCGCGCACCCCAGTAACACACGTCCCCGCTCGCACAGGGCCAATCGCGTGTGAAAGTTCCCACGCACCCCAGTAATACACGTGCCCCGCTCACACAGGGCCAATTGCGTGTGAAAATTCCTGCGCACCCCAGTAACACACATACCCCGCTCGCACAGAACCAATCGCGTGTGAAAGTTCCCGTGCTCCCCAGTAACACACGGACCCTGCTCGGACAGGGCCAACCGCGTGGGAAACTCCCCGCGCCGGGGTGTACATGTATTCGGAGGGGTGTGCGGGGAGTTTTACTGGCGTTTTCGTGGTTCGGGGCCTGTGCGCCATGTACGGGATTTGTGCGCTGTGCATGGCGCACGGGGAGGGGTATGGGGCGTAACTGGTGCTGCTGCAGGGTCGCTGCGCCACGACTGGTTTTGGAGGCTAAAATCCATGAATACGCTGTGCGCGGAAATGGATTTTAGCACACCCGGCTGGCGCAGAAAGACGCATGCGACACTGTGCGCCAGCCGCTTGCACCACTTGTGCGCTGAATTCTATGAATTACCCTGTTAACATGTTTGCTTTATCGTAGATGCCCAGAATACAAAATACAAAAAAACAATATGGCATGGAATAAAAAATGGTCTCATGGGAACTGAAGAGTGAAAGGGAATAGTAGGAGATGGCCAGGCAGGATTTACACAGGGTGGGGCAGATGCAGGAACCTTGAAAGGATGAGGGAGTCCATTAAAATACTACAGGGCTGTGGTTGTCTCCCTATAGTTGAGGTTAATACAGTTTGCATTGTCTATTCCCAAAATTATATTGCTGATAATGTTTGACTCTCTGGAAGTATTTGGATGAAATGTTCTGAAAACAACTTTGTCCCATGCCCCTCCAAACTGTAATGTTGTGGAAAATGTGCAAAATGGTGGAAAGGTGTTTAATATAACATAAGAACGCTAATCCCATTAATTTTCCTATAGAGAAAAAGTGCTTTCTTTGAACACTCGTAGCATGAAAATGGTTGGATGGATTTTCACTAAATAAGAAACAAAGTTAGGCATAAAGTGATGCAGATGTGACTTTTTCAGTTTGGTGTGAATCCATCCAGTAATTCTTAAATATTTTTATGGTGATAGGTGTCACCCCAGTCCCAAAATAAGTTATATATCACAAGTAGTGCATTGCAGCAACTGGGGGTTTTGGGAACTGAAAAAAAACTGTTTTGTTTTTCTATCATTGCAAGAAGTTTTCGTAGTAAATTTGCAAAGGTTTGTGGTAATTTGGTGGTTATTTCACTTGAGAATAAAGGTAAGGTCCCAAAACTCTTTTCGAAATGTACACAAAAACACCAAGAAGGGCATTTTGCAAAAAATATTTATTTGCATGCCGGTGCCTAGCTGTGTTTTCCCCCGCTTGCAATTTTAACCATTTATAAAACAAAGTTTAAAAGTGAACACCAAAACCATGCAAAATTGACTTTTTGTCTTAATTTTTACTCTCTGTGTTTTACAAAATGTAAATGCTGCCTTCAAATTCTGGTTTACAGATGACATTTACAATGGATTCCTATGAAATCTGCATACATTTCTTAGGTTATAAAAACTGGCAGATACCGTAGGAATCCAATGCTTTAACACCAACATGGCATCATGGAAATCTCATATCGCTGAACATAAATAGAAACATATTTACTTATATGTATACATAATAATATATAATAATACACAATATGTAATATATATGAATAGGGCCGTGGTCGCATCCCCATAGTTAAGGTAAAACGTATTTCCATAGACTTTTTCCAAATTTCTTTTGGTAATAAGTTGGCTTGCTGGACAAATCAGGGTGACATTTCTTTTTTTTTTAAACTTTGTCCCAGCTCCCTTCAACCTAGACATTTTGGGGAACATTTTTTTGTTTGCCTAGTCCTATTCATTTCCCCATAGAGAAACATTGCTTCCATGGAACACCCACAGCATGAAAATCAGTTCACCAATAAAGAAA
This sequence comes from Ambystoma mexicanum, assembly GCF_040938575.1. NCBI lineage: Eukaryota > Metazoa > Chordata > Amphibia > Caudata > Ambystomatidae > Ambystoma > Ambystoma mexicanum. The sequence continues at coordinate 1,329,802,278 of NC_090924.1, forward strand.
GCATAAAAAGTTACAGATGTGCCTTTGGTTGGATTGGTGTAGATCCGCCCAGAGATTTAAATATTTGACAGGCATCCCCCATGGTTCTAATTGAAAACCTACTCCTAAAGTTGCGTTTTTGGAGATAGATACCATTTTTGAATCCAGGTGCATGCCATCCATGGGAAAATGTTTCCAACATAATGATTTTTTTGTGGGATGGTGAATTGGATCCTCATTCATAAAGAAAACGTTCCAGGGTGAATTATTCTGCACTCAGTATATCTATAAATCAACTCTATGCGTCTCTGATAATGATTCCCCTGAAGTATTTTCTATCATTTTGAATCATTTAATAATAATTCATGTTTATATTTATCACCCTTCTGATTTAAAGATCACTCGTGCCATGCCCATATAGATACGTGTTTCGAGAATGCTCTTCCTCAGGGCAGATTACCATAAATGGAGAATGCAATCACCAAAGTGTTCAGAGGTTCAACCTGTGTCCTTGGATGAACTCGTTGCACATACAAATAACAAATCTTTGTAGATTTAAAAACATAGCAATGTAGTTTTCAGTACTTATTTATTTTGTACTATGCTGTGGTCTGTTTAAGGTGACCTCTATTCACCTTTTCAGAAATGACCATCAGCTTGTTTGTTGTTGACCTCTACATGTCACCATAAGCAGGGTTGTTAAAGGTTCTTGATGCCTCCAATCATCTCAACAAAGTCCGCACCCAGTTCTATCGTGATGCCATTGGCCCTTAAGAGTATTTCATGGAATTAGAAAAAGATCTCAGTATATCAGGTGAGTGCATGATGAGGAGAGTTTTGAAGCTGAATGGCAAGAGCACTGCAGACATTAGCTCCAAATGCCTGTACAATTGTTCAACCACTCAGTTGATCAATTTAGTCAAGAGTCTGGGAGTTTGGTTGGACAATGAACTGCCAGGTCAATGTCAACACAAAAGGTGCTAACTTCTCTTCCAACTCTGATGCATTCTCCTAATCATCCTTCCAAAACTGTGCTTTCTGGTGAATGTCAGAGACAGTACCCTAACACCTTCTATTCTGGCATGCCTGAATAATAGGACAATCAACCCCAGAGGGTTAGAATTGCAGCAGTCATCTGACTGTGCTCTTGTACAATAGACATTCCAATCTACCCTTTGTCAAGACGCCTCTGGCTCTCTAGCAGACACGCGTCCAGATTATTGGCATGTGCCTTTATAAGTGCAAATCTGAAAAAAGTGGTGCTACTTTTATTACCAGTTTCAGTTCATGGACGCGTGTCTTTCTCTAGTCTTCTTAATTCACCCTGGATGGAAGCACCAGTATTTTCTGTGAGATTTTAAACAAAAAGATAAATGAGCCTATACATGTGGGACATCAGCAGAACATAAGAAGGAATCATAGGCAGGGGGTGGGAGATCAGTCAGAGCAGAGTGGGAGTGTCCTTCCTATAGGGAGAGCATGCTTCTGACAGGAAGAACCATGAGTGGCTGTGTTAGAGGTAACATGATGTCCCTTTATATGAAATACACAATGTGAATTCTAGACTTACATGCCACAATCCCAAGACTGGTAATAAGGTCATATGATGCCACCTTATTTCAGGAGGGATTTGATAATGAGGGCATTTGCACTTTAGAACCCTTGCTTAGGCCCTTAGTGGATGCATGCTCCCTCAGAGTGCACAATATATTATACTACTATTTTGGGGGACTTCATCTAGCCATGAACCCTTGTATAATGGTTGAGACTATCAATTGAAAATATTTGTAGGACACGCATGACAAGTGCATTCCTGTCTAGGCACATTTGTCAAAACACAACGCTGTGTTCTCTCTATGGACCACTTTCATGTCTAGAAAGTTTTGTCTAGCCTTTCTAAAAGAAACCAAATGATGATTCATATCTTAGTTCTCCCCAGGAAGCTGGTTCCAAATATCTGGGGCTACAACAAGGAACTGGTGGTTCATTTGACTCACAAACGTAGATGAGAGAATTGACAAAGGAGCAGTTGATGACCCTCAAGTTGATTTAGGTGGGTGATTAAGAATGAAGGGGCAGGCATTTCAAGATACGGCACCAATGTTCCCTCTAAGCTGTGCGCATGTGCGCTTGCACAGCTTGCTTCTGGGTTCCGCTGACAAGATTTTTAGCAGTGCAAACAGGCAATTCTCACCTATTCAAAAAGATTAAGGTACAAGCCACAACAATTATCAGACATTTGGTTTTTCTTAAAATACCGGACTAATCTTGATATTCTCGTACAGCTCATTTACATTACCATACTATCCAAGTGCGACCTAAAAACCTAAAAACACCAACAACAGAATCCACTCACAAGAGGTTAAAATCGAATATGAAAAACTGGCCCATGAACAGAAGAATCTAACCAGGATATGCCTGGACACATTAACCAAATAATCATCCCTCCCCACCCATGACTCTGATACTTGACTCTACCACGCTTTTACCATATCAACTTCTGCCCCCTGAACACATTCAGATATCAACATAGACTCTTCCTCGCTTGGATCTACGAAAGGTTACCAGACTTACCTACATCCACTTGCTTTATATTTGTTGTAGTATGAATAAGGTTAAAGTGCCATCATTTCTGTTGCTTTTGATGCCCTACCAAAAGCATCACCCATACTAGGTAACCCAACTGTCAGCCAAATATTGGAAACTGTCAGTAAGCAGCCTACTTGGATGTTTAGCCTCATTCAATGCGTCCTCCTCTTTGTACATATGTTATGCAAGCGCTTTGCAGCGGTCCCCTTGCAAGTTAACACATCATGAAACTCAAATACAAATTTGCCACCTAAGGATTTTGAGTAGACGCTAACATTACCCTATAAGTGGAGAGCAGCATTGTAATATCATTTCCTTAGACTACAAAGGATAAAGAATATGGACTGTGCCTGGTATTTCTCCTCTATGTTATCAGAATGCTTTTCACACAATCTGCATCTTTTCCAAGTGTCCAGAGTTCCATTGGGCATACACCCTAACTCGCTGCTATACAAAAACAGTTTCACCAAGCACTTGTATAATACTATAGGGTTGCAGGGGTATGTTGCAAGAAATGAACTGCAGAATAAATGTGTACGTGCAGATTCATGACATTGTCTCAAAATGCACATAATTTTGTAATGGGATATTTACATATATTTTGCTTGCAAAGTATTGTTGGTATGCAAATATCCCAATGAGTGTTTACTGCTGCAATCCCTCACATTTTACAGTGCTCTGTCACTAAGTATCAGAACACAGCACAAGAGCCGGGGGAAGCAGGGTTACATGCGGAAGAGCAAAGGAGAACACTCCTCGATGATGAACAAATCAGCAAAGTTAAAAAACCAAGTCAAACGTTTCGGTAGTACAGGGAAGGAAATGTGTTTGTTTTCTAAAGGGTAGAAAACTACACATTCTGTTTGTATCCATGCTGCACTGCTGAGGGCTTTTCTATATAATCATGGGTTATTTGATTAGTGACTCAAATAAGTTTCAGCTGGATGCTTGAGTGATAGCAATGAATTACAGAAGAGGGGTCCCTGGTTACAGAAGAAGGCACTCAGTCTGTTGTGCCACTGAGCATTGCTGCCATTAACTTAAAAAGGCCTATATATGTTATTTTCGTAAACAAGGATCCATAAGAAACCTCAGTAAGGCTCTTCTTGAATTTTGTCTTGGCTGTGGTGAGGAACGGGGGTACAACTATGGGCTGTATTAGAAACCCTGTCTTTAACTTCCTATGTCAGGGTTGCAAGCAGGGGTCTGATAGGATTTTGCTCCCTACTTGGATTCAAATAATTTTTCAGAGAGTAAAACATTAATGGGGATATTTTATGCTTTTAAAAGAATATGCTTTCCTCTTACAATTCCTCTTGAGATCATGCAGCAATTTAGAGTTATTGCCTATGCCACCGCTCAGCTGGTAATTAACTTGAAAAAATATCAGTGCAGCTTTGTGGGTAAAGCCGGGGGTAGGCTTGGTTGTGTTCATTGTTTCCCATTTTTGTTGAGCACATTTGCCTGTTTTTATGGAGTATAAATTGATAGTGTTTATGCCTCCTATGGCTTTTTTGGAGTAAGTGTTGTCACAGGACAATGTAATTTGGACAGTAAGCAGAGGGCACAAATTTTGCTCATCAGATACTGAGGTGCAATTATTCTGATGTAATTATCATTATTACATATTAAATATCCATGCACAAACTATGACTGTTCTGCTGGCCTTTGAATTACTTCATTAAAGTGGCACATGAACTCCTATTGCCATGTTTTCTGACACATTCCTTTTAGTTGCCATTATTTCATCTGTAAATATTGTATTCAGTCAGAGATTTTTGATAGTCACTGCAATTATCAAAAGAGATATTTGTTTTTTATACTACACATGAGTGTTTTCCAGTGGCATAAAAAACACGTTTTACTCTGCACAGGAGTATTTTTGCTACATACTGTGGCAAATATTGAAGTCTTGGACTAGTTGATGAGTTGTCTTTATAATAACATATACAATATTGTTGTAGCCTATGTGTTTGGAAAAATTGTTGGAAGATGTATCTTTTACACAGATTTGTAAAGAATTGCAGCAAATGGAAAGCAGACAAAGACAATAGCTCACTAACTACGCATGTTCACATAGTGGTTTACCTTATTATTCAGTTGCGCCCATGGAATATAATGTGCGCACAACAGTCAACCAGTTCGGCTCATAGAGAAAAATAATTAGAGGGAACATTGCTTATGATACTTTCAAACATGTCCTAAATTGGCAAATTTGTCATTGAACTATCTAACGATAAGTTAATTTACCAATATTTATTGTACATATTTAAACTGCATTTTTTATTCGAATTACACTCCCACATGGATTAATTGTTATTTACTGGTTTAAAATACCTTTCTCTCTAACCTCTCCATTTATTGCTGCTGTAATATGGAACCTTATGTTGAATGTTTTATACATAATAATTTGTCCTGTTTATTGTGCATGGAATATTCCTAAGAAACATGAATATTCTGCTTAATATTATTATGTATGATATCATTAGGCAATTTTGACTTTACAGTGCTCTCATTTTATGTATATTCTTTTTAATCTATACATGTTTAGCTTTATTTCTGTGCTTTAGAACCTTCATTTACACTTCCTTTGGTTTTCTTCTATTTATCTATATTTTTCAGATACTAATGGGGAACCTTGTTAAAGCACACCTGTCCTGCGAAAGAAGAGTTAGTCAACGAGGAACTATGTTTTTAAATGTTAAATGGTCAATGGTCAACTACTTCTTGAAGTTTTAAATCTTCATTCAACTTTCACATTTTTTGGCCCACCTTACTTTATGGGTGCACCCCTGTCAATGGAGGAAGATTGAAATCTTCTGCATTCAACTAAGGCGATGCCTTAAGATTAGTGTTGATACAGATCCTCACCTGCTGGTATACAAGTCCCATTCTGAATCCTGATGTGTCCTTGAAGTGGGTTATTTATTACCTTGTATAGTTTGTCAGGATATAGACCTGGCTTGCTCTCCTATGGAAAATCTAAAACGCAATAGAGGCAAAGTCGTTGCTGCATTTGCGAAGGATTATTACTCGACGTGAGAATGTTTTTGTTTACACTATTTCCATGTATTTAATTTTACAAAATCTAACACTAATAACAGAGTGGAGGACATGAGCCCTTTACAATGGGGTGAGAGAATGTGACTTGAAAACCAGAAGTTTCAGGGGAAGGGGGGGACATAAGCCAGGAACGATGACAGGACAGAATGACATAGCAAGGGCATGGTGGGTAAATTAAGGATCGAGGGGTGACAGACAAATGCTGTAGGGTTGTCTGTGAAGGGTAGGGAGAGAGAAAAACAGGTTAATGCAGAAGTGTAGAAGGTTTAAATTACTTACCTGTAACCATCGTTCACAAGCATGGGTCTGGCATGGATTCATATGCTCATGAATATACCCTCTGTTGTCAGGCTGGGAATCCTCGGTAAAAGAAAAACAGTTTCACTTTTGCTTGAAAACTGTATTTCTCCTCTAAACTAATCACTGAGCTCTGGTTCATACTGCCCCAGCTAATGAAGGTCCTCTTCCTAAGCCCTTCCTCTGGCAGCCATCTTCAGATTTGGAAATCAAGTGAAGTGCTGAAGACCCATGCTGGAGAACAAGAGCTACAGGTAAGTAACTTAAACCTTCTCCAGCATGGGGTCTACCATGAATTCACATTCTCAGAAAGATTACACAGCACTACAAATACACAACCATGGGGATGTTGCAAGGCTGAACAGAAGCAACAACACATACCCCTGGAACAGACTCACCTCAAGTGAACAGGTTGCGTAGCACCAATTGGCCGACACAAGAGTCCTCCATGGAAACACTGACGATGCAGTAAAACCTCATTAAGGTGTACGTGGACCTCCACGTAGCAGCCTTGCGGATGTCAAGCAGTGGCACCCAAAGAAAAATGCTGTCATTGCAGCAATGGCTCTGGTAGAGAAGGCCCTCGGCTGGCCTGGAAGAGGTCTGCCAGCTAGATGATGAAAGTGCATGATGCAGCCAGAAAGCCACCTGGAGATGGAAGCCTTAGACACGGCCTTTCCATCACTCACAGGTCCAAAGTTGATGAACAACTGAGAAGCCTTTCAAAAATTCTTTGTGCATGCCATGTAAAACTTCAAGGTACGAGCAGCGTCCAGTGAATGTAAGGTCCTTTCCGCTGTCAACAACAGATTCAGGAAGAAGACGGGCAACACCAAAGGCTTGTTGAGGTGGAACTCCAATGGCACCTTAGGCATGAAGGTGGGGTGTCTATGCAGTACCACCCTAGCAGCGTGGAAGGACAAATATGGCTGGTTGCAGGACAGTGCCTGGATCTCCCCGACCCACATGGCTGAAGTGATTGCCGGGAGGAACGCCATCTGCGAGAAACTTGATCTGGACCTGATGCATCGGTTCAAAGGGAGCCCCAATAAGCTTAGCCAAGACCACATTAAGTTCTCAAGCCATGGAAGCAGTCTTCACCAGAGGAAAGGTCCTGAAGAGGCCCTTGAGGAACACTTGACGGGCCTGTGCGAGCGCAGGGAAGGCCTACCAGGAGTCCTGGTGTAAAAAGTAGGAACTCGGGAGGTCCCAACACTGTGTACATGCATAACAGTTTTACATTTTAACATCCATTTTGGGACGCCGCTGAGAGTTCTCATCTTCTTGAAAGTGGCATGTAAGAACTACGAGTTAAAACAATGTCATCATCACCAGGCCCTTGTAATACAAAAAATAGATTACTGCATGAGAATGAACACAAATTGATATCCCATAAACAATAGTCATACCAGATCAGCTGGGAGATAAGCTCAATTCAACTTATTGTTATTTACCCATAATTGTGGGGTTTACATTGTATCTTCAATTTCCTAATTCAATAGGTGAGCATCTTAAGGCATTCAAAGTTAGTTAATTTAAAAAGGTGAACACATGGTTAGACTATGGCTCGTTGGAATTAGCCTCTTTTGTAGCATTCTTGCCTTATAAATCCATAATATTTGGTATATAACCACCTCAGTGTGTCAGTGTTCAAAATCCATGTGCGACAGGGGTCTGTCTTGGGAGTATATCTCAGGGGCAACACGCCCGCCTTGGAAGCATAACGATGCAGAATAAACACAGGTACGATCGGCAGGTCCGCGCTTAAAAACCTCTTGGTAGTAAGTTTGTTATAAATAACCAATTACAATTACACGCTGCAAAATGCATTCTGTCATTGGCATCTCACCAAAGTTGTTTTTCCTTTGGCCATTCGACACACCTATACAGTGGCCTACATTAACTTTTGTGGAATTAGTTTGTGTTACCCAAAGCCCAGAAACCAGGCCACAAGGTTATATACCGGTAGGAGGAACCCAAAGGGCCTCCATTCAAACAAGTTATGGTCAATCAAAGGGTCTACAAGAAGTGGACCTAGTCTAACAGAAATATGCAAAATGCTTCTGATAAAATAGGTAGGCAGTTGAGGTGGTGAAACTACTAAAAACTGGCACTGGACCCTGAGCCTCATCTGTTGCTGAAGCTGTGGAACCTGTGTTTGAGATCCCTCTTTCCCCACTCTACACTTATTCAGTGACCTTGCCCTCTCTGACCTGAACCGTCCTGTGCACTGCCATGAGCAAGCTATCTTTCCCTATGTCAGTATGTGCCCCACAGAGAAAGAAAAAGCATTATCAGTTGTCTTGCCAAGCAAGACGCGGCAGCCTCTTTCTTTGGTTTATCAAATTGAAGAGTACTGAAGGGTCATTAGGGTGTTTTAGCGCAGGTTTGTAGATCATTGTATGTATTGTGTTGCAGGGGTTATAAACAAGTTTACAGAGAGTCATCTAAGTTGACGTCCAGAGATGATATCCACAGATAAAATTTCCACATGGGATAAATTGACATTCTCACATTAATATGATTTTAATGATAATCATATCGTACAAAGTCAAATGTTCTGCAATATTTTCTACAGTTACATGTATCATTCAACCTATAATATTAGAAACATATTAAACACAGAAAACATACTAATACAAAACAGTATTTAAGAAGTAAAAAATATATTCAAATTAATTGCCCTGCCAAGGTGCAGATGCGCCTCTATGATGTAAAGCTCTCCACATCACACGTACCGAGACAACCATGACAATCCTTGCCTCAGTGTAATTAAGCCTATTTGCGATTTTGTTCTGGCAACAGAGTGAGGTGTGAAATCTCATACTACTACATGAACAGTCCTGTTCCAGTGCCATTTGCCTTGCACTGGCCATCATCTCTGGAAAAAGAATATGAAAACAGATTAGATACGTGAGACATATTGGGCAAGTTCAATTCATTTGGTGACAGTTGACGTTAAGATTATTTTAACGGGGGCAGGGCTTTAGGCCGAGGCTGATGGCTGCCTGATTTTGCATCTGCCGCCGTGACTCCTTTATTTCAACACCCGCGGCACTATATAACTATTTAAAATACCTTACATTACAGCAGGACACTGGGCCTCATTACGAGGGTGGAGGTAACCTTGCCGGTAAAATCGGCAAGACTACCTCCACACCGGCATGGAAATCCGGCACCCATAGGCAATTACCGGGCTATTCCGGCCCCCCTGGACCCCCCATTAATTGCCCTTTCGTGGGTGCCGGTGCAGGTAGATACCCATTCCCATTTCAGCCCCATATGGCTCAATGGGAAAGGAGATGCCTGTAGCACCAGCACTGTTTATAATGGTGCCGGTGCTACAGGCATGCAGTGCCCGCAGGTGCCTTTCATCCCGCCTGGGCAGACCTGGCTGAATGAAAGGCACCCGCGGCAAACTCAGAGTTTGCCGGTCCAGACACAATGGTACCGGTAAGCTTACCGGTACCGTTGTGTCCGGACCGGCAACCTTGTAATGAGGCCCACTGTATTTCTCTTGGGGCTACGAGAGGTACCATTCTTTTTTTTTTGCTGGTGCTTTTTGTTGACGTTTTGTGCTCCCGAGCTCTGACGTGTATTCCAGCTGACAGGAGCTGACCCAGCTGAGGAGAATCTCGGCAACCTCTTCAGGAAACACTGCTGGGTTCCGAGTCAGGCCTCTCACACATGCCACCTGCTGGTCAAATAAGAATTAGCACCAAACAAAGTGAAATTAAAAGAAATAATATGGAGAAACAGCTAATATGTGCTTTACTACAGCGACACCATGCTGCAGTGAGAACTTTCATTTTTTATTCTTATTTTATCAATTTGGCGCAGCTGCTCACCATTCCTCCTACTCCATTGCACTGCAAATCTGACAAAAATGTTTACTCTTAACTACTGATCTTAATACTACCATAAATACTATCCCTGGCCAAAAGCCTAATATCTCTGAACATCACAACTGACCATACAGAGATATATCATGGCTTCAGGAAAAAGTGCAGGCCAACAAGGACTCCCTGTCAGCCTCATACCCAGCCACATAAAAAAGGCCCAAAAGTGAATACCCTCCTCCCTCCAATTCCTCCAACCCCAGACTGGAATTATTATTATAGGAAATAAGGTCTCTAAAGCCTTTTGTAGAAACTATCAAATTAACACTACAACAACAAGGTGATGTGCTTTTGAAAATAGAAGGGAGGAGGTGGAAAAAAGAGTTGCCGTGGTGGAAGATCTCTCTCCTAGAGTGGCATCACTTGAGAATACTGTCGAAGAACTCCAAAAACACAATGAAGAACTCGAAAATCTATGAAGAAGGAACAACCTCTGTATCACAGGCCTACCTGAAGGATGTGAAGGGAAGGACACCATCTTGTTCCTGCAGAAAATGCTTTAGGCCCTTCTCCACATTCCACCGGACATCGTCCTCAACATTCAATGAGCACACAGAATTGGGCCCATCAAATCTGCTCATGCTCAACATCCCATGCCATGTACTCTCATTTATTTGCTACTGACATATACACAGCTGCAGTTTATTATTTCGAAAGCTAAGGAAAAGAACTCTCATCTGGCAAGGTTACAGAATTTACTTCTCTCATGATGTCGCTCTGAAAACAGCACAGCGGCGCAAGGAATTCCTCTCATACCGTCCTGCCCTGAAGCAGCTTAACATTAGATATGATCTCTTCAATCCCTGCTTTTTCAAAAGTACACATAATCGGTGAACATCTGTCTTCGATGATCCTGCGTACCTCATGTCCTTTCTACAATCCCTTAAGGCCGACTGTATGGACACTTTGGGCCTCATTACGATCCAGGCGGTAACCATGGTGCTATTAGTGCCATGGTTGCCTCCGGAACCCTACCGATACCGCCATGGTGAATGGAGCAATTACAGCCCCATTCTAAGGTTGGCGGGGCGGTAATTCCCCATACACCATGGCCCTTCCCCATTCCCATTTTTGCCCCCATAGGGCTCAATGGGAATGGGTAGGCAATAACGGTACCGCAAATTGTGGTACCGTTATTACCTCTAAAGTCCCTTTGCGGGTCCCGTCCTTAACGGCTGGTTTTACCAGCTGTTAAGGGAGGACCCGCAAAGGGAACTCGTAACAGGGTGGTAAGGGATTACCGGTACCGGTGCCCTTAGCGGTACCGGTAATCCCTTACCGCCTGGGTCGTAATGAGGCCCTATGACTCCACTTATGCCGTCAACCTCTGGCACTTGATTTCCCATTCAGATTATTTTATCTCATTGTTGTTCTGCTCCTGTTTTTTTTGCGGGCATTGACTTCATATTCAATCTCTCTTCATAATATTTACGGGTGTGCATGTTGCGATGCGGGTACCTCTCATCCTGCTGGACACTTTTTGAAGTCTGTCCAGTTGTCACCTCGCTCTCAACGTCGCAACGTTCACTTTTTTATATCTTCCTGACATCTATCTCATCTCTTACCTATAGGCACTTTTTATTCTTCTCATCTTTCTCTATATTTCTAATTCCTCCGGTATGTTATACAAATGTCAGGTCCGTTTATTTCCCCAGTTCCCTTGTGTATTCTCCCTATGTGTTGAGTTGCCTCTCATGTGGCATTCTATTTTGGGTATTGATTCTGTTCAATTGCTATGTTTTACATGTATCATTGATATTTTTCCTTCAAACATCTGTAGTAGATAATGAATGAATTTAAATGCATTTCCTGGAGTGTTAAATGGATCAATAACCCCATTAAATGGTGCAAAGTTCTCTCACACCTTAAAAGATGTGGTCCCTCTGTTGCCTGCATCCAAGAAACTCAGCTGTCCATGATCGAATCAATGAAACTGAAATCTCTCTGGATTCAAGAGGTAATCGCCAGCCCTGCCACTGCAAAGAAAAATGGGGTTGCCATACTCATCAATAAGAACTTTCCCCACAAGATCATTGATCAAATGACTGATAACGATGGGTGGTGGGTGTGGGTTAAGCTGCAGCTTGGGACCAATGGTATCTCTATCAGAAATATTCATGGTGCACTGGACCAGATCCTAATTTATGGGACTTGGTGAAAGAAAAAATCTTATAATCTGACCTCTCTAACCTTGTTGTGTGTGGTGACTTCAACAATGTTCTTCAACCATTCATGGACAGAAGATCCAAATGTGTCTTCTGAAGCTCCAAATCCCATGACTCATTAATTTGCTGCATCTCAGAGACAGGTCTGGTCGATACATGGAGACTTTCACACCCCACACACTTTGACTACACATTTCACTCACTGCCCGATGACTCCTTCTCATGGTTAGACTACATTTTCACTACCAAATCACTGTCACGTATATTTTCCAGACATTAAATCCTACCACAATGCGTTCCTAATTAAACAATCATGCATCTAGCTCACCTCCTCTGAAGCAGAAGACCTTCCCCCCTGGTTGCTTCTTCAAACAGAATTAATTAAACCTATCAAAACCCATGACCTGTTATATATATATTGGGATTCCCTTCTTCTAAGCCCTCCAACTCGATAAAGACGGCTGTATCCGCCCTCAGAACTTTTCTATTCCAACCTACTGGCTCGCTGTCTCTCAAATGTTTGCCTTTTCTATGGAATAGCAAACATATCACACACAATCACAAGACACTTTACAGAAAATCCTGGATTATCAAGGGTTGTAGACGTATTCATCCAATTTACCATACCACCAGTAGGAATCCTTCCAAGATATCATACAATCTTTTTCCTTACCCTCATCAGACATTTTCTTCTATAACAAATGAGTCAATGCTTGCCTCAATAACTTTGATCCTTTCACCCAGAATGAGCTCAACCCCGCAAGAATCCTGCTCATGACCTCTTCTCCCAACGTCAGTGCAGCCCAATTCTATAAGGTATTAGGTGCCAAGAACTTTCCGACTGATAGATAGTCTATCCAAGTTTAATGGGAAACAGATTGTGGGAGGCAGTTTGCTGATAATATCTAGAAATTACTCTGGTCTGGGGTCAAAGTATCTACACTGCAGCCAACATATTGCAACATGTATTTTTATTTCTTCACAGGGCCTGTATAAACCCAATATGTCTGTTGAAAGTTTAGCTCAGATGGAAGCTGCTGGTCTTGTGGTGACACCTATGGATCCTACCATCATATGTTTTTTCAATGCCCCTTTGGCCAATCATTCTGGGGAGAGGTATGGTCTCTTTTTAACACTATTTTTGAAGTCAATCTCCCCCTTACATTATCGAACATACTCCTTCCTAGGTAGTATTTCCCTCTAGAACGGGAGGAGAACGTATCCTGCCTATAATCTCTACCATCTATTTATTGCTGTCGCCATGAAACTCATCACAGCCAATTGGAAAGATTCCAAAAATGTATCAGTAATTGGTTGGTGGAACAATGTATGTCACATACACAGACTAGAACACTGTATGGCAGTGCGTCTTAATATGAAACTGAAGCATGATGTTAAATGGTCCCTCTTCACTGAATACCTCTACTTTCATAATATGTCAACGCATTGTTCGTGAATATCTTTTGCTTTAATGCTCCAAATATTTGATTACATATACCCTCCTTTTACCTATATCCAATTTGGTATACGCTGAACATCTCCCCCTTCCCTTCTCCTACTGTTCCCTGTTCGTCCTTGTTTGTCCTCCCCTTGTTCGTCCATTCATAATGACTATATGCTGATTAGATCACACTTCTTGCTTACCACTATAGCTATGTTACATTGTTGTAATAACTTACTTACTGGTAATTTCATCTACTCATGCTAAACCTTTCAAAAAGACTGATCTAATCATTTGTTTCACGGTTACTATGATCAAACGATCAATAAAAATCATTACACAAAAAAAAAGAATAATTGTAACAACGGTCTGAGCCTGGTGAAATGCTGCAGCTGTCGGTTGGAGTTGTAATAACTTGTTATTTATATAACACATATATACAAGGCGCTTTACAGAGAACACCTTCACATACATTATTATCCAATCGAAATTGGTAGTCACTTTACCATCCTCAGAAGGATGAAAGGCTGAGTCGACCTTGCTGGGATTTGTACCTGCATCCTGCAGATTAAAGCTACAAGCACTCAACCCACTGGGATATCTTACCAACTTAATTTAGGTTGCTTCTAGAGCTTTAGTATAGTCCACTTCAGACAACCAGTCAGTGCGTGCAAGCACGAGTACTCAACCTGTCCTTCTTTGCACTTGGCTGGTGAGGAGAGAAATCTCAGAAGCAGATCTATCTCACAATCCAAACAGCTCACATGCACCATCTTGCCTGATCATGACATGGTGCCTATGATACCAGGGCCACGACTCCACATATGACATAGTTACATTTGTTAGGCTGACCCGTTTCGTTAAGCTCAGTAGTCTCTCCAACTGTGCTCGCTCCTGCCAATGGCACATGTCATCCAATATTCCCTGGAGATAACAAAGCCCAGCTCCTATGCAGTGACTTCTTCTCCATTAACCTTTACAACTGCCCCCATAACCAGGATTACCTGGAATGGTCCATGCCACTTGGGTGCCAGTGCTGTCTTGTATTTATATTGTCACACAAAGATGAAATCACCAGATTGAAGGCTGTGGCAGGCTTCTTCATATCCTTGGGTTGGGACACCTAAATGGAGTGTGACTATGGTTAATAGATGAAATTACAATACAAAATAGCCCATAAAACAATAATCCATTAGGTTTATATTATTTTAAGTACTGTTCACTGGTGGCAGTAAAGGGAGGTGCACTAGGTGTGCAAAGAGCACATCGTTGGGGCTTAATCTTGTTTATCGATTAGCAATGCTGTGCATGCTGAAGAAAACTAATGGCAGGGCTGTTTGGCCACTTGAGGCCCGTCTCTTGGCATTGCTTAGAAAGGCAGTTCTTTAACACCTCATTCTGCCTTACCACTTCTCCAGATGACTCGGGATGCTGTGGGTAGTGAAGCTTGTGTGGCATGTTTAGGGCAATGCACAACTCTTGTCTTGTAATAATTGTCTTGTAAAATGTGCAGCCCTATCACTGATTATGCTAACCAGTAGCATTGCATTATGAAGTCTCTGATAAAAGCCTTAGCAACAGTTACTGTGTCTGTCCATCTGCATGAGAAGGCTCCTACACAGCTTGAGAAGGTGTTCACTCTGGTGAGGACACAAGTGAAAGGTTTTCATTTTGCAGGCTCCGCAAAGTGCACTTGCAGATATGCAAATAACCTGTAGGTCAGCGGTGGTGCTCCTGGCATTGTTTGAACTGTCTTTCCAACAATGTTCGGCTGTCAGATGACACGCTCTCTGCAATATGTTTTTGCCATAGCAGGATCTTATGTAGTGTTCCAGTCCTGATTGAGGGTTGCAATCATACTCCCTTTCCTATTTGAGCGAGCCCATGATAAATACAAGCTAAGCAGAACAAAGGTGTTTTCAGAGCGACAAGATGACTGTCCCAGCCAAAAAGACTCTTCATACAAATGGCAGCCTCTCTTTCACACTCTTTTTTTAGATTTCCAGAGCTGTATCTTGAATGTGTGCTAAATCTTCTAATATACTGAAAGGAGTGGCTTGGGCTGCACATTTTGCCTTGGTGTGTACTGAGCCTGAGAACCAGAGATGGGTGCTTGTTTAGCAGTTGCATCAGCTGAAGCAGTTCTGTGAGAGACCTAGGGGGTCATTCCAAGTAAGGCAGTAAGGGGTTTATGGCGCCGGTATGGATGCCGGTGCCGTTAACCCCTTACTACCGCATTACGAGGTCCCTTAGCAGCTCCCGCTAAGGGAGATAATAACAGGCCCGTTATTAGCTCCCTCCCCATTCCCATTGAGCCCTATGGGGGCTCGAATGGGAATGGGGATGGGTATTTTGAATGAGGACTTACCAGGTCCTCCAAGGTTGGAATGACCTGGTAAATCCCCATTCAAGGAACCCGGACACGAGTTTGGAGGTAGCCATGGAGCTAATAGCACCATGGCTACCACCAAACTCGTAATGACCCCCCAGTCATTCAGCGGTTGGTGCGCTGTGCACTTTATCGTGGCTATGTGGTCAACAAAAGTGATTCTAATAGGTTTTCAACATGTATGTGGTTTTGATTTGGTGAATCAGATGAGGTCAGGATGCCTCTTTGCTTCTGCAACCAAAATCATGTGCCACCTCAAATGCGTATAGAGAATCCATAACTACGTTTACTGTCTGCTGTTTGGCTAATTTGCACGCACAGGCCAGTGATTTTAACTCTACAGCAGACGTGACGTTGGGCAATTCCCCATTCCCTATAACCTCTGCTAATGTCTCGGGAGGATAGCTCAGGGGCAAAGCGCTAACCTTGGAAGCAAAACGATGCAGAACAACACAGGTTCGATCCCCGGGTCCGCGCGTACAAACCTCTGGGTATTAAGCGCGTTATAAGTAACCATTTATATTATATATAATGAATAAACTGCATCCGCTGCTACTAGTTGGCTGACCTTATCCCTGTAACCAGAACTGTCCACACAACATAAGAACTCTGCATTCTGGATGAGAGACTCAAATAGTAACAAGCGTGTATCTATTATAGCTACACACTCATGTGTTTCACTGTCATTGGAGTCTCTATACATTCGAGTTGGAAGCCAGTAAGAGGGATTTAAGACTGGGCATCTGTTATATGTGTATTGGATGAGTTCAACAACATGATATGATATGATATGATATATGATGTCATTTATAACATGCCTACACACAAGTGTTTTTCAGGCGCGATGAGGCAAGGGAGGGGGAACAGAGGGAAGAAACACAACGATCTTACTAGGCCATGTGTCATTCAGATCGCGCAAGTGCAAGAGAAGGGGGAAAAGGAAAAGGAAAAGTGCAGGGGAGAGTGCAGTACATGAGATAATAAATAAACACGATAAAGAAAGGAAAGTGTCGTACAGGATCAATAAAAGAATGGCCAGCAGGTGGTGAGTGCAGATGAAGTTCTGGTGAGGGGACTGTAGGGATACAGACAACAGTCCTCAGGTGCAGGGGTTGCCAGGGAGGCAGTGCAGGCGTACAACTCGTAGGGTTTGGGCCCGCGATCAGAAGGGTGGCCAGGTAACCAGTGCAGTCTCAGTATCAGCCAGGAGTTCAGCAGTGCAGAGATTTCAGAGCTGGAGAGATACGATCCCTGGGCTTGAGGCCAAGGACAAGTCTCGCAGTCCTGTTCTGGATGAGTTGCAGAGGGCGGAGAGTAGAAGCAGGCAGATTTAGAAAGAGGCTGTTGCAACAATCCATATTGGTGGATTGTGAAATGACATGTTCTGTGTTTTGGTTTTTAACAATAGGGCAACTACTTTTAAAGGGGAACCTAACCCAATACTTCTGGATCTTTGGTCCTGACCAAGCCTGATGCGGGAAAAAACAATTGTCAAGCAGTTCAAAAAGGGGGCTGGTGATTCTCCCATGTTTTGTTTACAGTTATTGATCTTCCCTCAATTGGTCTTTGGGGGGCACACTTCAATCTGTTTGAAGCTTTATTCGAATTTGGTTCCCATTCCCGGGTCTGCGATTGGCCACAGACTTTGTTAAGTGTGTCTCTGTCTGACTTCCGGGACCATAATTGCCCTCATGAGCTCATTTATATCAGCCCAGGCAGGATTGTAACACTGCAACTCAGTTTGGGGTTCCTGCACAAATCTCTGAGGTTCTTCCCTAATGTTCTCCAATTCTTTGACCAGGTTGCTTAAGTCTCGGGGACTCCATGCTACATACACTGTTACTGGATTATTTTCTTCCACCTCACCATCAGTCACCCCACCCCGGCACCTGTCTGAAAGGTGCTTGAAATGTCATGGGGTCTCATCAACACTTTGCATCTCTTCTTGCAAGAGAAGCAGTAAACAGAGCCGCCATAGGTATCGTTGAACACCTGGGGTGGCCAACTCCCTAGCCTGGAAATCATAGGTGCCTGAGGCAGGCTGTCGGACAACAGGTCGTTGGCTGTTGCTGCCTCACTGCCTGGAGTGGCATGGCTTGATGAACCACCACAAGGGTGTCAGTTGTACCGTCCTTTTGCATCCCCGGAGGAATAGCCATATGCACATTGGTGACAGATGGCCTCATTACACGTTATGCGGTAAACCATGGTGCTATTAGCACCATGGTTGCCGCCGGTACCATACCGGTACCACCATGGAGAAAAGGGGAATTACCACCCCATTCCAAGGTTGGCGGGGCGGTAATTCCCCCTTTCTCCATGGCCCTTCCCCTTTCCCGTTTTTGCCCCATAGGGCTCAATGGGAATGGGGAAGGAGCTAATTACCGTACCGAAAATTGCAGTACCGTAATTAGCACCAAGGTCCCTTTGCGGGTCCCAACTTTAACGGCTGGTCTACACCAGCCGTTAAGGTCGGGTCCTGCAAAGGGACTTCGTAGTAAGGCGGTAAGGGTTTACCGGTACCGGTGCCCTTACCGGTACCAGTAAACCCTTACCGCCTACCTTGTAATGAGGCCCAGAGTCTACTATATCCTCTGCAGCCTTCTCACCCTTCTTATCATTTACGAACTGAGGATAAAGGCGAGTGGGAGCCAGAACCTTTTCCTCCCTGATCCGCACTGTATTGTGAAGGTTCTTAATTCGGTCCCATGGCTTTTCATTGGAATCTTTTAGTCCCCTACTTCTAGATGTGTTTTGTCTTTTGGATGCCTCCTCATACCCAATGGCATAAGGCCCCCACTGTTCTGGACACATCTTCCCCTCCCTTCTAATGCACACTTTAAATTAGCTAGTCCTTGAGTCTCCCTGTCAGCGTGTGGCAGGCTTCAATGCACTCGCACATTGCACTGTGGTGCTGTGTATACATGAAGTGGGCAGGCATGCCTTCAGGTGGAATAGGCGCCTGCTTACACTGTCCCGCACCCATGTCCATCGCTTTTTGTGGCACCTTTCAACCAATATAACAATTGCTTCAGATAGATGCGCACATTGACTCCACTTTCTTCACGGCCCTGAGAGGGGAGGGAGCTGAGTTAACAGAGACTCTGCTGGGAGGTTCTGTGAAGGATAAACATCCACTCCATCTGCCCCTATTCAATTCAGGCTTCTTTCCAAAGGTGTGACTTTCCTCGTTTCAATCTGACCAGATTTAATTTAAAGAGGGTCTGTTTTTTCTGTGCTTTTTAAAACTAGTCTCTACCCTTTTCAGTTTCTATCACAACAGATATTTATCTGAGAAAACCAGTCTTCATCCTGCCTAGCCACTGTAGAAAACTCACCACTTCCCTGAGTGAATACGCAAAATCGCCTCCTAACAGGGGCATCGACTTCTGGTTTTCCCAGGGGGTGCCGGCACCCAGCAAAAATAATCCCCATTGAAATCATAGTTACTCCTATGCAGATGCCATTTCCTTTCGTAGTCGCTCAGGGATGCAGTGAGAACATTGATATGTTTGGAAACAAGCATGAATTGAATATGATCTGATGTGGTGAATCACAGGACTTGATGTCACCAGTCCTATTTCAAACCTCCAGCAGGGTAGTTAGCCTAGGGTGACCAGAAGTCCCGGTTTTCCGGGACAGTCCGGTGAAATCATCTTCCGTCCCAGGGGGTCCAGGAGGTTTTTCATTTTATAAACCCCGTCCGGGGTTTGCATGGTTGGGTGGCTATGATAATTAAAATCGTAATTATTCTTCACAACGCTTACAGAAATTTGAAGTTGGAGGTTTGGCTCGAACCCCAACCTTTCAGGCACAAGTCACAACACTTACTGACTGTGCCACAGAGACTGACTTGGAAATCGCTCTACAGCAAGCCATGTAATATCAATCAGAGCTAACACTTGTTTTGAATTTACATGCCAAGATTCACAGACAAAAATGCACAAATGAGATCATATGCAGTTTATAGAAATGAGAAGTGCTGGAAATATGATTGAGTGGTGGTTGTGGGGGCGTGTTGGGGGAGGGTGGTGATTGGTGGGCTGCGATGGGGTAGTCCCTCTTTTATGTTGTTGGTCGTCCCAGTTTTTCGTTTTGGAAATCTGGTGACCCTAAGTTAGCCGGAAGTGCCCGGATCAGGGGTCTCAGGTGGGAAAGACTAGGAAATATAACAGGGGGCAGCGGACGGTGCACCCCCTATTTGTTTTTGCATTCAAGACTCCTGAAGGGCAGCACTGCTGCTGGCTTTAAATTTTAGCGGCAGGTGGAGCTGAACGTATTTCAAGAAAGACTAGTGTGTGTGAGTAGGACACAGTTGCGTATGGAGAAGGGATCCTCTCAACAGATATGGCACATAGGTGCATCACACCTTAAGGAAGGCTTGGCAGCCAGAGCAGAGGACACGGTCATTTTTGGTATTGCACGTGTGCCGATGGGTATATCGAAGAGTGGAGTGTGTTTAGAGAGATGGTGTTCCCCCGGAAGCTATGACATGTGATCATGAGTGATGAGCAATTGCGCCTTGCCAGCCGGATACATAAATGAGATGGGGCAGAATTCCCGCCGGAGGTGATATGTTGTCGGATGAACGGGTAAGTGCCCAATTGACATTCAGTCGTGGGTGGCTGGGGTGAGTGGCATGTGAGTCAGTTGTAGGGGCAATGATTGGGACCAAAGTATGAGGATAAAGTAATTAATGGCAGATGGAGAGGGGATTTTTATAGTAGATGTTCCATGTGATCGCAAATTGAAAGGTTGAGATTATCTAATGGTGGTTGGAGGAGGGTTTCTCCATGTAGCAGTGGACCGCGATCACAGAGGGATGGTTGAGTGGCCCATTGGGGCAGGAGGCGGAATGTGTGGACAAAGATAGGGTGAGTGCTCAAGGGGCATTCAGAGGTGGTTGTCATGCCTCGAGGTGATTTGTGGAAAGGAGCCAATGGCAGTTGGAGAAGGGCTTTTCCCGGTAGACATGGCAAATGATCACAGAGGGGTGGATGGGTGGAGTCAATGGCAGTTGGAGAAGGGTTTCTCCCGGTAGCCATGGCACGCGATCTAGGATTACAGGTGGCTGGATGCAAATGGTGGGTGGAGAAGGGTTTCTCCTGGTAGTCATGGTCTATGATATGGAATTGTGGTCGGCTGGATGCCAATTGCAGTTGGAGGAGGATGTTTCCTAGTACCCATGGCACTTGGTCACAGATTTTATTAAGTGGTGAGCTAAGAGGTCCTGTGGGTCAGATGGATGGCAGGATGGAATTTGAGTGCCTAGCTGGCATCCAGTGGTGGATGATCCTTGTAAAAAAAGATAAAGAATAGCCGTTGAGGGTGTTGGGTCCCAAAGCGATGATTTGCTAAAAACAGATGGTGGTTGGTAAAGGATGCTCTCCTGGTAGCGATGGCATTTGTGCATGTATACATGGCCAGAGGAGCAAAAGAGACCTGGTGCCCAGTGATATATCTGAGGCAGCTGCTTCACGTATTGGGCATGGTCCCATTGAAAGGATAGCACAAGCATTAGTAAAGGTCCCAATATTTTCTCAGATGGAGCGAGGTATAAGGATGGATTGGGACCAGCCTCAGAACCTAATGAGAGACAGAGGTGTTTCCTCGGGACTTGGCAGTGGGGGGGCACATATTGAAGGTTGAGTTGAAGAATGTTAGAGCAGGATATGTTTTCGGAATGCGGCAAAGGGGGTATTAATGTGATCTAAGAAGTAGGGGTAGCATGATACGGGTTGAGCATGCTGGCTGTGGAGGGCAGGGGCAGTGCTCGGTTCTGGTGCATCATGGTGTTATTGGTGATATCTGTGTGGCCCAGGTCATTTGAGGGCTTTGACATGTCATGGGACAATGGTGGGGAAAGGCGATCACTGTTTGGCATTTGTGGCGGGTATGTTGCGGTCGGTTGCCCATTTATGAGGTAAAGGTACGGAGAGGGTGGGTGTTTTCTGCAGTGCGGGGTATCATTGCTTTCCCCCTGGGGGGCTCGGACAATAGAGTAGGGATATATGGGGGCAAGGGATGGATGTGCCATAAGTGGTTGATGGATGCAAGGTGGGCAGGTACCCCCAGAATGGACCAGACAGGTGTGATGGGTGTCTTGTCTTTACCTTTCGATGACTCAGTGCATTAGTGGCGTGACATTTTGACATCCCTTCTATTGATAAAGAATGGCAAATGTATGTTATGTGGTTCTGCTTAGGGGGAGGTAGTGGTATTACAACGGGGGAATGAGAAGTCTGCGGGCCACACAGTGTGAGGTGTCAGAAGAGGAGAGCCGAGGTTTGTTTGCTTGTTTATTCATTTGTATTGAGCTCCAGACCCGTAGGTATCAGGGCGCAGGCGTACAAGGAGATTCACAGTTTAGTTACAAAATAGAGCAGTATATATACATTACATTACATAATTACACAGTAGATCAGCAGATGTACAGTGTGCAAATATATAGATGAAATAGGCGGAGAAGAGTGGTTATTGTTGCAGATTGTACATGTGGGATGTATTTACCCATGCATCCAAGCCCTACCTCAAAACTGTGCAGTACTGACATGAAAACATCATGATGGCCAGAGCTTCCCAGAAAATGCACAGGGAAATGCATGAAGAATAGGCTGCCACTCATTTTTGCCGATGTTATGGGCACAGAAGGAAACTGCCTAAAACCACCATTGGACTACCCACACAGTAGTCTGAAACCATTGGGAGTGGCAATGCTGATTGCCAAAAGCAAACCCATAACTGTTGGGAATTCATTTTCTTAAATCCCAAAAAGGGGTGCAGTACCAGTACTCACCACTATCAGAAAGCCGGCGTTTTAAAACCACCAGATTTTACTTTTTTGTAGAAAACTGAATAAATGAACCCAAAACATGCCAAAGAAAGACTTACTGAGAGGTGGATCCAATGTAAAGTTATATTCTGAAGTGACTTGAAGGTTTATAACAAGACTGGCTGAGCTGTGGATTTCAGCAGTTTAAGTAAATTTGGACTGAAAGACATTAAAAATCTCAATGTTTAAGAGAAATGAGTGACCTACTTTTGAGTGTCACATAGGTTGCAATTGTTTAAATGTCATAGTTTTAAACTTAGAATCAGCATTCTAGCTGCATATGTGAAATTGTTAGTTTATTTGAATGCAGAAACTGGGGAACAGAAATGACATGTAGCTAAGAACTGGCTTAAAGAGATTCCAATTTGCCTGGCAACTACCCCCATCAGGAGTGAAACTTGAGTCACAGCTGTGTTCCCAGGCCTAGCTGCCCTTTTGCTGCTCACACCAAAAGGGATATGACACTTCCCTGATTGAATTACCTGGGCTCTGCAGGAAATTGAACAAAGCCCTGTCTTGACTCAGGCAAATGTTTTATGGCGGGAGTCGTAAATGGAGATTTCTCCTGGAAGCACAGGGGAGGGGCACTGCCTGTGAGAGCAAGCTGGCTTGGCAGAACTGGAAAAACCAGAAATTCAACCTTGTGCTGGAGGAAAACCACACCCCTTTGGGGCCAGAACATAACTCTAAAAAGATGAATAACTCATAGAGCGGACATGTGAAAGTTTTATAAATGATACCATAATTCTTGTGATTTTTCTGCCCACATTTTAAGAGGTTTTTAGAACCGGTGGTATGTTCAGGGGAGTTTTAGCGGAAAAGAGGATATTACTCAAAATGTGTGCATGTGAAAAATCTGACACTTTATCAACTAATGTCCATACTCCTTGCGCACATGTGTGTAAATTTGGGGTAATGTCCGGAATTGCAAAATCAGTTAAAAAGTGCAAAATATTGCCATTTCTGAATGCAAGCTCCCAGGAAGAGCAGAGTTTGAACAGGAGATACCTCCTGTGATATGTTAGGGGTGCATATGATTTTTAAACAATATGTACCTCTGCAAATATGTATTTGGTTCAAATCTAGATTTGTGTGTAAGTTGACAGGAGGAGTGGACTTTCTGCAGGCTGTAAAATGACATCACTCTGACACAACTTAGCTCCCCCAATCAGGGGAGAAATGAAAGCTTGGCCAATGACAAGTGGAGAGGGGCTGGCTAGTGATGTTGCTCACACACATCCATTTTCAAAACACATGAAAGCAGAGAGACAGGACAGATAGAGACCTTCATTTCCATCTGCAGCGGGACGCTCTGCCGGAAAAATCCATACTTTACCTCCGTCAATCTTTAGAGAAAGCTGTGCAGAAAGACCCAGAGAAAGCAGAGCACTATCCAAAACCAGAGAGAGCTGAACCGGAGTCCAGTCCAAAACCTGACCAGATCCGTGGTAAGGCATATTTCTAAAGATATTGTGAGTACCCAGCAAAACTGTGCAGAACCAATCTCTTAGTTGAAATAATATAATTCAATCCTATTTAATCTAAGTAGAACTGCCTCCTAACTGTCACCTGTCATTTGTAAAGCTGTCACTTGTCATTTTCTAGTTGCAAGCTGCACTTGTCTTTTTGAACTTTAACATTTCAAATCTGAAAAACGACCTTTATTTAATCGCTCATATCTCCGTGACCGTTTGTGCTAGAGACTTGCAGTAACTTTCATCTGGAAGCTGAGATCCTAGGCTTTCCGCGGATATTGCTAGCCCTAGTTCCTCTGTAATCGCACCAGACGCATTCGTGAATTTTACCGCGATTTGCAAATTTCTCCACTTGCAAAAAGATAGCTGCTTTTGCTTTCCTCTGAAAGAAATTCGTTTGCCTCATAAAAACCATCCCTGCATCATTGCTAGTGTGAGCCTGGACTAATATTAACTAGATACCACTCACCCTGAACCTCTAGAGGGAATTAAAAGCAGTTTAGCATATTTTTTCTTCATTTCCAGCACATTTAAAAGCATTTGGGCCTGTGTTTTCAACTTCTGTAGTCTAAGTTGCTGGGGTGAACTGAATCACATTTGATTGCATTTCTGAGAACTGTGTGCTTCCCTCCATTTCCTTGCATTGCATAAAAAGGGGGGGTGAATTGTCCAAGAAAGTGATTACATTGTCTTTTGCTGAAATCCTATCAAGTTATTTTCTGTACTGCATTTCATTCCACATTGCATTCATTTGAAACTATAAAAGTATTGTTGCTATCTTATCCATTTCATGTCAACTCCTTAGTGATTATAAAGAAGTGTGCTAGTGCCAGATTCTCCGTTGTTAATCTTTATCATATCAGATTAAGTGTGCTATTCAATTATTAATTTATTATAAAGCGTGATATATATATATTGTTTAAATTATCAATTAAACCTTTTAACTTGCAAAACAGAACTACTTCTTGGCTCAGTGGGGTCAGGAGGATTCCAAGAGAGGGGTGTTATATAGGGGTAGTCATCCAGAACGCATTAACTGGACATAAAGATATATCAATAAGGGTTTTTCATTCAGTATTCTAGACTAGGCGTTGACTTGGCTGTAGTGTTGAATTGAATCCTCTCACAAATTGGGGGCTCGTGCCGGATGTTTGGGTTAGATCTACCATTTGTGCAGATTAATACAGCGTGCCAGCTGACCAGATACACATATCCGGTCGGATCACCACGCTGTGTTACGCTGTAAAGCACTCCTCATAGGAACGCTCTAAGAAAAAGGTCTGTTTTGCAAAAATAAAATACTAATTTCTGTAAGTTAGGACAGAGACCAATCTCTAGAATGACGACCTTAGTAGACATGAAAATAGCCAGAGAGCACCTCTTACATAAACTATTTGTGAGAGGTGAATGGACTGAACAGGGCCAGGATGCCTGGTTGCATGCCATCACGCGACAGGTCACTGAAACAGGGTCAGACCTATGGAGAGATCAGGGTCCATTACATGTGGCCCTGAGTGAACTATATATGGCTCCTAAAGCCAAAGATGAACACAATAAGATTGCCAGGGTAGCGGCATATTTATATTTACATATGGGAGCCATGCAGGACAAATGTGCTGAAGGCCAAGATCTGGCGAGTAGGCAACTGCTGGCATTACAGAAGGCCCAATCTGAGCTGGACTCTTCTGAGCAGAGGCTGCTCAGGAGCCAGGAGTCAGAAAATGATAGTAGGCAATACATCATTAAAATAAAAGAGGATATGGGCATCCTACAACAGGAAAAGACAGACCAGGATACCAGATTTCTGGCCCTGCAGAAGGAGCACCAAGACAGTTTGGACTCCTTACTGCAGAACCAGAAAAAGTTGGAGCAACAGATCAATTTCAACAGGGCATGCGCGGAGCAGGTAGTCACCCTGCAAAGCCAGCTAGATAGAGAGAAAGAGAAGAGCAATAAACTGATTCTGAAAGACCTGGATACCCAGGCAGAGTTTGATGAGGAGCGCCAAAAAGCTGGTGCCTTTCAACGACAGAGGGACGACCTGGCAGCACAGATGCAGGATCTCAGTCAGGAAAGAGACACTTTAGGCCAGGAAGTCTGCCACTTAAAAAAGGAAATTGAAGAAAATCACCTGGCCCTCCAGGGGCTGGGTGACCTCCAAAAAGAAAACCAGAACTTGGTAGAGCAGACCAGAAGGGTGGAAGATGCTCTGGCAAGAAAGGAGCAGGCCAGTAGGGATGGGACTCAGGAGGTAAACCTCCTGCAGCAAAGACTGGCCCAGTGCTACAGGACCAATCAGGAAACGCAGAGAGAGAATGAGGCTCTCTGCCAGCACAATGATAGGCTCCAACAACAGGTAGCGATGCAGGAGAGACTGATAGAGTCTAGTAAGGCCTTAACTGAGGAACTGAAGGCGCAGGCTCTTGCATTGCAACAGGGAGCAGGGGCGGATAGAGATGAGGTTCGCTGGGAAAGAGAAACTCCTGAGCATAACCCCAGGAGCCCTAGTACCAGAGGCCTTTATTTCTCTCAGTCCCTGGACTCTGCCACCCCCATGTCCCCTGGCGCACATGAGCACAGGGCCACAGGGATGGCAGATTACTATCCAGCTAAAAGTATGGGGCTCATATGCCAGTACCACTCAGGAATGGAGGGGTGGGCATCCGGGTATGGGCACCCAAGTACAGTACAGTTCAGTGGGGAACCCCAGGAGAGTAGGCCCCTTAAGGGCATCCTGAAAACCTCTGCCCAGTTAGGTCAGTGGTGGGGTACCCAGCAAATCCTGGCAGCAAGGAGGGATCTGAGGAATCCTCTGAGCACCACAGGAAACAGGAGACCAGGTCCCCACATTCTGCCAGCCATTCCCAGGCTCGCAGAATCCGGGAAAACCTGGAAGAACAGACAGGAACCTCTGGGAGCAGTGCCTCTGAGTCAGAGGATGAATGGACAAGGGTTACCCGAACCAAAAAGGCCAATAAGGCAAAAAGGGCCTTGCTTAAGGACCCCTTAAAGCAGATTAAGGCGATCAGGAGCGTCATCACGCCTTACCATAAGAACGCTAAGTATTCTGTTTGGGAGCACTTAGAGTTGTTTGAGCAAATGATGGAGACTTTCCATTTGAAGGACAGCCAAAGCTGTATTCAATATGTAAAGTGGACCTTCTCCCCAGAATACTCCAGTTTCTTTGCGGGGCTGGAGGACCAAAATCATTTAAGATGGTCCACCTATAAGGCGGCAATCTTGAAACATTTTTCCATTCATAGAAATCCTCAAGAGGCTCGCAAGGCAGCCTACAATTTGCAATGTGGGGAGGATCAGGCCCCACAAGAGTTTGTGCAAGAACTGAAACGTGCTTTTGCGCAGACCACCAGAAGGGTGCGCACAGACAGTAGAGAATTCATCAATACATTTTTTCATGCCTTGCCCAAATACATAATGACCCAGCTCGTGAGGGATTTTCACGAGAAAAGATCTTTAGACTGGGTCATTGAACAGGCTACCCGGATCTATGAGGTGCAGAAACCGGTAGATAGCAAAAGTAATGCCCAGAAAAACCCCAAAGCCAACAGCACCCCTGCTGCTGCCAAGGTGGCAGAGGTAAAGGTCACCCCCGTTTTGGATTTGGAGATGGGGGGGCCTAAAAACCTACCTGCACCTAATAATGCTAGGCCCAGAAGGTCCTCGGGCCAGTCACAGACAGGGGGCCAGGGAGGCAGCCCCACAAATGGGGTCCCTCGCTCTCCTGATTATGTAAGTCCCCGTTACAAGGGAAATCGACCCATCCTAGGTTATGTGTGGACTCCCCCAGCCAAAGGGGGGGATCCAACCGAGCACCGAACCCAAGGAACTTCCCTCCAAACTTTCCACAGGAGGGCAGAAATTTACCAAACCCTGGGCAGAACTTTTTCCCCAGATATCCACCCGACTTTCAGCCCCAAAACCATCCATCCTTCTTTCCCCAATTCCCTGAGCCCAGACCACTGAATCCGGGAGAGGGGAGGCCAAGGGTGGAGGGGTACCCAAATCTTCCCAACCAGGGGTACTACCAAAGGAGGGACAGCTACCCTTCCCGGGATCAGCCCAGGGGAGAAAACAGGGCCCCGTATCAGCCTGAGCGGGTTTCCCAGTTAGAGCGCCAGGTTCAAAACATGGCGCGGGATCTGGGTCACATACTGAGGGCTCAGCAGAACCCTCAGATCGGCATGCCGGCGCAGAACGCACCCAACTCTGGACCTGGTGCCTCAGAACAATGACGGGGGCAGCACCCCGATAACTCACCGGTTCCCAGGGAGGAGGCACAAAGGGAAGGGGGGTGTAAAGCCTTGGAGGAAGCTTCCTTCCTCACTTGTAAACAGCCCCTGGAAACCCAGGAACCGGAAACAAAATCTCTTGCCCCTGAAAGTCTGCCTCCTAAGAAGCAGAGGGGGGGTAGGAGAAACAAAAGACCCAAACAGACTCAGTTTGAGGAGGAGGTACAGATCTTCCAATTTGAGGGAGAGGGGTCCTCAGAGGATCCTGGGAAAAGGATCTTCTCCTTCAGAGAGAGGGGAACTCCTCCCAAAGAAAAATGGGTCACTAGGGATGCAAATCCAGACTGGGGAGATGTGGAGACTGAGCTACCGCCGCCCACCATCTCATCCCAGAACCAACAGCAAGAAAATCCCCTGGTTCAAACCCATCCTGGTGACTGCCTCCAAAAAGGGGGGGCGGCCCGGAACCGGAGCCAGGGGAACCCACAATGGCTCTGATCTCCAGTTGCCAACTTTTTCTTTCAGATTCCCAAGGCTCTCCACAGAATTCTGCCCAAATTTCTTCTCTTGCAATGTCTAAAACCAGAAAATTAGCCCACCAGTTGTCCAAAAATGTGCATTATCTGTGCCCCCTTGAGGAGAAGGAGGGAATATACTATGCCCCGGTACAAGTACAGGGGCAGAGTACAATCTTGGCACTGGTGGACACTGGATCTCAAGCTACCCTTCTGTCCAGAAGGGCCTTTGACGAACTGAATGCAGGAAGGGGAGAGAATTACCAAATTCCTCTCACCTCTCTTCCTGGACAACTGCAGAACTTTGACGGGAAGGAAATTCCCGTTGAGGGGACTGCAGACTTGGACATTAAAATTGGGCGACACAAGTTGAAACACCCGGTCATAGTTGTGACCCCAGAGGGCACCCCTTGTTTACTAGGGAATGACCTCCTGAGAAGGTTGTCACCCCTAATAGATTGTGTAAACAGGGTCCTCTGGACCCAGACTAGCTGACCAATAAAATTAAAACAGAGTGTCAACCATGTTAGTTTAAACGGCACCTGCCACATGGTTGAACAAAAATCTGACCAAGTAGAATTTCACTTCCAGAATAGCCAAATTCCAGACGTGACAGTAATAGCAGTAGGACAACAGACTGGTGATGCAGGGTCCTCTCTATTTCTGAAAATCAACCTTCCTTCCAGTTTAAGGTGGTATTCCACACTGGAAGGAAACACCCTGAAATTCTTTACTAATCCACAATCAGAAACTCCCACTCCTATAGTCCAGAAAGATGTGAAATCAGCTCAGAGCCTGGCTGATATTCAGCAAATTGGAGAGCAGTTGTTCATCCCTGTTCAGTTAAATGAGGGGAAGGACCCTGTTCTCGCTCGAGTGTGTGTGAACAACGGTAAAAGCTTCATCAGCGAAGCCATGTTCCGCCAACTCCCAAAAGATCCAGCCATTCCCACATTCAAAATGATAGACAAATGGGAAATGGACCTGGAAGCACCTAATTCCAAACATCTCCTGCCAAGCAGGTGTATGCTCAAAATCTCCATTGGCAACAAGAGCATAGTCCATAATTGTTGGGTCGTGCGAGACGTCCCTGCCGCCTTTTACTTAGGCAGTGACATCCTCAATCGCTTTGCCATTAGTTTGGACCTAATAAACTTCAAAGCTTGGTCCCGATTAGCGGATAATCCCATGGGCTTTGATGATCCAGAAAAAGCATTTAGGTCAGCTCAATTGCTACCTTATGCAGTTGAAATTCAGATCAAAGAGGAAGTCACCATCCCCGAAAGGACCCGACAATTCTCCCTGGAAGTGAAAGTTAAAAGAGGACAATATTTGCAAAACCCTGATGCTTACATACATCTAAATGCTTCTCTCCAACAGCAAGGGTTGGGGGTAAACCCAACTCCATTAGTCAACATAGAACATGACACCATTCTAATAGAGGTGGATAACAGTGACTTAAAGAGTATTACTCTAGCCGCAGGCACCATTATTGGAATGGCGGTTGATGACCGACATTTTTCCATCGACTTAGTAAATGAACTGTTAGGACCAATCCCCAAGGACTGTTTTGACAGTGACAGTGATGACAAAACAACACCAGACAGGATTTTTACCCGGCACGGGGGGAACTTCCTGGTGTACACTTCTTGCCCTTATGGTAAGGAAGATGTGACTTGTGACTTCAGGAGGGATGAGGTGATTTTCCAGGTCCATGAGGGCTGCCTTTCCCACCTGAAGCCTCCAGTCCCAATCAGCACTCTGACCAGGGACTTCTCCACCCAGCTGGAGGAGGCCGCTGAAATAGCCAAACCAGAAGTCTTTCCAGGCTTCAGGCAGATGGTGGAAGAGAGAGTCAACCTAGCTGATGCCTGTGTGACTCTGGAACAAAAGCAAAAGTTGAAACAAGTTTTCTTGGATTTCCAAGATCTCTTTGCGGTAGACTCATATGACTGTGGTCGCACCGACATCCACACAACAACAATCCCCACGGACCCTGGCATGACTCCTGTGTTTGTGAAGCAATATCGCTTGCCTCTCGCATCAATGGAGTCCCTTACTGAAATAATTAAGAACCTTGAGTCCCGGGGAATAATCCGTCCAGTCCACAGCACCTTCAATAATCCGGTGCTGGGAATATTGAAGCCAAACGGCCAGTGGAGACTCTGCGCCGACATCAGGGAGCTCAACAAACGGGTCCATACTTCCCGATGGCCTCTGCCCTACATTGACCAAGTGCTGGCCCAGATTCAGGGGTCACAGGTATTCACTGCAATAGACCTGACCAATGGATACTGGACCGTGCCTGTCAGCAGGGAGGACCAATATAAACTGGCTTTTACCTTTGGGGGCCAGCAATACACATGGACCCGGACTCCCTTCGGATACCTGAACTCCGGTAATGAGTTCAATATTTTTCTACATAAGGCCATGCCCGACCTGGGTGCGAGGGGTAACCTGGCTTATGTAGATGATGTCCTCATCAAAAGTTCATCTTTGGAGGAACACATAGCGGAGATCCGTTATGTTCTGACGCAGTTGAGGGCCGCCGGAGCAAAACTTTCCTTTCAGAAAGCACAGTGGTGTAGAACCCGTGTTAATTTCTTGGGGCATGAGATTACTCCTCAGGGCCTCTGTCCCCAGGAAAAGAAAGTGGAAGCACTTCAGAAACTGAAAGACCCCACAACTCTGCGGGAACTAAGGAGCCTCCTTGGACTGACTAATTACAGCAGAAAGTTCATTGAGGGCTACGCAGAGATCACCAGACCCCTGATTCATCTCCTGAAAGGGGGCGTCAAGTGGGAATGGGGTCCAGAACAAGCCGAGGCAGTAAGACAACTCAAGAGAAGCCTCTCACAAGCGCCTTGCCTAGCTTACCCTGTCAGAAACAAGGAGTTCTTCCTGGAGACGGGGTTCTCTAATACGTGCTTGACGGCAGTATTATACCAAAAGCATGACAAGGTCAATAAAGTAATCTCCTATGCGAGCAAAACTTTATCCTCTGTGGAGGAAAAATTCAACGATTGTGAGATGGCACTCCTGGCAACGTTGTGGGCATTGAAGAATTACCGCTCGTTTATCCAGGGGGAACACATCATAGTGGAGACTCCACACCAGCCTCTGCAATATCTCCAAAGTGACAGAATCCGGGCTGGAAATGTGAGTAATTCCCGAATTACTTCCTGGATTCTGTCAATGCAAGGCTTTCCTGTGGAGGTCAGATATGGCCAAAACAAGAAGAGTCCCCTCGCGCAAGGTCTGGCTGACTTGCATGATTGTGCCAGAGAAAACTGTCTCGAGGACGAAAGTCTGAAAATCAAGGACAACATGGAGGCATACCTTAATTCCCCCCACAAAGTCTTTGAAGAGGACAAGTGTGAGGGAATGCCCACTGTGTATGTGGATGGATGCTCTTACCATGTTGACAACAACGGGGAGAAAGAACTGGTGGCCGGCGTAGGGAATGCATGGGTGAATGAGTCCCCAGAACCCTCTGCTGGATACAAAATTGGTCCCCGAAGTAGTCAGGTGGCAGAATTGATGGCTGTGCATCAAGCCATCCTCACTGCTGTCCAGCATCAACTCCGCGAACTGGTCATAATCACAGATTCGGATTATGTACGGAACGGGTTCGTGGAGCACCTGGTTAATTGGAAAACCAGAGGCATGTTATGTGCTAACAACAAACCCTTGAAACATGGGAAGTTGATCCAAAACATTGATGATCTGGTCACCTCGAATGAGATGACCATCTATTGGAAAAAGATCAAGGGTCATTCCAAAGTAGAGGGACCAGACAAAACTGGAAATGACTTAGCTGATCAGCTGGCCAAAACCGGGGCCATCCAAGGGGATCTAATTGAGATTGAGTCCCTGTTGGGGGAAATCCAGGTCACTGCTATCACTAGGTCCCAGACAAATGCTCACAACGACCTTTCAATTGCACAATGGAGTACGGAGACCCCTGATGCTGATTTGATTACCGCTCAGAAGGGGGATCCAATAATTGGTAAATTTTACCAGCACCTTGAGGACCCTGAGAACTTTCCCCTGACGGATACCGATTACATTGGGAAAGAGGACCTAAGAGTGTTGATGAAATGTCCAAAAATGTTCCAGATCCAAGACGGTTTGTTGGTAAGGAAATCCAAAGCTGGCCACGATCAGTGGGTGGTTCCTACCTCATTCCGAAGCCTGATGTTAAGTCACGCCCATGATGCGGCCACCGCCGGTCATAGGGGGTTTCACACAACACTGGAAATCTTAAAAGAGGTTGCATACTGGCCACACATGGGGCAGGACCTCGACCAATATTTGAAGGGGTGTCTTGTGTGTGCACAATTTCAGCCATCATCCCTCACGCACCGCGCGCCTCTCCAAAAGAGGGGGATGACCCTGCCATGGTCAGATTTACAAATCGACTTCGTAGGCCCCGTGATTCGCTCGGCTAGGGGGAATAAGTACATGTTGACTGTGACATGCTTGTTTACCAAGTGGGTGGAATGTCTCCCAGCCCCAAACTGCAAGGCAGAAACGGCAGCTGCCTTGATGATTAAACACATCTTTTCCCGTTTTGGTCTACCTCAAAGGATTGAGTCAGACAGAGGTAGCCACTTCACCAGTGAAGTAATGACAAAGATGTGGGAGATACTGGGGGTCAAAAGGAAGTTGCATATTGCTTACAGGCCAGCTTCTTCTGGGGCAGTAGAGAGATATAACCGGACAATTGTGAGCATATTAAAGAAGTTTGTGGCAGATTCTGGGCCAAGTTGGGATATCCGATTACCTCTGGTTCTAATGGCCATCAGATCTACCCCTTCATCTGCAACCAAAATGTCACCATTTGAGTTGATGACTGGACGCAAGATGGTGCTTCCGCAGCATTTGCTCTACAGGACCCAAGAGCAGACACTGATAAATGCCTCCACTACTCATGAGTATGTGGAGAATTTAAGGAAACACCTCCAACATGCTTTTGCTTACGCTCAGTGGAATCTAGAAAGATCGGCTGATAGCATGAAGACCCACTATGACCTGAAGACTTCCAGGAAGGAATATCAGGTGGGAGACCAGGTCTATCTATACAACTTCCAAAGAAACCAGGCAAAACAGCGGAAATTCTTGCCTACATGGAAGGGACCCTTTGAGATCATCGACAAGATCTCCCCTGTGGCCTACAAAATCCACATCCCCAAAGGTCCTTTGGCAGCGGGGGAAGACAAGTGGGTCCACATAAACCAGTTGAAATGTTGCCATCCCAGGCACACTCTGCAACAACTGGAGGAATCCTCTGGAATCCTAGCGGGTACTGTCTCCGACTAATTCAGTTCCAACCATAAAACATACCACATCTAGTCTCTAAAATATTGTGATTTGCATGAAACTGTCTCTTGGTTTGTTTTTCGAAATAAGAATGTAATGTTTTGTTATGATGAAATACATATGCTGCCCCACTATCTCAACAGTGGTGGAAAAACGTCTATGAGTAGGTATTGCCGCTCTTCCTTTGTCGTCCTAGGAGAAAGAAAACTTGGAAACGGGCCAAGGAGGACGATCCGGAGACCGGGAGCAGAGATGCAATGGGCCCGGGGTACCGCCCAATATTCCCATCAGGACCGGCGAGGAGAACCGATCGATCAGTACCGGATGGAGGAAAAGATGCTGAACTGTGCCATCTACCGGAAGAAGATGAGAACTACATCCCAGATCTTGCGGGTCCCACCAGTGAAGGATCAGATGGCCACCGCAAGAAGGGGGGCTTGTGGGATGTATTTACCCATGCATCCGAGCCCTACCTCAAAACTGTGCAGTACTGACATGAAAACATCATGATGGCCAGAGCTTCCCAGAAAATGCACAGGGAAATGCATGAAGAATAGGCTGCCACTCATTTTTGCCGATGTTATGGGCACAGAAGGAAACTGCCTAAAACCACCATTGGACTACCCACACAGTAGTCTGAAACCATTGGGAGTGGCAATGCTGATTGCCAAAAGCAAACCCATAACTGTTGGGAATTCATTTTCTTAAATCCCAAAAAGGGGTGCAGTACCAGTACTCACCACTATCAGAAAGCCGGCGTTTTAAAACCACCAGATTTTACTTTTTTGTAGAAAACTGAATAAATGAACCCAAAACATGCCAAAGAAAGACTTACTGAGAGGTGGATCCAATGTAAAGTTATATTCTGAAGTGACTTGAAGGTTTATAACAAGACTGGCTGAGCTGTGGATTTCAGCAGTTTAAGTAAATTTGGACTGAAAGACATTAAAAATTTCAATGTTTAAGAGAAATGAGTGATCTACTTTTGAGTGTCACATAGGTTGCAATTGTTTAAATGTCATAGTTTTAAACTTAGAATCAGCATTCTAGCTGCATATGTGAAATTGTTAGTTTATTTGAATGCAGAAACTGGGGAACAGAAATGACATGTAGCTAAAAACTGGCTTAAAGAGATTCCAATTTGCCTGGCAACTACCCCCATCAGGAGTGAAACTTGCTGTGTTCCCAGGCCTAGCTGCCCTTTTGCTGCTCACACCAAAAGGGATATGACACTTCCCTGATTGAATTACCTGGGCTCTGCAGGAAATTGAACAAAGCCCTGTCTTGACTCAGGCAAATGTTTTATGGCGGGAGTCGTAAATGGAGATTTCTCCTGGAAGCACAGGGGAGGGGCACTGCCTGTGAGAGCAAGCTGGCTTGGCAGAACTGGAAAAACCAGAAATTCAACCTTGTGCTGGAGGAAAACCACACCCCTTTGGGGCCAGAACATAACTCTAAAAAGATGAATAACTCATAGAGCGGACATGTGAAAGTTTTATAAATGATACCATAATTCTTGTGATTTTTCTGCCCACATTTTAAGAGGTTTTTAGAACCGGTGGTATGTTCAGGGGAGTTTTAGCGGAAAAGAGGATATTACTCAAAATGTGTGCATGTGAAAAATCTGACACTTCATCAACTAATGTCCATACTCCTTGTGCACATGTGTGTAAATTTGGGGTAATGTCTGGAATTGCAAAATCAGTTAAAAAGTGCAAAATATTGCCATTTCTGAATGCAAGCTCCCAGGAAAAGCAGAGTTCGAACAGGAGATACCTCCTGTGATATGTTAGGGGTGCATATGATTTTAAAACAATATGTACCTCTGCAAATATGTATTTGGTTCAAATCTAGATTTGTGTGTAAGTTGACAGGAGGAGTGGACTTTGTGCAGGCTGTAAAATGACATCACTCTGACACAACTTAGCTCCCCCAATCAGGGGAGAAATGAAAGCTTGGCCAATGACAAGTGGAGAGGGGCAGGCTAGTGATGCTGCTCACACACACCCATTTTCAAAACACATAAAAGCAGAGAGACAGGACAGATAGAGACCTTCATTTCCATCTGCAGCGGGACGCTCTGCCGGAAAAATCCATACTTTACCTCCATCAATCTTTAGAGAAAGCTGTGCAGAAAGACCCAGAGAAAGCAGAGCAGTATCCAAAACCAGAGAGAGCTGAACCGGAGTCCAGTCCAAAACCTGACCAGATCCGTGGCAAGGCATATTTCTAAAGATATTGTGAGTACCCAGCAAAACTGTGCAGAACCAATCTCTTAGTTGAAATAATATAATTCAATCCTATTTAATCTAAGTAGAACTGCCTCCTAACTGTCACCTGTCATTTGTAAAGCTGTCACTTGTCATTTTCTAGTTGCAAGCTGCACTTGTCTTTTTGAACTTTAACATTTCAAATCTGAAAAACGACCTTTATTTAATCACTCATATCTCCGTGACCGTTTGTGCTAGAGACTTGCAGTAACTTTCATCTGGAAGCTGCGATCCTAGGCTTTCCGCGGACCCCAAAACGATATTGCTAGCCCTTGTAGTTCCTCTGTAATCGCACCAGACGCATTCGCGAATTTTACCGCGATTTGCAAATTTCTCCACTTGCAAAAAGATAGCTGCTTTTGCTTTCCTCTGAAAGAAATTCGTTTGCCTCATAAAAACCATCCCTGCATCATTGCTAGTGTGAGCCTGGACTAAAATTAACTAGATACCACTCACCCTGAACCTCTAGAGGGAATTAAAAGCATTTTAGCATATTTTTTCTTCATTTCCAGCACTTTTAAAAGCATTTGGGCCTGTGTTTTCAACTTCTGTAGTCTAAGTTGCTGTGGTGAACTGAATCACATTTGATTGCATTTCTGAGAACTGTGTGCTTCCCTCCATTTCCTTGCATTGCATAAAAAGGGGGGGTGAATTGTCCAAGAAAGTGATTACATTGTCTTTTGCTGAAATCCTATCAAGTTATTTTCTGTACTGCATTTCATTCCACATTGCATTCATTTGAAACCATAAAAGTATTGTTGCTATCTTATCCATTTCATGTCAACTCCTTAGTGATTATAAAGAAGTGTGCTAGTGCCAGATTCTCCGTTGTTAATCTTTATCATATCAGATTAAGTGTGCTATTCAATTATTAATTTATTATAAAGCGTGATATATATATTGTTTAAATTATCAATTAAACCTTTTAACTTGCAAAACAGAACTACTTCTTGGCTCAGTGGGGTCAGGAGGATTCCAAGAGAGGGGTGTTATATAGGGGTAGTCATCCAGAACGCATGAACTGGACATAAAGATATATCAATAAGGGTTTTTCATTAAGTATTCTAGACTAGGCGTTGACTTGGCTGTAGTGCTGAATTGAATCCTCTCACATACATTGTGGAGACTTTACATAAAATGGACAATTTTAGTGAGCAGTAGATTTGAGCCAATTAATGCAGTTAGATCTAAAACTCAGATATGATTGGTCTTCGCGGATAGATGGTGGCATGGAGTTCCAAAGCTGGGCTGGTTTAATCGGAAAACAGCTACCTCCTATCTTGGAGAGTTTAAAACCAGGGACGAGGAGGCAATTAGTGTGGGCTACCAGTGCTTGACATTTACCTATGATTATCATGGGGCATAAGCCATGTGTCGGTGAGGGGGAGTGTCCCTGGCAAGTAGGTCAGAGACACTGTGGCGGTATGTTGGGACACAGTGCATTGAATTGTATATGGGGCTCAAAAATTGGGATCACTGTTAGAGAGATCTTCCTTCTAGTAGCGTGCCGAGGCTCAGCGCAGAACAGTGAAGTTGTCATGCGGATGTTCACAGAATAGTGCTGATCAGGTAGGTGTGCGGGAGCAAGGTGTGTTGGCGGACCACACCCAGATCCACGGAGCAGGCCTCCGCAGATGTCGGGATCCCCCGACAGGTACCATGGAGCTGGACGCAGCTCAGACACAGCAGGGAGCACCCTGCGTACTCCAGATCGCCAGAGCAGGACATCATTGCTGGGGGCACCCAGCAGATAGCAGCCTGGCCTTGGGGGCACCCAGGCCGGGGCTGCAGTCATAGCCATGGTCACACGGCCACCAATGACAGTGGGACGGTGTTGCCCGGCAGGGGCACCGTGCAGCTTTAGGGCCTTGCAATAGGCCTTCAGCATAGGTGTGGCACCAGCATGGTTCGTCCAACAAACACACCGGAGTCAGTTCTTGGTCGACTGACGAGCCGGAAAGGGCTCGTCCTTTTTATTAGTTTGGTCACATGGTTATCACCATGTGACCATTACACAACTCCTGGGAGCTACCATGCTCCCAGGAGGGGTGAGATGCAACAGGGGACATAGACCTGTGCGTCTGGTCGGTTCACAGGGCTACCTTATTGGACCCGGGGCATGGGGTAAATAGCTGCAACCACTCCCCGATGCCCGAGTTGGTAATCCAATATGGCATATCCTATATTCCAGGATGTCCTTCATGTATTCACTGTTGCATTTTGTAAATAAAAACAATCACATTTCTTTCAAAAAGAATCTGTGGTCGTTTCTCACTCCTTGGCCTTGCACCCTTTGTCACCCATCACATTTTAGTTGGAGAAGCCGAAGATATTTTGACGGAAGCATTCTCCAAGCTGTTGGTACTCGCATGTTGGAAAAACGAACTGTACACATCAGTTTAGAATAGTGGCAAACACGTTTTCACCTTACAGGAATGTACTGCAAAACCTGACCCACCCACC
Organism: Ambystoma mexicanum; assembly: GCF_040938575.1. Classification (NCBI taxonomy): domain Eukaryota; kingdom Metazoa; phylum Chordata; class Amphibia; order Caudata; family Ambystomatidae; genus Ambystoma; species Ambystoma mexicanum. The sequence goes on from NC_090924.1 coordinate 1,329,841,227, forward strand.
AGAATAATCCTGTCGAACCCCCAGTTTAGGCCCTAGGTGGGAAAAGGCCTCCTGCCTGTCCCATTAAATGCATTGCAAACCTCCTTTACGCCGACAGCCATGGATAATGCAGATGTCCGCCTGACGCATCACATGACGAGGTCTTCTGGGAGCTTGCACCAGAGGTGTTTCCTCAACCCCACCGTCAGTGACAACGTCCATTATTCCTTCAGCCGCGCCTTTGTGCGTACAGGCTTAAACCAGTTCACTTGGTCACATGTTCGCAAGTGTCCTTGACCCAAAAAAAGGGCCAGACAGCAGTATTTGGGTCTTAGCCCCCACATGTCAATTAAGATAAATCAAAGGCAGCAAGCATTGTCAAAGCCCAATGTTAAGAAAGAGAATACAGAACCAAGTCTTCTGAAAGAGAACATGTATTAATCACCAGAAAGAATACAAAATCAATACGTTATCAAAAAATAAACTGCTAGAAACAGAAAAACAAACGTAACAGGGGTACCATGCTTCTCCATCATTATGGGCACTGCGGGTAATGGTTGCACTAAGCTGCATAATGAGGGAAGTCTGTGCCTTATTTAGATTGCATCTGAACCCCCCCCAGTCCGTGCACCCTTTCCCCTCCCACTTGCCTAGCAATCACTAGACCACATTGATAACCTATTGACGTCTTCACTAAACAGCATGTATTTCAGCTTTTGATTGGCGATGATTTCTTCATCAATGGCGCTCTGATGTGATCAATGTCAGACTGTCCAGCTAATTGCATGGAGAAAAACCAGCCCCTCTAATCACAGCTGCCAGAACTGCAGCACACAGCTGCTAGGTTACAGATGCCAGAGAGTGTCTCTGGTACTGTGAAAGATACAGGACTTAAGAACAAATATTGAGAATTAAGAGCATGGGTTGGGTATTATCAAAGATGCAGCAACTAGTGTAAGGCTTTGCACCCTCCCCCTAAACCTCCCATCACCTTCCCACCTATGCATTTTGCAATTCAAGCTATTTGTAAAAGAAAAATGGGCCTGATTCGTGCAATTTTTAGCACGGTGCAAAGTGATTTTGCACTCGTGCAGTCAATTTGCACTATCAACAAACACACTGATTCACCGAGCAGTACAAAGTGTACACCCTGACTCACAGAGCAGTGCAAGGTGTACACCCTGACTCACAGAGCGGTGCAAAGTGTACACCCTGATTCACAGAGTGGTGCAAGGTGTATTTTTGCCCTGCAAAAGTGTTATTTGCACCGTGAATTAGGCCCATTTAGCGTTGTACAAAGAGTACATGTTCAGTGCACAGTGACTTTGCACTGTAAAAATTCCCTTTGCACCACTCTGTGAAACAGGGTGTTTGTTGGCAGTGCAAAGTGAATTAGACCCTATGTATAGTATCTAAAGTTTGTGTGTGTGTGCAAATGTTTGTTATTGATGTACAACGGTTGGGGCAGAGCCCTGTTAGGCTGTGTGGTTACTGCGGGCTGTTAGTGTACACGAGCGAGGGTCGTATTGTTCTAGAAGCCATTTTCATGTATGCTACTAGTACAGCTGGAAACATAATCGCCCAAACTCCACCAACGCTGCTTCTCATTACTCCCTTCCCTGCCCCTCCACCCAGATCAAATACTATTTCTAATATACATAAGCCACGACGATTGGCTTTGGGCCTCATTCCGAGTCGGGCGGTAAGGGTTAACGGTCACCGGTAACGAGACCGGTGCCGTTAAACCCTTACCACCCTATTCCGAGTTCCCTTTGCGGGTTGGAACTTAACACCTGCTTTTTGCAGGCGTTAAAAAACCACCCCGCAAAGGGACCTTGGAGCTAATTACGGCACCGTAGTTTACGGTGCCGTAATTAGCACCTTCCCCATTCCCATTGAGTCCTATGGGGCAAAAATGGGAATGGGGAAGGCCCCATGGTGAATGGGGAATTACCGACCCCGCCAACCTTGGAATGGGGCGGTAATTCCGCCATTCACCATGGCGGAGTCGGAATGATAACGGCGTCAACCAAGGCGCTAACAGCGCCTTGGTTAACGCCAGTGTCGGACTTTGTCAGTGATTGTTTAGTTGAGTCTTTCAACAGAGCGCCCCAAGAGGCATTGCCTTGGGAAACCTCCAAGCTATCAGACTCTTAAGGCGCAAATGACTCCATAGCAGGCCATTTCGTAAATAAACACAGGGAGGAAGTCCCTTTGATGGCCGCTCCTAAAGCTGCCTTGACCCCCGGATCGACATGCAGCGCATGAAGCAGGGAGGCGGTCGTGTTTCCTTTGTGTGCATTCGCTCCGATCTTGCGAGTACCCAGCAGACAGCCTAGACGCTAATTTCATCAGAAGATATCATTCCATCTGAAAGGCAGCAGGTTTGGAACCCGCAGCGCGCCCTTAACATCTGCAGCCCACTTTGCCGGATGCCAGGCTCTCCAGGGCCGTGAATGAGTAGTGCAGGCGGGCCTGAGTTTTGCTTTGTCTTGTTGCTGAAGAAGAAAGGACCAGCTGGGCCTTTGAAGATACAGTACGCTCTTTTTTTCGAACATAACATACTTTGCGTAATCATGACATATGTGAACGTGACCATGAGTACTAGGCCAACAAACATTTTTGGTGGGACTCAGATGAAATTGGTTATAAACACTTTGATGTGGGGATGGTCAGGTCCTGCCCACTGTGCTTATCACTCAAACCTCTATTAAAAATCAATGTAACTTCTTAATTTTCCAAACTCAATGTTTAATAGGAGATTTTCACACTAAATCTGCTTGTGCTCTGTCTTGCCAACACGTGTTTCAACCTTTACAATTTCCACCAGCGTGGAACAGAATACTGTGAGGAGAGTAGTACCAGTAGCACTAATACGAGCATGATATAGGATAGAAGGATTAGCTGTAGTCTATCGGACATGGAATGGCGTATGAGAGGGTAGTTAAGGACTACATGAGTTTGAAAACTTGCAGATGAACATGAGGATACAAGTGGCTGTATTGGATTACGAATGTGCTACGGAATCATGACCGTACTTTTATTTGGATTGTATCAGCCCTGATGAAGACCTGAAATTGTGAAGGTCGAAACACGTGTTGGCAAGACAGAGCACAAGAAGATCTAGTGTGAAAATCTCCTATTAAACATTGAGTTTGGCAAATTATGAAGTTACATTGATTCTTTGTGATAGAAGTTTGAGTGATAAGCTCTGTGGACAGGACCTTTCCATCACACATCAAGCTGCTACTGTAAGGGTCATGTGGGATCTTGAGCATTAAGGTCCTTGGCCTATGCTGATATATTACACTCAGTTTACTGATGGATACATGGTTTTGTAAATATGTCCTTGCTATAGATACAAAATTCTTTAGTGTTGTGCACAGAAGAGTAAGATTTCCTCGATTCTCTTTATTATCTGGTTATAAACAATGTTCATTTGTAGAAAAGGGTTATTGAGCAGCAGTCAATACAATGCAGTTTCCTCCTCTAGCAAAAACATGAATTGTGTTTAACTGGGATTTATATGGCACAACTTGTGCCTAGAGCTCAGAGAGCCAGGAAATGCATGGGGGGGGGGGCTGAGCCAGGGGCAAGCCTGCGGGTCTGGCCTGACTCTTAGGCCAAGCAGGAGCGGGGCCTGAGAAATGGCCATGCAAGACAGGGGAGTGGCCTGTCTGGGGGGCAAGAGCAGGAGGTGGGGCAACAAAAATGAGATAAAGGGGTTGGAGAGGCAACAAAAAGGGCTAAAGTGGATTGGTGCAAGAAAGGGGATAAAGAGAGTAAGAACAGGGGCTGTAATAAGAATAGGAGCTAAAAGGGACTAGAACAAGAAAAGGGGCTAAACAGGACTGGGGGGCAACAAAATGAGCCAAAGGAGTGAGGATCAACAAAAGAGGCTAAACCAACGCGGGGCAACAAAAGGGGCTAAATGGGACCGGAAGATCAAGGGAAGGGGCAAACCGGTATGGGGCAGATGAAGGGGTTAAGGGGTGACAAAAGGGGCTCAATGGGACTGTGAGGAATTTGACCATCCGCATAGTGGGTGTGCTCTCACTTATGCTTTTTTGACATTTTAAATGAAATTAATTGATGGCAGATCAACCTCCGGAAAATGTGTGGGGCTTATCCACAAATGTTCCTATGCTCACTGCATGTCTTATGCATAGACACGTGTACTTAGGGTGGAAACAGTCTACAGGCGCTATTCCCCCTGTCCTATTTAGTTGGAATATGACAGCCAAGAGAACATCAGGGCATCTCACAATGGGCAAGGCAAAACCTTCCTCCTGTCATAGCTAGCCTTTGAACTAACAAAGGCTCCATGGATCCGCCCTGCCCTTTGTTAGCTGCTGGTGGCAGCTTTGAATACTAATCAGAGTTAATTTGAGCAGGCCCACCGGTGGCCTGGTCGCAGGACTAACAAAAGACAGGAAAACCCCAACAACCTTTGATATTCACTGTGTCAACCGGAAGCCAGCTCCCACCTCTCAGTATCAAGGGCAAGGACCTGTGATGTCTGGGACTATGTATTTACAGTAGGTTTCCCCATTCAGAAGGTACAAGTATGTGGTTTGGTGGAGACCAAAAGTCTGGACTCACCACAGCTTCAATGGAGACCTTCCGCGTTAATCAGGCACCACAGAGAGCTTGATTAACCAGAGAGACGTTTTGATCCACAACAGACAGGAAGATGGGTGGGACTTAGTATTGTATGTTATCACCCCTTTACCTTTTCTTTTGCTGAATACTCTGGTTATGACCCCATGCATACAGGAGATTGTTGGTGGGGACCCAGGATTGGTTAATTAAGGTAGCCTTAGCCTACACCAAACACTATGGCCCATTTGCCTTTAACAGAGGGCCAAGACCCTCTTTTGGGCAGACCATCTGAAGACTTTGCAAGGAGTAGCAAGAAGAACTCAGCATTGGACCCTGGCTGAAGGTGCAGTCTGTTTTACATCTTCAGCCAGTGAAGGAAGGACAGGACCTCCAAGAGGGAAGCAAGATCCCTCCTCTAAACATCTCCCTGGGACGCTTCCTAGGGGGGAGGTCCTGGAGAGTCTCTGAACCAAACTAAGGACAAGGTAGCTGCCTACACCACTCTCCTCAGCTTTGGGTCGTCTGCCTTAAAGGACGACACAAGCTCAGTGAAGAAGCTAGCAGGAGTGCATCGACAAGCATCTACCAACATCTGCCTTAAAAGACATTTTTCAGCCAGTCAAGCCCCTCGAGCTGCAACTGACTGCACCGATGACTGTTGTTACACTGCAGTCATGCCTTCTAAGAAGCCTCGGCCAGTGCTTCAAACCCACCAACGAGCGCTCAGACAATAATTCTTGACCCGAGCCGCCGTGAGGCCGTCCTCCAGTCTCGCTCACCGATATGCCTGCTGCCTGATACCCGCAGCTGTCTCCCATCCTGAACTCTGTTGCAGAAGCTGCCATGCGCCCTGAAACTGACTTAACCCTGTCAAGCACCAAGAACATCTACAGTTGAAGGTACATTGTGGTTCTGTCCCCCTGGTCCTTTTCTGAATGCCCCTAGTGACATTGTACTACCCATTGCTTCCTTTGTGTTGCAACCCTTTATCGACTTACCTCATGTCAGTATCCAGAGTGCATCCCTTTTCCTTCTTGAAACGGTCTGTCTTCTGCATTACTTTACAGGGTGGGTTGTATTTTGTACTGTGGTAGAACTGTCTGTTGTGATAATAATAAAGTAGATATTTGTATACAACCCTGACTGGACAGTCCCTTTCATCAGTGGGTAATAATTGTATTTTCGCTGTGTTGTAACTAACCAACGATCCACGACCTTGCAAAGATAAGCCTGCCGTTCAGTCCACATTACCAAAATAGGACAAGGAGGTGAATAATTTGCTTTTGTTTCCAAACTGTTCAGATCCCTTCTGCTGTACTAGAGGTGTGGGGCTGATTGATGGTTTAGAAACCGATATTCATCCCTGGACCACTGGTGCCACGGAAGTTGATTCGTCACAGGGACTTAGGGTCAAGGAAAGGGTGAAATGAGTCTAGGGACAGCTAAAAGGGCTAAGGGGCAACAAAAGGGGCTACATGGGACTGGGTGTCAAGAAAGGGACAAAACATGTCTGTGGGCAGGTGGAGAGGCTAAATGCGACTGGGTAATCATGGAGAGGGTCAAAACGGGTCTGGGGAAGCAAAAAGGGTAAAGAGGCAACACAAGCGGCTAAATGCGACTGGGGGACAAGAAAAGAGGCAAAACCGGTTTTGGGGCAGCTAAAGTGGTTGGGGCAACAAAAGGGGATCAAGGGTACTGGGAAGGGCAAGAAAATGAGCTAGTTGACAACAAATGGGCTCACCTTTTTGAATTTGCTGCTGCATCACAAAACCACCAGGAAGTGTTCCAGTCCTGCCCAAGCCAATCAATGAGGGGCTGGGGCGGGACAAAAAAAAAAGGCACCCTCCTGTTTTTCTGGCAACACTTACAGGAGCGTGTCTGCCTGGCTTACTGTTCCGGCCACCTGGCTTACTGTCCTGCCCCAGCCAATCAATGAGTAGCTGCGGAGGGACCGGCAGTCAGGCAGCCGGGACCAAAAGACAGGCAGAAGTGCTCCTGTATGTGCTGTCGGCAGAACAGGAGTAGGCTTATTATTTTAATAACCTTTATTTTAAAGCTACGGACTGGGTTGGCACCCGGTGGGGCTTGTGGCCGGCCCTTGCTATGGGCAGGCACTGTCCTGAGAGAGGGGGTCATGCTAGAGACCTAAGTGGCGCTCAGGCCTGCCTGAGCCCCACCAGGTTCGGACAGCTCTATTTCTGCCACTTGGGAAGCTGTTTGGCACTATATCTACTGTAAGAGAGATACTTACAGATTGCAGTTAGTGGAAAGAAGTGGTAGATGCAAAATGGGAAAGCCATTGCAAGGTATCAAGAGATGGGTTGGCCAAAGCTTTCACATCCCACAAACTCCTACTGTGCCCAACCCACATGAACGAACATGGCTTTCAATGTTCTTTTATGTGCCATTCATCACCCACACATCAGGGGCTTTCCTTTAGGTAGGCAAAGGGGCGGCATCCCAGGGCGACAGTGCTCTGTGCTGCAGGGTCAGCTATTACCAGCCTTTCTACTGCTAAAATACTACCTTTTGTGCTTAGATGGGAAGAGTACGGCTCATGTTTGCCTCTTTTTTGTTTTGTATTTTGAAGCACAGAAAATGAAACAGGGAAGCACAGGGTCTCGCACTGGTGTCTGTCTGATATATTTTTAAAGCACCCCTTCATTATTGCCCTAGGTTTTAAAGTGGGAAGTGATTAGAAGCAGCAAGCTGTGAACACAGCAGTGAGTGCATGATTGTGAGTGGCTTTTGTCTGTGTCACGTCCCCTAAAAAGTCTGGATGAGGTATGATTAAATAAGAATGGAGTGTATATAACCAACTGTAATCTTTGTGGAACAGTGGAAACAAGCAGGTGAAATCATCATTCTTTCATGGTGTGCCTTTAAGACATGTAAGTGAAGGAATTTTCTGGGCTCATTATTTTGCATGCTGCTACTTGTTGATTTCTGTCCAGGATGAGGAACATAAAGCTACAGTTGTACTCTTTTTGCTCAACCTTTTACAGTAATGATTTATACATTGGCAGGTTGTTTTATTAAGTCTTTTGCACATTTTTCAAGCCATCTCTATAAAACAGAAAAGTAAGTTTAGCTCTTGACACCAAAGTATTAACAAGTACTAGCTGTTCCCAGCATATCATATGCAGATCACGCTCCATCTCTAAGACACACACTCTCCTTCCGCCCTCTATCTCTTTCTCGCGTTGCTAGGAGCATATTTCATAGAACCACCACAGACGTTAATGACGGCAGCGTGACCGTGAGAAAAAAATGCAAATATCTTGAAGGAAGGGAGAGAAGGTGCTCAATGCAACAGATCCAGAGGTCTCCCCTGAGGTGGGCAACAGTGTGGCATTGGGAGACAGATATTGTTCTGCAGGAATGTCACCATCACACTAAGGGTTCATTGCCCCAATCAGATTTGTGGAGGGGGGTGCACATATGTTCCACATGGTTGGTGCAGTTCTAAGAGACCTCATAAGGCACCCGTGTACAGGGTTGGACTGGGACAAGAAACAGGCCTGGACACCCAAAAAAAAGTAGCCCACCCCTAGCCTCAAAAAAAGTGGCCCTCAATCGCGGCAATTCATGACTTTACAGAACATGCTACTTACGGAGGGTTCATGTGTCTGTTGCATGTTATGTTTTGTGTAAACGCTTGAGAAAGTGATAACGTTCCTTTTGTTCTTTTTTTTTTTTAAAACGGTATCATCACATAGATAAATACTTATTTTGCACAACAAGACTCAAGGCTTGTCTACTCGTTGCCACCACAAATAAAAATACAGTTGCATTTAATAAGCAGTACAGCCAACTGATGATACCGGAAAGTACCAATTGCCAGTTGTATTTATGCTCAAATATTACATTACAACACAACTCATAAAATAACATAACTTTGAATACATTTCTGTGACAGCACAATCCCTGCACGGCCGGGCACAGATGGGCAGCTTTAAACATTCCTAGTTCATTGTGACAAAAAAGGGGACTGCTGCCGGGAGGCAATGAGCGTCTACAAGAAAACTATTTCAATTGAACAGCACATTCGGGAGAGAGTGCAACTAAAAACAGTAATGTAAAAGCTAGGTAAAAGGAAGTGGTGCACAAGTGGTGTTATCGGTGGAGGACCCTGGCTAGCTGCTGCTGGACTTTTAAAACGCTACGTTTTGGGCGTTTTTTTTGCAGAAACTGACTGCTTGCCTGCATGCTGTTGAGCCTGTGTGCTAATAGCATGTTGTACCTTTAAAGAGGAAAAAAGGAGGAACCACCTGTAGCCAGCACAACACCCAAAAGCGCCCACTCCAGCGTAAGCAGAGCGGAAGTGGTGCGCAAGTGGTTTTATCGGTGGAGGACCCTGGCTAGCTGCTGCTGGACTTTTAAAATGCTACGATTTGGGCGATTTTTTTGCAGAAACTGACTGCTTGCCTGCATGCTGTTGAGGCCGTGTGCTAATAGCATTTTGTACCTTTAAGGAGGAAAAAAGGAGGAGCCACCTGTAGCCAGCACAAAACCCAAAAGCGCCCACTCCAGCGTAAGCGGAGCGGAAGCGGTGCGCAAGTGGTGTTATTGGTGTTGCCGGTGGGGACGCGGACAAGGAACAAGGTGGCAATTGTAATAAGACGCGTTGGAGAGGAGCTGCACTACGCGAGCAAGTATGCGCGCAACCAGCATCTCAACTGACCAGGAAGAGGACTCCCGACGAAAAACGCACCAACAGGTAAGACAGCGCCTAACCTCCTGCCCAGCTGTGCAATCCCTGAAGCCATCACCAGCGTGACAGAGACATAAAGCCCCCTAAAACCTCACACAAACCCGACCCCCGTTTACGAGTTTAATCTCCGGGGGTGCGGAACTTGACTCTTTAGAAGTAGGCATTGGGGGAGGCTGGGATGAGGTACCCATGTGGGCACCGGAAAGTGAAGTTTTGCTAAACACTGCGCCCGCTGAGAACACACAGCAGGCTGAATCTCAGCAGGAAGGCAGGGTTGAGGACCCCAGGCGGGCACCGGAAAGTGAAGTTTTGCTAAACACTGCGCCCGCTGAGAACACACAGCAGGCTGAATCTCAGCAGGAAGGCAGGGTTGAGGACCCCAGGCGGGCACCGGAAAGTGAAGTTTTGCTAAACACTGCACCCGCTGAGAACACACAGCAGGCTGAATCTCAGCAGGAAGGCAGGGATGAGGAACTCATGTGGGCACCGGAAAGTGAAGTTTTGCTAAAGACTGTACCCTCTGAGAATACGCAGCAGACTGAATCTCAGCAGGGAGGCAGGGATGAGGACCCCAGGCGGGCACCGGAAAGTGAAGTTTTGCTAAACACTGCGCCCGCTGAGAACACACAGCAGGCTGAATCTCAGCAGGAAGGCAGGGTTGAGGACCCCAGGCGGGCACCGAAAAGTGAAGTTTTGCTAAAGACTGTACCCGCTGAGAACACACAGCAGGCTGAATCTCAGCAGGGAGGCAGGGATGAGGACCCCAGGCGGGCACCGGAAAGTGAAGTTTTGCTAAAACCTGCGCCCACTGAGAACACACAGCAGGCTGAATCTCAGCAGAAAGAATCCCCAGTGTTGATTCAGCCCTCTATTAACATAGAGGAAGACAAACTGGATGACAAAAGTAGCCATAAGTCTGCAACGATCGATACTGCGCCTGATCTCTCTCTGGAAAGGATAACAAACAAGAAAGACAAAAGTCCATTAAAAAGAGATATTACTGAATGGCTAGGGGAGATGCCAGAACAAATACAACAGCTGACCTTAAATATACTAGCTCAGCTGTCTTTTGAGTCTGATACAGTAAAAGAAATGACCATACCTACAACGGAAGAGCCCGAGGCTGAAAGACACACCTCTGCACCTGGAATCAATGGGAGCCCTATTAAGGGAAAAGATACCATCCTACAACAAATTAGAGAAAAAAATCTGATCAAAATCCAGGAGGGAAAAAACAATGATGAACAAGAGGTTGACCTGCGAGAAGAGACGGTCAACCCTGAGGCAGAGTCAGCACAGACAGAAGGTGACCAGACAATGCAGAAAAATGAACACAATGGAGAAATACAGCTTCAAATAGATGAGCACTTGAATAAGCGTTCTTTATCTAACACAATCGTCTATGAAGAAGACAGGGAGATAATTCCAAGCCCCTTAAATGAACCAGACTGGCAGGAAGATCTATGGCAGGACCCAATACAGCAACCCATAACTCCACCATCTACAGAGTTGGCAATAGCTTGCTCTAAGAGCCCCCGGAAACTAGGTAGGGAGAAGGAAAAAAGGGGGAGAATGGAGCCCTTGGCTGTGGAAGAGGAATACATCTAAAACCAGGCTAGCAGAAGCTATGTAGCTACAAACCATGGACACAAAAGCCTGAAATCACTGACTCGGAAAACTCACCCTAGGCCAACAAATTAATCCAAGATATCTCAAACCTAACAGGAAAAATAGTGGGAGAAAAATGTTGTGGAGAAGATCGCTACGCTGGACGCAAAGGAATGGCTCTGTCTGGCCACCCCGAGGGGCCTATTTCAGAAGGAAACAATTAACCAAACTAAAGGGCTCATGACTAATAGCACACTGGATGGGACAACTACAAGATTGCAACATACCACTCAGCCTCTGTTGGTCGGCGACGTGAGCTTGAGGAAGCTTAGCGAATATTGCAACAAAGGGAGGATGGAGGATCTTGCGCACATCCAAAATGTAATAATGGCAGTGCTGAATACAACGTTGGCCCCCTATTTGAAACTTTATGAAATGCTAAATGACAATGTAACTTCGACCTATGCAATGAATTTGGAAATGAAAGTGCAAATCAAGGAACTGGTGGGTTTCACTGAAAGATTGGACTGAAGGCTCGAGAAGTAGTCAGACGCCTCGTGCCAGTGGCAGAATCGCCTTTGTGATCTGGCACGGCAAGACTCGAATGACAAACATCTGCTAATGGAAGCTATCTTAGAAGATCATAAATGGATACGGATGTCCTGCGAGCTGAGGGCAACAATAAATGAAATCCCTAAGGATATGCAGAAGAACAACCTACCAACTAATGATACAAAACTAGATCAGGGACCTGAACTAAAAGAAACAAGGAAACGAAAAGGGGGGCCAATGAACTTGGGAAAGTAGCAACCGGGCACAAAGCAAAAGAAAACAGTTGCCGGCAATACTTCAGTTGATAAGAACCCAGTATCAACATACGAAACTTGTCCTTGGCCTCAAGCCTAGGGATTGTATCTCTCCAGGACTGAAATCTCTGCACTGGCTCCCAGTGGCTGCGAGGATTAAGTTCAAAACCCTCTGCATTGTCCATAAGGCCTTCTGGGGCCTCGGGCCTAAATACCTTCAACTCTCTCTTCCTAAATATCTTCTTTCTCGAGCTCTTCGCTCATCCACCTCCAACTCCCTCAGGGTCAGTCGCTTCTCCAAGCAACGAGTTGGGGGTAGATCTCTCTCCGCTGCAGGGGCCTCCCTCTGGAACAGCCTCCTGCCTCCCTGAAACTTGAAGAGATCCATCTCCGGTTCCGGAAGCACCTCAAAACCTTCCTCTTTGCCTCTGCTTTCTCTCCCCCTCTACCCTGTTAATATTACTGAAACTGCACTGAATCTGCATCAGGGCCACTCACCTACCCCGGTCCATGGCCCTGCCGCTCTCTCCTGCACTGCCTACCTGGCAACCCCTGCACTGTGGGACTGTCTCTGTATCCCTACAGCCCCTCCTCCCAGCACTTGTCTGCACTTATCTTGCACTTGCCACCAGCTGGCCCTTATTATTTGTTTATTCTACTAAACCTGTACTGCACTTCTCCTCTCCCTTTCCCCCTTGCACTTTTCCCTTACCCCCCACCCTGCACTTGCGCTATCTGAATGACACCTGGCCTAGTAGGATCGTTGTCTGTCTCCCCTTGTTCACCCCCCCTGCCTCGTTGTGCCTTGAAACACTTGTGTATAGACGCGTTTTAAATGCCATATCATTTCATTTCATATCATATCATATCATATCATATCATATCATACTCTATATTCCAAGAGGCAAATATACTTCCCCAGGCGATGATAAAAGAGAAAGAGAACACTTTACCTGTATCCCCACGCCACATTGCCAATAAGAAAACGAAAAAACAAGCAATAAAAAGAAAAGCAAATGGATCCCGAGAAAAGCAAATGGATCCCGAGCGTTCTTAAGAAATATAAGAACTCCATCACGGAAAGATACAAGACCTCCCTCTAAGAAACCAGGGTGCAAAATGACATTAAGTAATCTCCAGCATCAAGATTTACGACACGAACATGCCACTGAAAGACAGGATGAGATAGATTCAAGATCAAAAGTCAATATGGACGCCTCTGAATGCCTGAGTGATCTTATCAAAGTTATCAAAGATAACGACGAGGATGAGACATGGGCGAATATCAGCATGTCAGATTGGAAAGTGATTGACAAATATTCAAATCTGGAGGAATTAAAAGAAATAAATGATCTTAAACATCCTAAAACTAGAAACCTTAAAAGCAAAGAAAAAAATCCATATTGCCTTTATTGACTTACGAGGAGCGTTTGACAATGTAAATCGTGACCTGCTATGGAAGAAGTTGTTTGCCTGGAACTGTCCCCAAGAGCTGACCGCTCCAATAATTGCGTTACATTCTGATACCTCAATTAGAGTGCGGCTGAACACCCAGGGCGAATTGTCAAAACCTGTATGCACCAACAAAGGTGTAAAACAGGGGTGTCCATTAGCAGCGGAACTTTTCAAACTGTTTATTTCCGATCTCCCCAAACACTTATCGTCAGCACGTTCCTTCGCTCCGAAAATTAATGACACACAAATTCAATGCGTTGTGTATGCAGACGATGTTGTTTTGATAGATTCAACTGAGATCGGGTTGCAAAGACTCTTAAACAAGTTACAAGAGTACTTGGATTTGAACGATCTACATCTGAACTCTGGAAAAACCAAAATAATGACCATCGGAGCGGCTGGCTCAAAAAAGCAAAAGCAATTCAAGTGGTACATAAATGGGATCCCCTTGAACACCACAAACTCCATAAAATATTTAGGAATTATGTTTAATTCTTCAATAAACGAACAGCATTGGAAATCGGATCTTCTTAACAAGATGACCCAACTGAGTATTCAAGCAAGCAAAATCTATAACTCATTTGGTAAATTTAGCCTAAAACCAATTCTAATGTTCTACCTCCAAAAAGTGGTTCCAGTAATCACTTTTGGTTCTGAGGCTGGGTGGAACCTTGACGCGAAGATTTGGCAGAAGCTAGAGGGTCTATTTTGGCGTCGTGTGTTGAAACTTCCATCTTACATTTCAATGATCCAACTAAACTACGAGCTGTCACTAATCCCCTTGTACACACATGTCATGTGGAAGTCACTAATGACCTTGCGTAAAATGAACCTGACCCCAAGGGCCCCTGCGTACAATCTTTTCGAAGTAAACCCTGACCAATCACCATCTGGACTTCTACAAGAATGGAGACAATTGTTGGCCAAACTATTGACTCGAGCAAGCATCTCGCAAGAAGATCTGATGCTACGTCCTCAATGGGCCAAAAAGAAATTTGAGCAATGGAGTTGGATCGAGAATTATGATCAACGTGCGTTAATGCCAACTACGCTGAAATCTGATCTAGTAGTTCACAAATTAAATGTTCCTAGTCGATACTTGACCAAATGTCCATCTAGACATCATCGTGCTCAGTTCTTGAGACTTCGGTTGAACGCCCTTCCGACTAAAGCAATGCAAGCATGTCGTCACATGAGAGAAATGACCGACAACCTCTGTCGATTCTGCAAGCTTGAGATCGAAACTACAGAACATCTACTGTCGGGGTGTACGGCGTTGGTTGAACGGAGGACACAACATTTAAGTGGTTTTACCCCCGTGACCTCAAACAACCACCATTGGTGGCAATATGCAGCATCTGGACATAACGTCAAACTGACATATGGGGTAGTGAACTTTCTAGATTCCTTGAAACTACATGAAAACTAAAGGATTACCTTAAGTTTAGTCTTAACTACTAGGAAGAGTGACTGACTGGTATAGTGCCTTTTCTACTCCAACAGATGAAATGTAATAAAAGCACGGAGACCTGTCTGTTTACACACAGGTTTATCGAGCTGAAATTATAAAAAAAAAAAAATAAATAAATATAAAAAGATAAGTCTACTGTTAATAAAAAGGAGATGAGGAGGAAAGGGACGAAGGTAAGCACCGAAGCACGGAGAACTTACAGTAAGGACACAAGGATGATAAGTTGGCTGAGGCATCTAGAAGGACCTCACGCTGAAAACTTCATTCATCTAAGCAGGAGGAATCTGAAAATCGAAGTTATACAAAGAACCAGGAGCCTCGAAAAATAGAAATCATAGACTTGACAAGGGGAAGCAATAAGAAATCCCAAATAAAACAGGACACCAGAAGAATGGGGAGAGAGGCTTTAAAGGAGAAGATATCTAAATCCTTTAAATTAAAACTAGAAACTAGAAAGGCTCACCAAAGATCAAAAAAAATCCTGCTAAACAGGAAAAATACAACGACCCTGATAAACAGGCTGTTATTGAAAGAGAAACTACGGGCGGAAGATATTGTAATCATTGAATTTCTAGATGACAGAGGATGGATTTGATTATGATGCATCTCAGATCTGAGAGAGTAAGAGATATGGTGTGGCAAACAAAAAATACTTTAAGGGAACTAGGCTTGAAGTTGAGCTTAGTGGACAATAAGGAGATTAAAGGGAAAAACAAAGAGAATTCGTATGTCAAAATTCGCATAACCAAAATAAAAGGCAGATGGAGAAAAACTTAACTAAGGATGGACAAAAAAAATTCTCAAATGACAAACAAGAGAATATTACTCAAAGGAAGGTAAAGTGGACCAAGAGACTCCCCGAAACTGAGCAGAAGAGGACTAGTCAGAAAATAATGGAGAATTCTCTGACAAAAATGAAATACATTGTGGACAACTCAAGAAACCAACGGCTACAAAGCAGAGCAGAACACACTAAAGAAACTCAAGGGGAGAGGAGAAAAGAATCAATAGGAATCACAGCCCAAGCGAGGACCCTTACTAGCCTCATGGAACACCAGATGGTTTGGCCATTTGTACTCTGGTGAATGTGAATTTTTGGGAAAGTATGAAATCATATGCATACAGGAATCCTCAGTTAGATCTAGCCCGTATGTGAAGGATATCAAATATGCATGAATCCAGCGTTAAAAGGTCCATTGGGACGGCCAGGAGTGGGCCTCTTGACATTAATTAAAAAGGACCTAGACCTAGAGATTATTGAACATTTAAATCCAAATCCATACACTCAAATGGTCAAATTGGTTAAAAACAGAGGAAAAAGCGAAATAGGATTGCTCTTAATAAATACATGTTGGAGTCCCACAGACTGTGAAATAGTACAGTACTTAACAAAGATCATGGAAATGATTGACACATCAATGTATGAAGAGCCAAGACAACTGATTCTAATATGCGGAGACCTGAATCTAAAGCTCTTGGACTCCTTGGGAAGCTTGAGACAAAAAGAATATCTAGAAACATCGGAATTGAGATGGATTCGGGAAATGAATATACAAGACATGACGATGCTAAATGTGCAGATTACAAGAGACATCCCAGGTGCAAATACGTGGTTCTGTGGCAAAAAGAATGCCTGCCTAGACTATTGTTTCGTGGCTGAAATTACAATTAAATGGATGCAATCAATGCATGTAAAGAAACAAACTACGAATGACCATGCACTCCTAGAAGTAGAACTGTTGTGGCCCTCTAAGGAACTGACAAACCCCATGAAGCAAAAAAGTGAACTGACATGGGGCAGGAATAGAATACGCCTTAAAACCACCGATATTCCTCAGCTGGCGGTAAACCTGGAAACAACATAAGGAAGAATCACAATGGCAACACCGTGGAATATAGATGGCTCCTGAAAGATTTTGAGGTAAAGAGAGACATAAATAAGTCTACAAGCTTAACAAGGAAACATGCATACAATGGCGAGGTGGCAAAAAAGAAAAGAGAATATCGAGCTGAAATACGTAGAATAAACCAAAGTAACCCATTGGATAAGACAGAAATGCGAGGCTGACAAAGCAGAGATATAAGAACTGGTTTAAAGCGACCAAAATTTGGAGAGCGCAGTGCGACGCAGAAAAGATGCTGGCTGCGATTACAACTGCCAATGCTCGTTCCCTTTGGGAAATAATAAACAAATGAGATGACCTACAACCTTCATTAACCAACAACCAAGTATCTAAAGAAAACTGGGTGAATCACTACACTGCACTCTTTAAGGAGGAGATGATTATAACATCACCTAGCAAGAAGCCTAACTCAAAACCCTGGGCCATTGATATAGACAAAGTGGATATATCATTAAGACTTACTCAATTGAGCTCCTCAAGAGCAGCTGGCCCGGATGGAATATCGAATAAGATGTTAAAAGAAAATAAGGAGGAGTGGGCGGATTTCATACTGATCCTTTTTCAACAGATATTGCGAGAGAGAGTAATACCTGCACCTTGGAAAGAAGCACTGATAGTTCCAATTTTCAAAAAGGGGGACGGTACTAACCCCAGGAACTACAGACCAATATCTCTGCTGGACTCGATTGGCAACATCTTTTCATCTATCCTGTTAAGAGATCTAAAGAAGTGGGCATTGAGTACTGGCATTTTGGATAAACGCCAGACGGCCTTCATGAAGGGGGTGGGTACCTCCCTTAATCTGTTCCTATTAAATCTACTGAAAGCCTGGGCCTTGGAATCAAAGGGGACCGTTTACCTGGGCTTTATAGACCTCGAGCAAGCGTTTAACATCGAAAAATCCATGATTCTCATAATGCAAAAAACAATAGGTAGAAGGAAGAAAATCCCTTTTACCTGGTCAATTGAAAATCAGGCCCTAAAATGTGTGGATACCACGATCTATCTGGGAGTCAAATTAAACAAAAACAGCAACGAACAAGCTCAACTGAATTTCCTTAAGGAAAGACTTGTTAAACTAACAAAGCAGGGGAGAGCACTGCACCGGAGATATGGCGTATACTCTATGATACTGATTATAACATTCTGGAAACAAAAAGTTACACCTATCCTTCATACGGAGCTGAGACCCTCTTAAATTTACCATGGGAAGCATGGGAAAAATTCGAGGGGTATTTCAGGAGAAAAATTTTAAGACTACCGAACTGTCTGAAAATGGCAACAATCAGGCACGAATTGAGGTTGCAATCCATGGCCTCAATAGTACTCTGGAAAACAATCTCCCTATTCCCGAAATGCATCCTGGAAAAACCATCAATCCCATTTGAAATACTGGTAGCTCACCCGAACACCAACCAGGACAAACTCCTCGGAGCATGGAAGCAAACATGTCTTGACCAACTTCAGCATAATAACATCAACTTAGAAATGCTTAAAACAAATCCTGAAAAGGCGAAGAGATGCCTAAAAGCAAGAGACTGGCTAGAAACAGACACACTAAAGGCAGATAATGGATACTGTCTCAACATTGTATGGGAAAGGAAAGCTCTGAATCATCTCCCTTCATATATTATAACATTTCCATCTCCCCACCTATTACCATCAAAGGAAGTGAAATTTCTAAGGAAACAGATAAGTAAAGAAGAGACTCTCTGCTGCTTTTGTAAAAATGGGGAAAGGATAGAATCAACAAGGCACTTGGCGTTATCATGTCTGAAACTACAAAATTTAAGAAGAAAATATTTGAAGATGGTACCCACACGAACGGAGCACAGAACAGAAGAGGAGTGGTGGGAACGCTTAATGACGATCGATAAAATCGGCCAGACTCTAGATGTACTGATGCCAGTAGAACAGATATACACAGAAATAAGGAAAGATGACAAAGATGATGACCTGACCTCTAAAGTGGAGGAAGAAGGAGGAACTTGAAGGTCACTGAGAAAGACTTTCTCCTGTACTGTACTGTACTGTTCTCCGCCTTGGAGATGGAAAGGATTGTTACATGTAACATTTGTTAAAGGTTGACAATTGGATTAACCAATAAAACAATAAGAAACATTTAAAACAAAATGTAAAAGATAACATTTATTACGGCAAACGGTTTACACTAAACAATTCCCAGTCAGCAACTCCTAATCATCACAGGAAATAGAAGTTAGCAAAGGGAAAGTAGTAAAAGAAAGCTGATTTAAAGTGCAATGTGCAGAGTACAAAGTCCGGCTTCCTCTGACGTCAATTAATACATATTCATGTGCTGTACTGTCACGCCCTGGCAACTTTAAATACACCAGGTGAAAAAAAGGGGACTGCTGCTGGGAGGCAATGAGCGTACGTCCACGGGAACAGCACGTTCAGGGCAGAGTGCAAATGAACACAGTGATGCAAGTAAAAAGCTAAAATTCAGACCAGCAAACCGTTCATACTAAACATATCATAATAAAGAATTCATAATCATCACAGGAAATACAAGTTAGTAAAAGCAAATGGAATAAGGAGTAAAAGAAACTAGGTAGATTTGAAGTCAATGTGCAGCATAGTGCATAGTCGGGGTCTGCGGACAACATTAATGCCTATTCAAGATGTCGTGGTTCATAGCTTCAGTTGGGAGGAACACGTGCATCATTTAACAATGGTATGCAACCAACTGAGGAAGGCCCACCTCACCCCCAACCACAGCAAGTGCCAACTAGCCCAGTCCCTGTGAACTACCAGAGATTTCAGATTATTGACGGGGAATGGCATGTTGAAGTAGAAGCAGTACAACAGGTGGTAAGTCCCATCCCAAGTAATCCATCCAGGCATTCTTGGGCTTACTGGGCTATTACCACTGTTTATCCCAAGGTTCTCAGAGATTGCAGGCCCCCTCACAGACATACTCAAGAAAGAACACTTCAACATCATCAGGTGGGACAAACAGCTGAGCAGATCTTTGACCATCTAAAACAATACCTGTGTAAGAGCCCAGTCGGATTTTGCAAAATAATGTATTCTTCAGACGGATGCGTCCACAACAGGATTGGGAACAGTCTTATCCCAAGTGGAAGAAGAAGACAAACCGATCATCCCATAACTGGAAATTACAAACACAAGAAATTCCTGTTACTAAAAGCACAGTTGGCAGACCAAAGAGTGTGCAAGCCCAAGTGCACCAACCCAGTGTGGCTAGTGACATTCCAAGCACACCCACGTGCCTTAGTGTACCAATCCCCCATCCCTGCCCAGTCCTCAAAGCTCTCACCTTCATTCAGCGTGCCTGGGGGGGGGTGGGTACCGTGTCCCAAATGCAATAGTGTTGGCTAACCGCTGGCACTCAAACACCACCTTCAAAGGGCCAGAGAGACTAGGCACAGCTGTTCAGTCTTACCTCTTCCAGTCTGTCCAGACCAGTCTCCGCTGCTGGCTTTGCTGGGGGGCCGGCTGCCTGCTGCACTGGCTGCTGCTGCTGTGCAGCCTGAGCGGAGCCACAAGGTAGCAGGTGCCCTCCCAAGAAAGGACTGGGGTGTGGCAGGGTGGGCCAGGGCCGGGTGCTATTACTGCAGTCTGCTGCCTGCACTGTGCACACATACTGCTTGCTCCTGCTGCTGCCTTGCCGTGTCGCCCTCCATGTAAGGATGTCGACTGTGTGACCAAAATCATGCACATGCCCAATATCCTCCAGAGTCACGGAATTGACCTCTCCTGGCACTGGCTGCGCAGAGTCTGTGTCTGTGTTCTGCGGGCATTGTCATTGGCCCGCGCACGCTGTCATTCCACGGCAGTCCCCAGCCCCAGGCACAAGTTGCTTTCAACTTTGCAAGTGCAACACATTTGTTGTTGTTACTTCCTGAAAAGTTTAAACCAACTTAAATGGAGACTGAACTTGTAAGACGCATGTGCGGTGGCACAGCCCAACCCTGCAGGCTGCAGGCAGCCCTGTCAGACTAGAGCCCATCCCGGCAGCCAGGTGTTACAATTAGCACTTGTTGTTATCGCTCTCTGCAGACTGTGCTCGCACAGGAGCACAGCCTGGCACCAGCTATGCTGTCGCCGAATGCCCAGGCCACACTGAGGCAGCAGCAGGCAGAGCGAGCACTGTATAGTGGCCCTTGGAGTGGCAGCCCCTCTATACATGATGATGCATGCATCATAAAAATCATCAAAGCAAGCTAAAAACATATGTGTGTTACCTTGCTTTGATGACTACTGCCCAGCCCCTGCCAGTTCCATCTATCAGTGCCGCTGCTGCTGGTGAGATGCTGGGGCTGTGGCCCGCAGTGGCAGCCAAGTTACAACAACAAACATGATTTCATTTAAAACACCTTAAAAAATTGCCCAAGCGGTGGCTTGGTGAAAAAACTGCCCCCAGGTCTTCAAGTCGTTCGGTCAGTGGCCGAACGACCAATAGCCCAGCTCAACCCCGCCTGTGAACCAGGCTGCAGGGTCTAACATGTAATTTCTCATTCACAATTGTTTGTTAATTGTTAGTTTTTGTACATGCTGCTTTTAATGTGTGAGTTCAGCTGCACTAAAAAAATGTCCCAGTGGTCAGCACATAACATTTAAAATGTCCTTAGTGCTCACAGAAGAAACAGCTGATTGGTTTTAACCTGAATGTGAACCTTTCCAAGAAAGTAAGGTATTTTGTGAGACAATGTATAGGAGGAGGTACCTGTCTTCGCTCCACTCCCTGTCCCTTTGCCACCATAATTTTGGGGTGACAGACGAAGAGCCATGATGGCAAACCCATGAATGTATCCATGCAGTGATTCTTCATCTCGTCAAGTATATGAGAGACGAGTTGCCCTTAGAAAACCCTTCAGAATGTACCCACTAGCTGACATAGCTGAGGAAAGTTATCAAGAATAATATACCTTTCCTAGCTGTAGAAAGGCATCCATGGATAAAATGGTGCGCCACATGGATGTACGTTAACTTAAGTCTGATGACGGCAAAAGAATGTACTAAAGAAGATATACAATCCTATGCTGAAATGATAAGAAAATATTCAAGGATTTATTTTATTTCATTTATTTGTATTTATAAAGCGCACTGGCAGCCCAAGGGCATTGAGGCACTGTTACAAGAGAGTGACTTAGTTACAAGTAACAACATTGCTTACTGGTTACATGAGGCATAGCAATGTTGGAACAGGTTACATCAGTGGCATAACAAATACAAATGGCGGAGTTGCTGGATAAGATGCACTCCGTGGGTCAAAAATGAAGGAGGACCGGTTCATTTAATACAGCTACAGAATGCAACACCATGCTTCAGGAACAATGGTCTGATTCTGGTTAGGACGAATAAAGGATGTAAAGATATAATGGAAGTCCCAGAAATGGATGAAGGTAGTGCAGTATTGACGGATCGATGTTGGGTTTGTGGATCCAGAGCCTACACGAAAAGATTGGGGAGGAATATACTCCATAGTTTTGGTACGAGTGACCTTCATATAGATGAGTTCCCAAAAATGACTGACAATTTAAGAAAGAGGAGAGCATCTGCATTTTGTTGATTAAAGAGAAGCAATTATTTCACAGCAAAATCAAGGCTTACGACATATTCCAGATGTGCATAAGTAGTTCAGAAAAATGGCAGTGATAATGACATGTATATTCCTGCCAGGACTTCTTGCACTAAATGCTAAATGACTACAAATTACAAGATGGGAGTTGTTGCAGATGATCAACTAAAAAGTAAAAGGATTTAATGCAATAAGAAAAGAATTGAGAGCCATTTGGCTATTAGAGCAATGGAAGGAGGAGTTTGCGCCAAGGTCAGACTTTCCTGGTGTGCATACAAATCTTCTAATTATGTCAAAAATTTAATTTTAACTGAAGCAATAATTCTGCACACAAAGATAGTGGATGAAGTAGGCGGAATAGAAGATGATGATTGCTTTATATCGCTATTTTCATGGATTCCAACGTGGCTAGCAAATACTTTCCAAATGCTTTATTAATATTAGTGTTCATATTGGTAGGATTCTGTCTCATAAGTATCATCATGGGACAATGCAAGAAGACAGCCAAGAAAGCTACTGGAATGAAGATAATGGTGGATATTAACACTGGAACAATTGAACAAACTGAGGAAAGCACCGAGAATACATAAAGAAAAGTACTCTTGCACCTCCAGGTACCAAGTATCGCTATCCTAAGTATCGGAAGAAATATGTGGGACGATCAATATTCTGTTCACCAACAGGAGATTAGCGATTTATGACCTGGAGTGTGGATGAACATATAAAGAATGCTGGTAAACTGAGGGGGCTGATAAAGATGTGGGCCCTGAAGCAAAATAAATATGATGAAATGGTAGAAGAAGACATAGCCGGAGTGGCAGAAGAAGAAGAAAAGAGCTTGGTTGAGAACTCAACCAGAGGGGGGAATGTAGAGGAGGTGCCCGGCTTTAACCTTCTCCCTGCCCCCTTGCCACTATC
This sequence comes from Ambystoma mexicanum, assembly GCF_040938575.1. Taxonomy (NCBI): domain Eukaryota; kingdom Metazoa; phylum Chordata; class Amphibia; order Caudata; family Ambystomatidae; genus Ambystoma; species Ambystoma mexicanum. Next base: position 1,329,864,250 of record NC_090924.1, read on the forward strand.
ATACTGGGATGACAGACGAAGAGCCATGATGGGGAGCCCATGCATGAATCTATGCAATGATTCTACATCTCTTTGAGTATAAGAGAGATGATATGCACTTACCCAACCCTTTAGAGTGTTCCTGCAAGCTGTCATAGTGGAAGAAAGTTATCAAGAAGAATGTACTTTGTCAAGTTGTGGAAAGGCAGCCGTGGATAAAATGGTGTGCAACTTGGATGTACATTAACTGAAGTCTGATGACAGCAAAAAAAATCCTAAAGAAGAAACCTATGCTGAAACAATAAAAAAATATTCATGAATGACAATATAACTGAAGTATTAAGAGTGACATGTATCTGAAGCTGAAAAGTAACTGTGAATCAAAAAGAAGAATGAAATTACCCGCCTGTCAATAACTGTACATATACTGAAACACAAGGTGGAATAAAACATAGAAACTAGCTTATGAGAGGTGACCATTCAAGGTGTAGGACGACCATCAGAAAAAGATGGACGACGGTTTGTGTGAATCAACCCAGCTACCTCAAAATACAAGCCGAGAATTTTAATATTGAAAGGTGATGAAGAATTTATTTTCCCTTTTGAAATAGAGGAGCACATTGGCTTGACATCAAGGATGCTATTTCGAGAGATGGAAGAAAAGCAGAAAGGAAGTGTAAGGAATAAACCATTTGCAGGACATATTTCGAAATATTAGGAGGAACAAGAACATTTGTTGAGGACAAATATTGGACAATTAAATTGGCATGAAGTTAATATAGGATAGACTTAGTAAGCCTCAAAGATAGTGTGATCCTGATTGAGTTGATTTTATGAGAGTATATTCGCCCTGCTTTACTTCTTGAGATTAAGGGGCTGATTCATGGAATTTGTGCACTGAGAAACGGGGATTTTGGCACCATCCTGCCCTAAATCCCCATTTGTTAAACAGGGATTTGCGGGCAAAATGACACACAAATCCCGTTTTTCAGCGCACAAATTCCATGATTCAGCCCCAAAAGCAGTATTTTACTGTCTGTCCGGTTATTTGGTCTGAGGTATTTGCTTGGTAATCCCATCAAGGACACAGATGCTTCAAAGTGCTTGAGCACAACAACATGCTCTATTCTCAAAAAAAAGGAAATTAGAATGGAAATTATTTAAAAGTAGTAACATTGTAAACGGGCTCTTTTTACAATTTTGCTATTTTCTTTTCTAATGATCATTTCCAGTATATATTGTAGTCATAATAAGAATTTGACAGGTGTCCTACTAAGAAAATAACATCATCAAAACCTTAAATAACCACATAAGTTATTTTCTGATTGAAAGTTATAATTCCAAGATGGACATTCCGATACACTCCTATCATCTTTTGAAATGTCCCTAAGAGGAAGTTGAAGATGACAAACGCCACCAGTGAGTGCCTTGCTGCTTTGCATAAAGTCAAAGATTATTTTTGGAGCATAGGAATGACCATAGAGCTTGATATTGGACAAATATAAAGGTTGCTCTGCTTTAACCATTAAGCGTCCCGATTCATGGAATTTTTATCAGGTTCTAAGTTAGTTTGCACTGCTGAAAAGTGACATTGCATTGGTGACAAAAACCCTGATTCATGGAACTGTGCAAAGTGTATTTTTGTAGTACAAATCCGTGAAAAGTCAGTGCATAGTCATTTTGCAGAACAAAATGACTTTGGACAGACTTTGAACTGTATAAATATGCTTTGCACAGTTCCATGAAACAGGGTTTGTGTCTGCAGTGTAAAGTCACTTTTCTGCAGTGCAAACAATTCCATTATTCGGGCAACTAGTAAATAGTGCACATTGGTCTTTGTACTCATTTCATCTTTTGCAGCACTCACTCTAACATTAAAGTGTTTGTAACTATGGACCACATTTACTAATTCAGACCATATCTGACTATGAGGATTAAAATGTCTCCAATGTCTGTCACGCCATTAGGGCCAAAAACATTCCTGCTTCTTCACTGCAAATATTTAGAAGAGGAAGGGCTGGGGTCTTTAGTGTAAGGATGTCTGTGCATATGAGCATGACAAATCCCACATGCACAGATATTCTTAGACCAATATATATATAGGACTTGAACCAAACAGAGCTGGAAAACATGTAATAAAGTCGATACAGTGCAGAATAGGATTGCATTTGTTTCAGTGTTTAAGCAAAGTGTGTGATCCTGTGCAGGTCATTTAATCTCACTATTCCTTATTTACCAAGTTTGAGACCCTCTAGATGTGTTTCACTTCATGGTCCACGTTATTAAAAAAAGCCTCACGCACTAATCTAAAAGATTATTGTGTAGTATTGGCAAAACCAACAATTATGGCCCGGGGATAATGAATGTGTTTTCCCTGTTGCACCATTCTCACCAGAAAGAGAAACAGCTGTTGGTTCCAAATGTGTGGGTTGTCCTGAAGATCTTTTGATTCGATTTCCAGTCTTTGTTGCTCATTTTGAAGAGACGTTTGAGTAAATGAACACTGCTAAAACGCCCTTTCAGCCTTTAATAGCTGAAGAGCTTTCAACCGAGAGCAAAAATATAAAAAAATACTTGAAGTAATGATAGGCAATCATTATTTGCCCTAATATTATCTACGTTGCTGTGTCTACGTATTATTCATAACTACTTCAATTACAAGTGAACACCAGTTCACAAAGCTTGACAGTGAGAGTGAAAGGGTGGGACAGCCTGCTTCAATGAAATGAAATAGAAACGCACAGTTGATGGATTTAGCCATGGATTAATGTTTTACTGATCAGTACCTTAGAATAATACAATAACTGAATATTTGGATAAAGATCCAGGGTGCTCGCTTATACTGTGTAGTTTTTGAAAACAAACAGCTTTTATTTTTATAGCCAAGATTTTATAGCGCTATGGTGGTGTTGCACTGCACGGTTTGCAGTATTGTAAGTGATTTCAACCCGGCACTCCACCTAAATCAATGCCTAGCATGTGCGGCACTTCTGGAACCCTTAATTATTTATGTATATCTATAAATTCTTTTATTGCTGAATGATATACCCTTACATCACGCCGCTCTCTTTGAATCCCCCCCTGGTCACACTGAGCCAGGAAGCAGGCTGTTTTGCAAAGTTAAAAGGATTTATTTTATGTATTTCACAATATATATATCACACTATTAAATATTTATACAATGATCACCAATGGGGTGATGTCACAATAAATCTCTTTAATCACACGGAGTAATAATAAGGAAAATAATGCAGCATAGAATAATACTTTTGTGTGGGTTCAATCAAAATGCACTGTGATCACTCTTTCACCCTGTACACTACTCAATCCCCCTAATATGCAGTATAAAGAGATGGAAGAAGAGAAAACAGGTTTCAGGAATACACACTCAACAAATACAGTATCAATCCCAATTTACCCCAGCAAACTCAGAGAAAAACAGGAATGATTGCAACTTGTCAAAATGGCTTTGAATGGAACTGTAAAAACACTGAAAATTGATTTAATTCACTAAAATTGTTTTAATACTAGTGGGAGCCGCTTTGTATAGTTTCAGATAAACACTACCAATGATTATTGAATAACTAGCAGGTTGAAAACTGAATTCTGAGGTCGGATGATTGTACAGCTGTTTCACATGTGATAGATTTGAGCCAAATGAAAAATTTGCGGCAAACCTTTCTGAGTGTGGTAAGCACGATTGTGGAAACATTATAAGGGGTTGGAAAGCAGTTTGGAATTCCTTGGAGAGCTGAGGATGTTAGCTTCAAGCAGACACTTAAATCGCATTTCTAGCATACACGGTGAGGAAGTTATGAAGGATTTTGTAGAGGTCCATTTTTGTAAAACAAGGTTGCGCTCTTTTTTAAAATTATAAACCAGGTTTCTTATACTAGGGAGACTATGAAGCCACAAACTACACGACAGCACAGCCACCAGTCTAGCGTTGCCTTTGGCTGGTTTTTGCCCACCGAGACGCTTGTCTTTCTTCAGTTAATATATTAGCGCAGAGATGATTTTAACACTACTATTACCAAAGGACTATAGGGATGAGAGAAAGATTCAGATAAGACAAAAGATTTTCTACAATGCAGTTCTGGATATAAGAGAGTGGGTTTGGATAGGGATGACTTACGGATAATATATATGCTAGGGACAATCCTATGTTATGGATACTCACTACCACTGTTTGGAATGGACCCATCAGAGATCTAGTCAGGGATACTTTCTGGACTGGAATCCTGCTAGCACACCGGACTGCACTCAAGACGCTCTGGTTCTGAACTCAGCACGGCACTCTGGACACTGCACAGTGAAATTGGCTGGATGGGACGGTTGGTTCTGGTTCGTAGCGATCTAGTCACAGCTCTGCTCTACTGGGTTGGATCTCTGGATTCTGGCAAGAATTCTTAGCAGGAAAGCAGCAGAGCTCAGCCAGGCTGTTCTTTATGTTGTTCCCCTTGGAGGTCTGGGGTAAAATCTGGTTTCAGGATTTATTAAAGGCCAAGCTGAGAATGGTTCAGCTTTGGAAATGGGCCTTTCTTCTTTCAAAGTTCTGGAGTCTGGAATATGGATTTCTCTTGCAAAGTGCTTCGCCAGCAATCAAATGGTGGGTGAATGTGTGTCTTTCTAGATCCGAAGCTATCCCTATTTATATATTTTCTAAATGGGTGGGTATGCTGACTTCTACTAGGGACACCCCCTGGTATTTTATTGGTTAGGGTCTTACCTCTCCCCTGATTTGAGAAGAAAACCTGGTGTCATGATGACGCTGTATTTTTAATCCAGGGAGTACCTCCTCTTTGTTTCTGCACATGAAATCTATTTTTCATACAAGACATATTTACAATTTTACAACCTTAATACCAATAGCATATTTATATCAGATATTTGTTGGAGCAAGTATTCATCCGAGCCACGTCTTGGTGAGAGCTCGGGTCTAGATTTGGCAATTTTTCGCACTTTTGGTCCGGTACTCAATGTCAGATTGGTCCACATTTTTACACATATGTGCGCATGACATCTGGGCATAGTCATGTGAAGTTTCATGTTTCTGGCATCACCACAATTGCTACAAAAGTAATTTTACAACGTGACCAGAATTTTCATATTAACAATACTGTTTTTTTAAACATTTTTACAATTTTGCACAGTCCTCTGTCAGTCCTTTTCAAAGATATACTTTCTTGTGCTTTAAGAATACACATAACTGTCTGTCCCGCCTCCAAAGTTTTGGTGGTTCAAGAGCAATCCCGGCCTCTTTCTCCTGGCAGGAGTTTCTGTTGACAGTTGCATCTGCATATCTTTTCAATCAAGGGAGTCTTTTGTCTCTGCCCAGAGCAGCAGAGCAAAATCTCCTCCCCTCTTCATTAACACCTGTGTGGAAGTTCCTGGCCCTTGATGAGAATCAGAAGGGTGGTGTGTTTCCCAGTGGGGGAAGCTTCTTTGACGTTTTGCTGAATCAGGTTACTTTAAAGTAAATTGTGACATTGTTCTTTGTTGAAATTAAAGTTACAATTTTTAAAACAGCCAAACAAATCTCTAATTCCAGTCTTTTTAAACATAGAAATTAAGTAGTGACAACCTATATTGCTTTTGATAGCAAGTCACTTCATTTCAACCATTTAATTTTAATGTACAAGTTTAAGCTTCCATTGTAATTAAATGACAGCTTTCATAAAGGCGGCCGACGGTACTGCGCCCACATGTGACAGATTTTTCCAGGAAATCATTTTTTTTAATGTGGATATGATTGATGAAATCTGCTTGTCCTGACATTGTGTGCTTATGTGGATTCTTTAAATAAAGTGACGGGTAACACCCAGCAAGGATGTTGGATCTTTTCTGATGTCTGGGAACCATTATTTTGTAATTTCAGCAACAAAGGAAAAAGTATTTCAGAGCACTTCTGGGTTTCCTTGCAATGAAACACTGCCTTTCATGTAGTTTCCATTTTCACTCTGTGGGCAGCCCAATGACAGATTTCAGTAGTGTGGTCTCCTGTTCCACTACTGACACAGGCACAATAGATTGGCAGCCAACTTTCTGGTTTCACTGCGCAATTCTCAGAGGTTTAGCGCACATAGGGCTTTTGCGGCCATTTTGCTGGTTCTGGTGCCACCAGCACACAGTGATGTTGCTGGGCAGAGTCTAGTGGATCAATGCATCCCACAAGCCCCCCCCTTGCGATTTGGCTTTGACCGCCCATCAATGGAAAGTCGCGAGATTCGGATGATCAGTTTCTTTTCTTTCTGGCTCAAATGGCAGACTTCATCAGCTTCTCCCATCAGTGGTGGATCGACCAGTTCTCCTCGCCAAATCCTGATGAGAGTGTGGAGCGATACCCTTGGCCCCTTGGATCTTTCCTTCCAGTCCCTGGGTTGTCCTCCTGGTTTCCAATTCTAGGATGACAAAGCAAAAGCATATTTGTAGACATTTCCCCACCACTATTTATGTAGTGGGGCGGACACATACATTTTGACAAATCAGGCCAATTTTTTTTCTATTGGCAATTTATTGATTATATACATAGAATATTTTTATAGTTGAATTTCTAGGGAGCTGGAGTGACCCCCTCTGAGGTCTCAGAAGAATCCTCTAGTTGCTGCAGAGTGTGCCTAGGGTGGCAACACTTCAGTTGGTTGATATGGACCCACTTATCTTCCCCCTCTGCCTTTGGGGATGCAGATTTTGTAGGCGACTGGTGAGATTTTGTCTACAATTTCAAAAGGACACCTCCAGCTAGGCAAAAATGTGCGCTGTTTGGCCTGGCTCATTTGGAAATTGTATAAGTAGACCCGGTCCCCTACATGGTATTCTTTTCTAGTAGTCTTTAAGTCATAGTGGGTCTTCATGCTGTCTGCAGACCTTTATAGATTTCGCTGAGCATAGGCAAAAGCATGTTGAAGGTGTTTTCTTAGATTTTCAACATACTCATGAGTTGTGGAGGCATTGATCAATGTCTGCTCTTGGGTTCTGTAGAGCAGATGCTGGGGAAGCACCATCCTTCGTCCAGTCATCAGCTCAAATGGTGACATTTTAGGTGCAGATGAAGAGGTAGATCTGATGGCCATCAGGACAAGGGGTAATCGAATATCCCAACTTGGCCCAAAATCGGCCACAAACTTGTTTAATATGCTCACAATTGTCTTGTTGTATCTCTCTACTACACCACTAGAGGCTCACCAGTAGGCAATGTGTAATTTCCTTTTGACCCTCATCCTTGTCATTACTTCACTAGTGAAGTGGCTACCTCGGTCTGACTCGATCCTTTGGGGTAGTCCAAAACCTGAGAAGATGTGGTTGATCATTAGGGCAGCTGCTGTTTCTGCCTTGCAATTTGGGGCCGGGAGACATTCCACCCATTTAGTAAACAAGCATGTCACGGTCAACATGTACTTGTTCCCTCTAGAGGAGCGAATCACGGGCCCAATAAAATCGACTTGCAAATCTGACCATGGCAGTGTCATCCCCCTCTTTTGGAGAGGCACACGGTGTATGAGGGATGTTGGCTGAAATTGGGCATGCACAAGACACCCCTACAAGTATTGGTCGAGGTCCTGCCCCATGTGTGGCCAGTATGCAACCTCTCTTAAGATTTTAAGTGTTGTATGAACCCCCCTATGACCGGCTGTGGATGCATCATGGGCGTGACTTAACATCAGGCTTCGGAATGAGGTAGGGACCACCCAGTGATCATGGCCAGCTAGGGATCCCGTTACCAACAAACCGTCTTGGATTCAGAACATTTTTTGACATTTCTTCAACACTCTGAAGTCCTCTTTCCCAATGTAATGGGTATCCATCAGGGGAAGTTCTCAGGGTCCTCAATGTGTTGATAAAACTTACCAATTATGATAGCAGTGACCTGGATTTCCCCCAACAGGGACTCGATCTCAAGTAGATCCCCTTAGATGGTTCCGGTTTTGGCCAGCTGATCAGCCAGGTCATTTCCAGTTTTGTCTGGTCCCTCTACTTTAGAATGACCCCTGATCTTTTTCCAGTAGATGGTCATCCCATTCGAGGTGACCAGATCATCAATATTTTGGATTAAATTCCCATGTGTCAATGGTTTGTTATTAGCACATAGCATGCCTCTGGTTTCCTAGTTAACCAGGTGCTCCACGAACCTGTTCCGTACATAATCCGAGTCTGTGATTATGACCAGTTTGTGGAGTTGGTGTTGGACAGCAGTGAGGATGGCTTGATGCACAGCCATCAACTCTGCCACTTGACTACTTCGGGGATCAATCTTGTACCCAGCGGAGGGTTCTGGGGCATCGTTCACCCATGCATTCCCTACGCGGGCCACAAGTTCTTTTTCCCCGTTGTTGTCAACATGGTAGGAGCATCCATCCACATAGACAGCGGGCATTCCCTCACACTTGTCTTCTTCAAAGACTTTGTGTGGGGAATTAAGGTATGCCTCCTTGTTGTCCTTGATTTTTAGACTTTTTTCCTCGAGGCAGTTTTCTCTGGCACAATCATGCAAGTCAGCCAGACCTTGCGCGAGGTGACTCTTCTTGTTTTGGCCATATATGACTTCCACAGGAAAGCCTTGCATTGACAGAATCCAGGAAGTAATTGGGGAATTACTCACATTTCCGGCATGGATTCTATCACTTTGGAGATATTACAGAGGCTGGTGTGGAGTCTCCACTATGATGTGTTCCACCTGGATAAACGGGTGGTAATTCTTCAATGCCCACATCGTTGCCAGGAGTGCCTTTTCACAATCGTTGAATTTTTCCTCCACAGAGGATAAAGTTTTACTCGCACAGGAGATTACTTTATTGACCTTGTCATGCTTTTGGTATAATACTGCAGTCTAGCACGTATTTGAGAACCCTGTCTCAAAGAAGAACTCCTTGTTTTTGACAGGGTAAGCTAGGCAAGGCACTTGTGAGAGGCTTCTTTTGAGGGGTTCTACTGCCTCAGGTTATTCTGGACCCAACTCCCACTTGACCCACCCCCTTCAAAAGATGGATCAGGAGTTTATGATCTCTGCACAGTCCTCAATGAACTTTCAGCTGTAATTAGTCAGTCCAAGGAGGCTCCTTAGCTCCCGCAGAGTTGTGGGGTCTTTCAATTTTTGAAGTGCTTCCATTTTCTTTTCCTGGGGACAGGGACCCTGAGGAGTAATCTTATGCCCCAAGAAATTGACACAGGTTCTGCACCACTGTGCCTTTTGAAAGAAGAGTTTTGCTCCGGCAGCCCTCAACTGTGTCAGAACATACCGGATCTCCGCTATGTGTTCCTCTACAGTTGAGCTTTTGACTAGAACATCATCTACATAAGCCAGGTTACCTCTTTCACCCAGGTCGGGCATGGCCTTTTGCAGAAAAATGTTGAATTCATTGCCGGAGTTGATGTATCCGAAGGGAGTCCAGGTCCATGTGTAATGCTGCCCCCCGAAGATAAAGGCCAGCTTGTATTGGTCTTCCCTACTGACAGGTACAGTCCAGTACCCGTTGGTCAGGTCTATTGCAGTGAATACCTTTGACCCCTGGATCTGGGCCAGCCCTTGGTCTATGTAGGGAAGAGGCCATCAGGAAGTATGGACCCATTTGTTGAGCTCCCTAAGGTCAGCGCAGAGTCTCCACTGGCCGTTTGGCTTCAAAATCCCCAGCACCGGATTATTGAAGGTGCTGTGCACTGGACGGATTATCCCATGGGACTCTTAATTATTTCAGTAAGGGACTCCATTGATGCTAGAGGCAAGCCATATTGCTTCACAAACACTGGAGTCATGCCAGGGTCCTTGGGAATTGTTGTTGTGTGGATGTCGGTGCGACCACAGTCATATGAGTACACCGTAAAGAGATCTTGAAAATCCAAGAAAACTTGTTTCCATTTTTTCTTCTGCTCCAGAGTCTCACAGGCATCAGCTAGGTTGACTCTCTTCAACCATCTGCATGAAGCCTGAAAAGAATTCCAATTTTGCTATCTCAGCGGCCTCCTCCAGCTGAGTGGAGAAGTCCATGGTCAAAGTGCTGATTTGGACTGGTAGCTTCAGGTGAGGAAGGAAGTCCTCGCGGACTTGGAATATCACCTCATCCATCCTGAAGTCACAAGTCATATCTTCCTTACCATAAGGGCAGGAAGTGTACATCAGGAAATTCCCCCCATGCCAGGTAAAGATCCTGTCTAGTGTTGTGTTATCACTATCACTGTCAAAACAGTCCTTGGGAATTGGTCCTAACAGTTCATTACCCAAATCTATGGAAAAATGTCGGTCATCAACCGCCATTCCAATAATGGTGACTGCGGCTAGAGTGATACTCTTTAAGTCGCTGTTATCCACCTCAATTGGATGGTGTCATGTTCTATATTGACTAGTGGTGTTGGGTTCACCCCCAACCCTTGCTGTTGGAAATAAGCATTAAGATGAATATAGGCCTCAGGGTTTTTCAATGTCTGTCCTCTTGTAACTTTCACTTCCAGTGAGAATTGTCAGGTCCTTTCTGGGATTGTGACTTCCTCTCCAATCTGAATTTCAACTGTATAAGGCAGCAACTGAGCTGACCTAAATGCTTTCTCTGGGTCATCAAAGCCCATGGGATTATCTGCTAATCAGGACCAAGCTTTGAAGTTTATTAGGTCCAAACTAATGGCAAAGCAATTGAGAATATCACTGCCTAAGTAAAAGGCGACAGTGACGTCTCGCATGACCCACCAATTATGGACTATGCTCTTGTTGCCTATGAGGATTTTGAGCATACACCTGCTTGGCAGGAGATGTTTGGAATTGGGTGTTTCCAGGTCCATTTACCATTTGTCTAACAGTTTAAATGTGGATATGGCTGGATCTTTTGGGAGTTTGCAGAACATGGCCTCGCTGATGAAGCTCTTACCGTTGTTCACACACACTCGGGTGAGAACAGAGTCCTTCCCTTCATTTAACTGAACAGGGATGAACAACTGCTCACCAATTTGCTGAATATCAGCCAGACTTTGAGCTGGTTTCGCATCTTTCTGGACTATAGGAGTGGGAATTTCTGATTGTGAAGTTGTAAAGAATTTCAGAATATTTCCTTCCAGTGTGGAATGCCACCTTACACTGGAAGGAAGGTAGATTTTCAGAAATAGAGAGGACCCCCATCACCAGTTTGTTGTCCTACTGCTATTACTGTCACGTCTGGGATTTGGTTGCTCTGGAAGTGAAATTCTACTTGGTCAGATTTTTGTTCAACCAAGTGGCATGTGCCGTTTAAACTAACATGGTTGGCACTCTGTTTTAATTTTATTGGTCGGTTAGTCTGAGTCCAGAGGACCTTGTTAACACAGTCTATGAGGGGTGACAACCTTCGCAGGTGGTCATTCCCTAGTAAACAAGGGGTGACCTCTGGAGTTACAACTATGCTTCACCTTGTGTCACCCAATTTTATTGTCCAAATCCGCAGTCCCCTTGATGGGAATTTCCTTCCTGTCGAAGTTCTGAAGTTGTCCAGGAAGAGTCGTGAGAGGAATTTGGTATTTCTCCCCCCTTCCCAAATTCAGTTTATCAAAGGCCCTTTTTGACAGAATGATAGCTTGGGATCCAGTGTCCACCAGTGCCAAAATTGTACACTGCCCCTGTATCTGGACCGGGGCATAGAATCCTCCCTCCTTCTCCTCTAGGGGGCACAGATTATGTACATCTTTGGACAACTGGTGGGTTAGTTTCCTGGTTTTGGACACTGATAGAGAGGTGATTTGGGAAGAATTCTGTTGGGAGTCTTGGGAATCTGAAAAGAAAAGGTGGCAACTAGATATGGGAGAAGTCTGGGTTCCCCTGGTTCCGGTTCTGGGACAACCCCCCCCTTTTTGGAGGCAGTCACCAGGACGGGTTTGAACCATGGCATTTTCACTCTGTTGGTTCTGGGGTTGGATGATGGGCGGTGCTAACTCAGTCCCCACATCTACCCAGTCTGGATTTGGATCCTTTGGAACCCATTTTCTTTGGGAGGAGTTCCCCATCTCTGAAGGAGAAGATCCTTTTCCCAGGAGCCTCTGAGGATCCCTCTCCTACAAACTGGAAGACTTGTACCTCCTCCTCAAAGTGGGTCTGTTTGGGCTCTTTGTTTCTCCTACCTCCCCTCTGCTCGTTAGGTTGCAGACTTTCAGGGGGAGGAGATTTTGGTTCCAGTTCCTGGGTTTCCAGGGGCTTTTTACAAGTGGGGAAGGAAGCTTCCTCCAATGCTTTACACCCACCTTCCGCCTCCTCCCTGGGAACCGGTGGGTTGTCAGGGTCCTTCCCCCTCATTGCTCTGGAGCACCAGGTCCGGAGTTTGAGGCATTCTGTGCTGGCATGCTCATCTGAGGGTTCTCTTGAGCCCTCAGCATGCAACCCAGATCCTGTGCCATGCTTTGGACCTGGCGCTCTGGTTGTGACACCCGCTCAGGCTGATACAGGGTGCTGTTGTCTCCTCTTGCTGATCCCAGGAAGGGTAGCTATCCCTTCTCCCAAAAGACCCTGGGTTAGTGAAGTTTGGGTACCCCTCCACCCTTGGCCTCCCCTCTCCCGGATTAGGCTGTCTGGGCTCAGGAAGTTGGGGAAAGAAGGATGGATAGTTGTGGGGTTGAAAGTTTTGCAGGTACCTCGGGAAGAAGTTCTGTCCAGGATTTGGGGAATTACTGCCCTCCTGGGGGAAGCGTGGAGGGAAGTTTCCTGGGTTAGCTGCTGTTTGGTTGGATGCCGCCTTGGGCGGGAGGAGTCCACACATAACCCAGGATGGGTCTATTTCCCTTGTAGCAGGGACTTATGTAGTCAGGGGAGTTAGGGGTCCCATTTGTGGGGTTGCCTCCCTGGCTCCCTGTTTGTGACTTTTACCCGAGGGCCTTCTGGGCTTGGGGTTATTCTGATTCTGTGCAGGCAGGTTTTAGGCAACCTTCACCTCTGCCACCTGAGCAGGAGCAGGGATGTTGGTTGGTTTGGGGCTTTTTACATTACTTTTGTTTTCTATGGACTTTTGCACCTCATAAACTTGTGTGGCCTGTTCAATGACCCAGTCTAGTGATCTTTTCTCGTGAAAGTCTCTCACTAGCTGGGTCATGATGTACTTGGGGAGAGCGTGGAAGAAAGTATTCACAAACTTTTTGCTGTCAGTGCGCACCCTTCTGGTGGTCTGCGCAAAGGCATGCTTTAATTCCTGAACAAATTCTTGTGGGGCCTGATCTTCCCCACATTGCAAGTTGTAGGCTGCCTTGCGAGCCGCCTGAGGATTTCTGTGCACAGAAAAATGTTTCAAGATGCCTGCCCTATAGGGTGGACCATCTAGAATGATTTTGGTCCTACAGCCCCGCAAAGAAGCTGGAGTATTCTGGAGAGAAGGTCCATTTCACATATTGAATACAGCTTTTGCTGTCCTTCAAATGGAAAGTCTCCATCATCTGTTCAAAGAGCTCTAGGTGCTCCCAAACAGAATATTTTGCGTTCTTATGATAGGGCGTGATGATGTTCCTTATTTCTTTGATTTGCTTTGGGGATCCTTGAGCAAGGCCCTTCTGGCCTTGTTTGCTTTTTTGGTTCGGGTGAGCCTGGTCCACTCCTCCTCTGACTCAGAGGCACTGCTACCAGAGGTGCCGTCTGGTCTTCTAGGCTCTCCCGGATTCTGCTAGCCTGGGAATGGCTGGCAGAACATGGGGACCTAGTCTCCTGTGTCCTGGGGCGCTCAGAGGAGTCTTCTGATTCCTCCTTGCTCCCAAGATTTGATGAGTACCCCCCCCCACTGTCCTAGCTGGGCAGAGGGTTTCAGGATGCCCTTAGTGGGCCTACTCTCATGGAGTTCCCCACTAAATTTGACAGTACTTGGGAACCCATTCCCAGATGCCCGCCCTGGGAGGTGCTGGTCTATGAGCCCCAAATTCCTCATTGGATTGAAGTCTGCCATCCCTGTGGCCCTTGGCTCATGTGCGCCAGTGGACATGGGGTTGGCAGAGTCCAGGGATTGGAAGATATGAAGGCCTCCGGTACTAGGGTTCCTGAGGTTATGCTCAGATGTTTCCCTTTCCCAGTGAATCTCATCTCTCTCAGCCCCTGCTCCCTGTTGCCATGCAAGAACCTGAGCTTGCTGTTCCTCTATCAAGGCCTTGCTAGTTTCTATCAATTGCTCTTGCATAGCTACCTGTCTGTGGAGCCTATCATTTTTCTCACAGAGAGCCTCATTGTCTCTCTGCGCTTCCTGTGTCAAATTAGAGTACTGGGCCAGTTTTTGCTGCAGGAGGATTACCTCCTGAGTCCTGTCCGTACTGGCCTGGTCCTTCCTTGCTAGGGCATCATCCACCCTCCGGGTGTGCTCTAACAATTTTTCATGGTCTTTTTGGAGGTCACCCAGTCCCCGAAGGGCCAGGTGATTTTCTTCTATCTTCTCTTTTAAATAACAGACTTCCTGACCTAAGGTGTCCCTTTCCTGAGCAAGAGTATGCCTCTGTGCAGCCAGGTCATACCTCTGTCTTTGGAGCGCACTAGCTTTCTGGCGCTCTTCATCAAATTCTGTCCGGGTCTTTCAGAATTAGTTTATTATTCTCTTCATTTTCTTGGCCTAGGCAGTTTGTCAGGGTGACTACCTGCTCCGCGCATGCCCTGTTGACATTTATTTGCTTCCAGCTTTGTCTGGCTCTGCAGTAGAGAGTCCAAACTTTCTTGGTACTCCTTCAGCAAGGCCAGCATTCTAGTATCCTGTTTGACCTTCTCCTGCTGCAAGATACCCATATCTTCTTTTTTTTGGTTAGATACTGCCTAATTTCATTTTCTGATTCATGACTTCTCTGCAGCCTCTGCTCTACAGAGTCCAGATCAGTTTGGGCTTTTTCTAATGCCTGCAGTTGCTTGTTTGCCAGATCTTGGCCCTCGCCATATTTGTCCTGTATTGCTCCACTATGGAGGTACAGACATGCCGCTATTTTGGCAATCTTGCTTTGCTCTTCCTTTACCTTAGGGGCCATATAGAGTTCACTCAGGGCCACATGTAATGGACCCTGATCTTGCCATGTGTCTACTCCTGTTGCAGTGGTCTGTTTTGTGATTGCCTGCAGCCACGCCTTCTGACCCTGCTCTGTCCATTCACCTTACTAATAATGTATACATTAGGTGTTATTTAGCCATATTGATCTCTACCAAGGTCGCCATTCTGGAAATATTGATTTCCTTTCTGATTTACAGGAGTTTATTTTATTTTTGAAAAACAGACCAATTCCTTAGAGCGTTCCAATTGAGGGGTGCTTTTCGCAGTGTAACACAGAGTGGTAGGGGATTATGTACCCTGTTAGTTAGCACACTGTATTAGACTGTCACAAGTGGTATGTCTAATTCAGAAATCGTGACGAGCCCCCAATCCTGTAAGTGATTTCAACCCGGCACTCCACCTAAGTCAATGCCTAGTGTGTGAGGCACAGCAGGAACCCTTAATTATTTATTTATGTCTATAAGTTCTTTTATTTCTGAATGATATACCCTTATATCACGCCCCTCTCTTTGAATCCCCCCCGGTCACACTGAGCCAGGAAGCAGGCTGTTTTGCAAAGTTAAAATGATTTATCTGATGTATTTCACAATATATATATATATCACACTATTTAATATTTATACAATGATCACCAATGGGGTGATGTCACAATAAATCTCTTTAATCACACGGAGTAATAATAAGGAAAATAATGCAGCATAGAATAATACTTTTGTGTGGGTTCAATCAAAATGCACTGTGATCACTCTTTATCCCTGCACACTACTCAATCCCCCCAATATGCAGCATAAAGAGATGGAAGGGGAGAAAACAGGTTTCAGGAATACCCACTCAACAAATACAGTATCAAACCCAATTTCCCCAGCAAACTCAGAGAACAACAGGAATGATTGCAACTTGTCAAAATGGTTTTGAATGTGGCTTTGAATGGAACGGTAAAAACACTGAAATTGTATTTAATACTAGTGGGAGCCGCTTTTTATAGTTTCAGATAAACACTATCAATGATTATTCAATAACTAGCAGGTTGAAAACTGAATTCTGAGGTCGGGTGCAATGTACAGATGTTTCACACGTGATAGATTTGAGCCAAACGAAACATTTGTGGCAAACTTTTCCGCTCACGGTAAGCACGATTGCAGGAAAACTATAAGGAGTTGGAATGCAGTGTTGGATTTTTTGGAAAGCTGAGGATGTTTCTAGCATACACGGTGAGGACGTTATGAACGTTTTTGTAGAGGTCGTTTTCTTTCAGAAAGAGTAAAAATTTGTAAAACAAGGTTGCGCTTTTTTTAAAAATTACAAACCAGGTTCTTATACTGGGGAGACTATGAAGCCACAAACTACATGACAGCACAGCCACCAGTCCAGCGACGCCTCTGGCTGTTTTTTGCCTGCCGAGACGCTTGTCTTTCTTCAGCAAATATATTAGCGCAAAGGTGACTTTAACACTACTATTACCAAAGGACTATAGGGATGAGAGAAAGATTCAGATAGGACAATAAGAGAGTGGGTTTCGATAGGGATGACTTATGGATAATACATATGCTAGGGACAATCCTATGCTATGGATACTCACTACCACTGTTTAGAATGGACCCGTCAGAGATCTGGTCAGGGATACTTTCTGGACTGGAATTCTGCTAGCACACAGGACTGGACTCGAGGCGCTCTGGTTCTGCACTCAGCACGGCACTCTGGACACTGCACGGCGGAATTGGACTGGATCTGACAGGTTGGTTCTGGTTCGCAACGATCTGATCACAGCTCTGCTCTATTGGGTCGGATCTCTGGATTCTGGCAAGAATTCTTAGCAAGAAAGCGGCACATATCAGCCAGGCTGTTCTTTTTGTTGTTCCCCTTGGAGGTCTCGGGTAAAATCTGGTTTCAGGATTTATTAAAGGCCAAGCTGAGAAGGGTTCAGCTTTGGAAATGGGCCTTTCTGCTTTCAAAGTTCTGGAGTCTGGAATATGGATTTCTCTTGCAAAGTGCTTCGCCAGCAATCAAATGGTGGGTGAATGTGTGTCTTTCTAGGTCCAAAGCTATCCCTATTTATGCATTTTCTAAATGGGTGGGTATGCTGACTTCTACTAGGCACACCCCCTGGTATTATTTTGGTTACGGTCTTTCCTCTCCCCTGATTTGAGAAGAAAACATGGTGTCATGATGAGGCTGCATTTTGTAATCCAGGAAGTACTTCCCCTTTGTTTCTGCTCATGAAATCTATTTTTCATACAAGACATATTTACAATTTTGCAACCTTAATACCAATAGCATATTCATATCAGATATTTGTTGGAGCAAGTATTCACCCGAGCCCCCTCTTGGTGAGAACTCGGGTCTAGATTTGGCAATTTTTTGCACTTTTGGTCTGGTACCCAATTTCAGATTTGTCCACATTTTTACACATATGTGTGCATGAGATCTGGGCATACTCATGTGAAGTTTCATGTTTCTGGCATCACCACAATTGCTACAAAACCACAAATTCTGTAGTCATGTCCCTGAACATCGCACAGAGTTCTGCGTAGTTTTACAACGTGACCAGAATTTTCATATTAACAATACTGTTATTTTACAAATGTTTATCATTTTGCAGGGTCCTCTGTCAGTCATTTTCAAAGATATACTTTCTTGTGCTGTAAGAATACACATAACTGTCTGTCCCGCCTCCAAAGTTTTGGTGGTTCAAGAGCAATCCCGCCCTCTTTCCCCTTGCTGGAGTTTCTGTTGACCAGTGCATCTGCATATCTTTTCAATCAAGGGAGTCTTTTGTCTCTACCCAGAGCAGCAGAGCAAAATATCCTCCCCTCTTCATTAACACCTGAGTGGAAGTTCCTGGCCTTTGATGAGAAGCAGAAGGGTGGTGTGTTTCCCAGTGGGGGAAGTTTCTTTGAGGTTTTGCTGAATCAGGTTACTTTAAAGTAATTTGTGACATTGTTCTTTGTTGAAATTAAAGTTACAATTTTTAAAACAGGCAAACAAATCTTCAATTCCAGTCTTTTTAAACATAGAAATTAAATAGTGGCAACCTAGATTGCCTTTGATAGCAAGTCACTTCATTTCAACCATTTGGTTTTACTTTACAAGTTTAAGCTTCCATTGTAATTAAATGACAGCTTTCATACAGGCGGCCGACAGTACAACGCCCATATCTGACAGATTTTCCCAGGAAAGCACCTTTTTTAATGTGGATATTCTTGTGATGAAATCTGCTTCTCCTGACATTGTGTGCTTATGTGGATTCTTTAAATAAAGTGACGGCTAACACCCAGCAAGGATGTTGGATCTTTTCTGATGTCTGGGAACCATTATTTTGTCATTTCTGCAGCCAAGGAAAAAGGATTTCATAGCACTTCTGGGTTTCCTTGCAATGAAGCACTGCCTTTCATGTAGTTTCCATTTTCACTCTGTGGGCAGCCCAATGACGGATTTCAGTAGTGTGGTCTCCTGTTCCACTACTGACACAGTCAAACTAAATTGGCAGCCAACTTTCTGGTTTCTCTGCGCAGTTCTCAGAGTTTTAGCGCACATAGGGCTTTTTTCGGCCATTTTGCTGGTTCTGGTGCCACCAGCACACAGAGATGTCGCAGGGCAGAGCCTAGTGGGTCAATGCATCCCACAGTATGGGTGCACATAGTGTTTTTCTGGGTGTTATATACTGTCTAGAAACTGATACAAATAAAAGGAAACTCTTCGCCTTTTGCCTTTGCCACTATGCAGTCAGCATCTCTTGCACATGTCCGTCGCCCTGCAGCTCCTGCTTCTGGTTAGAGGAGGTCCCCACTGCACTCCCTGTCCCTTGCACACTGCACTTTGCAGCTTCAACATCCAAGGGCAAAGCGTTGTGCTCCTGCAGCTCTCGGAATTCCTGTCCAGCTCACAGTGTGCAGGAGGACTAAGAGTGCATACCCGTAATGATAACCCTGCCGCTATATGTCTCCGGTATCAAAGGACGTATTATTTTTAGCTGAAACCTCTGACCTCCCTCTTTCTTTAACCAATGGCTGTGAATCCACTTTAATGCAGTGGAGCAGAGAAAAGGCATACATGTCAATCATGCCAATGAAGACAGGTGCATCAGGCGGGGTCAGGGACAGGTCTGGTTTCCCCAGGTGGGTGCACAATAAGCCACTTTATGGACAAGGATAGGCGCTTTGGAATATTACGTGATTTAGCGCAATATAAAAGCATATTCATGTAACATAACATCAGTCCTATCTTCCATTCAGAGGTAACAGCATGATAGTGAATCTTTGGATCTCCCTCGAGCCCAGCCCAGCTTTAGGGTAGTAATGCCTCTTAAGGCCTAGTCTCTGAAGTTGAAAGGGTGCTCTGCAAGGTCCTAGCAGTGTTGAGCTTGCACGTGAAATCAACCTAAGCCTCACTTTCTCTTATATTTGTTATGCAGTGTTAATAACGAAAAATAAATAACAACAAACATTTTCAGTGACACCTGAATAACGACAAAAAAATTCAAATTTGTTAGTAAATGTATATATTGGGTTGGGGTAGGGGATTAAAAGGGGCGAGGGTAGTTGGGGAAGGGTGAAAAGGCATGGGAGCAACTTCACAGTTTTATACCTGACAAACGAGAAGGCATTTTATGGGAGGCAACAGCTGAAGCTAAAACTTTTGAATCAAAATTAAATGACATATAATAGAGTGTGATCAGCCCAGGATACGGACAGGGCACTTTAGTAGGGGCAATGAGGCACTTTTCAAGGCCAAAATGAAACTTTGGGCAAGGCTTGCACATACGGGCACGACACTGCACTGCATAGGAGTTTTAGACACATCACTGAAGTACTATATGAGCCATAAGGACCACAAGAGACGATGGGGAGACTATGACTGTGATTGGTGCCATGGTCTGGAATGTGCTCAAGAACGGTGTGTGCCATTAGACACTGTTAACAACTGCCTCCCTCTTCCTCCCCCCAGCCCAGTGACTCCAAGGCAGGATGAGAAGAGAACAGTGCAGCTGATGCTGAAGGACTTCTTCTCTGATGTGTTTTCCTTTCGGAGAGACCAGAGGAGCCATTTTAATGGAAACAAATATCACTCAACGGAACCCAAAAAACGAAAGACATTGTGAGCATTTACGTTTTAAGAATTTGAAGCATATTTTACTAATCTTCAACAGTGCTTTAAGAGAGAAGACAAAATGGCACCTGTAGCCAAATTTAGAAAAAAAGCAAACATTTCTCTAGTCACACAGAGCAGAACCTAAAATGGAAGAGGCAAATTAAACATTGCAAACTAGTATATAAAAACTGGCTCCTTAGCACTAAGATCATTCAAGCACAAAATGATGCAGAAGAAATGCTGAGAATAATTGCAGGTCAAAACACTCAAGACCTGTGGAATATCTTGAATGGTCAATCCACACACCCAGATCTCTTCATATCAAATATTAAAGAGGAAACTTGGATTGCTTATTTTACCCAACTGTTCGCAAAGAGAAAATAACCCCAATTTGAGATAAAATGCCTGCTGTAACACCAAAAGGGATCTAAATTGGCACTATGAAGATCTCTTGTCATACATCAAGTGCCTCAATCCATCTAGAACCCATGTCCGAATTGCCTCTCCAACGAAGTGCTAGGATCAGATCAAGAGGCTTGGGCAGAATTATGCTATCATCTATTTGTATTGATCTCTAAACTTAAACAAGTCCTAGTAACTTGTCGATCAGCAACTCTGATCCCACTATTTAAAAAAGGGGGACAGACCAATTGCAAGCAACTATCTCCCAATATCCCTCTTAGACCATCTTGGAAAGGTATTTTCTTCCTTTTCACTACAAAGATTGCCAGATTGGGCAAAGACCAACAACAGAAGAGATCCGAGGCAAGTCAGCTTCATTAAGGGAGTCAGGATAAACAACCTCCTGATTCTGAATATGTTCCAGCTGGAAGCCATTACATCATAAGTATGCATCAAGGCAGTATGTATAGACTTCAAACTGGCTTTCGATAGCATTAATCAACAAAAATTGTGGGAAAAACTAAATTTGTGGAAATGCTCCATAGACTTCGTTGGACCAATTAAAGCTCTTAATCTAGCACCAGTGTAAGAGTAAGATTATCAAGAAATGGCATGATGACAAAGGATATCCCAACTAGGAATGAGCTGAAGTAGGAATGCCCGTTGGCAGCCCGCTTATTCAACCTACATACTTCGGACTTTGCATTGTCACAGGCTATACCATCTGAAAATGCGCTGATCCTAAATGGGACTCAGACACTGTATCTTATGTATGCGGATGATCTTGTCCTCTTGGATCGAACACATGTGGGGCTTCAAAGGTGCCTCATAACCTTAAAGAGATATGTCGACGAAAACAACCTTGCTATTAATGTACAAAAATCACATACCATGTCACTGGCCCACCAAACAAAAAACAGAGAGAGTAAAATCTGTACGTAGGTGTAAAGAATCTGGACAATGTCCGAAGTATTAAATATCTGGGAATCCTTCTCAATCAAAGCATATGCGAAAAGGAATGGAGCGAACATCTGAGATCTAAGACAAGTGAAATTCTACCTAAAAAATGTGGCAGATTTTGGCTAAAGCCACTTATTACATTCTATATGCAAAAGGTAGTGGCAATCCTGACCTACAGAAGTGAAGCCTTGCTACATTTAGACTGGCAAACGTGGGACCGATTGGAGGCCACTTTTTGGAGAAAAATTCTATCCCTACCAAAATGGTTTCCTGCGTATAGAATATGCGGTGAATTGGCCCTGCAATCGATGAGATTGATAATGATATGGACATCTTTGGACCTGTTTAGAAACACCATATTGGACGATAACAATCCCTCGTTGGATATCCTAAGAGCCAGGCCCGTCACATAACATACCACAATCTTCCAAATGTGGAAAGAGGTATGCATCCAGATGATGGAAACTTTAGATTGCTCAATCGAAGCCTTGATACAATGACCCTTGGAAATTAAAAGAAAAATACAAAGAACGGATTGGATAGAGATAATAGAGATGAAAGACATATATAAACTCACAATAAGAGGAGTGATAGAAAATAGAGCATTAAACCAGCCTCCTCTATACCTCACTCGTTTTCCTTGCCAATATACCAGAGACCTCTTTTTGAGAATGAGGCTCAATATCCTGCCTACAAGAGAGGTCCTTGCAACAAGAAAACAACTTGCTGGGAATTTTCGCTATCTGCCACTTTTGCGAAAAACAGAACCAGATAGAATCATTACATCACATTATTATGAAATGCACTGCGTTGGACGACGAGCAGCGACGATTTGCAGCTATGTTACCGGCTGAGAAATGTAACCTTTCACCGGAAGATAGATGGTCAACAATGATGTTGGGCACTAACAAGAAACTGATATTTAGAGTAGTTCAATTTTGGCTAAAGGTAATTGGAAAAGAGAATCCAACTCGGAAAGAACTCTATAGACGGTCTGAACCCAATAACAAGGCGAAACTTTTGCCCGTGTGATTTATTGATTTGACGTCGATACCAGCAGTGTGAACTTTCTATTTATTTCTTGCTATATTTACCTATTCTTTTCTGAATGGTCTATGAAGTCAAAGTGACTTTATTTTGTTGGGGTTAAACTGAATGGAAGGATTAGATATAATGAAAAGGTTTTTGTAAATAAAACGAAATCATTTAAGTAAAAATAAACATTTTTTTAAAATAGCCATTAAAGGCATGGTTCTGGGTTCTTGTCAGCTTGTCTCAACAACTTCCATGTGCTGCCTTAAAGAAAATAAATGGATGTACGGTGCACAACAGGAGGCGAAATGTCACAGAGCCAAACCCAGCCAGAAAAATGCAATCAAGTGTCTGGGCATTGAGTAAGTTTGTGTGCTGGAGACTCGAGAGAATTGCGGGAGACTTGACAGCACTACTGTCAGGTTCTCACATACAGATCAAAAGCAACTGTTATTAATGCACAAGTAAGATTTGAACTGCTTTGGATTTCAGACATGGACACTGCGCTTCCTAAAACGAACCACAGGGGGAGTAATCCTGCTTGGTTAGTTTCTAACGAGTTATGTCCTGAAGCACTAATGATCTTGTTGGTGTGCAAAGTGGGCTGCAGTTTGGTGACTCAGTGAAAGATGTGTAGAGTTTTCTGACTGCTGGTTTAGGAACGGAACAGCTCTTGGAGTGGTAGAAGTCAGGCAGCTGCAGCATTTGTTTGGCCGGGGCATGTCGTGTAAAATGGGAAGATGGACGATGAGCAGGTTAGTGAAGGGAAGACTGTTTATCGGAGTCTACCAGTGGTGATTCTTGAACTGTGATGTTCTTTTAGACTAAGACAGTGTGATCCATGCACAATGATGGCTTATATGACCCTACTAAACTAGTAAACCAGTGCTCTATGCACAGCAGCAGGATTTTAACATGATGGTTCATGCGGTTCTACTACACTAGCATAATCGTGATACCACCACTGCAGAGGTAGTTAGACGTGATGGTCCATGGAGCTCCACTACACTAGAATAATGATACCCTGCATAGCAAAATTAATTTGACATGATGGTGAATATGTTTCTACTTCACAGCACAGTGGTGATCCCTTTTCTGCAGGAGGAGTGCGGCTTCATACTCCACATGATAGCACAACACTCTTAAAATGATAGTCAGTGCAGTGCAGCAGTATTTGAAAGGTTATGGGGGCTCTACTGCACTAGTATAATGATGACCTGTGTGCAGCAGCAGCAGCTGGAAATGAAGCTTCATTGGGCCAAACTACACTAACATACCGGTGACGGCAAGGGTTGGCCATGATGGTCCATTTGACTCTACTACACTAGCACAGTGGAGGTGCATATGTTGCAACAGGAGATGGGCACAATGCCCCCTAGGGCTCTATTACATTAGCATGGTGGTGGCCACTGCATGGCAGCCAGAGTGGGACTTGATGATGAAGTCCTGTATTCAAATAGAACATGAGTGTGACAAACTGAGTACTGCTCTGCAGGGGTACAGGGATGAGAAGTGGATAAAGCGCCTAGTGAACCCCCACACACTACTAGATCAGCACTGATCCCAATCATAAAGGTATATGCATTTTTGTATTATTTTTTATTTACATAGCGCCTTGCGCCAAGGCACTGTACAGATCCAATTTACAGTACAAATAACATTGAGAAATAATCAAAGATGTGCACAATAAATAAACGATTCAGTCACAAAAGTAATGAAGTTATATTTAAGATTAGAGAAGAATGTTTTTCAAAGCAGTACGGAAAGCAGAATAAGAACCAATAGAACAAAGAGAGGGGGAAGAGCATTGCAGTGCAGGAGAGGAAGCAGTGAAAAGGAACACAAGCATGACTGGTTTGAAAAGACTAATTTAATGTCCACAATATACATTCACACCCCACAATTCTGGGTAAGAAAAACAGACAATGATTTCTTAAAACTCAAAATATGTTTAAAAGATTTGAGGTCAATCTAAACAAGGTGATCTTCAGCTTTATAATGTTACAGGTACAAAAACATTGGTAAATAACACAAGATTTTACCTGCCTACATGATTATCACTAATATCCATTGAAATGAGCATTCATTTCCATAATCAATTCTATGATTATATTATACTCTCAAACATACTCGGTGTTCTGAACACTTCAATTGCTTGTCAAAACATTTCAACAGGAGGCAGAAAATTACTGTTTAATTTAATCAACATGCAGTCTTCATTTTCCCCAATGACAGCCACCATTTATAGAATGAAAGTATGTTCTTTACATTAAATGTGGTGCAGGGGATTCCTACAAGTGCATACAATCTGTTCTGAATATACGTGTGCAGCATTCAGTGAAGGTGTGTGTGCAAGCTTCAATCTACATATAGGTGCACAGCTTTCAATGAACATATGGGTGCAATGTTCAATCTACCTATGTTTTTACAGGTTCCAATATATATATGTTATGTGTTCAGCTTTCAATCTATTCATATTCAACTGCCTTCTGCCTTTCAAGTTTGGGCTGGAGATGTAATCTTCTCCAGTAAAAGGCATCATGTTAAAGAACCCTTGCCCTTTACCCACTGATAGACCTAGGTGTGATAGACACCTAGGTCTATCAGTGCAATTTCAGGATAAGGGATTTAGGAGTTTAACACTTTGCACAATTTTGTGTGAATAGGATGAATTGTACATACTAATTTCTGCTGCTCAAACACCTAATTTATGACAAAGGGTCCCATACGGATGAACAATTTCATAAAATTACATTAGGTAATAGGATATCTCGATGACACTATAAACTGCATGGTTCTATGCCAGCATGTGCCAAGGATTCATTTTTAATTTGCTATATTTTTTTTTAAATCACATTCAATTTGTACAAAATGCTGTCAGTTTTAAATTGTACCTCTCAATATGTGTTCAGCTTTCAATCTATTCATATTCAACTGCCTTCTGCCTTTCAAGTTTGGGCTGGAGATGTAATCTTCTCCAATAAAGGCATCATGTTAAAGAACCCTTGCCCTTTACCCACTGATAGACCTAGGTGTGATAGACACCTAGGTCTATCAGTGCAATTTCAGGATAAGGGATTTAGGAGTTTAACACTTTGCACAATTTTGTGTGAATAGGATGAATTGTACATACTAATTTCTGCTGCTCAAACACCTAATTTATGACAAAGGGTCCCATACGGATGAACAATTTCATAAAATTACATTAGGTAATAGGATATCTCGATGACACTATAAACTGCATGGTTCTATGCCAGCATGTGCCAAGGATTCATTTTTAATTTGCTATATTTTTTTTTAAATCACATTCAATTTGTA
This sequence comes from Ambystoma mexicanum, assembly GCF_040938575.1. Classification (NCBI taxonomy): domain Eukaryota; kingdom Metazoa; phylum Chordata; class Amphibia; order Caudata; family Ambystomatidae; genus Ambystoma; species Ambystoma mexicanum. Next base: position 1,329,889,974 of record NC_090924.1, read on the forward strand.
CAAAATGCTGTCAGTTTTAAATTGTACCTCTCAATACTAAAATGCATTGTGTTTTAAGTTAATGACATTTCACACATATTCAGTTTTATATAGAAGATAGGACATTTCCTTAATTATTTACTGCATTCCTGTCCCTGTCAGATTAGTATCCCCTTAGCTCCCAGTCCCTTTGATTCCTAGGATCGTACCATGGATAGCCCTATGGGCAACTCGCAGTTATATATTGGGTTTTCTATACTTATATTTTAAATGTGGCTATTCATTTTGGGATTCAGACCCCCTCAGTCTGGAATAACTGCTCAGCATGAACTTTTACAGCTGGCTATCTGGAAACCAAATCTCCAACGTGGGCTGATAATCTCTCTCTGAACGGTCGTCTGTCTCCATTCTGCCTGGGAACCAGTCATCCAAGTTTCAGCTCTGCTCCATAGCTGTCCACTTCATGTTGAACCCAGTAATATTGTTTAATATCAATCTCCCATATTAATTCTATGTGCCAGCTATTTTATAATCTTCAGCTCCTCCTCCTCACCTTGTGACTACTCCTCACCTTCCACTAGTCTCAAATGTGGGAGAGAATGTCACTCCTATACCTAAGGAGAGGCATTTATAATAGTATAACTTTGCATGTCAATGTGTGGGTTTAATTAAATAAAGGCTATTGTATCCTGTAGGTCCGAAGGTACAATTGAAGATGATACATTTCATGTGCAATGTCAATTCGCAGAAATAATATTTGTTCTTACCTTGTATATGTTTTCCTCACTGTCCACCAGGCAGATATTATATAGGTTACAAGATATATCTTTTACTGACATATAGCAATTTGTGTTAGGCTTGTAGGAGCTTCCATGGTGTTGATTTGAAATTCACACAAATATTTTTTTCTTCAGTTTGACAAAAAATATATGCCAAATAAATGCTGATTTAAGCCTGCAGATGTTACGGGAGGTGTGTGGGAAAAGGGCTATTTTCCATTTTACTTGTATAGCAAGTTAACATTATTCTGATTCAAATAAATCATGGTCTTTTGACTAGGACCTGTAAAAATCAGTTTGAACAACTTTGCTCAGCATTTGATACTTACTTAAAGTCTGAAATTCTGATCTGGGGTTCTATGACAATATTTCTTATGGTTGGGACTTCTCAAGATTAGGGCTCCTGCTCCAAGCTGAATTCAGTTACTAGTTCAGGTATGTCCCATTTTAAATAATTGCTATACCAAATTAAATGTATAGCCTTATACAATCCTCAATTGTTTGGTTTAATTCACAGACACAAACCTGTAAGAATAGACACAAGTAACTATGCATCCAACTGGGGTCACCATATTCAATTCCTTATTATACATGTTAGTATTAGATTAAAGAACAAGCTAAATGCTTGCTCTCTGTTATTTTGATTGTTTGTTTTTCTACTTGTTTTTGCTGGCAGTCTCATCTGGTTGCTATGTTTTCTGTTACGGCTTCAGTTTCGTTTCCTACAAGGTAAGTGCAAAATTGCCCATTCTCTGCATTTAAGATAAGGCACTCTATTTAGTATGATTGAAATGTATGTTTTCATGACCGTACATACCCTGTACGTTAACACTGTATGGAACTCATTGTAATGCATGTGATAGGCAAAGACAGTAGCCGTATAAATGAAAATACTTAAAAATACTGGCTTGAAATAGATGACGGCAAACATACACAAAAAACTATAGATAAACATCTGTTTAAATATCTTTTAGGAAACGCTACTGAAGCCATAACAGAAAACATAGCAACCCAGAATAAGACTGCCAGCAAAAACAATTCAACTCATAGTACAGCAATTGTTTTATGATGAATTAATAAATCTTTGCCGAGGACAAGAAATATGCATCTTTTATCTTTTTCAAAAAATTGTCAGCGAGTGTGTGCACAGACAGGCTGATCCTGTTTACAACAAAAAACTCTATTGGTACAATCCTGTACAGTCTCAGGCTCAGGATACAGCCATCTGCAGCAACCACGATTATAATATCAACACCACGATTTTAGGAGGAGCGCCAATACTGCTAAGACTGAAACCTTTTCTGAAATGCATAGCCTTATACAATAACTGAAACTGAATACAAGGTTCTTTTCAATTTAAATTCACAAGTCCACCTTCTGCCAACAATATTAAGAATATGGTACTGTGATGGAATCCTGGGATTGTTCATTTATAATTGCATTTTCTCATGGGATCACTATTTAAAAGAAAGCATTTTAAAATGACCAATGCATTTTCTCTGCACATGGCTTCAGAACTATAGGAATATGCTGAGAAATTGAGTTATTTTTAAGCTTCAGGTCTACGAAAAGAAGTATGTTGGTACCCAGGTTGAGTTCTTTTGCTGACAATCATACTCCAGATACTTGACCTAAGTGTCCACATGTAGCAGATGTTACAATTTACATATGCATTTCTCTACATGCCCTTGGTATTCACAATAAACTGTTTTTAAAAGAGCCTTAGAAATGGTTGCAGTCTTTTACTTTGTTCAAAAATGTTCATTGGGTGTGCAGACAGTTATTTAGAGCTTGCATTTTACATGGGCATCCTTTTTATCATGACATCAATCCAACAGGATGACAGCAATCCAGCAGGGGGGATAATTGTGTGAATGGCACCACTCCTGCTCTTTCAGAAAGGCTTTTCTGTAGTCATTTCACTTTAGGAGAACTATCTGCTCTGCATTTTCATCTACAATAGGATTCTCCCTTCAGCAGACTCCTAATGTCAAGTAGAAATGAAAAGTTGAATCCTGTTCTATCTCAAAGTTATATTCTCATGCTTGCATGACACTTTAAATCAAGCTTGATTTTTTGTTCATTAAAATAAAAGATTTTATCCTAAATCCAGGCCTGTAGACTTCATAGTTCAATACCATACATCCTATATTTTACATACCAAAAAGAGCCCAACACCACAATTCAGAGTAGAAATATCAATATGTGTTTGCGGATCTTTCAGAAATGCACATGCTGTGAATATTCCCTGTCATCAGGCTGGGAATCCTTGGTAACATAGAGCACTTGATACATAAACTGAAAGCATCAGTCACTTTAATGCTCTAGTCTAGTCATTTTGGGCTATACTGTTCACAGCCAATAGGAAAGGCTCCCTTATCTCCACTCCTGGAGACCATCATCATATGTGTTACTGCACGTTTTGTGTTGGGTGTCCTCAGAAAAATCTCTCCAAATAATTTGACGTTTTCTTCAATTTTCCACAAAGTTATTGCATTCCTACGATTGTTTAGGGATTCTGTACATCAGTGATGACTGGGGTTTCACTCCAGTCCTGCTACCGGCTTTCTCTGTGAGCAGATTCACAACCAAAATTGTTCTCTGATGCTTGAGAACTAGACCCATGGCTGAACCCAGGAGAAAATGTTTGCTCAAGGCCTGTGCCCGGTGCAGCCTGAAAAATTTATTCATAGTGGATTTACATGACTCTACTGCCTGCATCTGAATCACATTATTCAGGAGATCTGTTAGTTATTTTCTAATAAAACGCTATGAGATTGTCACCAGAGGTTAATGTCATGATCGATGACACTGGGGGACCCCTTACTTGGCTTTGGTCAGTAGGCATGCCTCACTCAGGCAATGCAGACCAGCAGAATATACAATTCTAGCAAGAGGTCCATGTCACACAATGAGGTCTCCCGAAAGCAGAAAGAAGACTTACACTTAGACACCTTCCTCTGGATCTTCAGTGTAACATTTTGTGTCATCACTGTCGACGACCACAGACGCGAACGTTGTTTCCTTGTTGATGGAAAGATCATAATCTAACCTGTCTTCTTCAACCATTGAACTGACGGCTCACGACAGGTTCTTGTCTTCAAAAGATAATGCCCTGTCAACGTCCCTGTCAACTCACACACAAAAGTCTTCGACCACAACACCGTAGATGACCCCTCGACGCGTTTGAAAACAGTGGACCGCAATGACACCATCAACAATCTCGCTGAAATCACTTTCAACCACAATCAAGGCAATTACAATGGCACTGTTGGTGCCTTCACCTTCCACTTCTTCATTGGCCTAGCCATTGGCATTATCTGTGTTGCCCTGACCTGCCCATCCTTTTCTGCAGCTCTTGGGATCACTCTATAGAGAGCTGGTTCATCGACCGTTCCTTTGGAAGATATCCTCCAGCCCTATATGGATCTGGCAGTCTTTTGTCTGACAGTGACGATGATGTGGTGGTGGAGGTCGCCCCCTATATTCACAAACTGGACATGTCTCCTCCTAATGGGACCATGGCACACGTGTCTCCTCATAAGGTAATGTCACCTCCACGGGTAGTTCATCCAGCAGTTCCTAAGGATGTCTCCTTGGACATCTTGGCCACTCTCCAATCCTTAGTGATGGAGCTTCAGCACAGATTGCCTGACGCTTCAGCACCTCTACCACCTCAACCGAGCATGAGTGGTACAGCTGCCCACCCCTTGCCCTATGAGGGGACAATGGCCAAAGTACTAGTCCAACTAGTACAACTAACTGAAACTGAGTCGGAGGAAGAAGCACCCGATGACCAGCCTCCACACACATCGCAAGCACAGACAAGGATTAGTTTGATGACTGTATCCCTTTCCACGCCGTAATGTCCATAGTGATAAGGATGTTTGGCCTAGCCCCTGAAAAGCAGATCAAGGAGAGCTTGTTTTCAGAGGCAGGAACAACCCCGAAAAGCAGTTGTAGCTTTACCTCTGCTGGACGACATCTGGGAAGATGCTTGTTGCGTATGACCAACCCTTCCTTTGCTCCTCCCAAGAAGGAGACGTTTGACAAGAAATATAGAGTCCCATTCACCGCACCGACACAACTTACTCCAGGCTTGATAGTGTAGATGCGACCGGGAGCTCTGGTTCAAGATGGGGCCCATCCGAAAGTGCCTCTCAGATGATAATAAACAAGAGAATTGTGGCCTACTTCATGGAGAAGTAGCATCAGTCTATGCAATATCAGTCTCCATGGACATAGCAGACATCAGTTCTCGGCAGCTGGGGAATGGTACTGTACTTCACAGGAAAGGCTGGCTCAAGGCTACCAATTTACAGGCGCAGGTTCAGGCAGAGGTTGTAGACATGCCGTTCAATTACACTGACCTTTTGGATAAAAGGATGGATGAAACGTTGCAGACCATTAAGACTGACACAGACACGGTCCGCTCACTGAGCACATTGTAGCAAAGGAGTCAGTCCTTTCGCACGGGAAAGTCTTGCTTCTCAAGAACTACATGAGACTACATGAGACTATCGAACTTCCTACCAGTCTCCTTCTTACAAGGCTCCTTCCTACTCAACATCAGACTCCTATTGAAATAAGTCCCAATCCAACAGTGGCACCTTGCACTGACGCGGCTCATTGCGAGGCAGGGGCCAAATGGCTAAACAAACCAGACCCACCTCGGATCCAGCCCTCCTACGTTCACAGCCCAGTGGGAGGAAGACTTTCCTGATTTGTCCAGGAGTGGCAGAACATCACCACCCATGAGTGGGTGCTATCCCTTATCCAGCAGGGCCACATCCTGGAGTTTGTCAAGCGATGGCCAACCATTCCTCCATTGTAGAAAGTGGAGAAACACAGACCGCTACTACTGCAAGAGGTTCAGTCTCTCATGTTGAAAGGGGCCATTGATAAAGTCCCAACCAACTAGCAAGGACATGGCGTCTACTCCAGGTACATCCTCATAGGGAAAAAGTCAGGGGATTGGAGGACCTCCGGGTCTTAAACAAATTCTTAAAAGCCCAAACATTCAGAATTGTGAACCTGCAACAAGTCCTATTCCAACTGCAAGAAGGGGATTTCTAGCGTCCCTAGACCTTGAGGATGCCTACTTTCAAATCCCCATCTACCAAAAACACTGCTGCTACCTGCGCTTTGTTGTAGCAGGTTGACACTAACAGCTCAAGGCACTTTGCGCTCAGGTCAGCTTAAAGAGTTTGCACCAAGTGCCTATCCTCAGTAGTGGCACATCTGCACCGATCAGGCACTCACGTCTACCCATACCTAGACAACTGGCTGGTGCGGGTGGCATCATTCACCATGGCAGCTCAGCACACTGAGCAGACCCTTCAATGACTGCAGTTGCTAGGGTTTTCTTTGAACTGTCCAAAATCCTGTCTGGTCCCATCTCAGGAGGCTCTCTACTTGGGGGCATGCCTGGACGCTCTCTCCTGCAGGGCAAGCCCTTCTCGCCAAGGTGCAATGGCTTTCTCACTTGCCATCTACTTCTGTCTGCCTCTTCAAGTCCCTTCTGGTGATGATGTCTTCTTGCTTACCCCTACTGCAGCGCAGCAGGCTCTGCATGCACCATCTGCAGGGATTCCTAGATGCACGCTGGTATCAAGTCTCAGGTTCCTGATTGACAAAATGTCACTGGATCAGCAATTCAGGAAGAGGTTACGATGGTGATCAAACTGAGCTCACCTTGTTCAGGGTTCTCCCTTTCTCATGTCCCCTCACCAAGTCACTGTCATGGCGGATGCCTAAGTGCAGGACTGGGGCATGCATATAGGAAACCTACATGCCAGGGGTTTGTGGCGGGAGGAAGAGAAAGCTCTCCACATCAACCTTCTCAAGCTGTATGCTGTCTTTTGAGCACTCAAATCTTTCTTCCCGCATGTCAGCGGGCAGATGGTTTGGATCTTTGCGGACAACACCACTACAATGTTTTATGTATGCAAACAGGGAGGCACCAGTTCTCTCTCTGTCGGCGGAAGCACAGACGAGATGGCACTGGGCACTAAAGCACCACATGTTCCTTATTACTTTACATCTTGCAGATGTTCAGAACACCATGGTGAACTCCTTCAGCAGGGAACACTGCTCCTGCCATGAGTGGGTGCTCCAGGAGTCTCAGTTGTACTGGATTTTCCATCATTGAGGCGCTCCAAAAATCAACCTCTTTGCCAACTATGAGAACAAGAGGTGTGTGGTCTTTGCCAGCAGGTTACCACATCTGGAAAGCCTGGGGGATGCCTTCACATTCCCCTGGGAGGGGAAGTTACTGTACGCTTTTCCAATACTGCAGGAGGCCCGAGTGTTAAGTGTCTTCAGACAGCATCAGTACAGACTGATCTTAGTGTCCCCTGCCTTGCGAGAAAGTTCTGGTACTCCAACCTCCTCACCCTCTCCTAGGTGTCCCCGATGAGACTTCCTCCTTGGCACAATCTACTTTCTAGGAGGGAGGGTGCAGTCCTCCATCATTATCCAGCCTCTCTCAACCTGACGGCCTGGCTCCTAGACTTCGGCTCTATCCCACTGCCTCAAGACTCAAGACTGCATTGACATCTTGGCATGGGCCTGTGCCTCATCCACGCGTGCCAGCTACAAGAGCAAGTGGAAGCATTTTACTACTTGGTGTCCATCACAGGCCCTTGACCCTTTTGCCATTCAACCTAAGGACCTCCTGCCTCTCCTCTTATCTCTGGCACAAGAGGGCTTGGTTCATTCCTCCATAAACGTGCACTTTGCAGTGGTGTCACATTACACCCGCTCTTCTTCTGTACTTCTCCAGTCAAGGAGTATCTCAAGGGCCTCTTTCGTTCTTTTAAACCAACCAGATGCCCGTCTCCAGCCTGGCAGCTGAATGGAATTTGGGTGATTTGTCTGAAAAATAAAAAAACTAATTTTGGAACTGCTTATACATCTGTTTTTCGAAAACAGTGATGAGAGTTAGACTTAAAAACAAAGGCCTATTGTCAAGTGAAATATTGTCCCACAATGGGCTTAAACAAAGGTGCACACTGACGATTTTCTACTTTTCGATTGCACGAAAATTGGTCTTCAAACACTCAACACCTTTGAGACCTTTATAGCAGACCAGAAATTGAAAACAAATCCATTGGAAACAGTAATTTTCTACTCAGGACAACAAAATAAAAAAATCTCGAAAACACACTTGGTGCTGTGAAGGGATAAGGATTAAACCCCAACATGTTTTACGTTACTTAGGATACACATTTTCAAGTTCACATTTGCACAACTTTCTTAAGAATTGCTTAAGGCTGAAAGCCACTGATGCATCAACTCAACTAAAAGTGATCGAGAGGAAATATGGAAGATTTACGTTGTCCCCCTGTATGGAATTTTATCGCAAGAAGGTTATTCCTCAACTCTCTTATGGCTTAGAGTTCTTTCCCGATGTTCTATCATCCTATTTAAAAACCATCAAAGCAATTGTATGGATAAATGTCCTGTTTTTTCTTCCAAAGTGCATTCCTATGGAAATCATATGCTATGAATTCGGTCTGCAATCATTAAAAATCTGTATGCACTGGAAAAAGTTATCTTTGCTTAGAAAATGCATAATTAGTGATACAAAATCAAAAAACAGGGCAATTCATGTGTTCGCTTAAAAAGGAAGCTGAAATCATACTAAGGAATTTAGGGCTTTCCATAACTATGCTTATCAAAAATCCAGAAAAGGTGAAAAAACTGGTGAAAGCCTTTGATTGGGTAGAAAATAATGCTGTGATCCTAAATTCCTAATTGTACTTCCAAACTCTGTCATTCTGGAAGTGGTATCCAGTACCCGAAACATATATAGCAAAATATCCTTCACGGATGTTTTGGAACAGTACAATGTGTTTTCGATTTAATGTCTTCAATACGCAAGAGATATCTAACATCCATTCTCAAACTCCTGGTGACTATAGATATTGCCATTACTGTCAAATTGTTGAAGAGAATGAGTCATTGTTACATTTGCTATCAGTATGTCCCAAATTGATTTTACATAGAATTGAATACTTTTCACAATTTGTAAATAACATTTCATATGTTAATAGAGAACAATTGTGGAACGAAATGCTCCATGGAACCTCTGCCTCAATGAAAATAAGAGTTTAAAAAAATATCTGTAAGTTAGGATAATATGAATTTTTAAATTGCTGTCTATGATGAATATGGTCATAATGTGTTTCTGTTGGTAAGTTGAAAAGTAATATTGTTTTATTTTGTCAAGCTTGCTGCGTCTTCTAATAAGTTCTTTTATCGATGTTCTAGAAATTTTGTAAACGTTTAAATAAACCAAAAACAATAATAAAACATTTTTTTTTAAAAAACAAATCCCAAAAGACCTTTTTCCCCCTTTTTTACCCTCCCTATTTGACTGCATATATATGCGGGGGGAGACTCCCTGTGGGCCCCCCTTACCCTTCCACATTTTTTATTAACTTTAACCCCCCACATATATATATGCTGTCAAATTGGGCATCCCATATTCTGTCTTTTAGGATTCAGTCTTTTTGCACTCAATCTTTTTGGATAAAACTGCTTGATCAGGTTCTGTCCAGATTTATGAGAACTCCATTTGAACCAATGCACAATACTTCACTAAAGTTTCTCTCTTGCTAGACTTCCTTCCGGTCACCATCACATCAGTGTGAAGAGTAGTGAGATCCAAACTTTTTCCTACAAGGCATCCTACCTGACTTTCCACAAGTCCAAGGTTGTTCTTCGCACTAACCCGTCCTTCGTGCCTAATGTTCCTTCGACATTCCTTCTCAATGAACTAGTGGTGTTAGCATCATTGTCGAAGCCCCGGTTTCTCCTGCAGAACGGTCTTTAAATATCTTGGACATTGTACGTGCTTTAAAGTACTACCTTACTCACACAAAATCATTACGAAACACCTCTCAGCTCTTTGTGACGTTTAGTCTCTAAACCGGGGCGAAGCACTATCTCACCCAGGGCTCATTTGACCAGAGCGGTGGCCTCCTCTACAGCATTCCTCTCTGGGTTCCCCTGCTGGACATGTGCAGAGCAGTGACCTGGAGGTCGGTGTACACGGTACTAGATTGTACTCTGTGGACAGGGATTCTGTGGCCGAGTCCAGAGTTGCTCATGTGGTTCTACATAACCTGTTTGTTTAAGGTCAGTATCTCCTGTGGTGACTGTTTTCTATAAGGATCTTACTTCCACCCATTATGGTTATGTGGTACTGCTTTGTAATCTATTCACAGCATGTGAATCGATGAAACAATCAATACTGGAGAAAGACTAAGTTACTTACCTGTAACTCCTGTTCTCCAGCATTGGTATCTTTCAGAGATTCACATGTGACTCTCCTGCTACCCCTCTGGCTCTTCTTGGCTTATACTGCCACTTTTCATGCACTTTGCCAAAACCTGAAGATGGCCTCCATGGGTGGAGATAATGGAGCATTTTCTATTGGCTGTGGGCAGTATGACCCAAAATGACTAGACTAGAGAACTAAAGTGAATGAAGTGTTCAGTTTAAATATAAACTGCTCTATGTTATAGAGAATTCCCAGCCTAATAACAGGGAATATTCACAGAATGCAAATCTATGAAATATACCAAAGCTAGAGAACAGGAGTTGCAGGTAAGTAACTTATTCCTTATGTTTTTCTCTGATGTAATCAATTGTTGATGGTTTAAGGGGAAAGCAAGTGACATATAGATGTCGATGGTGCTAGAGAAAAATAAGAGAAATATACATTGCACATTTCTGATGATAACATTGCAATGTTTTCCCTTGAAATGCAATGCTGGTAAGCAATAATAATCTGAAACTCCTTGAGATGATTTTATATTTGTCTATGATAGTTATTCAGATTTGTTTTTATATGAATGGACATTTGTGTTTAATGTGAATCTAAGTATTAGCAAGACAACAACAGACAGAGTGTGTTTATTTATCTTCTATAAGCAAGTTGCCTGTGTTTGTTTGGAATATCGTGGGTAATTGCCAAGCATACAGATAGGACCCACTGTGAAAATTGATTTTAAAGAATAATTCCAATGGACACACATTCTGATGCACAGACCTCAACTCACAGTACTGCACTACTGTTAAAAGATGCCAATTAAATGCTGGCTACTCAGACTCTGTACAGTGCTCCACTCCTCTTGAGCTAGGTCTATTCTTTAAATAATAAAATAAAATAAAATAAAAATATTATTTCAAATGATATAGAATATTCGAATCAAACACTGCCTGTTTCTTGTCCCAGTATGTTGTGGTGTGATTGTTGTGGCAGGGGTGTGAGATCAACTGATATTTCTCCACATGTTGAATATGCACAATATATCAAATCAGTTACAGTCTAGACAGTGCTTCTATTGGGTCAAGGCCATCCTTGGGATGCAGTGAGTAGCGTGCTTCCGCAGAATTGAACTGGCAGTCGAGTAGCAGTGGCAATGAGCTTTACTAGCCAGCATTAAAATGGCTTGAAGAAGCGGAATAAGTGATTCAATGTTCAGTGGTTCAAAGTTCTAAGAATGCCAAAAGCAGCACTGCAGTTCTTTAGTGGCGTGAATGAGAAGAATGTTGTTGAGTCTTCTCTAGAGTGTCTTGAGACAGTACACAATGTTCTGGGCTGCTCCCAAACTTCTGAGATGCTGGGAGGATAAATCCAGCTTCTCTACAGACAAGGTGAATCATTTGATCTGCAATTCCACTGCAGGAAGACTTTCTGACACCTGCAGGATTGCTTCGTCTCCAGTGACAAGATGAACTTTCAGTGCACAGGCAGCTGACAGGTCTTGGGCCTCAGCCGTTCCACCCCAAATGTTCCCTTGGGGTAGGCAGGGAGAAGATTTCCTCTTCCTTTGAGATCTCTGTCTTCACCTCTATCGCAGAGGACTTTGAAGTTCACTGCATCCCCATTACAGATCCAGGGGAATCCTCTTGTCTTTAAGTGCCAATATGAATCATTTATTGGGAGCCCTTCCCACCCACCTCCCTTGAAGATGAAAATGCTCCAGAGGGTTGTTCCAAAGCAAGCCTGTTGTTAGGAGTAATATCCAGACTGGTGTAAGCAGTATCATTATCATTCTGAGGATATATCCAGTGTGCTTTGTCTACAGTAAGTGGGGAGAGGGAAGGAGGTTTGGGGAGCCCCAGCAAAATCCTGGATGTTGGAACTCCTCTCAGGATAACCGGGCTATTTTAAATCCATCCCTTCCTCTCTCTGCCTACTTTGCTTAGAGGACCATACTCATGTAAGGACTGTCTTTGAAGCACCAGTTCCCAGGGGACCTACTGGGGAGGGTTTCTGTCTCTTGGCAGATGGGATCAACAAACCGTGCTCAGTGGGACCAAACGTTGGTTGCTGTGAATATACCCAGGCCAGACAGTTCTTACACTCCCAGCCCTCTCATGAATGGGTCACCTCAACAATCTGACACTAATATGACATCCAATTTCTTGTGGTTTTATAATTCTGTAACCACAGTACCCACCATGTTATACCATGGATTTTAAAGATGGATGAGCCACCAGGCTGCTGTGGTACACAGTTATAAGAATTTTGAAAAGAGGTGCAGAATTTAAGAATTCCCCCTATGCCATTGGAACTTTGTGTTCCAGGAGCTTTTCATAAAAGCACATATGACCTTTCAACCTGCCCTGTTGTCACTGAAGGGCAGCTGCTGACGATGTCAGTAGGCTTTCAAAGCAAGGTACTTGGTTGCATTGCGCTTTTTGGCATGGAGTATTATGAAAGTGGGATCTGATTAGCAGAGCCCGCTTTCAGAAACAGAATTACCTGCAGCATTCCATTGCTTAAAATCAAAAAAGGTCAGGCTATGCCAACCTCAACCAATGGCATCCTGTCCCACATTTTAAAAAACAAGAGGGAGGTTCTGCAAAGCATGAATTAACAAATGTAAACTGCACACCGTATGCCAACTGGAGATAACATATTCCTTACTTATGACTAAAATAAATTACTTTTCTGATATTGCTCTCCTTCCGGATGCTTACCACCTAGTGCAACTATGCAACATTATGATGCCTCCACCAATTCCTGTTCTTTCTCCATCTTTGTCCCTTTCCTCTGATGACTTTATGATTTACTTTACATCTAAGGTTCCTATCCTCTGTTCTTCCTTTGTACCCTCTTTCTCTTGTTTTGCTGGCTGATATTCCTCATTTCCTCCTGCTCCTGGTTCCTTATCCTCCTTTTTCCTTTTTTTGTCTCTGATACTGTTACCCTCTTATCCTGTGCTCATCCTATTGCTGCTCCATTAGAACATAGATACTCTTCTCTGCCTCCCAATGTCTATCACTTACTTCATCCTTTCTTAACTATCCTCTGTACCTTTTTCTCTATTGACTTCAACTATTGCTTCTGAATTCAAGCATGCTATCATTATCCCTACACTTAAAATCCTTCTCTTGACCCCTCTTTTCCTGCTGTATGCCTTCCTAGCTATCTTCTTCATTTTCTCTAAAATTTTCTTGAGCAGGTGCTCTACACTGAACAATCTGGCTACCGTCTGTTTAATTCCACAGAAACGTTCTTATTATGCATCAATATCTCCTTGCTCGCTTCACAACATGCTACGCACCCATCAATTTCCATTCTTGTTCTTTTTGATCTTTCTGCAGCTTTAAATACTGTTGATCACTCTACTCTTCTATTTACTCTCATCTGTAGGGTTTTCTGGCTTGTCTGATGCTACAATGGTTTTATTCATATGAAATGGGTCACAGTTACTCAGTATTATGTTCTGGTCATCTAACCTCAGCTTTTCTTTCTCAATATGAAGTCCCTCAAAGCTCTGTTTTGGGCCCTCTCCTCTTTACTCTTTGCCACATTCCTCTTTCTTCTATCATTTCTTCAATCATTTTATTTTATTCAACATTTTGTTCAGCACTGGCTGGCCCTACTCAGAGGGTCTTGGAGTGTCTTAGACAATTCAAAGGCTAAAAAGGTGTGAGGTGAAACAGAAGTTACCAAATGTTTTCAGGATAGGATAGACAAGCGGTAGCAGGGGAGGCAGAGGGCCATGGTTCTGTGTTTCATTTTTGCCATTTCTATGCTGAGGATTCCTAGATCTTTTCATTATCCTCTTTTATTTTTACTTTATTCAATCAACTTTCTTTGTCTTCTTGGTATTGAAGGCAAGTCCCTGTTTACACACATTCCAGAAAGAATACAACCCTCTAGGGAAAAAAGGCCAAGAGATTGCGTGCATGGATAACAAGGTGTAATTGTACAAAAGGCAAAGGGTTCAGTAGAGGACTCTGCTGCTCAAGAACGTTCTGCATCCAACATGATCATTAGTACAATATAAACAGCCAAAACATCACTTATGCCATCACACATAAGGTCTAAACCCGCACAGCTGAGACAGTATACATGGTCCTGCTCCATAGGGGATAACAGGCTATTATTGGTTCTTATCTCTGCCGTCTGTCTTTCCACCGGTGGGTCAGCTCGGCTTATCTCTTCAGGGACCGATGGTCAAAGAGCTTCACATGTTGCTGCTCCAAGGCTATTCTTAGTGAGTTAATGCTACTACTACATCATTATGGCATCTACCCGGGAGGCTTATGAACTGGCATCAGGGGGAAAAGAAGGAAGCAAGGGAACCACATATATATATATATTTTTTTTATTTTTATTTGTATTTGATTCAGCTGCATTAAATCAACCTTTCAAAAATGTATACAAAAACATATCACAATATTAATCCATTATAAATAAATAAGTTCAACAATTCAAAAGAAAAGAACAATGTATAAAAGTGACAGTGAGAATACATATTACAAAAAGACGAACACAATAAAAATATAAAATGACAATGTTCTATTCTACTTTGTCTGCATTTGCAATAATGATTGCAGTTCATAGGATCTTGATGTTAGTATTCCACGAATATATCTAAATGCAAGCTCTGCAAGAAGTTAATTGTTGCAACTTGAATTGGTGTATAACAAGAGCTCAGGATGGTGGACCAACATTGGTCAGTCTCCAGTTGTCCTAGGAATTTGCAATGTCTTGAGAAATTAATGACTCTAAGGTCCGTCAATGCAGCACACTCCAAGATCAAATGAAATAATGTTTCCGGTACATCCTGTTTCATACAGAAGCGACAAACGTTCGATGCGGCTGGCAGCTGTTTGCGTTTGGCCAGTAGGTCTTTTGTGATCCATAAATTGAATTGCAGGCGTAATATGCCTGCACGATATTTTAGAGTAGGTATTCTCACCAGATAAGGCAGTAAAGTGCAAACCTTTTTCGGGGGAAATCTGTGCACATCAGCGTCCCTGTATTGTAGACATGATTCCCTTGTGTTAATCCAGTTTATCTCATATATCTTGGATTTTGCTTTATCAGGATTGGTAAGGAGTCATTCAATGGAGACTTCTGCATTAGCCAATATTTGATATACTTTCCGAGTCCATGCTGATACAAAAGTGTGCTTAACAGAAAATATCTAGTGGGTTAAAGTTTTTAAAATAACCATTGAGTCTGTGGACACTAAACATTTCCTGAATAATGCAGTAATGCGCCAGTTGTAAAGTGTTTGGAGAGAAACCAGTCCCAGTTCGAATCTCAGCCAAACAGCAGGAGTGCATTGTGGGAGATTTATAGTCTTTCTCCAAAATTGTGCTTCCCATTTCGCAAATGCAAAAGGAAGAATTACAGGTAGCGTTTCAAGATCATACAATAAACTTGGAACCACTTTCATGTTCCAGAAATGCCACACCGGTGTAATTGAAAATGTACCATACTTAAACATCGGGCCTCATTACGACCCAGGCGGTAAGTTACCGCCTGGCCCGTGACTTTACCACCATGGCGTAAACTACGTTTACGCCATGGTGGTTGGCGGACTTACCGCCCCATTCCGACCTTGGCGGGGCGGTAAGTCCCCAATCCCCATTTACCCTTCCCCATTCCCATTTTTGCCCCATAGGGCATAATGGGAGTGGGGAAGGCGTTAATTACGCCACCGTAAATTACGGTGGCGTAATTAACTCCATGGTCCCTTAGCGCCATGGATTTTAACACCTGCTAAAAGCAGGTGTTAAAAGCACCATGGCGCTAGGGGACCTCGTAATTGGCGGTAAGGGGTCGGCGCAGCTAACGCTGGCGTAAACCCCTTACCGCCAGGGTCGTAATGATGAGTTTTGCTTGTGAGATAGAAGTGACTAATTTAGCTTCGACTCGTTCAATCTGTCCTTTAGCATGAATGTTACCTTCGAAGGCTAAACCTAGGTATATGTACTGAGGGATGACAGATAGAGTAATTTGATTAATGGACCAAATAAATGTTTTATTATCACGGCTTTGAGGTGAATACATAACTACTTGAGTTTTGGTGGTATTAACTTTAAGTTGGTTTTGTGTAGTGTATGTTTCAAAGGCTGATAAAAAATTCTGCAGTCCCATCTGATTTTTTGACATTAGCACAAGATCATCCGTGTACATAAGTGTTTTATGCGACAATTATTAAGTTTAGGTGAGTCAGACATGATAGTGTTGAATATTGCTCAGAAATCATGAATAAAATATTTGAATATGGCGGACGCTAACAAGCATCCCTTCTTCAGTCCTCTGGCAGTTTGGATGGGTGCTGATAGAACTCCATCTAGGGTCAGTCTTATATTGACATATGTGTTGGAGTGTAGAGCATAGATGATAGCGCTTACGGTTGAAGGGCACTGATCTCGGGCTAATTTCGCCATCAAGTTGACACGGGATATGGAATCGAATACAGCATGGAGATCTATGAAAGCAAAAAAGACTGGTTGTTTTGTCGACTGGCATTGGGCTTTGATGGCATTAAGATAAAGTAAATTGATGTTAGTGCCCATGCCAGCGACAAACCCTGTCTGGTGAGGATCGCACAACTGATGTTTTTGTGTCCGGGCATTAAAATCTCGTAAGATCAATTTTGTAAAGATTTTGCCTGGTGCGTCCAGTAAGGCTATTGGGTGATAATTATGGGGAAGACTGTGGTCGCCCTTTTTAAAGACTGGAATTATGGTAGAGGTTTTCCACGATGATGGGACCATGCGTGATCTTAACACTTGGTGATAAATCTTGCGGAGGATTACTGCCCATTCATGTGGATTTGCCTTAAGCATCACATTATGGAGGCCTTTTGGCCCTGCTGCACGTGAAGAGCTGGATGTCATGATAAACTCTTGAAGGATTGTAACTGAATAGGTTACATTCCATGGGCCTACTGACTTTTGTACATATTTTAAGTAGTCAAAACACTTATCGGCATATAGATCAGAAAACTGCTTTATCCATTGATGTTCTTGGATGCCGTTGATTTGGGCGTCTACTTGTGTGTTTTGGGTATGGTTCGACAATAATTGCTGCATTTGGCCCACATTTTTGCTTGACATCACATGAGCCCTTGTTTCATTGTCTTTTTGGAACATTAGAGATTTCCTTCTAAATAGCCAGTTTTTATAATAGCATTTAGCAGTTTTTAAATCCTGACAACGTGTCTGTGAATTCATAGCTAGAATTTCTCTTTTTGTGTGTCTGTATTCTGCATGTTTTAGTTTACTCTCTAGATCAAAAGAGTGCTTATGTCTAATACCATTTTTAGATTGTGTAATAATGGTATTAGTAAAAGGATATAACAAGTCAGTATATTGTACTGGAAGAGTCGATAAGTTGTTTTTTTTCCAGTGAACAACTGTAGGCGGCCAAAGTCGTTGGGTTCCAGCGAAGTCTCTTTCTAGACGTATTGCTGATAAGCATTTGCTTCATCAAAGGCCGCACTGTCTGGGCTAAGTCCCAGGCAATATCTATTGATAGAGTTCTATGATCACTTTGTTTGTGGTCATTAACACTCATTTTAATCACATTTTGAAACAGTGAAGCGTCGACATAGATGTAGTCAACTGTACTGGTGGAGATACCCTTGCGCCAGGTAAATTGGGCTGGGATATCTCCCGTCACAGAACTATTTACCATATGAAAATTACGAGCTTTTATAAATGAAATCCATCTGCCCACATCTTTTGTTGTGCGTTTAGAATTCCAACAGTCTAGATTCAAGTCGCCCATCATGGTATTTGTAATCTGGTCATGCATATGGATTAGCTCAAGTGTTTTTGCTAAGCCACTATAAAAGGCCTCATCAGACAAGCCTGCTACATTCTTGTATAAGTTAACCACTGCTAAGGTATGGTCTTTGATGGATATATTTACCAACTGGATACAAGCATTGACAGAAGCCCATGGTGCGATAGTTATACCCAGACCAGTATTGACAGCCACTAATAACCCTGATGAGGCTCGACCCTTGCTTGGTATTGCAGGGAGCAGGACAGAGTCATAGCCATCCCAGATGTGAGGGGAGACCAACCATGTTTCCTGCAACGCTATGATGTGATGAATTTGAGGCAATTGTTTAATAGAGAGCTGTAAATGGGAATGCCCTCGAGTATTCCAGCTCAAGATTTTCATGGGCAATTTTGCCTGTTGAATTAGTGGTTATTTAGAGAAATGAGAGGAGGCCCTGGTGTTGCAGCCAGTTGAATCCTGAGCGCCCAAGTATATATTAGGCCTATGATTCTCAGTTTGTGGCCTGTCAACATAGCGCACTGGATCTTGCGCAAGCAAGAATCCCAGTTGAAATAGCTGCATATTTGATTGCCAAATTGTGTTTAGGACCACCCCAGATGGAATCCAAAGTCTGACTATAGAGCGTGATTTTTCTGCTATAAATTCAATTTGGTCAATGTCTTTTGACGAGACATCCTCGAGTGCTACCACATTGCTGAAGATGTTCAAAATACTACACCTATTAAGATCGTAGCTTGAGAATCCACCTTCGCGACATTTCAAAATTAAAGTGTGATAACATGTTTTCAACTAATCTACTGGTTTTGATAACAATGGCGTGAGAGGCTTATGCGAAGCCATCTAACTGAATCTTGATCTGTGCAAACTGATGGTTTCAATGTCTGAGAGTATGTTACTTGGAGCTGACTGCAAGATGTATCCTGAACATACCTTATGAACTGTTGGGGTTCAAGTGATGATTTCTTGTGAGACCTTTGATTAACAGGCTGTAATAGGGCTTCCACTTGTTTGGTCGCGTCCCTCTCCACCGTTTATGGTTTCGCAGTCATCACCAGACATGAGCCATCCTTGTTCACAGCTTGTGTGCAATCTCCCTGCGCCTGGATGTTTGGCCGAGGCAATCGGGCTGCTAAATATATGTCGATCATCTTTTTCAGGTCTGCCCAAATTGCTTCATTTTGTACATCATCCAAAGTAGAGGAGTGCAAGTCAGAAAATGTCACACTTCTCTTAGCTATATTGATTGAAGCTGTTGTTTTTTCTAAAATCTCTTTTTGTTCTATAATTTGAACTAAGTCATTAAGGGGAGAGTGTGAAGTGACTGGAGTGGCTGAATTTGTACTCATTGCAGGACTAGTAGGTCTGGGAAGCAAGGCAGTACAGCTTGTGGATGAAGCACTGATGTTTTGAGAACTATTTGGGCCTGACATAAGTTTGGATTTGGTAGTTTTGCCAATGACCTGGGAAAAGGCGTTTAGGGTACTCTTTGCAAACTTGGTACCAGCCATATTTTTTTTTTTTAAACTTCCGTTTTTATTGGCATTTTAAATTTTACAAACAGGCAAAACAAAGAAAAAGAACAGTGGATCCCCCTCCCTCCCCCCCATCCTCCCGCCCCACCCCTGGATCCCCCCCCTTCCCCGTGTCCAGTTCAATGTGTTCATCTAGGGAGACTCACGGGGATGCCGCCGTCTCCCTTGTCGCAGAGTTGTTGCGATGCATAACCACTACATCAGTTGGCTGGCTCCTGCCATTCCCCAGGTCCTGGGGCCCCAAGTTTGGTTGACCTTCAAAAGGGAGTCCATCCCCTCGTCTCCAGGGTGGGGGGTCTCTCGAATGGTTCAGTGCACATCCCATCCCCAGGATTGCTGGACATCCGACCAGTCCGTGAGGAATGAGCTAGTTTTGTTATTTACCATGGCCGTCAATTTGTCCATCAAAAACATATTTTTGACCTTTTTCAGCCAGTCCTCCTTCGAGGGAGCCTCCGGGCTTTTCCATTTTTGGGCCAAAGCCACTCTTCCAGCCCTTAACATAGTTTCCCACATCCTAGGGTATCGATGCACCTCTGTGTCCTCTGGGGGGAGGCCCAACAGCATCATCAGGGGATTAAGTGGTATACGGACCTCAGTCACTTCCTCCATCCAATCCCTCACTTGCTCCCAATATGTTTGGACCTTCGCACAGTGCCACCACATGTGGCCTCTGGTCCCAGTCTCCCCACACCCTCTCGGGCACCTTGGTGACACTCCCGGGAACATCTTGGATAGTTTTGCGGGGTCTCTGTGCCATCCCTGCAGTATCTTAAAATTATGTTCCATGTCAGCGGTGAAAAGATTTCCATGAAATGCAATTTTAAATATCCTGGCCCAATCATCCTCAGAGATTTCGGCACCTGCCAGACCTTCCCAGAACAAGCGAAAACTCCTCCTGCCCTGAAGGTTGTACGAGTTAAGGACCCTGTACAAACTTGAAACCGCCCCTTTCCTGGAGGCCGCCAAATCGAGGAGCTTCTCAAAGGGGGTCAACTGTCTTCGCAGATTGGTGCCCCAAGATGGGTCACAGAGGATGCCCTTCAGGCGAAGGTATTCGAAGATAGATATTGAGTCACGACCCAGTGCCTCCCTGAGCTCCTCATAAGGTAAGAATTCACCGTCCCTGAACGTTTGCCCCACCCATTCCATCCCCCTATCTGACCAGATCTGGGAGTGTCTGAACCCTCTTCCTCCCAGGTTGTTGGGGTGTCCCCAAAGGGATGACATTGGAGACGGCCATGTGGTGAGGTGAGCGGTCTGAGGGCCTTCCTTCCAAATGTCCCATAGAACTCCCAGGGTCGGGTGAGCCCGTAGACGCCCTGGTATTTCCCTGCGAGGCGTCCACAGGAGGTCGCGGACTTTGTGGGGATGGGCGTCCATGTCCTCCAGGTAGGACCAGTACGTTCTCAGCCCCTCCTTCATGTGCTCCAGGAAGACACGCAGTTGGGCAGCACAGAAGTAGAGATGAAAGTCTGGCAGCCCAAATCCCCCCTCCTCCCTTGGTAGGGTCAGGACGGCCCTCCCAATTCTCGGGGTTTTGCCTTGCCACACGAAGTCACGGACCCCCGATTGTAGGTCCTTGAAGTTCTGTGCCGGGACCCTGGTCGGGAGAGCTGTGAATAGATAGAGGAGTCGTGGCAGGACATTCATTTTGACAGCCGTCATTCGGCCATACCACGAGAGAATCATTTTACCCCATCTCCTCAAATCCGCGGTGATCTCTGCAATCATGGGACCGTAGTTGGCGGGGCCCAGATTCGATATATCTCTGGGGAGGAGAACCCCCAAGTACCGTATAGCGACCTTCTCCACCTTGATCCCCTGGAACCTATTCTGGGGGTCGAGCACCGGGTCTATTCTTCGCATTGGGAGCAGGACTGATTTTGCAGTATTTATTTTTAGGCCCGAGAATCGACCAAATGCTGACACCAGGGCCAGGAGGGGGGGAGGGAAGAACCCGGATCCACTAGGTAGGCCAAAATGTCATCCGCAAACAGGGAAAGCTTAAATTCTATCTCTCCCCTTCTTATTCCCTTAATGTTCGGGTGCGCTCTGACCGCAATTGCCAGGGCCTCCATGGT